>NC_134364.1:44759893-45359893 GCF_048569485.1 Anomaloglossus baeobatrachus | reverse complement strand
ATAATATCAGCTGAAGCCACTCCCTTCTGCTATAAATATCCGCTCCTCACTCCTTTCTATGTCGGCTATAGCTCATACCTATGCTGTTCACTTGTGATGAACCTGTCTCTGGAGAAAGTGGAGATGTTGCTTCAGTTGCAGCTGAGAGGTTCCTGCTGTAGTTTTATTTGCTGTGTTTTTCTACCCTGTTTGTCTTTGCTACCTATTGTTATCTTATGTCAATAGCAAGACTAGTATCTGACTTGTCTGCACTAGTCAGGGTGAAGTTCAGGGCCAGTGAGGGCCTAGGGACGTGATCGGCGCATGGGGAAAGGACCCATCTAGGGACGTTAGAGTGTTGGGATTAACATCACGGGAGTGTTAGCAAGTACCCCACTCCCCCCTTCCTCGCACCAGTGCCTACCATTGTATTGTGTATCCAGTGTTGCCTGTGTATTTCGGTGTTCGTTGGGATTTACCTTAGACCTGGCGGAGCCCCGGTAGTCACTGCATGACAAGTAATGTCTCCTCAGCCCTTTATTTTTTTTTTCTCTACTGCCACCAAGATGGTTTTTCTCAGTTACTGCAGTATCTGTGAGAGTTTAATCGTTTAGCGGTGGCCAGTCCCTTAGGCAAGAAGCTCAGAAGTTACAAGCTCTTTGTTAGAGAGTGTGTAAGGGCTCCTCTTGGCCAGATTCAGTGCTGCTATGCTTCTCCTTGCAGCATTCAAGAGCTCACAATTCAGGCCAGTGGTGTAACAAAGCCACTGGTCTAAATTGTTAATCAATCAAGAGTGTGCCACCACCAACGCAGTCAGGCGACCTTTGAGCCTTTTTTTCCTGGTCACCAGCCTCTTCTAATGAATCTCGACAGCAGAGTAGTAAAAAACCTGCACGCAAAGTATGTAATTAAGGTATATGTTGAAGGGGCGTATTGTTATAAACCTGCACTTTAAAGAAACACTTCGGTGATGGTTTTCCATTTATTATGCACCTTGATTGCCAAAAATGTTGAAATAATTTAATCTTACGTGTAAATTTCATTTCTCAGGTGTGATGGGTTGCATTGATCAAACAATGGCCTACAGTAAGCTCTTGCTGGCTGTTTTGTAGTAACGGGGTCACCATCTCTGGTCGTGATTCACTTCCTACAAGAGTGCGTCACTTACGGCAAATCAGGTATCCATGCTAAAAAGCTCCATCCTCTGTAGTTTTTAATAGGGACCCAATAGGGTGTCACAGAGAGGTTTTTACAAACTTCAGCGACTGTCATGGTGGCGTCGGGATCTGTTCACACTACAGACTCTGACACTCCGCCTGATAACTTCTCTGAGGTCTGTAATCAGCACAGACTGACTCGGTCATCGACCAAAAGATTGGTAGCTCATAGGCAGGCTTGCAAGAGTTAATCACTGCTAGTCTGCTTGTTAGTCATCTTAGATCACATGTTGTGGGGGAGCTAATCACATCTTTTTTCCTCCTATATATGCTGTCTGGACACTTCCATTAGTGTCAGCTGTAGTTTATCTTAGCTGGTCTGGGGAGATGTTATGATCCAGACTAACTGGTGGTTGTAGTACTTGTTGTATGCAGTTGTGGCGTTAACCATTGTTGTCTCTTTGTTGCTACCTTCCTGCTCTTGCTTTTCTCTTGAGTTTGGTTTTCCCCTGTCTGTCTTTATCTGTGTTTCCATCTCTCCTGCCCTTCCCTTACCTGGTGGGAAGGGAGAATCAGATCAGTTCTGGTCAGGAGAATAGCCAGGCACAGGACTCAGGCATCTCCACCATTAGGGGTAACCCTGAGGTTAGAGATAGCCTAAGGATCCCTAGCATGAGTAACAGCAGAGTACCCCCTATCCCTTGCTTTCCTACAGTCACATCGTGACAGAGGGATCTTGAAAATAGCTTTGTGTTTTTCTTCAAATAATTTGGTGACATTTGCCTTTTTAGGCTGTGACACGTTGAGATCACATCGCAGCCAAAATAGCGTCTGTTTAGATGAGTGTATTTTTGTCAGTGTGTAACACACAAGCAATTTTTAATATGGACTGATGGTCTGTGTGAAGAAAAAAATTCAGAATGCCCCATCATGGGGGAAACTAAGTGCATAAAATGGTAGGTAGGTCGTGCTATTTCATGCTGCTGGTCTGAGCTGTCAATCATCAGGAGCGCACCTCTCTCCCAACAAATAGGGAGCGGAAGGCAGAACATGGAACAAATGATTTAAAGGGGTTTTCCACTACTAGACAACCCCTGATTAATCACTCTAAGGCCCCATAGAAAATAAAACAATCTATACTCCACTTCAGCAGCGGTGCCGTTCCAGACATGTCAACAGTGCTAGTTTGGCAAGACACTTGACATTGTTGTGTCACATGACTGTGGCAGATAATCAGCAATCACTAATCGCTCTTATAGAATACTAGAAGGTGGCCCGATTCTACGCATCGGGTATTCTAGAATTTACGTATTGTGTAGTTCATGTATGATTTTTGTTATATATATATATATATATATATATATATATATATATATAGATGTTGTTGTGTGTAGTTACCAAGTGTTTGTGTAGGGGCTGTACATGTTCTGGGTGTTGTCTGGGTGTGACGGGGGGTGAGAGCGGTGTTGTATGTGTGTTGCGTGTGTTGCGTTGTTTGTGGAGCGCTGTGTGTCTGTAGCGTTGTGTGTGTGTTGCGCAGTTTGTGTGTGTGTGGTGTGTTTTGGGGGGAGGTATGTTTTGTGCAATGTGTGTGTTGTGCGGTATGTGCGTATATTTGTGTGTGCCGCGGTGTTTGTGTGTTGGGTGTTGTGTGTGTGCAGCGTTGTCTGTGTGTGTGGGTGTCTCTGTAGGGCAGTTGTTTGTGGTTCCCAGTGTGTGTGTGTGTGGTGTGTGGTGTGTTGTGCAGTGCGCGCGCGTGTGTGTGTGTGTGTGTGTGTTGGGGGGAGGTGCGCACTCCCAAACGTGCTCCATCCCCCATGCAGCGCACTCCCCATCGTGCTCCATCCCCCATGCAGCGCACTCCCCATCATGCTCCATCCCCTATGCTGCGCACCCCCCATCGTGCTCCATCTCCCATGCTGCGCACTCCCAAACGTGCTCCATCCGCCATGCTGCGCACTCCCAAACGTGCTCCATCCGCCATGCTGCGCCACCCAAACGTGTTCCATCCGCCATACTCCGCACTCCCCATCGTGCTCCATCCCCGATGCTGCGCACCCCCCCCATCATGCTCCATCCCCGATGCTGCGCACCCCCCATCGTGCTCCATCCCCCATGCTGCACCAGCATCAGCCTCTCTGCCCCCAGCATCAGCTTCTCTGCCCCCAGCATCAGCCTCTCTCCTCCCAGCATCAGCCTCTCTCCTCCCAGCATCAGCCTCTCTCATCCTAGCATCAGCCTCTCTCCTCCCAGCATCAGCCTCTCCCTCTCTGTCCCCAGCATCAGCCTCTCTCCTCCCAGCCTTCCCCAGCATCAGCCTCTCTCCTCCCAGCCTCCCTCCTCCCACCCTCCCCCAGCATCAGCCTCCCTCTCCCAGCCTCCCCCAGCATCAGCCTCCCCCAGCATCAGCCTCTCTTCTCTCAGCCTACCTCTCCCAGCCTCCCTCCTCCCAGCCTCCCTCAGCATCAGCCTCCCTCTCCCAGCCTCCCCAAGCATCAGCCTCCACCAGCATCAGCCTCTCTCCTTCCAGCCTCCCCCAGCATCAGCCTCCGCCAGCATCAGCCTCTCTCCTTCCAGCCTCCTCCAGCATCAGCCTCCCTCTCCCAGCCTTCCCTAGGATCAGCCTCTCTCCTCCCAGCCTCCATCCTCCCAGCCTTCCCCAGCATCAGCTTTCCCCTCCCAGCCTCCCTCAGCATCAGCCTTCCCCAGCATCAGCCTCTCTCCTCCCAGCCTCAGCCTCTCTCCTTCCAGCCTCCCCCAGCATCAGCCTCTCTCCTTCCAGCCTCCCTCAGCATCAGCCTCCCCTTCCCAGCCTTCCCCAGGATCAGCCTCTCTCCTCCCAGCCTCCTTCCTCCCAGCCTCCCCCTCCCAGCCTCCCTCAGCATCAGCCTTCCGCTCCCAGTCTCCCCCAGCATCAGCCTCCCCAAGCATCAGCCTCCACCAGCATCAGCCTCTCTCCTTCCAGCCTCCCCCAGCATCAGCCTCTCTCCTTCCAGCCTCCCTCAGCATCAGCCTCCCGTTCCCAGCCTTCCCCAGGATCAGCCTCTCTCCTCCCAGCCTCCTTCCTCCCAGCCTCCCCCTCCCAGCCTCCCTCAGCATCAGCCTTCCCCTCCCAGTCTCCCCCAGCATCAGCCTCCCCAAGCATCAGCCTCCACCAGCATCAGCCTCTCTCCTTCCAGCCTCCCCAAGCATCAGCCTCCACCAGCATCAGCCTCCCTCGTCCCAGCCTCCCCCAGCATCAGCCTCCCCCTCCCAGCCTCCCCCAGCATCAGCCTCTCTCCTCCCAGCATCAGCCTCTCTCATCCCAGCATCAGCCTCTCTCCTCCCAGCATCAGCCTCTCCTCTCTGTCCCCAGCATCAGCCTCTCTCCTCCCAGCCTTCCCCAGCATCAGCCTCTCTCCTCCCAGCCTCCCCCAGCATCAGCCTCCCCCAGCATCAGCCTCTCTTCTTCCAGCCTCCCCCAGCATCAGCCTCTCTCCTTCCAGCCTCCCCCAGCATCAGCCTCCCCCAGCATCAGCCTCTCTTCTTCCAGCCTCCCCCAGCATCAGCCTCTCTCCTTCCAGCCTCCCCCAGCATCAGCCTCCCTCTCCCAGCCTTCCCCAGGATCAGCCTCTCTCCTCCCAGCCTTCCCCAGCATCAGCTTTCCCCTCCCAGCCTCCCTCAGCATCAGCCTTCCCCAGCATCAGCCTCTCTCTTCCCAGCCTCAGCCTCTCTCCTTTCAGCCTCCCCCAGCATAAGCCTCTCTCCTTCCAGCCTCCCTCAGCATCAGCCTCCCCTTCCCAGCCTTCCCCAGGATCAGCCTCTCTCCTCCCAGCCTCCTTCCTCCCAGCCTCCCCCTCCCAGCCTCCTTCAGCATCAGCCTTCCCCTCCCAGTCTCCCCCAGCATCAGCCTCCCCCTCCCAGCCTTCCCCATGATCAGCCTCTCTGCTCCCAGCCTCCTCCAGCACGCCGTGCTCCTCTGCCGACACTCACACACCCGATCGCATCCACTCACACACACCCGATCGCATCCACTCACACACACCCGATCGCATCCACTCACACACACCCGATCGCATCCACTCACACACACCCGATCGCATCCACTCACACACACAGACACTGACGATATCGCACATACGCGCTCACACTCACAACATCCGGAGATACCACATGCCTCTGGCCATGTGATCCTCCGTCAGGTCCTGGAAGGTCACAACAGCACAGTATCGAGGCCGAGAAGCAAGCGATATCACCGGATGCTGTGAGTGTGTGGATGCGATGTGAGGTGTGTGTGAGGTGTGTGTGAGGTGTGTGTGAGGTGTGTGTGAGAGTGAGTGTGATCTGATGTGTGTGTATGTTTGTGTGTGTGCTGTTATGTGTGTGCGTGTGGATCTTCCGCCGCAGCAGGACCTTGATGCGCTTGTAACCATGCGAGCATGGTTACCAACGTATCCACACCACTCCCGTGCGAGCGGGGGCCGGGGGGGTGAGGGGGGAGTACAGTACTCACCTCCGTGACAGCCGTGTCAGTTCGGGGAATGCGCGGGGGGAGGGAGGGGGCGGGGCCAGAGCTAGCGTGCATTGCGTGAGGGGGGCGGGGCGTGGCGTGGCCGAATTGCCAATGCCTGCAGGGTGCCGGGGCGAGAGGCCAATCTGTGGGGGGGGCGGAGCCTGGGCGAGCGGCTGGCCAATCCGTGTGGGGGCGCAGCCTGGGCGAGCGGCCAATCCGTGTGGGGGGGCGGGGCCATGGCGAGCCCAGCGGCCAATCAGCTTTGTGTCACCGTAAGGACACAATTTTGGAGCATGACAGACAGACAGATAGACAGACAGAATAAGGCAATTATATATATAGATTGATAAACCCCAGCTGCGCAGCAGCAGCTGACTGGCTGCAGCGGTCACAAAACAGCAATCAGTAGCTGCTGATAGGTTGCAGGTTCCTTACACTATTATATAAGGATTTTGTTGTTTCAAAACAGCATTTCTTTCCTAAAAGAGAAAACAAATCTGCTCGCAGGTCCGGTGAATATAATTGCAGCGATATTTTCTGATAATCACCGCTGCAATAACAGCAGAAGTCATCTTCAATAAACCCCAATGCGGAAACAGATATAAACATGTATTATTAGGTTTCCAGCCACTTATTACGTGTCAGTGTGTGTGCTGGATGAAATATTAACCCCTTATAATTGTTAACTAGTTGAACAAGAATATAACAAAAGACAGTATAGCTTGTGGTTATTGCAGGCGGCGGTAATAGAGGAGTCCAGATATATTGTGATATAAGCCTATTGTGCCGTATATGCAAATAAACTGATGATATGCCGGGAAATAGGGGACATTATGGGAGATGCTGTACGGAGGTGACCACAGATGGAACTGTTATTCTCAAATGCTTAAACAGATAGTGTCATCTTTGAATTACCTATCAACGTAAGCACAGGTGCTTACTGTAGGCCGGATCATCTGGACCCCTTTTTCCAACAATGTTGCCTGCTATCTCTGCCTCCGGAATGCACTGGCTTTACTTGAGCCACTGCTGTCTCCTCTGCAAACCTGTGCAATTGCCTATCGTCACATCTTCGGTACATGCGCAGAACAGGGAGCTGACAAATTGGTTAAAAAAAAGCTTTTCTGCACATGCGCCAAAAATATGGCTGTCACCACCTATGCAAGGTTTTAAAGAAGATGGCACTGGCCTCACTTGAGACTCTGCTGTCTCCTCTGCAAACCCGTGCAAGCGCCTATCAACCCATTCTTGATGAATGTTAAAAGAAAAGGTTTTCTGTGCATGCGCCAAGAATATGGAAGTCTCCACCTGTGTAGGGTTTCAGAGGAGACAGCACTGCCTTCACTCGAGCCACTGCTGTCTCCTTTGCACACCTATGCAAGCGCCTATCATCGCGTTCGCATGTGCAGAACAGGGAGCTGACGAATGTGTAAAAGGCTTTTCAGCTCATGAACATGCTGAGGAATGTCAAAAGAAAGGGTTTTCTGCGCATGCGCCAAGAATATGGAAGTCGCCACCTGTGTAGGGTTTCAGAGGAGACAGCACTGCCTTCACTCGAGCCACTGCTGTCTCCTTTGCACACCTATGCAAGCGCCTATCATCGCGTTCGCATGTGCAGAACAGGGAGCTGACGAATGTGTAAAAAAAGGCTTTTCAGCTCATGAATATGCTGACAAATGTCAAAAGAAAGGGTTTTATGCGCATGCACCAAGAATATGCAGTCGCCGCCTGTGCAGGTTTCAGAGGAAGCAGCACTGGCTCAAGTGAAGCCAGTGCTGCTAGGCAATCTAAACACGGGTGGTGGGACAAAGATCGCAGTTGAAATAATGGAAAGGAAGGGTGCCCCTGACAGTGCGGTTGCCCAACAAGAACAAATGTGTAAAATCTGTTTGTGCACACTTCTATTTAGCAGAGCATTTATTCCTTGCCATCATATGGCCATATTCTGAATGCAGTGGGAAAATCTGAGACAAATGACTGTTTTTCCTATTTAGGGGTTCTCCAAAATAGGATTTATAAATCGCTTTCTCTTGTAAATTCTTTGCTCTGAGCAGAGACTAAAAGGAACAAAGAATCCTGCGGATATCTCTATGTCATTACCAGGGGTGGACACAGACAGAAGAGGGCCCCTTTGCAAGAACAGTATATGGGCCCCTTGCAGGAATTAAAAGTGACCACCTTTTCAGTCTGGGCCCTGTTCAGCTGCACAGGTTGCCCCAATGGCATGTCCGCCCTTAGTCATTATCCATTAGGCTTTGTGCACACGTTGCGTATTTGCATGCAGTTACGCTGCGTTCTGCACTGCAGCGTAACTGCATGCATCCTGCGTCCCCAGCACAATCTATGAAGATTGTGCATAATCCATGCGCACATTGCGTATTAGAACGCAGCGATTTGCATGCTGCCAAATCGCTGCGTTCTAAAAAGCAACATGTCACTTATTCCGAGTGCTTTGGATGCAGCCCCCGCTCTGTCTATGGTGGGCGCTGCATCCAGAACGCATGAAATCGGCTTTTTCACTGCATTCATTACACAGTGTTTCTGCAGCGATTTGAAGCGCATGTGTGCTGTTCAAATCGCTGCAGAAAATTCTGCAGGGACAGAATGCAACGTGGGCACATAGCCTTATACAGATTAGTGTTGGGCCAAAAAAAAAACAGTATGTGCAACTATCCCTTCATAACCATATATACAGTATCTCTCTATTTTTGGATATGGTAACGGAGCACTATGATTGGGGAACTGGCAAAGGAGGAAAATGTTTTTTTCTGCTTAATTTTCCTTGAGGTTACAGCACAGTTTGCCATTCTTCTTCTGAATTGGGATTGGCAATGACTTCCACAAAGGAAAAAAAACTCCTATAAACAAAACAGGTAACTTTTCTTCTACTGATCCATTGTCATAGAAAACAACAGAATAGGGTAAAGAATAAACAGGTAAAAAAGGGAACTGCCCAAAAAAAAAGTACGGTACTAAAAAAAATGCCATGACTTTAAGTTGGGATGCATTGGACGCTCGCTTTCACCCTTCCCCGGATGAGGACGCGGGCACATCAGTTTTGCTGTAACTATCAGATTTTACAAAGCATTGTCTATTTAATTAAATTCTCTTTTTGTAATATTATATGTGTTTCTTCCCTTTAAAAGCTTGAAATTAATGAGCATTGCGAAAATTATTCTTCTACTGACGCTGCATACTCATGCATTGTATTTCTCCAATAAAGAGAATATTTAATGGACATCAGCTCATAACCTAAAATATTTAATGAATGCCCCATGGCAGTGACAAAAGAAAGACTTTTCTTATTTATTGACAGATGAGCTTCAAAATGTACTGAAAATAACTAATGTGGACCAACGAATGCAACTGAAAGTGCTAGGTATCTATCCCCTGCTGCCCCCAGTGCAATCACCTTGCCTTGGAACCTGTGCTCGGCACAGACATGAGGAGGTAGGTACAATGTATGTCTGATCAATTTGTCAGGCTCAAGACCTGTAATAACTAAGTAGAAGAATATAAGTTTATGCAGTTTGGCATTATAAGCTCACAAATTATTTGAAGTGGTTGTCCAATCGTCTTTCCACAGGAATGCACAATGACCGTTAAGAGCCATAATCCCGAATTATAACCTTTGTTATGTTCCTGTTACAAACCTGTGTCGGATCTGGTCTTTGCTTCTGTGAAGCCCCACAGGTGTTGTGTCGGTGCATTACCTTCAGGGACTCCACTCGGCTGGATCTGGTCACAGGTAGGAGATCTTCTTCTTGTCGTGACGCCACTCTCAGATTTGCGGTCAGTGGGGACCGCCACTGCAGGTTAAGGGATGCCTGGGGCTGATGGTGGGTGCAGCCAGTTGTAGTAGCCTCCTGAGAGTGAGGCAAGCCCCAGGGCCCTGTGTAGATGTGTAGAACTACAAGGCGCAGAATGACTCAACACAGGCAGGATGTCTTTCAGGGTTTTTACTCACTTCAGGTGGCAGGGTGAGTAACCCGGGCATAGCTGGGATGAACCAGGCGGGAACCAGGTGTCCTTCAGGCTGACTTGTGAGGGTGACTACTAACTCGCCTTCCTTAGCCCTTGGTGGTTTGGGGTGACCCCGACTTTGAGTCCCTATGGGGGTCACCCAGGGAAGATGCTGCAGCCTCTCTCCCCTTCGTTTGCCGTGTGCTTGTTGCCTGGGCCAGATCACTCCAGCTTCTTGCCTCCTGTGAGCTATGGGCCCTAACTGTGGCTACGTGGCTGCGGCTTTTTGTGGTGTTGTGGCGTGGGCTTTGAGAGCCCCACACCGGCAGGTTTAGCAAAAGAAAGCTGGATCTATCTCCGCTTCGGGATCTGCCGCCCGTTTGGGCCTGGTACTCCCTAGCAGTCTCCTTACTTCCCACTCTGTGCTCTCTCTCTAGCTGGAGATGGGTTTCGGGTAGCCCTCCTAGTTGACCGTTCTCCCCCGTCAGTAGCCACTGCGCGGGCGCTGTTAGACAGCAACAGCCCCACAGGTCTGCTCCTCACTGAGCCCTATGGAGTTCTGCTCTAACTGACTCACTGCCCCTCCTCTCCTGTTCTTGCCTACGCCACCTAGCAACCAGATTCTCTTACCACACCCCTTGAGAGGAGATGGAGGCTTTTGGCCCCCTCCACTATTCCAGTGAAGGTCAAGGCTTTTCCCCTCCTGGGATCCCAGGGGTCCTCTCATGGGTACATGTGTGAGAGCTGATTACTATGCGCCTGTGTACCACACCCCTGTCAGCCTTCTGGATTACCTGTATTGTACTGTCCCCAGCATGGGTGCAGTACTCAGTGGTGCCTGACCAGGTCAGGGGCGCCACATTCCCCCTTAGTTATCACCAGCACGTCCTCGGGCTGCAAGACAACATTTTAAAAAATGCATAAAACATTAAAACATGTAAAACATTTTAAAAGCACCAGGTACCATACATCACCACCCTCCACCCACAAGTCCGTTAACCCACCCAAAACCCTTTCACGTTGGCCGCGACTTCAGCCACTTCTGGCAGGATGTAGAGGCGGCTTTCCTGGGCTGGTGGTCTTCAGGGTATACCTGGCCTGGTGGATCCGCGCCTTCAGCCTCTTCTGGCAGGATGCAGAGGCGGCCTCCACAGTTGGTGCTGACCAGGTACCCTCTTTGTGGTGGAGAGCCAGGCCCCATAAACAGGCATGCTCTCTGGTCGCGGTGGTGCCCTCTGTGTAACTATTTACACTGCGAGAGTTTGTGGCTATAGCCAGTTCATAGCCTTAAGGTTTATTTCTCACAATAGTTTTTGTGGGCACATTCTTGAACTTTAAAGCGTTGCAAAACAAACTTTCCAAACTGGTCAAAACTTGCTGTACTTTACTTGAACTTAGGCAGATTCCTCTTCACCAGGGCTTGGGCCTGTAGGGCTGCGGCACCTGTTGCTTTCTTGACCTTTTTCTTCATCTGTAGTTGTCTCTTCAGTAGGTTCTTTGTCTTTTCTTTCCTTATGGCTGTCTTTCCTTTCTTCTTTGGGACATGGCACTACATCTAGCGCATACCACCCTCTTTCTCCTTGGTGCATGGTGAACTGTACGGAGTCTCCCATTTTTAAGTTTCTGCCAGGGTGTCCTCTGGGCAAGTGGGCTCTCACATCCCTCCTATTAACGAAAATGCCCTCTTTCATACCAGGTGCAACTATGAAACCATATCCACTCTTCAAGCTGAAATCTTCCACAACTCCTCTGCAAAGGGGTCCTCTGGCCTGGGCTTTGGCTCTTCTCAGGAACCTTTTCTCCTGTAGATCTCTGGCCGTGACTTCTCTCTGCTCTGGGGATGGCGGTGCAGGGGACAGCGTTGTTCTGTTGCGACGCCTTGTCCTGCGGCCTGAACTCTGCGTGGTACAGCTTGCAAGCTCCCAGGTGAGACTTTTAGGCAGATCTTCGTCAGCGGACGGTGTCAGGTCTTCCTCATCCCAACGGGAATAGGGCAACATCTCCGGCTCTGAGTATAGATCCACTGCTGGTGGCTCCAGAGTCAGCTCCTCAGCTTCCTGGCCTCCTCTCCCCCTTAGTTCTTCTTGGCACTCCTTTGGTGGCAGTGCTGGGGATGAGCTTTCTTCAGCAGGCTCAGGCAGGGGACTCTTTGGCGTGGTTGCTGCAGGGATTGCTGGAATCCTCTTGGGGGTGTGCGGAGGGAGCATGTACCGGTCCACCAACCATTGTGGAAACTTGGCCTCCATGTCAGCCTTCAGCCGCCAGTATTCGGGGTCCTCCCCCAGCGTGGGCTTTCCAGCAGGGACCTCTTTGACTGGGGAGCGGTGTCTGCTCTGGCCTTGCAGGCCGGGGTAAATGGTGATGCAATCTCTTTGCGGGCCGCGCCCTGTATGGCGGCGGCCTGGTCTTGGCGGGCCGCGCCCTGTTTGGCGGCGGCCTGGTCTTGGCGGGCCGCGCCCGGCATGGCGGCGGCCTGGTCTTGGCGGGCCGCGCCCTGTTTGGCGGCGGCCTGGTCTTGGCGGGCCGCGCCCTGTATGGCGGCGGCCTGGTCTTGGCGGGCCGCGCCCTGTATGGCGGCGGCCTGGATCGGCGTCGCAGCTGCGATGGGATCTGTGCAGGCTGGGCTGGGCGTCGCTGCAGGGACCGGGTCTTGGTGGGCCGAGCAGGGCATCGCTGCGGCGGCCGGGGCTTGGCGGGCCGAGCAGGGCATCGCTGCGGCGGCCGTGGCTTGGCGGGCCGAGCAGGGCATCGCTGCGGCGGCCGGGGCTTGGCGGGCCGAGCAGGGCATCGCTGCGGCGGCCTGGGCTTGGCGGGCCGCACCTGGCATGGCTGCGGCCTGGCTCAGCGTCGCCGCGCCGGGCGCCTCTTCTGGGACCGCGGTCGTAGCAGCAGGAGTCGGAGCACTTGCGCTGGCCGGGGCAACTCTGGACTCACCCATCGGTGGCACCATCGGGATCTGAGTCGTCGCCGCTCGATCTGGCAGGCGTCGCGCGGCTCCCTCCTCGTAGGTCCGAACCGCCGCAGCCATCTCCAGAAGTTCCATGCGTTCTTCTCGGATCTGCTCCACGACCCGGGTCTCCAGTCGGTCGCAGAACTGGGCCAGCTCCCGATACCACCAGGCAGCGGAGCCCGGTTCTGGATTTCTGCGGTCAGACGCCATTTCTTCTGCGCCCTCTTCTGCACGACTCTCCAGCTGTGGACTCGCCGTTGCCTCTAGTAGCAAGCTGTTCAGTTTCCGCTCTGCCTCTTTCAGCAGCTCCTCTCCCAGCAGCAGGCTTCTGGCTCCCTTTCTGTCCCGACGTCTCTGGACGCTTCCACTCTCATAGCTGGCAAGGTCAGAACTCTGCAGGGGATCTCTGGGTAGCCACACCTCTTCGTGGGCGGTAACTTCTCCCAGCGCGGGCTGCTGTTGTTTTTCAGCGCGCTTTTCATGGTGGCAATATGGCGGCGCTTCCAATTTTTCAAGCGGACCGCCCAGGCACATGGTCACCTGTCTGAACAGGTCTAGTCCTTATCCTGTTCGTGACGCCAGATGTGAAGCCCCACAGGTGTTGTGTCGGTGCATTACCTTCAGGGACTCCACTCGGCTGGATCTGGTCACAGGTAGGAGATCTTCTTCTTGTCGTGACGCCACTCTCAGATTTGCGGTCAGTGGGGACCGCCACTGCAGGTTAAGGGATGCCTGGGGCTGATGGTGGGTGCAGCCAGTTGTAGTAGCCTCCTGAGAGTGAGGCAAGCCCCAGGGCCCTGTGTAGATGTGTAGAACTACAAGGCGCAGAATGACTCAACACAGGCAGGATGTCTTTCAGGGTTTTTACTCACTTCAGGTGGCAGGGTGAGTAACCCGGGCATAGCTGGGATGAACCAGGCGGGAACCAGGTGTCCTTCAGGCTGACTTGTGAGGGTGACTACTAACTCGCCTTCCTTAGCCCTTGGTGGTTTGGGGTGACCCCGACTTTGAGTCCCTATGGGGGTCACCCAGGGAAGATGCTGCAGCCTCTCTCCCCTTCGTTTGCCGTGTGCTTGTTGCCTGGGCCAGATCACTCCAGCTTCTTGCCTCCTGTGAGCTATGGGCCCTAACTGTGGCTACGTGGCTGCGGCTTTTTGTGGTGTTGTGGCGTGGGCTTTGAGAGCCCCACACCGGCAGGTTTAGCAAAAGAAAGCTGGATCTATCTCCGCTTCGGGATCTGCCGCCCGTTTGGGCCTGGTACTCCCTAGCAGTCTCCTTACTTCCCACTCTGTGCTCTCTCTCTAGCTGGAGATGGGTTTCGGGTAGCCCTCCTAGTTGACCGTTCTCCCCCGTCAGTAGCCACTGCGCGGGCGCTGTTAGACAGCAACAGCCCCACAGGTCTGCTCCTCACTGAGCCCTATGGAGTTCTGCTCTAACTGACTCACTGCCCCTCCTCTCCTGTTCTTGCCTACGCCACCTAGCAACCAGATTCTCTTACCACACCCCTTGAGAGGAGATGGAGGCTTTTGGCCCCCTCCACTATTCCAGTGAAGGTCAAGGCTTTTCCCCCTCCTGGGATCCCCAGGGGTCCTCTCATGGGTACATGTGTGAGAGCTGATTACTATGCGCCTGTGTACCACACCCCTGTCAGCCTTCTGGATTACCTGTATTGTACTGTCCCCAGCATGGGTGCAGTACTCAGTGGTGCCTGACCAGGTCAGGGGCGCCACACTTCCCTTACTCCGGTCCGCAAAACTCTGTTATACTGCATGTCGAGCTTTGCAAATGGCCCGGCGTACTCCTATGTGATCACCTGTGAGGGCCTATATAGGGCTAACACGACACACCTGTGTCTTGGCATTAAGATTTTAGCGTTCCTGAGTCCTGTCTGCCTTCGGGTCCCAGGACTTTTGCTACCCATCTGCTGTCTCCGGACCTGTCCTGTCTGCCTCCAGCTTCCAGTGACTTTGCTACCTGTGTGCTGTCTGCATTTGGGTCCCAGGACCTTTGCTACCTGTCTGCTGTCTTCACGACATCTCCTGTCTACCTCCAGCTTCCAGAACCTCTGCTACCTGTGTGTGGTCTCCAGTTCGTCTTCTGTCTGCATTTGACTCCCAGGACCTTTGCTACCTGTCTGCTGTCTTCTGGATGTCTCCTGACTACATCCAGCTTCCAGTGCCTCTGCTACCTGTGTGCTGTCTCCAGTATGTCTAACTCTGCATCTGGCTCCCAGGACCTTTGCTACCTGTCTGCTGTCTTCAGGACGTCTCCTGTCTGCCTCCGGCTTCCGGTACTTCAGCTACCTGTGTGTGGTCTTCAGTACGTCTCCTATCTGCATTTGGCTCCCAGGACCTTTGTTACCCATCTCCTGTCTTCAGGACGCCTCCTGTCTGCCTCCGGCTTCCAGTACTTCGGCTACCTGTGTGTGGTCTTCAGTACGTCTCCTATCTGCATTTAGCTCCCAGGACCTTTGTTACCCATCTCCTGTCTTCAGGACGCCTCCTGTCTGCCTCCGACTTCCAGTACCTCTGCTACCTGTGTGCGGTCTCCAGTACGTCTCCTGTCTGCATTTGTCTCTCAGGACCTTTGTTACCCGTCTGCTGCCTTCAGGACGTCTCCTGTCTGCTTCCGACTTCCAGTAACTCTGCTACCTGTGTGTAGTCTCCAGTACGTCTGCTGTCTGCATTTGGCTCTTAGGACTTTTGCTACCCATCTGCTGTCTCCAGGACATCTGCCTACAGCTTCCAGTACCTCTGCTACCTATCTGCCTGCAGCTTCTAGTACCTCTGTTACATGTTTATGGTCTCCATGACCTCTGCTAGCTGTCTGTGGTCTCCTGGACATCTCTTGTTCGCCTGCAGCTACTAGTACCTCTGCTATCTGTCTCTCGTGTGCTTCACCTGCCTGCTCCACCGATGCCTGTGGCTCAAGTACACACCCGGACCTTGGGCTTGGAGGATCCAATGCAACAGGAGAGCCTAACGAGTTTCCTCTGCAAGCTATTCCATGCAAAAAAAAATTATGCCAAGATGGTTCATGCGTTGATTGAGATTTCATCTCAATGATGTCTCTAAGAGATGTTATTGAGCCAAGATCTGAATCTGCACGTGCGCCGCCACTGATGCCATTTTATTAAATACTAGCCTGAAAATCAATCTGCGCTTGATGGCCTGTGGCAAGGATGGCGGCAACACAAAATTTCAAATAGGAGGCAGATCACAGAAAAAGCAGTAACCTGTCATTCAAACAACAGGGGCAGGCGGAGGGGCCGGGACACAAATAAAAGATCGATGCACAATCCCAGTACTGTGCACCTGAATATCATTGCCCCAAAACTTCAAATATGGATTAAAGAAGAAATGAAAAGCGGATTTCGTCAATAAGTGTATTGATTTAATCTATGTAACAGCGCCTTTATGGCCATGCCTTTGCTTTAACTTGTAAAGTCATGCTGACAGGTTCTCTTTAAATCTTGAAAGTTTACTGGAAGTTGATTGTTATGACCGGGGTTATATTAGATATTGGTAAGTACACTATATAGCCAAATCTGGCAAATCAGTGCCCTATAGCTTGAAAATAATGGAAGATATGTCTGGATGTACAAAAAGTCTTGTTTGCAAGATAATAATATTTATTCATCTATATAGCGCTATTAATTCCACAGCGCTTTCTATACTTTGGAAACACTGTCCCCATTGGGGCTCACAATCTACATTCCCTATCAGGATGTCTTTGGAGTGTGGGAGGAAACCGGAGAACCTGCAGGAAACCCACACGAACACGGGGAGAACATACAAACTCCTTGCAGATGGTGTCCTTAGTGGGAAATGAACCCAGGACCCCAGCACTGCAAGACTGCTGTGCTAACCACTGAGCCACTGATAATCCAGTGCTATTTCCATGATAAATACAAAATTTATCATCAAGGGTCTTGTTGCTTTTTATTACAGTGCTACATGAAGCTGTATTTCTGAAGGGTTTGGTATTCATTTGTGAAGTAATGTAAATTCATGCTGAATTTTATGCATGGAATAGGAATTGCCAAGAATTACAGGATTTGGAGCTGCATAAAATTATAATACTTGTATCATGATGTAACTTATAGGTGAGAATATCCCTATTAAACAGTTTTGCATGAGGTGTTTATAGATCCACTGTACAGCCCCCACATAGCCTCCTATATACATTTCTGAGCCCACATATAGCTCCCTATATACACTATGACCCCCACATAGCCTCCTATATACATTTCTGAGCCCCCCTATATACAGTATGAGCCCCCACATAGCCTTCTAAATACAGTATGAGCTCCCACATAGCCTGCGAAATAGAGTATTAGCCCCCACATAGCCTGCTATACACATTTCTGAGCCCCCAAATAGCCTCCTATATACACATTTCTGAGCCCCCGCACAGCCTCCTAAATACAGTATGAGCCCCCACATAGCCTTCTATATACAGTATGAGACCCCATATAGCTTCCTATATATACATTTCTGAGCCGCCACAGACTCCTATATACAGTAAGAACCCCTATATAACCTCTTAAATACAGTATGATCCCCCACATAGCCTGCTATATACAGTATGAGACCCGATATAGCCTCCTATATACACATTTCTGAGCTCCCGTATAGCCTCCTATATACAGTATGAGCCCCCATATAGCCTCCTATATACAGTATGAGCCCCACCTGGCCTCCTATATACACATTTTTGAGCCCCAACATTGCCTTATACATATATGTTAACATCCCATACATATGGAAAAAAAAAACAGCACATACTCACCTCACTCCCATTTCCCCGGTGCTCTGCTCCGGCCTCTGGTGCACTGATGCGCCGCACAGCACACGCAATGATGTGACATCATCGCGTGTGCTGTACTTCACACTGATTGGTGGAAGATGGAGCCTGCTCCTGCAGCAATGTCTTCACCGCAGCAACAGTGGAAGACGGGCAACGGTGGGGGGCACAGTGTGGCCCGCGGTCCACTATTTTCAGCTCTTTGGCTGTCTCGGTCCATGGGAAAGACAGAGACAACCAGAGAGCCAAATGTGGCTCGCGGGTTGCGCTTTACCAGGCCCTGAATTATTATTTGCGTTTTTAAGGACTTTTAAAAAAATCCTTTAAATTCTTCAGAAAAGAGCAAGAGAGTTCATGAATTTTGTGCAAAATCAAAGATACTCCTTTTTTTGTCTTTTACCTTTTTTCACCTGTCTCAGAGGTGGCATAATCTTTTAAAATAATGCTCGAGTCTTTGGGGTACTTTGCACACTGCCATATCGCAGGTGCGATGTCGATGGGGTCAAATCGAAAGTGACGCACATCCGGAGTCGCTGTCGACATCGCAGTGTGTAAATCGTTTTTGATACGATTAACGAGCGCAAAAGCGTCGAAATCGTATCATCAGTGTGGTGTCGGTCATTTCCATAATGTCGCGGCAGCGACAGGTAAATGTTGTTCCTCGTTCCTGCAGCAGCACACATCGCTGTGTATGAAGCCGCAGGAGCGAGGAACATCTCCTTACCTTCGTCCCGCAGCTCACGCCGGCTATGCGGAAGGAAGGAGGTGGGCGGGGTGTTTACGTCCCGCTCATCTGCGCCCCTCCGCTTCTATTGGCCGCCTGCCGTGTGACGTCGCTGTGACGCCGCACGACCCGCCCCCTTAGGAAGGAGGCGGGTCGCCGGCCAGAATGACGTCGCAGGGCAGGTAAGTGCATGTAAAGCTGCCGTAGCGATAATGTTCGCTACGGCTGCTATCACAAGATATCGCAGCTGCGACGGGGGCGGGGACTATCGCGCTCGGCATCGCTACCATTGGTTTGCGATGTCGTAGTGTGCAAAGTACCCTTTCAAGTGCACAAAGATAAAATGAGACAGATTTTGCGCTCCACTAGGATGCCAAAGCACAATTTCGCAAAATTTTTGCAATATTTTGAAACGTCACAAATAAAGTATTGGACTGTAAAACTGGATAAGGAAAACCATTCCCTACCTCTCTCCCCCGAAAAAAAACAAAACAGAACCAAGTAAAGTTAACTTAAATAAGGCTCAAATAAACAAAAAGATGACTTTTAGAACCATTTTTATCTCCATGAATCGGGGTCATTATATTCACTTGACAGCTGAATTGTGTTACCTAGTATGTGTGGCCAACATACACCAAATATGAAAACTGCAATGGTGAGATAGCTTACATGCCAGAAATCAGTGGCGCCCACACCCCTCTGGCAACAACGGGATCTATTGGCTTGGTCATGGTGTCCAACAATTTACAGGGCAAAATAGCTGATTCTGTAGTATTTTATTACGTATTTTTGGGCATATGTCGGACAGAGACACCCAAACAGATGTGAACAGAGCCCTATTATATTTAATTATAGTATTTGTAAACAAACACAACATAATCCTGTAACAATATGAGTCCTCCAATATTGGCACACAGGTATGAGAAGGACACACCACAATTGAGAGCTCGTCCACATTACAACCATTGCACTTAATTTCGGATTTTCCTAAGACGGGTCCCACAGCTATTTGTCACATTCCTATAATCTTGCCAGATGGTGTGACTATAATGAGGCAACCTGAGGCAATTAGATTTACTGTTGGCAAAATAATGGAAATCCATTACTAAAATGCTAATTCCGAAAATGCAAAACGTTTTAGTGGAGAGCTGGTGTCTGGATAGACTTAAAGGGAGTTTGTTTCCTCCAAAATGAATTTTAAACTAACTTTACAGCGTCACTGACAGCACATTCTCTCTTCAAGGAGGAAGTAGCCAAAACTCTAGCGCCACCTATCGGAAGTAACAATCCTAAAAGTCAAAAGTGACCCTTTAACGAGCCTTGTCATATGACTTAGGATTTATGCCAGATCAAAATCTCAATTTACAGACACAATGTTTCGGGATGATTGCCCCTCATCAGTGCAAAGTATGAGATCTAATCTGGCTGTATGAGAAGCTAAGACGGGGTCTGAGGGGAAAACTTTTCTCTTTGAGGGCACACACACAGAGGGTGTGCGCGTTCTACTCCCAGGCTTCTTTGTGCGGACATACCGTACACTTCCTGATGTATCAGTGTAGCGAGTGGCATTTGTGGCGAGGAGCCTGGGAGGGGAATGCTCCCCACTGTCTACTGTGTGCACCCCTGAAATGACACTGCATGCTTTGGCCTAATCGGTGTCAGTGCGCATGTGTACTGTCACGAGTGTGTCACGGGTTACAGACAGTCATGTGGTTTCTGGTCATAGAACGTCACAGCGTTTGGCTGCACAAAATGTTCCCCGACTTTCTATTATTCCTGCTTTTAGTATTAATTGTATTAGGTCGTTTTCCTGCTGGGTTTTCATCTCTTCCCCTTTAGGACCCAGCAGAGCCCTTCTTCCATCCAGCTGCTGATTATCAGTATTCACTTTGTGCTTAAAATCTCCAGTCTTCCCTGGACTGGTGCTGGTGATATTATTCAGTTCCTTCAAGCTTTGGATGCAAGCAGGTGGCTTGCACTCATCTTTAGGATTGTTACTGTTCTTTACTGTACTTCTTACTGCGTCGTCTAAAGATAAGTTGTTTATAGTTTTCCTTTGTTTGTTATTCCTGTGTGTCCTTTATGGCTTAGTGGAGTTGACAAAGAGCTTATCCCATCCACTCCCTACCTAGTGCCAAGATCAGGGTCAGGTACGTGGCTCGGCGCATAGGTGAGGAATCTGTCTAGGGTGGTGAAGGAACCCAGGACCCAGCAGTAGGTTTGGACAGGGGTCACCATCTACCCCTTCCGTAGACACAGGGTTTCCCTTCCCCTTCACCGTTCACTTGGTACTTCCCCGTACCTAGCGTGACATACACATATACGTAGCAATCAAAGTGGGAGAAGTCCCCGACATACAAAATAAGGGGGCAAAACAGTGCACTAAAGCCTTGGCTGTGCCAAGGGTTCATCGCATCCTCCTCAGTTGCATTCAAAGTAAATGTTATTTTCTCGTGTGATTTTTAGGGACTAAGGCGGGCTTTACACACTGCGACATCGCTAGCATCGTCTAGCGATGTCGAGCGCGATAGCACACGCCCCCATCGTATGAGCGATATATGGTGTTTGCTGCCGTAGCGAACATTACCGCTACGGCAGCGTCACACGCACATACCTGGTCGGCGACGTCGCTGTGACCGCCGAACAATCCCTCCTTTAAGGGGGAGGTGCGTTCGGCGTCACAGCGACGTCACCGCGACGTCACCAAATGGCCAGCCAATAGCAGCGGAGGGGCGGAGATGAGCGGGACATAACATCCCGCCCACCTCCTTCCTTCTGCATTGCCGGTGGTCGGAGGTAAGGACATGTTCGTCGTTCTGCGGTGTCACACACAGCGATGTGTGGAGCTGCAGGAACGACAAACAACATCGTATCTGCAGCAGGAGCGACATTATGAAAGTGAATGACGTGACATAAATCAGCGATTTTTGTCACTTTTGCGCTCGTTCATCGTCGCACCTAGGCTTTACACAATGCGATGTCGCTACCGGCGCCGGATGTGCGTCACTAACGACGTGACCCTGACGATATATCGGGAGCGATATCGTTGTGTGTTAAGTACCCTTTAAAGGTCGCAGCGTGTAAAGCCCCCTTTAGTCTCTTATATCACTGTATAAATCATTTAAAATGCATTTAATGGGTGACAGACGTCCTTTAAAGAACTCCCAGAAAATTAATTGATAATTTAAACTATCTATATATATAATTGCCTTATTCTGTCTGTCTGTCTGTCTGTCATGCTCCAAAATTGTGTCACCGTGACAGTGTCACCGTGACATGTCCTTACGGTGACACAAAGCTGATTGGCCGCTGGGCTCGCCATGGCCCCGCCCCCCACACCGATTGGCCGCTCGCCCAGGCTGCGCCCCCACACGGATTGGCCAGCCGCTCGCCCAGCCTCCGCCCCCCCCACAGATTGGCCTCTCGCCCCGGCACCCTGCAGGCATTGGCAATTCGGCCACGCCACGCCCCGCCCCCCTCACGCAACGCACGTTAGCTCTGGCCCCGCCCACCTCCCCCCGCGCATTCCCCGAACTGACAGGGCTGTCACGGAGGTGAGTACTGTACTCCCCCCCCCCTCTCACCCCCCCGCGCATTCCCCGAACTGACACGGCTGTTAAGGGGGGTGAGTACTGTACTCCCCCCCCCCATCCCCCATCCCCCGCTCGCACGGGAGTGGTGTGGGCTCCCGTGCGAGCGGGGGACGGGATACGTTGGCATGGTTACAAGCGCATCGAGGTCCTGTAGCGGCGGAAGATCCACACGCACACACACACACACACACACATCAGCTCACACTCACTCTCACACTCACTCTCACACACACCTCACACACACATCACATCGCATCCACACACTCACAGCATCCGGCGATATCCCTTGCTTCTCGGCCTCGATACTGTGCTGTTGTGACCTTCCAGGACCTGACGGAGGATCACATGCCCAGAAGCATGTGGTATCTCCGGATGTTGTGACTGTGAGCGCGTATGTGCGATATCGTCAGTGTCTGTGTGTGTGAGTGTATGCGATCGGGTGTGTGTGTGTCGGGATCGGGTGTGTGTGAGTGGATGCGATCGTGTGTGTGAGTGGATACGATCGTGTGTGTGAGTGGATGCGATCGTGTGTGTGAGTGGATGCGATCGGGTGTGTGTGAGTGGATGCGATCGTGTGTGTGAGTGGATGCGATCGTGTGTGTGAGTGTCGCCAGAGGAGGGGACAGAGAGGGGCTGAGGCTGGGGACAGAGAGGGGCTGAGGCTGGGGACAGAGAGGGGCTGAGGCTGGGGACAGAGAGGGGCTGATGCTGGGGACAGAAGGCTGATGCTGCGGGTAGAGAGGCTGATGCTGGTGCAGCATGGGGGATGGATTACAATGGGGGGTGCGCAGCATGGGGGATGGAGCACGTTTGGGAGTGCGCAGCATGGGGAATGGAGCACGTTTGGGAGTGCGCAGCATGGCGGATGGAGCACGTTTGGGAGTGCGCAGCATGGCGGATGGAGCACGTTTGGGAGTGCGCAGCATGGCGGATGGAGCATGTTTGGGAGTGCGCAGCATGGCGGATGGAGCACGTTTGGGAGTGCGCAGCATGGCGGATGGAGCACGTTTGGGAGTGCGCAGCATGGCGGATGGAGCACGTTTGGGAGTGCGCAGCATGGCGGATGGAGCACGTTTGGGAGTGCGCAGCATGGCGGATGGAGCACGTTTGGGAGTGCGCAGCATGGCGGATGGAGCACGTTTGGGAGTGCGCAGCATGGCGGATGGAGCACGTTTGGGAGTGCGCAGCATGGCGGATGGAGCACGTTTGGGAGTGCGCAGCATGGCGGATGGAGCACGTTTGGGAGTGCGCAGCATGGTGGATGGAGCACGTTTGGGAGTGCGCAGCATGGCGGATGGAGCACGTTTGGGAGTGCGCAGCATGGCGGATGGAGCACGTTTGGGAGTGCGAAGCATGGCGGATGGAGCACGTTTGGGAGTGCGCAGCCTGGCGGATGGAGCACGTTTGGGAGTGTGCAGCATGGCGGATGGTGCACGTTTGGGAGTGCGCAGCATGGCGGATGGTGCACGTTTGGGAGTGCGCAGCATGGCGGATGGAGCACGATGGGAAGTGCACAACACACCACACACACACACACACACTGGGAACCACAAACAACTGCCCTACACAGACACCTACACACACAGACAACGCTGCACACACACAACACCCAACACACAAACACCGCGGCACACACAAATATACGCACATACCGCACAACACACACATTGCACAAAACATACCTCCCCCCAAAACACACCACACACACACAAACCGCGCAACACACAACGCTACAGACACACAGCGCTCCACAAACAACGCAACACACATACAACACCGCTCTCACCCCCGTCACACCCAGACAACACCCAGAACATGTACAGCGCCTACACAAACACTTGGTAACTACACACAACATATATATATATAACAAAAATCATACATGAACTACACAATACGTAAATTCTAGAATACCCGATGCGTAGAATCGGGCCACCTTCTAGTTAGCAATATGCATGTAGTGAAGTGTGCATGTGTTAAAAAATTTACCAATCATTTTCTGCCGGTCCCGGTACTTATCCTCTTCTGAACGACAAGACTGCAATTCAGCATCTACTGTGTTGACTGGTAGTTGCTTTCCCAATATATGCTTATGAGACTCACATCAAGGCTCCCAAAGACTTGTTTTGGGACCTGACCTCCGGTCCACAAAGATGAAGCTGTATGAACCAGCTAGTCTGTGTTTGTGGTCACGTGGTCCAAAGAGGAACGGAACAGCCCTGGGTAAGCGTGAATCATGTATCCTATGAAGAGATTGTGTAATCTGAAACTAGTGATATACACTGTGTATATTCCAGTACTATACAATATTAAGATTTGTAACATTCTCAAGTCTCAGACCATTTGAAGTGCCCACATCAGTAGGACTGGCTGATGAGGCCTGAGAGGCTGCACATCTCTAAGGCTAAGTTCACACATCCTGTGTTTTCAATCCGTCAGGTCCGTCAGCAACGGATCAGTCATTTTCAAGATGTCAACTGATGCAACCGATGTGTTTTTCACAGGATTCCTTTCACAGGAATCCTGTGAAAAAACGGATCAGTTGCGTCCGTTACATCCGCTGTGCGTCCGTTTTTTGACGGATCAGTCATGATCCGTCTGTGTTTGGGACAGCCCAGTGGGCGTGCCCAGCATGCTGGGCATGCTCAGTAGAGCATGACGGAATCCTGCGCTGGATTCCGTTGTAAGACGGATTACGACGGAATCCAGCACCATAGACATGCATTACAAGCTTGACGGATGGCGACGGATTCCTGCGCGGCGCGTTAATTTTGACGGCCCGAAAAACGTTACATTCTGCGTTGCTACCCGCTCGGCGGTCAGTCAAAAACGACGGACCGCGACGCAGCGGATGCAACGCAGGGTCATCAGTCGCAATCCGTCGCTAATAGAAGTCTATGGGGAAATACAGGATTCCTGCAAAATATTTTGCAGGTTACCGTAATTCCCCAAGGCGACGGATTGTGACTGATGCAAAACACAGGATGTGTGAACTTAGCCTAAGTCCAGCCTGGCTAAAAATCTTGGTTTACTCTGCACAGGACTAAAATACACTTCAGAAGCATGGAGTTTATTAGATAAACCTATTAAAAGATGACGTCAAGAGATGAGAGAACCTGAAAAGTAACGTTCGGTGTTCGTACTGAACACAGACTTTACCAAAAAACAGTATTCCAGTTTGGGGTTCAGGTGCTTTACGTATGCAAACCACTTGCGCAAGCATTGCTGAGCTCAGGTACGGTCGGTGCTCAGCCCAGTGCGAGCCGCTTATAGTCTTTGAATGACTCACACTGGGGGTAAAAATGGCATTAACAGATGTAGTGTGCATCCGAAAAAAAAAAAACCTGACCACCCTCCCCCGGAAGAAATCTGTTTATGGCTGGCTGCATGTGGGTAGAGACCAAAACTGCCCAATTACTGATATCTATTGGGGTTCATGTCAAGTCTGGGCCCAGAGCCGAACATTATCCATAGTCCGGATGAACCCGCCGAACTGAACTTCCACATGTTCTCATACAATCCTTATGGAAAAAATGACCAAGTGTGGAATGGACAGGGCAACTGTTAGATGGATTTGTAACTGGCTTAGTGATCGGAGACAAAGAGTGGTCATAAATGGCTGCACATCTAGTTGGAAGACTGTCTCAAGTGTGGTACCACAGGGCTCTGTCCTGGGCCCCGTGTTGTTCAACATTTTTATCAATGATTTAGATGAAGGTATTAAGGGTAAACTGATTAAATTTGCTGATGACACAAAGTTAGGAGGAATAGCTAATACTAGAGAAGAGAGAGAGCGGATTCAACAAGATCTAAACAAGCTGGAACAATGGGCAGCAACTAATAGAATGGTTTTTAACAGGCAGAAATGCAAAGTCATATATCTTGGCAAGAATAATGAAAAGTACATATACAGCATGGGAGGAATAGAGCTATCCAAAAGCATGTGGGAAAAAGACTTAGGGGCACTTTGCACGCTGCGACATCGCAGGCCGATGCTGCGATGCCAAGCGCGATAGTCCCCGCCCCCGTCACAACTGCGATATCCTTGTGATAGCTGCCGTAGCGAACATTATCGCTACGGCAGATTCACATGGACTCACCTGTCCTGCGACCGTCGCTCTGGCCGGCGACCCGCCTCCTTATTAAGGGGGCGGGTCGTATGGCGTCACTGCGACGTCACACGGCAGGCAGCCAATAGGAGCGGAGGGGCGGAGATGAGCGGGATGTAAACATACCGCCCACCTCCTTCCTTCCGCATATCCTACGGAAGCCGCAGTGACGCCGGTAGGAGATGTTCCTTGCTCCTGCGGCTTCACACACAGCGATGTGTGCTGCCGCAGGAACGAGGAACAATATCGGACCGTCGCGTCAGCGTAATCATGGATTACGCCGACGCTGCACCGATGATACGATTACGACGCTTTTGCGCTCGTTAATCGTATCATCGAGCCTTTACACACTACGATGTCGCATGCGATGCCGGAAGTACGTCATTTTCAATTTGACCCCACCGACATCGCACCTGCGATGTCGTAGTGTGCAAAGCCCGCCTTAGGTATACTAATAGATCACAGACTGAACATGAGTCAACAGTGTGACGCAGCAGCAAAAAAGGCAAACACCATTCTAGGATGTATTAACAGAAGCATACAGTCTAAATCACGTGAAGTCATTATCCCCCTTTACTCCTCTTTGGTCAGACCTCATCTGGAATATTGTGTCCAGTTCTGGGCACCACATTTTAAAAAAGACATCAGCAAACTGGAGCAAGTTCAGAGAAGAGTGACCAGAATGGTGACTGGACTGCAAACCATGTCCTATGAAGAACGGTTACAGGATTTAGGATTGTTTAGCTTGCAAAAGAGAAGACTGAGAGGAGACTTAATAGCGGTCTACAAATATCTTAAAGGATGTCACACTGTAGAGGGATCAGTTTTATTCTCATTTTCACAAGGAAAGACTAGAAGCAATGGGATGAAACTGATGGGGAGAAGACACAGATTACATATTAGAAAAAACTTTTTGACAGTGAGGGTGATCAATGAGTGGAACAGGCTGCCTCGAGAGGTGGTGAGTTCTCCTTCAATGGAAGTCTTTAAAAAGAGGTTGGACGGACATCTGTCTGGGATGATTTAGTGAATCCTGCTTTGAGCAGGGGGTTGGACTAGATGACCCAGGAGGTCCATTCCAACTCTAATATTCTATGATTCTATGATTCTATGTCCACCCATCTCTAATGATGTCCTCTGTATTGAGCAATGAAAGACAGTTGCTACGTATTTTATATCTAGTAAAAATAAATTAAAAATATTATATAACACAATATCCATAGTTGACATATAGGAATTTAGGGTTTTAAATATATATTGGCTAGATCATTCCACCTATACCAGCTATAGTATATCTTAGCTGGTCTGGTGAGGTGTTGTGATCCAGACTATCTGGTGGTTGTGATACTTGTTGCTGAGTGCGGTTATAGAGTTAACCCTTGTTGCCTTTTTGTTATAACCTACCTGCTCTTGTTTTTCTCCTGAGTCTCTCTGTCTATTCCTGTGTGTGTAGTATGTCAGAGTTTTGGTTTTCCTTTGTCTGTCTATATCGGTTTTCAATCACACCCCTGCTGTGTCCTTCCCTGGTGGGAGGTGGGGGGGGGTACCAGAGTAGTACTGGTCAGATGCAAAACCAGGAAAAGGACTCAGGCATCTAAATCATCACGAATATCCCCGAGGTTAGGGATAATCTAGTGTCACCTAGCATGAGGGGCAGCATAGCAGCCCCTGTCTCCCGCTATTCTAACAGTCACCTCATGACACCCACAATAGATCCTTCTCTGACGAAGTTTATCATTTGGCCGGGAACTATCTCTCCACACTCCACCATACAGAAGAGCACTCGCTCTGCTGAGTACTGCTGTGTTCTTCATGAGTAAGCCGCTGCCAGACATGTCAGATGGTGGCTTATCTTGCTCAGAGCAAAAGGATCAAGCAGTCCGATATTGGAGATGGTGGATCCTTATCGCACTGTCTTCATCTGTTGGGGGAAGAGTCGGGAGGCCCTTATACATATTAGCTTATTGACTGACCCCCCCCCCCCCCCCCCCCCAATATTGGCAGTTTGGCAGACGTTAGTTGAATGTGTATGGGTGCCGTAAAGAACAGTCTATCTGGCTCAGAATATAGGTTATTGTAAGTGCATTTGGGGAATAAAACCCTAAATAGACCTAACTGACCAATGTATCACAGGCTGGATAAACCAGATTAATAAGGATTGCAGTAAATAGTTGTAATTAACATACAGTATGTTCTATTGGATTTAGTAACACCGGTTATAGCAAGTAATAAGTTTGGGTTTTGCTAGCAATAATTGTGCCATGAACAGTGTGTCAATCATGCTGAGCTTTCTGGAAATCAGCTAGGTTATCTCCAAAAGATAAATCTTGTGCTACTCTGTCCTGACCTGATTACGAGTAAGGAATAATTCATAAGTCAGCTGAGCTTTCAAAGTGCCACACTTCATATCCCCACTGTCCAAAAATATTCTGCTCACATCACAAGCATAAAGAACAATCCAATCTTCTTCAGATAAAAATAACCCCATACAATGTAACCCGTCAAGAACAACAATTGTGATAAGTAGATAGGAAAGAAATCGGTAAGAGAACCATAAAATGTGAATGGTACTTTATAATAAAACTTAAAAATTTTGCTTTACACTAATATATATATATATATATATATATATATATATATATATATATATATATATATATATATATATATATATATATGTATATATACATGTATGTATGTATATATATATATATATATATATATATTTAGATACACACATATACAGAGCTAGCAGGTGTGGTTGAATTGTCCGTGGCACTCCTGTGTCTTATGGTATGAAATGAACCTTCAATTCATGGGGAACAGCTCTAGTGGCCATTCCTGCAGTCAGCAGCCAATTGCACGCTCCCTCAAAACTTGCAACATCTGTGGCATTGTGCTTTGTGATAAAACTGCACATTTTAGGGTGGCCTTTTATTGTGGCCAGCCTAAGGCACACCTGTGCAATAATCATGCTGTTTAATCAGACAACTTTGGGATAGCAGGGAACCGGGGCTCTTATGTTGTGCCTTAAGCTTGGGGGCCCTATGCTATCCCTATTCTCAGGGATACTCCTAATGGTGGAGAGGCCTGAGTCTCCTTCCTGGCCCTGCTCCTGACCAGTCTTGATCTTAATCCCCCTCCTGCTCTCCCAGGGAGGGATGGGACAGGAGTATGTTGAAACCATAGAAAAAAACAGACAAGGGAAAAATTAAAACTCTGTCACACAGCCCACATACACAGGATAATACAATAAAAGATTCAAGAAAAAAAAAAACCAAAAGCAGGAAAAAAGTACAAAACAGGGGTACACTCCATAACCACTCCAAGCAAAAACCACTACTAAACAGAACTTTCACCATAAAGAGTCTGGGACACCACACCTCACAGACCAACACAGAAAAAACTATAGCTGGCATGGGTAGAAGGATTCCACCAGAATAAATAGGAGGGGAGCAAATGTGATAGGTCTCCCAACAACATGTGATTAAAGGAGCAAGCAGACTAGCAGAAATTAACTCTTGGTAGCCTGCCTATGAATCAGCACACACAAGGCCGATGTCTGAGTCTGCCTGTATTGATCCCAAAACAAAACAATCACTGATCTCAGGGAGACCAGCCAGAGAAAACACTGCCAGCAGCCAGCGAGGGCGCTCAAGACAGTGAAATCCTAGGTACATTGCCCCCTGGGAAATATGCAAATCAAAAAGGTCCGTGGAGCCTCTGTTAGGAGTCTCAACACAGACACCAGCCAGATATCCCTCCGGGAAGGGCCCAGCCAAGGGGTGACTCTTTTTAGGAGACCACCATATTAAGTGGCCCTTTTAGTCAATATCCAACTTTTTGACAAGTTTAAAGATATGACAAGGGAAATACCAAGGCCAGGTATCCATCCACAGACAGCCGTTTCGGGGTATTGCCCCTCATCAGTGTGGAGTAGGATTCTGGCCGGGTGGAAGCAATGCCTAGTAGACCAACAAAAACAAAACAATCACTGATCTCGGGGAGACCAGCCAGAGAAAACACTGCCAGCAGCCAGCGAGGGCGCTCAAGACAGTGAAATCCTAGGTACATTGCCCCCTGGGAAATATGCAAATCAAAAAGGTTCGTGGAGCCTCTGTTGGGAGTCTCAACACAGAAACCAGCCAGATATCCCTCCGGGAAGGGCCCAGCCAAGGGGTGACTCTTTTTAGGAGACCACCATAACCACCATATTAAGTGGCCCTTTTAGTCAATATCCAACTTTTTGACAAGTTTAAAGATATGACAAGGGTGCTCCCACCCGGCCAGAATCCTACTCCACACTGATGAGGGGCAATACCCCGAAACGGCTGTCTGTGGATGGATACCTGGCCTTGGTATTTCCCTTGTCATATCTTTAAACTTGTCAAAAAGTTGGATATTGACTAAAAGGGCCACTTAATATGGTGGTTATGGTGGTCTCCTAAAAAGAGTCACCCCTTGGCTGGGCCCTTCCCGGAGGGATATCTGGCTGGTTTCTGTGTTGAGACTCCTAACAGAGGCTCCACTGACCTTTTGTATTGATCCCAGACACCAGAGAAACCATTGGGCAGGGTCAGAATCTGCAATCCGAACAGAGTCCAATGCCACCATGACAGTCGGTGAAGTTTGTGCAAAACTCCGTGTGACATCAGCATCTTGGTATGCCACACCTGTGAGGCGGATGGATTATCTCTGCAAAAGGAGAAGAGCTCACTAACTCAGATGTAGCCAAACGTGTTAACAATATTTAAGAGATAAAGGCCTTTTGTGCACATAGAAAAAGTCTTAGATCTGTGAGTTCGGCTCATGAAAAATGGGAGCAAAAACAAGTATTGCGTTAAAAATTTGTTCACTATGTATTACTTATAATTTAATATAAAGCATTATTTATATATATATATATATATATATATATATATATATATGTATAGATAGATATAGATATGTTATAAATCAGCCATTTTCTACTAAAAAAGGGGTGTCAATATAAACTGCAGCTAGACATACAAATAAACAGGCCCTCATATAGCTCAATTGCCGAAAAAATAAAAAAAGTTAACCGTCCCTGAAAATAGAAGCATAAACTAATTTTTTTTCTACAAAGTTCTGAGTTTTTCTGCCACCTAATAAAAAAACCTAGAAGTTTAGCATCTCTCTATTTGTACTGACATTGAGCATCCTGTTGCCAGGTCTTTTAACACCCCAATGCACACTGCAAAACTGCAGCGATTTCCTTCAAGAAAGCAAAACAAAAAACAAGCAGTCATATGGCTATGTTGATGGGGAAAATATAAAAAAATCTATGTGAGAAGAGAAGGAAAAAAAAAATTAGAAAGAAAAAAAATGGCAGCTGCAGGAAGGGGTTAAAAGGGAAATCAGTTTTGAAATAAAGCATACAGAACGGATATGGAAGACTGTCAATGACATGATCCAATTAACATCTGACATACATATGTGATTCGGAATAAAACATGATCCTCTGGGTTGAAGTCATGAAATGCGGCAGCAAACTCCAGGCCTGGAGAATACCGACTCTTATGCAAATACAATGATTGCAACTTCTGAGTCCCCTGGGGGTCTCCAGGTACAGAAGTCATGCGGAACATGTAACAATGCGGTACTCCTCCTGCAGTCTTACCGCCCTTGACTTCTTTTGATACTGATAACCATTAATCTCCCTGTCATTCTGCTCATCTGCCGCTGCAATGAAGTTTTCACCCACAGACGAGATTAATTTATATCCTAGCCGATGTTATTCCCCGACTCTTCCCTACAAACTCATTAATCTGTAATATGTATCATAGCCTACAAGTAGAAGTAGGTCAGCCGGAGCTGCAGGAGGCTTCCTCTTTGTATAAATATTGTATCTGCATTGCTCCGAGGCGTTTAGAAAGTCCTTCTTCACAGGGTGCATCTCTTGCCTAAGCAAAAAGTGGTGTATTCCCATTTAATGACTGTGACTGCTAATGATTGCCAGTTTGGCCCAATTATTATTGTCTATTTTTATCATACAAAGACTGCGGCAATCAAGATTTTAATGTAACATAATTTCCAGTAACACCTCCAGGGGTAATGAGATTCCTGTCTGTATGGTGAAAGGTCAGTGTGATCAGGGGCATACTGTTTATTCATGGCACTGATTGTTGCAAAGATTTGATACATTTACAATGATTGCTACAATTTATTTTAAGGGTAACGCCAAATGGATCATCTGAAAAAAACAAAAGTGATGGTTTTGTGATTTGTTTAACAAGCAATCGCTTGATTTTGCAGGAAAACATCTATTCTACCCATAAAACCACAAGCACAATACAATGCACGGTTTTGTGGTCCAGGTGTGAGTTTTTACTACATATACTGTAATTTTCTAATTTGTTTTTTTTTTGTTGTTTTTTTATTTGTATATTTTTGATTTTTCTTTAGGCAAGTAATCAATTGAACCCGGACGTGGGTAGGAAAGTAAGAAAACAACTGAATGGGTTATGTAGGTGTGGGGCGCTGTCCACAACACTACAGTATATATAATTGTAATACTATAGTAGAATATCTTCCTCTGATCTAGAACATTCACCTATCCAGCATACAAACTGGAAAATAGTAAAGAGGTTTTTGTTTGTTTTTTTTAATATTGTATTAGCGGAAGGTAAAAAAACAAAACACCAACATTTTTTTCAGTCAAATCAAATTTTACTTTTGGTAAAAGTAATAAGCCTCATTTGTAGGCAAAATCTGAGTAGTACACACACACACACACACACACACACACACACACAGACACACACACACACACAGACAGACACACACACACACAGACACACACACACACAGACACACACACACAAACACAGACACACACACACACAAACACAGACACACATATCACATTCTGGAATATCAATGTGTGTATCTATCTATCCCTCTATCTAACCATCCATCTATCTCTTATCTATTTATATTTTATTATCTATCATCTAGTTATCTATCTAATATCTATCCATCTAATCTCTGTCTCTTATCTGTCTATCCATCTATCCATCCACACACACTGCACATACATACCAGCCTGCCTCCTCTTCAGCTCTAGATTACTGCAATTAGGCGACCTATTGATGACAACCTATTCACATGACGTGATGTCACAAAGGTCCTGAAGCAGTGTTATCATTGAGATATAAATGCTGGGGGTTCTAGGAGCGTGGGGGCCCTGTGAAGTTGCCCAGTTTGCTTTCCCATTTCCCTAATGCCTGCCCTGCTGTCACTAATGTGTCACAGGTGACAGTCTTGTGGTTTCTGACAATAGAAGGTCACAGCATTTGGCTGGGCAAAATGCTCCCTGACTTTCTATTGTTTCTGCTGTCAGTATTCATTGTATTAGGTATTATTCGCCATGTGCTTAAATGCTCCCATCTTCCCTGAACTTGTGCTGGTAATATTATCCAGTTCATTCAAGCTCTAGTTCAAAGCAGGCAGCTTGTACTCCTCTGTGGTATCGTTGCTGAATTTCTAAATGAGTCATCTGTGAATAAGTAGTTCATGCTTTCCTTATGTCTTCTCTAGCGTTTAGTGGCATTGACGAAGAACTCATCCAACCCATTACCTATTTAGGGTCCAGCACTAGGGATACCTAAGGTCAAGTATCAGGCTCGGTGGGGAACCTATCTAGGATGGTGAAATACCCCAGGGACCAGCAGTAGGTTAGATCAGGGGTCACCAACTTACTCTTCCCTAGGGTTTCCCTTCCCTTTCGCCGTTCGCTTGGTACTCCCCCGTACCTAGCATGACACTTGTCTTTTGTTCAGTTCTTTTAAACTTCTGAAATTAAGAGACCTTTGGTCACACGACTCTGAAGTCATCAAAGGCCCTTAAAAAATCTAAACCTTAGAATGCAACTGCTGGGGTCCCTAAGACCCGCAACACACATCCGTTTAATTTGTATGTGTGCGGTACGTATTTGCACGTACCGAACACGGAGACCCATGTTATTCAATGGTAGATGGCACACACACGTAAAATCACACGGAACGTGTGTCCGTGTGGTAAGTACGTGTGTGCGCTTTTCTACACGGACGACATGTCCGTTTTTGGCCGGCAGCACGCAGGCACGGACCCACTTTAGTCTATGGGTCCATGCCTGCACGTACCGCACACGGAGTATGTCTGTGTTCAGCACATTTTGTGCGTGTGCGTTTTTACACTAGTGATCTTATTTTTTGTTTTTTTTAAATTAAAGTCAGTATACTTACCTTTTTTTCTGCTGCTCTCAGTCATACTTACATTGGCGCTCGTTTTTTTCTTCCCCCGGCTCATACCGCTCCCCGATCACCAGCGCGGCGAGGAACAGCTGTGCAGAGAATACTCGGCAACAATTACTTTGAATATGCCGGCCGCTCATTAATCAATCTCGTATTCCCTGCTTTCCCCACCCACAGACGCCTGTGATTGGTTGCAGTCATACACGCCCCCCACACTGAGTGACAGCTGTCTCACTGCACCCAATCACAGCAGCCGGTGGGCGTGTCTATACTGTGCAGGAAAATAAATAAATAATTCAAAAAAACAGCGTGCGGTCCCCCCCAATTTTAATACAAGCCAGATAAAGCCATACGGCTGAAGGCTGGTATTCTCAGGATGGGGAGCCCCATGTTATGGGGAGCCCCCCAGCCTAACAATATCAGTCAGCAGCCGCCCAGAATTGCCGCATACATTATATGCGACAGTTCTGGGACTGTACCCGGCTCTTCCCGATTTGCCCTGGTGCGTTGGCAAATCGGGGTAATAAGGAGTTATTGGAAGCCCATAGCTGCCAATAAGTCCTAGATTAATCATGTCAGGCGTCTCCCCGAGATACCTTCCATGATTAATCTGTAAATTACAGTAAATAAACACACACACCCGAACAATCCTTTATTAGAAAAAAAAAACACTAACAAATTGCCTTGTTCACCAATTTAATAAGCCCGAAAAAAGCCCTCTCCAGGATGGTCCAGCGTCGCTTCCAGCTCTGCTGCATGGAGGTGACCGGAGCAGCAGAAGACACATCCGCTCCTGACAGCTCCACGCAGCTAATGAAGGGAATAGCGCGATCAGCTGTATTCAGCGTTGGCCACGAGTAACCTCAGTGACAGCTCAGCTGATCGCGCTATTCCCTTCATTAGCTGCGTGGAGCTGACAGGAGCGGCTGTGTATTCTGCAGCTCCGGTCACCTTCATGCAGCAGAGCTGGAAGCGACGCTGGATCATCCTGGAGTACGCCGGACATGGAGGGCTTTTTCGGGCTTATTAAATTGGTGAACAAGGCAATTTGTTAGTGTTTTTTTTTTCTAATAAAGGATTGTTCGGGTGTGTGTGTTTATTTACTGTAATTTACAGATTAATCATGGACACCTGACATGATTAATCTAGGACTTATTGGCAGCTATGGGCTTCCAATAACTCCTTATTACCCCGATTTGCCAACGCACCAGGGCAAATCGGGAAGAGCCGCGCACAGTCCCAGAACTGTCGCATATAATGTATGCGGCAATTCTGGGCGGCTGCTGACTGATATTGTTAGGCTGGGGGGCTCCCCATAACGTGGGGCTCCCCATCCTGAGAATACCAGCCTTCGGCTGCATGGCTTTATCTGGCTGGTATTAAAATTGGGGGGACCGCACGCCGTTTTTTTTAATTATTTATTTATTTTACTGCACAGTATAGACACGCCCACCGGCTGCTGTCATTGGGTGCAGTGAGACAGCTGTCACTCAGCGTGGGGGGCGTGTCTGACTGCAACCAATCACATGCGTCTGTGGGTGGGGAAAGCAGGGAATACGAAATTGATTAATGAGCGGCCGGCATATTCAAAGTAATTGTTGCCGCATATTCTCTGCACAGCTGTTCCTCGCCGCGCTGGTGATCGGGGAGCGGTAAGTATGAGAGAGGGCTGCTCACTTCAGTCCCTCGGGGGATTAGCGGTCACTGGTGAATCCTTCACAGGTGACCGCTAATCAGTACGCGGCACACAGACAGAACCGCAGCATGACAATGAAGTCGGGTGAAGTTCACCCGAGTTCATTCTCATCGCGCAACTCTGTCTGCTGTCAGCCGACATGTATCAACGACATTGTGCAACACACAAACGGACATTCCACACAGACATTCCACGTACACATACACGGACATTTTACACGTACACACGGCTCGCATACGCCATCACACGGATGCCATACGTACCGGAGAGATGCCCCAAAAAAACGGAACACGGACCCGAAAAACGGACCGTGTCACACGGATGTTTTTTTTGCGGAAGTGTGTTTTAGGCCTAAGAGAGTGGGGCCCTGAGAAATTGTGCAGTTTGACTCACCCCAACACCAGCCCAGACTATAACTAAGGCTTATTTTTGGAATAGGGCTTATATATCAAGCATACTCCAAAAATCCAGTAAAATCATGCAAGGGCTTATTTTCGGGTAGATCTTATTTTCAGGGAAACAAGGTGTGTATATATATATATATATATATATGTTAGGGCCAGGTGGAAGGGCAGACCCAGGAGGTGGATCCACTGGGCCGAACTCCTTGATGATGGTAAGGGGTCCGGTAGCTGGAGCACTACAGGTAGCAGGGCAGTCCGTGCACAAGAGTATAATGGAGAAGTCCCTGGGACCACGGAGTCACTGATGGTAGTCCGGGTGACGGAGCTCAGGTTCGGAAGCCGAGATGTTGTCAGGCGGAGTCCGGAACCGTTGGAGCGAGATGACGGGTCACCACAGGGGTCAGAGATGGTACGGACTGTCAGGATGGCAGATAGGCAGCGTTCGGGATGCGGGATTCGGCAGGACCGGATGGCGAGGCAGGATCGGCTCTAGAAGAGAGATACGTAAGTATGGCAAAGAGACACAAGGAGACCTGACTCCTAGCTTGGGAAACACGAAGATCAGGCCCCGCCCACTTGGACATTCAACCCCTTTATACCCTGAACCTGTGTGCTTCATTTCCTGTCAATGGACGCTGGCCCTTTAAGAAAGGGTCAATGACCGCGCGCGCGCCCTAATGCGCATGCGCGCGGCCCGGGTGCCAGAAGCCAGAGCAGGAAGCTGGGAGGAGGAAGCAGCAGAGCCGGGCTGGGGCTGAGACGCCGACGGGCGCCGGGAGCGGGGACCAGGACGCCTAGGAAGCGCCGGCAATGGATGCTGGAGAGTGGGGAGCGGCGGAGACCGGACTGAAGAACCAGGGAGCGAGCCAGGGGAGCCGGGGAGCGTGACAGGTGAGCCGGGGAGCAGCGCAGGTGACCCGGGGAGCGTGACAGTACCCCCCCCCACGCCCCCCTCCCCGCAACCGGGACAGGAAGGCACGGATCAGCGGAGTACCCACATTCTCCCGGGGCTCCCAGGACCTATCCTCAGGACCATACCCTGCCCAGTCCACCAGGAAGAACTGTCGACCCCGTACGGTCTTCATGGCCACGATATCCCTTACCGCATAGATGTCGTCATCGGCAATAGGAGGAGCCGAACTGGCAGCAGCGGAGAAGGGACCAAGGACAACCGGCTTGAGCAGGGAGACGTGGAAGGAGTTGGGTATCCTCATCGTGGCCGGGAGCTGTAGCTTGTAGGAGACCTCATTGATCTTGCTGAGGACTTTAAACGACCCGATGTAGCGAGGACCCAGCTTGTAGGATGGTATCTTCAATCGGACGTACTTGGAAGCAAGCCAGACTAGATCTCCAGGAGAGAAACACGGAGGGTCCAGACGTCTCTTGTCTGCATGTCTCTTCATCCGCAGGGAAGCACACCCAAGGGACGCCTTGACAGAGTCCCAAATGGTTGCAAAGTCACGGGCTACAGCATCAGCAGCAGGGACATCCGAAGAAGAAGATACAGGCAATGGGACGGAGGGCTGAAGTCCGTAAACGACATGAAAGGGAGAGCTGGAGGAGGACTCACTGACGTGGTGGTTATGGGAGAATTCAGCCCAAGGAAGAAGCGTGGACCAGTCGTCGTGATGGGCGTTGACGTAGTGTCGTAAGAAGGAGGTCAAGATTTGATTGACCCTTTCCACTTGGCCATTAGACTGAGGATGGTAGGCAGAAGAAAAGTCCAAAGTCACTCCCAGATGTTTGCAGAGAGCCCTCCAGAAGCGGGAGGTGAACTGAGTTCCTCTGTCGGACACGATGTGTGATGGAACGCCATGCAAGCGGAAGATGTGATGTATATAGGCGTCCGCGAGTTCCTGAGCAGAGGGCAGTCCTGCCATAGGGACGAAATGAGCCATTTTAGAGAACCGGTCCACCACGACCCATATGACTGTGTGTCCGGAGGACAATGGCAAGTCCGAAATAAAGTCCATTGCAATGTGTTGCCACGGAACTGAGGGTATAGGCAGAGGCAGAAGACGGCCATATGGCAGGTGTTTGGGCGTCTTGTTCCTGGCACAAGAGGAGCAGGCAGAGACAAAAGCAGCGACGTCCGTGCGAAGGGATGGCCACCAGTAATGACGTACAATCGCACTCCATGTTCTCTTTTGACCAGCATGACCGGCTGTTTTCGAGGCATGGCCCCAGTGTAACACTTTTTGCCTATCAGTCTCAGAGACATAGGTTTTCCCGGGCGGTATCTGGGCCAGGGTGACAGGAGCCACTGGAATGATTTTACTAGGACAGATGATGGGCTGGGATGTCTCCTCCTCCTGCTCCATGGGCATGAAAGACCTGGACAAGGCATCAGCGCGTACATTCTTGTCCGCGGGTCGGAAATGGAGCTGAAAATCGAACCTGGCAAAGAACAAGGACCACCTGGCTTGCCGTGGGTTCAGTCGCTGAGCGGACTGCAGGTATTCCAGGTTCTTGTGGTCCGTGTAAATGATTACGGGGTACACTGCTCCTTCCAGAAGGTAGCGCCATTCCTCCAGAGCCAGTTTTACTGCCAATAGCTCTCGGTCACCGATGGTGTAGTTGCGTTCAGGCGCTGAGAAGCTCTTGGAGAAGAAACCGCAAGTCACCATCTTCCCGGAGGAGGACTTCTGCATGAGCACTGCTCCGGCTCCCGAGGAGGAGGCATCCACCTCCAAGGTGAACTGGCGGTTTAACTCCGGACGGTGGAGCACAGGAGAGGAGGCAAATGCCCGCTTCAGGGAGCCAAACGCGGCGTCGGCCGCAGGTGACCAGTCCTTTAGATTAGCCTCCTTCTTGGTCAAGGCGGAGAGAGGAGCGGTCAGAGCAGAGAAGTGAGGAATGAACTGGCGGTAGTAGTTGGCGAATCCCAGAAAGCGTTGGATTGCCTTCAGTCCAGAAGGAGGAGGCCAGTTGAGAATGGAGGAGACCTTCTTTGGATCCATCTGCAGTCCGGTATCGGAGATGATGTAACCCAGGAAGGGGAGATAAGACTGCTCAAAGACACACTTCTCATACTTGGCGTACAGACGATTCTCTCTCAGTCTTTGCAGAACCAGCTGCACGTTCTCTCTGTGGGTCTGGAGATCCGGAGAGAAGACAAGGATATCATCCAGATACACCACCACACAGACGTAAAGAAGGTCCCGGAAAACGTCGTTCACCAATTCTTGAAAGACTGCTGGTGCGTTACACAGGCCGAAGGGCATCACGCAGTATTCATAGTGCCCATCGCGAGTATTGAACGCGGTCTTCCATTCGTCCCCAGAGCGGATGCGGACCAGGTTGTAGGCACCTCGAAGGTCCAATTTGGTGAACACACGAGCTCCTCTAAGCCGGTCAAACAATTCGGGGATGAGCGGCAGAGGGTACTTGTTTTTTACGGTGATTTGGTTGAATCCCCGGTAGTCTATACATGGGCGTAGGTCGCCCTCTTTCTTCTTAACGAAGAAGAAGCCTGCTCCAGCAGGAGAGGAGGATCTCCGAATGAATCCCCTTGCCAGGCTCTCTGTGATGTAAGTAGACATGGCCCTTGTTTCGGCTGGAGACAATGGATATATCCGTCCTCGAGGTGGTGTTGTTCCCGGGAGCAGGTCGATGGCACAATCGTACGGACGATGTGGCGGAAGTACCTCAGATTCCTTTTTATCAAAGACGTCCGCGAAGGACCAATAGGCCGAGGGCAGTCCCGGTAGGTTCTCTGGAACCGGAGGTCGTCGGATGGGTTGTATGGTCTTCAGGCAGTTCTCATGGCACGAAGAGCCCCATCGGGTGATTTCACCAGTGCCCCAGGTGACTGATGGCTCGTGTGTCCGTAACCAGGGAAGTCCCAGCAGGATTTGATGGGACATGTGTGGGAGGACGTAGAGAGCGATGTTCTCGGTGTGCAGGGCACCGATACGCAGTTCGACCGGCCTGGTGATCCAGGAGATGGTGTCAGAGAGGGGTCTTCCATCCACAGAGGCAATCACGAGGGGTTTGTCGAGTGGAGTAACAGGCACCTGGTACTTGTCCACCGTGGCCTGCTGGATGAAATTGCCTGCTGCCCCAGAATCGAGGTACGCCTCAGCCGTGAACCGCGTCTCTCCCGTTGTCACTTGCACAGTCCACGTAACCGGGTCTGAGAGAGTCAGCACCTAGGGTGGCCTCTCCTACCAACCCTAGGCTTTGGAGTTTCCCGGCCTCTCTGGACAGGAGCGTAGCAGGTGTGTGCCCTCTCCGCAGTAGAAGCAGAGGCCCTTGGCGAGCCGCTCTGCTCGACGTTAATCAGGCTGCCGCACACGGTCGATCTGCATGGGCTCGTGGACGGAGACACCAGATGCCGTTGACTGTAGTACGGCGGGCTTCTGCGGAGGAGAGGAATGCCGTACCGGACGTCTCTCACGGGACACCTCTTTGGATCGCTCCTGAAAGCGGATGTCCACTCGAGTCGCTAGGGTAATCAGGGCATCCAGGGTGGATGGTACGTCACGACCAGCCAGCTCATCTTTAATTCGACCCGAGAGTCCTTCCCAGAAGGCGGCAGTTAGGGCCTCGTTGTTCCAGCCAAGTTCCGAAGCCAAGGTGCGAAAACGGATTGCGTATTGACCCACCGTCAGAGTCCCCTGACGTAACCGGAGAAGAGACGAAGCAGACGCGGAGGCGCGTCCGGGCTCGTCAAAGGTGCCACGGAATGCCTGCAGGAACTCCTGGATGTTCGTGGTCACAGGATCCTCCTTCTCCCACAAGGGGTTCATCCACGCCAGTGCCTCACCCTCTAGATGGGACATGATGAAGGCGACTTTGGCTTGGTCGGAGGCAAACAAATGCGGTAGCTGCGTGAAATGGAGGGAGCATTGGTTTATGAAACCCCTGCAGGTCTTGGGATCTCCGGCGTACCGGGGTGGTGAAGCCAAACGAAGTCTGGAAGCATCCGAAGAGGCTGCCACGGGGGCTGGAGCCGTGGATTGGCTAGTGGAAGCCCGAGATGCTGAAGATGTAATTGACGCTTGTAGCGTGTTCAGGCGGGCGTCCACCGAAGTCATGAAGTTCAGCATGCGGGTCTGGGTCTCACGCTGGCGTTGGAGTTCCTCCTGCAAGGCCGCTAGTGCTTCAGCGGGATCCATGGCCTGATCTTACTGTTAGGGCCAGGTGGAAGGGCAGACCCAGGAGGTGGATCCACTGGGCCAAACTCCTTGATGATGGTAAGGGGTCCGGTAGCTGGAGCACTACAGGTAGCAGGGCAGTCCGTGCACAAGAGCATAATGGAGAAGTCCCTGGGACCACGGAGTCACTGATGGTAGTCCGGGTGACGGAGCTCAGGTTCGGAAGCCGAGATGATGTCAGGCGGAGTCCGGAACCGTTGGAGCGAGATGACGGGTCACCACAGGGGTCAGAGATGGTACGGACTGTCAGGATGGCAGATAGGCAGCGTTCGGGGTGCGGGATTCGGCAGGACCGGATGGCGAGGCAGGATCGGCTCTAGAAGAGAGATACGTAAGTATGGCAAAGAGACACAAGGAGACCTGACTCCTAGCTTGGGAAACACGAAGATCAGGCCCCGCCCACTTGGACATTCAACCCCTTTATACCCTGAACCTGTGTGCTTCAGTTCCTGTCAATGGACGCTGGCCCTTTAAGAAAGGGTCAATGACCGCGCGCGCGCCCTAATGCGCATGCGCGCGGCCCGGGTGCCAGAAGCCAGAGCAGGAAGCTGGGAGGAGGAAGCAGCAGAGCCGGGCTGGGGCTGAGACGCCGACGGGCGCCGGGAGCGGGGACCAGGACGCCTAGGAAGCGCCGGCAATGGATGCTGGAGAGTGGGGAGCGGCGGAGACCGGACTGAAGAACCGGGGAGCGAGCCAGGGGAGCCGGGGAGCGTGACAGGTGAGCCGGGGAGCAGCGCAGGGGACCCGGGGAGCGTGACAATATATATATATATATATATATATATGGAATTCTGGAGGGCAGGGAACTTGTAATGCGGGCTTCTGCCGATAGAGTTGGATGTTCACGCAACCCTTCATTCCTCATTTTTTTTCAATGGGTTGATTGATTTTGTTGCCTACTTTATCATTTCTGATTCACACGAACAACATGTGGCTATGAAGTTTTGTTTCCTTTTGGAAATAAAAAAAACAAACAAACATAAGACGCGGTTGTTCTATTAAGTTTATGAACAGTTCTCCCTTTTTTAACTAAGTGAAATGTCAATTGATGGTCACCCTCGTTCTGTCCGTCCTTTGACTGTCAAAAGCCTGCTTTACACCATACGATCCAGCATGCGATCGTACCCGCCCCCATCGTATGTGCGGCACGTTCAATTTGTTGAACGTGTCACACAAACGAATAACCCCCCATCACACGTACTTACCCGTCCATACGACCTCGATGTGGGCGGCGAACGTCCACTTCCTGGAGTGGGAGGGACGTTCGGCGTCACATCGACGTCACTCAGCAGCCGGCCAATAGAAGCGGAGGGGCGGAGATGAGCAGGACGTAAACATCCCGCCCACCTCCTTCCTTCCGGATTGCCGGCGGGAGCCGCGGGACGCAGGTAAGATCTGTTCATCGTTCCCGGGGTGTCACACACTGCGATGTGTGCTACCCCGGGTACGATGAACAACCTGACGTTCAATTTTTAGGAATTGAACGACGTGTATGCGATGAACGTTTTACCGTTCAATCGCAATCGCACGTAGCTGTTACATGCTACAATGTAACTTACGATGCCGGATGTGCGTCACTTACGACGTGACCCCGCCGACACATCGTAATATATATTGTAGTGTGTAAAGCGCCCTTTACTGATGAAAATGTGGCAATTATTTGTCAGTCCGTTTTAGAAGATTGCCGTCAGACCACTGATGAACTCATGGAGTTGACTTGGATTTCATGGAGTTCCTTTTAACAGAGGAATTGGGCATTAAATGAGTTTCTGCAATATTTGGGCCTCACAAAAAAACCATTTCTGATGTTTTTTTCCCCCAACAGGAAACAAAACTTCATAGCAGCACATTGTTTGTGTGAAGCAACCATCACAAAATATACAAAAGACTGAACAACCCATTAAAAAATAATCACTGGAGCCAAACACAAACTTCCTCAACAATGTCACTAGAGTACTGACTTAGAAGAGTGCTGTGAAAATTCACCTAGAGGCGGAAACCTGTACTACAAGCTCCCAGCCCTACAGAAGATGATCCCTATTTATGGTAAATAAATGAAATAAAAATAAAACGGCAACACAGGAAGAATTCCTTGATTGCCAGTATCTGCTGAGATTATAACACACACACAGCGGGTGACATGAGTATTAAACATGTCACTAATTTTCTAAGTAAATATATTTCTAAAGGTGCTATTGACATGAATTTCTCACCAGATGTCAGTAACAACCCAGCCAATCCACACAGACAAAGAAATCAAACCAATAATGAGAAATTACACACAGAAAACGTTTTGAACATGGTTACTGAAAGTATTTTATACTTCGTTTGAAAGCCTTTATTGTTGATGAAGCTTTAGGGCTCGTGCGCACGTTGCGTAATTGCATGCATTTACGCTGCGTATAGCACTGCAGCGTAAATGCATGCGTCCTGCGTCCCCTGCACAATCTATGAAGATTGTGCATGAGACGTGCGCACGATGCTTTTATGAACGCAGCGATTTGGGTGCTAAAATTTTGACCCAGATACGTGCGTCCATAAAATGAGCATGTCATTTCATTTGTGCGCGTTGAATGCAGCTGCCACTCTGTCTATGGTGGGGACAGCAGCCATAGCGCATGAAATCGGCTTTTTGTAAACAAAAAAACTGCATCCATTATGCAGTCTTTCTGCAGCGATTTGATGCGCACATATGCTGTCAAATCGCTGCAGAATATTCAGCAGTTACGTGCGCATGAGCCCTTAAGGCATCTCCTGTATGGAGTAACTAGTCACATGCATTGTTCAGATGTGATTTTGGTATATTCATCCACACAAACACTCTTCAAATCCTGAAGGTCCTGTGGGCACTTTCTATGAGCTCTGAGCTTTAGTTCCTTCTTAAGGGTGCTTTACATGCTGCAACATCACTAGTGATCTCGTTAGCGATGTGACATGCCAGATCGTAGATAAGATTTGCCAAGATCGCACATAGGTCTTTTTTTTTTTTATAGCGCCGGTCGCCTGTGCAATCTCGGCAAATCATATGTGCGATCTGGCGTGTTCCATCGCTAACGAGATTGCTAGCGATGTTGCAGCGTGTAAAGCACCCTTTACATTTTCTATTGGATTTAGGTTCAGTGATCGGCTCAGGCATTCTAGCTGCTTTATTTTCTTTCTCTGACACCAACTGAGAATTTCCTTGGCTGTGTGTTTGGGATCATTTTCTTGCTGAAATGTTTACCCTCATTTCATCTTCATCATCCTGGTAGATAGCAGCAAGTTTTTATCAGGAATCTCATGGTACATTTGTCCATTCAAACTTCCTTCAATTACAAGACGTTTGCCAGTGCCGTATGCTGAAAAACAGCCCCACATCATGATGTTCCCACCTCCAAACTTCACTATTGTTGGTGTTTTGCCTTTTGGCCTCCAAATATTGTGTGTATTATGGCATCCAAACAGTTAAATTTTGGTCTTATCTCACCAGACTATATTCTTACAGTATTTCACCAACTTGTCTAAATGTTGTTGAACAAACTTTAAACACTCTTGAACCTGCTTTTTGCTCAACAATAGTGTCTTGTGTGGTGAGCGTTCATACAGGCCATGGAGAGTAAGTGCATTCTCATTGTTTACTTTAAAACAATTGTACCTCCTGATTCCATGTTTTTCTGTAGCTCTCCACAGGTGGTCAACTCTTGGACAACTCTTCTTATAATTCTTTTCACTCTTCTGTCTGAAATCTTGTGGGGAGCCCCTGGTCATGGCCAGTTTATGATGAAATTATGTTCTTTCCACTTCTGGATTATGGCCTCAAAAGTGCTCACGAGAACCTTCAATAATTTAGAAATTCTTCTGTAACCAATGCCATTAGTATGTTTTGCAGAAATAAGGTTGCTGTAATAGTTGCTATCAAATACAAAAAAGTTCAGTTCACCCACTTCGGATCTCTTTGCCTTCACTCTGTGTCACAGATTATCAGCCGGGCAGTCACAAACAGTAGAGTAGTAGTATCCAGCACAGGAAGGAAAGCACGCTCCAAATAAATCTCCATATAGTTTATTCCATGTGTACATAAAATATATGAGGCAGGTTACAGACAGCCCCTAGATGGGGGATAAAAATGCGACTTACACAAGTCGCATTTTTTTCCCCCCATCTAGGGGCTGTCTGTAACCTGTCTCATATATTTCAAGTACACACGGAATAAACTATATGGAGATTTATTTGGAGCGTGCTTTCCTTCCTGTGCTGGATACTACTGCACTGCTGTAATACTTGCGGGTGCAAGCGGTAGTGGACCCACTGGGCTGCATCACCTGTTTACCTGAGGGGTATGACTAGGTGCACAAGTATTGCATCTCTAAGATTAGACCACGTTACCCAGACATCTTCCATAGGAGAAGGATGCCTGATGGATGTATGACTCAAGCTGCATGCAAGGTTAGCCTGGAAAAAAACAGTTGCTTCCTTCTGCTGAGGCAATGTTCCCCAACTCTGAGGACTGTTTTTTCCAGCAAGACAATGCGTCATGCCACACAGCTAAGTCAATCAATGTGTTGATGAAGGACTACCACATCAAAACCCTGTCAGCCCAATCCCCAGACCTGAACCCCATTGAAAACCTCTGGAATGTAATCAAGAGGAAGATGGATAGTCACAAGCCATCAAACAAAGAAGAACTGCTTACATTTTTGCACCAGTAGTGGCATAAGGTCACCCAAAAGCAGTGTGAAAGACTGGTGGAAAGCAGCCAAGATGCATGAAAGCTGTGATTAAAAATCATGGTTATTCCAAAAAATATTAATTTCTGAACTCTTCCTGAGTTAAAACATTATTAGTATTGTTTTTTTCTAAATAATTATGTACTTGTTTTCTTTGCATTATTTGAGGACTGAGTTATTTTGACCATTTCTAATTTTCAGAAAATAAATACAAATTGTTTTGCTTGGAAATTCGGAGACGTTGCCAGTAGTTTATAGAATAAAAGGACACTTTACATTTTACTCAAAAATATACCTAGAAAGAGAAAAATCAGAAAAACTGACAATTTGGAAGCGGTCTCTTAATTTTTGCCAGAGCTGTAAAGATTTTATATATATATAATATATATATATATATATATATATATATATATATATATATACTGCTCAAAAAAAATAAAAGGGAACACTAAAATATAATTTCGTTTATTTTTTCTTGAGCAGTGTATATGTGTATATATATATATATATATATATGTGAGGTAAATCCTGGGATATGAAGAGGAATTATGACTAGAAGTCATAATTGCTCTCATCACTCCCTGGCAGTGCCCCCCCCCCTCCCTTCTTGTGCTCAAATGTCCAGCATCTGTGAAGGTGTCACATCCCACTTACACCTCCAACAGCCATCTCCTCTGATATGGAGATGAGATGATGTGAGGACAATGGACCCAGGATGACTCCCTGCCGTCACCCTGTAACAAGAGTTGTATCTCATTAGCAAGGCTTGGAAGTAGCCAGACAGAACGACTCCAGTAAAAAATGGTTCATATCTCGCAAGCCATATCTCCGATAAATATGGCAACCATAAAAATGGTGTTTGCGCAGGCGGACGATGCTGGCACACCTTTTTTATGGAAGGGGGAGCTTGGGAAATACCCCAGGCGTGATATCAGCCATATGGGAACTCGTAGACAGGTCATGAGTCCCCTCGTTCTGTAGCTAAATTCATAACTGTCACAATGAGAGCATTGGCGTCCGCCTACGACGCTCCCAGGCAAAGTTATGGCCCATATTCCATGTTGTGAATTTGTCCATAACTCCAGCCAGGGGTGGAGCAGTGCTCCCTGTGAGGTCACTAAGGTAGGAGGGGACCTGGATTTGCCCAGGTTGATAACCCTACTTCGGCCATTTTCCAGTGTTCTTCTGCTCGGGGGCCTGGTTGGGACAGACCTGTGAGAGAGTTCCTGGAAACCTGGTCTACAGCGCCCCCCTGTGGCCAGACGCACAAGGTAACTGATTGAATTGCATACCTGTTGTAAACCATGCTTTATCTGTAACTGTACTCTGACATATGTATATTCTGTAGATTCCCTATTGTATATATTGTAGTTTCTAGTGTGCTTTAGGCGATTAAATTATATAATTAATCTTGGGCTGTTCTGTTATCTCGATCTTGAATCCCACGTCTGTGTGTTCGGCTAATAGTTACCGTGAAGCGGTTGGTGGCAGCGAGTTGTGCCAAGGATTATTGTGGGGAGGCCAGTGAGATTCGGGAAGATATTATATATTCCGCCCGCGGAGGTCGGGGGAATATATACCTTACTCTCACCGGGGACCCTTCAATAATCGGCATAAGTAGTATAGCGGCCTCCTTGCTTATTGTCGGGCAATTCCATAATTGGCCTGACTATAAGAGGGGCGCTAGAGAGCGCGTCACGTGCTCTGTCTGTCGGTCGGGAGGTATAAAGTAGGGGTGACCCCCACTTGTTACCCCCCGATTGTGACGTACTGGTAGCCAGCGCGGGGGATTTCTGAGTGACCCCCCCGGTGGTTTGTGACATATTGGTGGCAAGCGGTGGGATCGAGATAATAGTGTGTGTGAGTGTGAGACCCATACTCCCAGACACTAAAGACTGCCTGCAGCAGCTGTGGCTGCTGGGGTCTTCAGACTAGCTCAACACTAGAGTGTCAGAGTGCAGATACTGTAAGGTGTGTGGAGGCATCAGGTGTCAGTTCTGTGTCAGTGACCAAAAGTCTGCAAGAATGGCTGAGAGCACCAGGAGCAAAGCCAAAGGAATGGCCGATGCTAAGGCCAGAGACGATGAGGAGGTTGTCCACGAGTCCTCCAGGAGCTCGACGCCAGAAAACAGCTCTGCAGAGGACATTGCACAACCGGGCACTGCTGGACAAGATGAGGAGCAGCTCGCCCAAGGGTCCTCAACGAGCCAGATGCCAGCCCTCCGCTCTGCAATGGACAGTGAATCACCAGGCTCCGCAGCGGGCCGCAGATCACCACGTGCCATTCCACCGAGCCTGGGAGGCTCGGATAGCCTTCTTCAAATGGCTATGGCCCTACGCCAGGCTGGAGACCGGGAGGGCTACAAGGAACTCATGGCCGAGCGTGAGCGGCAAGCAGCGCGTGAAGAGCGCCAGGCAGAGCGTAACTACCAGCTGCAGCTAGCTCAGCTCCGGCCCTCATCAGCCACCCGTGACCTTCCAGACACCAAACTTCCAAAGGTCCGTGTTGAGGACTTCCCAGTGCTGGAGAAGGATGGAGACTTGGACTCTTTCTTGACTGCTTTTGAACGGACTTGCTTGCAGCACCATCTGGACAAGGACCAGTGGGCCAAATACCTGACCCCCCGTTTAAGGGGTAAGGCCCTGGATGTCCTTGGGGACTTGCCTGCTGAGGCAGATCAGGGCTACGACACCATCAAGCGGGCCCTGATCCAACAGTACAACCTCACTCCAGAGTCCTACCGCAAGAAGTTCCGGAGCCTACAGAAGGGACCAAAGGACTCCTGGGCTGACCACCGGCGGGCACTTGCCCGAGCTGCCGACCACTGAACCCAAGGCCTGCAGCTTTCCACCGGACCGGAGATCCTGGACTTGTTCATCACGGAGCAACTCTTGTGGAACTGCCCTGAGGATCTCCGCCAGTTCATCCGAGACCAGAAGCCAAAGGGGTCCACGGCTACAGCTGCCCTTGCCGATGACTACACCAACAACCGGGCCCCTGAGGCCAGGAGAGCGGCCACCAGCAGCACCTGGAGAGGGGGTAAGATGAATTCTGCGACTGCCCCACCTGCCCCTAGACTGCAGGGGGTGTCCCCCTCAACTCCCCTCTCCAGGCCCGTGGCAGAACCAAGACGGTGCCACCAGTGCAACCTACCTGGACACTTCAAGGCCATGTGCCCTCAGCGTCCCAAGGCCCCGGCTCCGTCCCCGTCCCAAGGGCCGCCCAAGGTGTATTGTGTGGGTGGGGGTGGTGGTAGGTCCCTGGACAGCTTCCAACCTGTCACCGTCGGCCAGTCTGTGACCATAGGACTGCGAGACAGCGCCTCGGAGGTGACTCTGGTGCGGCCTGAGATGGTGTCCCCCCAAGACTTGATCCCTGGAAAAACCCTCGCTGTCTCCGGGATTGGAGGCATTGACCCGGCGCTGCCTGTTGCTGACATTTATGTGGACTGGGGCGCAGGGCGAGGGGTGAGGGAGGTGGGGGTAACTGATCGGATCCCTGCAAACGTGCTACTTGGGACAGATTTGGGGCAAATAACCTCCCAGTTTGGCCCCGCCCCAAAGGCTGAACCTTCAGCCAGTGCTGACGTGCCTCCGGACAATGTTAATGTGTTATCTATGAATGATGTAAGGGAGGAGGGAGTGAACTCTGATATTTCTGCTTGCACAGACACCATAGACACACACGCAGCTGCAGCTGTGACAGGGGAGGGGGTCAGAGAAAGGTGTGACAATGCCTCTACAAGTAACCAGCCTGTGAGCTGGGATCTGCTGCCCTCTGCAGGGATAAGCAGAGAGCAGGGTGCTGCAGGGGGAGGACCAGTGTGTGGGGTGGGGGCTACCACAGCAAATGTGGGGTCCCCAGAGATTTCACAGCGGGGTTCTGTTGCTGCAGGGGGGGAACAGGCAGGTGAGATTGGGGCCGGTCCAGGAGCGGAAGTGCTCCCAGGTAAGATCTCGGTGCAGGGTTCCCCCACAACCGGGGTGTCAGGAAGCCAGGTAGGTCTGCCTGAACCGGCGACTTGGTCAGGAACGGAGGAGGAGCAGGCACGACCCACGGTCGCAGCGGCTGTGGCCGCTGTCACCCGCAGTGGGAGTGCTGGAAGCCAAGGGGCCTCCCGGAGGTCCGATAGCTCTTCCCCTTCTGACCAAGTGGCAGCCGAGTCAGGTGGAGGCCAGGACACAGGTCCCGGGGTACTGACCGAAGATGTGACAGTCTCGTCGATTCTGGCCACATCTAGTCAGGGGTTTCAGGCAGCGTTAGAAGCTGACGACAGCCTGAAAGCTCTAAAGGAGCAGGCGGCACAGCCTCCCTCGGACTCGGACCCGGAGCGAGTGGTCTGGGACCAAGGACGGCTGTACCGGGCCACGGTCCAGCAGGGTTCACCGGAGGCGTGGCCCAGGGACCGACAGTTGGTGGTACCCTATCCGTTCCGGACGGAGTTGTTGCGGATCGCACATGAGATTCCGATGGCCGGACACCTAGGGATCGCTAAGACCAAGGCCAGGTTAAACCAGCATTTCTACTGGCCAAAAATGGGGGCCGATGTGGCTGCCTACTGCCGTTCGTGTGAAACCTGTCAGAGAGTGGGGAAGGCGGGGCCACGCCCCAAAGCCCCACTGGTATCTCTGCCCATCATCGATGAGCCTTTCAGGAGGGTGGCTGTGGATCTGGTCGGCCCGCTGGCCATCCCCAGCAGCTCCGGGAAACGCTTCATACTGACGGTAGTGGACTATGCCACCCGGTACCCAGAAGCAGTGGCCTTGTCGTCCATTCGGGCTGACAAGGTGGCCACCGCATTGCTGGAGATTTTCTCCCGAGTGGGTTTTCCCCAGGAAATGCTCACCGACCGGGGGACCCAATTCATGTCCCAGCTGATGGAGACCCTCTGTAAGCAAGTCCAGGTGCGACATCTGGTGGCCAGCCCGTACCATCCACAGACTAATGGCCTGTGCGAGCGGTTCAATGGCACCTTAAAGCAGATGCTTAAGATGTTGGTCGACTCCCATGGGCGTGACTGGGAGCGGTATCTCCCACACCTGTTATTTGCTTACCGGGAGGTTCCACAGGCCTCAACAGGATTCTCACCGTTTGAGCTCCTGTACGGGCGACGTGTGCGGGGCCCCCTGGCTCTGGTGAAAGAGGCTTGGGAAGGGGATTTGGCCACCCCTGGAGTGTCGGTTATCGAGTATGTCATGCGCTTCCGGGACAAAATGCAGGCCTTGACGCAACTGGTACACGACAATATGGCTCAAGCCCAGGCTGATCAGAAGCGTTGGTACGACCAGAACGCTTGTGAGAGGACCTACCAAGTGGGTCAAGAGGTGTGGGTACTGGTCCCCGTACCACAGGACAAGCTTCAGGCAGCCTGGGAAGGCCCATACCTCGTGTACCAGCAGCTCAACCCTGGGACGTACCTGGTCACCCTGGACCCTGCCCGTGGAAGGCGGAAGCCCTTCCATGTGAACATGATGAAGGCACATCATGAGCGGGAGGCATGTGCGCTCCCCGTGTGCAACCTGCCCGAGGAGGGAGAAGCGGAAACCCTCTTGGATATGCTAGCCCAGGTTAGGGCAGGCGGATCCATTGAGGATGTGGAGGTTGGCCACCAGCTCTTGGAGGACCAACGGTCCCAGCTGTGGGCCACCCTACACCCCTTCCGGGGGTTGTTTACCAACCAGCCCGGAAGGACTGACTTGGCTGTCCATCACGTGGACACTGGGGATCATCCCCCGATCCGGCGTTCAGCATATCGGGTCTCCCTGGAGGTGCAGCAACACATGCGCCAGGAGATTGACGAGATGCTGGAGCTGGGGGTGATCCAGGCATCCAACAGCGCTTGGGCCTCGCCTGTAGTCCTCGTCCCTAAGAAGGACCGAACCACTCGGTTCTGCGTGGACTACAGGGGGCTCAATGCTGTCACGGTCGCCGAGGCGTACCCAATGCCACGCATCGATGACCTGCTCGATCAGTTGGCCGGGGCTCAGTACCTGACCATCATGGACCTGAGCCGGGGATATTGGCAGATCCCCCTGACTCGCAAGGCCAGGGAACGCTCTGCCTTTATTACCCCATTTGGACTGTACGAGTCCACGGTGATGCCATTCGGGATGAGGAATGCCCCTGCCACTTTCCAGCGGATGGTCAACACCCTGCTCAAGGGACTTGAAGGGTACGCGGCCGCGTACCTGGATGACATTGCCGTCTTCAGTCCCACCTGGGAGGACCACCTAGAGCATCTAGCACAGGTGCTCAGGCGGATCCACCGGGCAGGTTTGACCATCAAGCCGGGAAAGTGTCAGCTGGCCATGAGCGAGGTCCAGTACCTCGGTCACCGGGTAGGTGGGGGAACGCTGAAGCCCGAGCCTGAGAAAGTGGAGGCCATCGCATCCTGGCCCACCCCCAGGACCAAGAAGCAGGTGATGTCCTTCTTGGGGACCGCTGGGTACTATAGGAGGTTTGTTCCATGCTATAGTAGCCTGGCAAAGCCCTTGACGGACCTCACCAAGAAGAAGCTGCCCTCTGCAGTCGATTGGACAGTGGACTGCGAGACAGCCTTCCGGGCCCTAAAGGACGCCCTGTCCAGCCCGCCCGTGCTACAGGCAGCCGACTTCACGCGGCCGTTTGTAGTACAGACCGACGCCAGTGACTTCGGCCTCGGTGCGGTGCTCAGCCAGGTGGACTCTGCGAGCCAAGAGCACCCAGTCTTGTACCTGAGCAGGAAGCTGTTACCAAGGGAAGTGGCCTATTCTACAATGGAGAAGGAGTGCCTGGCCATAGTGTGGGCCCTGCAGCGTCTGCAACCCTATCTATACGGGCGCCACTTCATCGTGGAGACGGACCACAATCCCCTCAGCTGGTTGCACACCGTCTCTGGGACGAATGGGCGATTGTTGCGATGGAGCCTTGCGCTCCAGCAATACGACTTCACCATTCGCCACAAAAGGGGCCGTGACCACGGTAACGCAGACGGGCTGTCCCGACAAGGAGAGGTCGCGGACGGGCGCACGGGGGAACACCGGAGTGTGCTGCCCCCTAGCGCCCTCAAAAGGGGGGAGGTGTGAGGTAAATCCTGGGATATGAAGAGGAATTATGACTAGAAGTCATAATTGCTCTCATCACTCCCTGGCAGTGCCCCCCCCCTCCCTTCTTGTGCTCAAATGTCCAGCATCTGTGAAGGTGTCACATCCCACTTACACCTCCAACAGCCATCTCCTCTGATATGGAGATGAGATGATGTGAGGACAATGGACCCAGGATGACTCCCTGCCGTCACCCTGTAACAAGAGTTGTATCTCATTAGCAAGGCTTGGAAGTAGCCAGACAGAACGACTCCAGTAAAAAATGGTTCACATCTCGCAAGCCATATCTCCGATAAATATGGCAACCATAAAAATGGTGTTTGCGCAGGCGGACGATGCTGGCACACCTTTTTTATGGAAGGGGGAGCTTGGGAAATACCCCAGGCGTGATATCAGCCATATGGGAACTCGTAGACAGGTCATGAGTCCCCTCGTTCTGTAGCTAAATTCATAACTGTCACAATGAGAGCATTGGCGTCCGCCTACGACGCTCCCAGGCAAAGTTATGGCCCATATTCCATGTTGTGAATTTGTCCATAACTCCAGCCAGGGGTGGAGCAGTGCTCCCTGTGAGGTCACTAAGGTAGGAGGGGACCTGGATTTGCCCAGGTTGATAACCCTACTTCGGCCATTTTCCAGTGTTCTTCTGCTCGGGGGCCTGGTTGGGACAGACCTGTGAGAGAGTTCCTGGAAACCTGGTCTACAGCGCCCCCCTGTGGCCAGACGCACAAGGTAACTGATTGAATTGCATACCTGTTGTAAACCATGCTTTATCTGTAACTGTACTCTGACATATGTATATTCTGTAGATTCCCTATTGTATATATTGTAGTTTCTAGTGTGCTTTAGGCGATTAAATTATATAATTAATCTTGGGCTGTTCTGTTATCTCGATCTTGAATCCCACGTCTGTGTGTTCGGCTAATAGTTACCGTGAAGCGGTTGGTGGCAGCGAGTTGTGCCAAGGATTATTGTGGGGAGGCCAGTGAGATTCGGGAAGATACTATATATTCCGCCCGCGGAGGTCGGGGGAATATATACCTTACTCTCACCGGGGACCCTTCAATAATCGGCATAAGTAGTATAGCGGCCTCCTTGCTTATTGTCGGGCAATTCCATAATTGGCCTGACTATAAGAGGGGCGCTAGAGAGCGCGTCACGTGCTCTGTCTGTCGGTCGGGAGGTATAAAGTAGGGGTGACCCCCACTTGTTACCCCCCGATTGTGACGTACTGGTAGCCCCCCCCGGCGGTTTGTGACAATATATATATATATAAGATGTGTGTGTATATATATATATATATATATATATATATAAAATATGTGTATATATATATGTGTATATATATATATATATGTATATATATATATATATATATATATATATATATATATATATATATATAGTGTATATATAGCCTTGGGAGCCATTAGGAATCAATGAATTCTTTGATTCGCTGCCAAAACTGCCTTTATGAGTCTTAAAATGGATTGCATTACTTGGAAAATCAATGGGTTGGGGATGGCTGAAAATCAACTCTATGGTTATGTTACAGATTTTAAGAGCCTTTCTATAATTGCTTGTAAGAGAGAATATGCAGTAGTAGCAAACTGTAAAATATAATTATAAAGATCGTCTTCCATTTTCACTGAGCACAAGCTGACATTGCAACGCTCAGTTACAGGGATGACAGTGAATGGAGAATATGCCGGGTCATGGCACTGCCCAGAAAATGACAGCCTGCAGTGTGTATTATACTTACAAAATGACATGGGCAATCTGTCATATATACGTATACTGTATTATGGATGTTGGAATTAATCAAATTAACTGCCTAAAATATATACCAAAGATATTTTATGGAGCACCTTAAAGGACATGGAATACATTTAACATGGAAAAAATGAGAGTTTTACATATGTTAGTTGTTACATTTAGTTAATAAAATGACACTAAAGTTCAGACTTCAATCTTAATTCCTTCATTCATTTTCATGTCCCATTATAGTCAGTTTGCAGCTCAATCTGAATTATAATTCACCCCAAAGTCCTTCATATATTATAATCCACCATATATTATACTGAACCACATAGTCCTCCATATATTATAATGCACCCTCATAGTCTGCACTGGCTGCCCATATAGCACAGGATCCAATTCAAACTGCTTGTTCTCACCAAATTTTCTTGTGTGGGAGTGGCCCTCCCTGTAATATAGGCTGTGTCATGACTGTAGCTTGACTCTGACAGGGGTTGTCAGGTGGGAGGGGTCTGTTCTGTTGTGCCTCGTTCTGCGACTCACACCACTTTATTATGGTGTGGACACCTCTGGAACACCGCCAGTAATAGTTCTGCTCTGTAGCGTGCGCAACTGGTTCTTGTGAGTTAGCCGTGCTCCGTCCCGCTACCCAGCTTACCTCTCCCTGACCTCTGTTTCCCTTATACTGTTTGTCTGTCCTGTCTCCCAGACCCCGGTCCCATTCTGTGTCTTGGTCCCCTCCCCCTCTTTTGTACTTACTTGCTCTCCCGGACTCTGACCCCAGTAACATTTCCTGACCACAGCTCTGCTTCCCGTTTTTGGCTTCTGACGTGACCTCTTGCCTCCTGACCCTCGAGCTTCCACCTGTTTATGGCTTGCTCACTCCCTTGTTCGGACGTGACTTCCTGGTTAAGACTTAGGATGGCTGACTATCCTTTCACTGGTGCGTGTGCCCTCTTGTGGGCTTTAGTCTAACTACTCCTTGGAGTTCTATCTCCATTCTGCTTCTGCGCCCCCTGGTGGAAGCCTAACAGGCTGGATGTGAGAGCTGTGTCTTTTCATGGTAATACTATCTTTGCTTGCATTCATGTATCTGTACAGCTCTATACTGTATTTCCTCCCCATGTGCTTTCCTCTTTGTCTACAGCCTGTTTTCTCTCTTTGCTGTTATCTCTAACAGTGAGAGAAGGGAGAAGCAAAAAAGAAAGGCGCAGGAGCTATGTCAGATTTGTAACATTTTTGCAAGCTCTCTGCTAGATAATAAATTACATACAGACATTCTGCTGCAGTAAAATAGTAGAACATGTTTAATAAAGACATTTCCGGTTCCGTGCTTTCACCACACTCTGACCTGCTCTGGAGGTTAATTTCTGTACATATGTACTGTATACTGTACACAGTATACCATTGTACAGCACAGTATATACTATATAGCATATCTATCAATTTGCATTTGTGGATACAGTATTGTACTTTCTTATTGATAACCAGTGCAGCACATTGCTTGTATTGTACCTCTCACACACCAACAATTCCATTGGAAGCTAACGTACAGTTTTATTTGTTTTATATGTTTTTTTACTGTACAGTATTTTGTAATAGTGCACTGTAATAATTTTATATGAATGCAGTACATTTTATTGTATTACTGTAATAAGTTTGTATAAATACAGTAAATATTTTTGGATTGTGGAACAAATTTCTGCGTTTCAATTATTTCCTATGGGAAAATTCGCTTTGATATAAGAGTAACTTGGTTTAAGAGCGCACTCCCGGAACCAATTATGCTCATAATCCAAGGTTCCACTGTATAATTTAATCAATGGACTTTGGAATATAAACTCCACAATTGGATGTGTTAAAAACTGTTCCTGTGCTGAGATAATCTTATATAGGTGTTCCTGCTATGTACTTTGTAATGTCCGTGTCTGACCGTACAGGGACATGGTCTGATCATACCACATCTCCTGGCAAGAAAGCATGAGTCACTTATGATAAGTGAGTATACAGACTAAATATCAGGGAATTGCAGATACTGATTTCTGAGGTAATACAGTTCCCTGCTTGTTTTATCACAGGAGTAAGTGTTTTCTGCCACAAGTCCAGTCCTGTGGGATCGTCATAAATCAAGTCAGTGATATACACTGATGAGCAAAAGGGTAACAATATTTTGATCCTTTGACTTTAAAGCTCCATACCTCACCATCAACTAAACATGTACCCATTAGTTGAGTGCTGGTGGACACATCCAGTAGGTATAGCTTTCAGTCATTTTTGTCAGGGAAGGAGTACAGGCTCTCCAGTAGAGATGAACAGACCCCTGGAAGTTCGGTTTGGAGAGTGCAGCCGAACTTTAAATTAAGATCGGTTTGGGAGCCGAACTTCATCTCAACCAAAATGGAAGTCACTAATTGGGCAGTTTGGGTCACTGCTCACATGCATCCAGCCATAAACAGATCACTCTATATGACTCTACATAATATAAGCATTTCCATTTTTGTACTGAATTACTGAAATAAATTAACTTTTTGATGATATGCTAATTTATGGAGATGCACTTGTACACAAAACAAAAACTTCTGATACATTATTGTCTCAGGGAGGGCTTCTATAGGTACATATGTGATCATTATAATTTAATCAGGACCACACACACAAAGTCTAAGGGGTACTTTGCACGCTGCGACATCGCGAGCCGATTGTAGCGATGCCGAGCGCGATAGTCCCCTCCCCCGTCACAGATGCGATATCTTGTGATAGCTGCTGTAGCGAACATTATCGCTACGGCATCTTCACACGCACTTACCTTCCCTGCGACGTCACTCTGGCCGGCGACCCGCCTCCTTCCTAAGGGGGCGGGTCGTGCATCTCACAGCGACGTCACATGGCAGGCGGCCAATAGAAACGGAGACGAGCGGGACGTCAACATCCCGCCCACCTCCTTCCTACCTCATTGCAGGCGGGACGCAGGTAAGGAGATGTTCCTCGCTCCTGCGGCTTCACACACAGCGATGTGTGCTGCTGCAGGAATGAGGAACAACATCGTACCTGTCGCTGCAGCGAAATTATGGAAATGACCCACACTACACAGACCACCGATTTTTGACACTTTTGCGATCATTTATCGGTGCTTCTAGGCTTTACACGTTGCGACGTCGCTACCGGCGCCGGATGTGCGTCACTTTCGATTTGACCCCGACGAGATCGCAGTAGCGATGTCGCAACATGCAAAGTACCCCTTATACATTGCTAGGCTGAGTGGCGATGACAGTGGCCGCTGGTTAGCTACCCTGGTCATTTCAGGGGTTAACTCCTCTCTGCCTCACTCTGGTTTCTGGGACACTATATCCTGGTGCTGCACCTCTGGTTCAGTGCCAGTGATAGTTTATGCTCTGCAGAGTGTGTTACTGGCTCTAGTGAGTTACCTGATCTGTCCTGCCTCCCAGCTACCTTGTTCTGACCCGTACTCCCCTTGTCGTCTGTCTCAGTTTCTGACTACTCGCTCCTGTCTACTGTGTATCCTTCTCTGTTTGTCTTATCTCGGTCCTAACCTGTTTGTCCTCGTCCCTTGCTTGTAGCTGGACTTCTCGGCATCTGACCTGTAGCCTCGTTCCTAACGGTGGCTTCCTCTCTCCCCTATGTTGCATACGTGACTTCCCGGCTTCCGACCCTTGGCTATCACCTGACCACAATTTGATTATCTCTGTGCTATTGAGGAGACCGTCTGCTGCTGACCTGGTTTACTTACTACTCTACTGCCCTCTGGTGGTTTTCCTGCTAACTCCACTCTGAAGCTACACTGTTTGTAGCTTCAGCGTTTCCCTTAGTACAACAAGAACACCGTGAGCCTCAACTCAGATATCACTGGAATGGTGCCCTGCGGGAGTCGGGTTATAAGATCTTTTTATTTTACTCGAGGGACTATGGCATTTAAGAAGGGGTTGTCCAAAAAGTAGACAACCCCTTTAACAACTCCCTTTCTAGCAGTTATTTATTGCTCCACTTAATCTAAAATAGATAAATCTATCGATAAAAGAACTTTGAACATAGACGAAAACATGAAGAATAAAAAGTCCAAATAAATGGTCGTTGGAGAACACTGAGTTCAGCCTTTGTCTAAACAGATTCATTACATAAGCACAAAATGTATTAGACTCAGAATAGGACTGTGTAAATATTAACACGTCTAAAAGACGAAACAGTAATAAGTCTGGAGGGAAATCTTTGCACAGAAGACAAAAACAAAGGCTAGCTGCCTCAGCTGAGAAAATACCAGAATCAATACCTTTGTCAAATGAAACATTTAGAATGTAACCAAAGCAACATGCAACAACGTAACACTCTATTTCTTTGCTTAGACTGAGATAGTTCTCTGGGAACCAAAACTTATAGAAGTTACATCAGGATACTGACATAGTGACCTCAATGTTGGAGCAATACTCGCCAACTACAACTCCCCAGTTTTAGCAGGATTAATGGTAATGGTTTGTCTCTGGCTGCGATTATACATTGCACCCCTCAATGTTACCAAAATCAAGTCAGTATGGAGATCAGTGCAAATTTAAAATAATTCTTCACAGACTTTTCCAAAGGTGTCTCATTTGAAAACATATTAAAAGCACATGCTCAACGGTAAAATACTCCTGTCGTTCCAGTGTGGTTGTTTATATCCTGCATGGTTGTGATGAAGCCATCAAAAAACTTGCTGCTGGCTCCCCAAGTCATTAATTTCCCTTGTATGTCTTCTTAAGATCAGTGGATTGTCAGCTCCCTGTTTGCTTTTAATTGGCATAGAAAGTTAACGGACAGCAAGTATAATCAAGACCCAGAGCTATCAATCTCTCCCAATCACCAAGTTTCGAACACGCCCCTATCACATGACAAAGGGACGTCATCCCTGGAAGCAGCCCATACAGTCTAGCATCTACACTGAGCTCAGTGTGAATGCTGGAGAGGTTTGCGCGCTCACGAGATTATGGCCGGGTACTTGCTGATAACAGTCACAGTCCCGCCCATAATCACTTGCCTGCGCACACGTCACCAGCGGTCACACTGCTCAGTCCTGTGAGACTGGCACTGGGCATGCGCGGGGATGGCTGGAGCAGTGGGCGGTGCATCAGATATGGAAAGGAGCGATGGGGGCGGCATACAGGACCAGGAGGCAGAATAACGGACGGCAGAGAGCCCGCCCCCGTGTCAGATTTACAGAAGCTGCATACAAAAAGGTACCACTTTATAAAGCCTTTATTTTGGTCTCACATGGGGCACAATAATAACAGGGACCTTCCTAGAATGCAGCCCAGGAGCTGCAGAGGGGGAAGCTTTTAGCTTTTGGGCGAAATTTCTGATGACAGGTTCCCTTTAAGCAGCTATGCTCTAGTGTCTAAGGCGGGCTTTACACGTTGCGACATCGCTAGCGATTGCTAGCGATGTCGAGCGCTATAGCACCTGCCCCCGTCGCACATGCGATATGTTGTGATTGATGCCGTAGCGAACATTATCGCTACGGCAGCTTAACACGCACATACCTTGTCGGCGACGTCGCTGTGACTGCCGAACAATCCCTCCTTCAAGGGGGAGGTGAGTTTGGCGTCACGGCGACATCACCGCAACGTCACTAATCGGCCGGCAAATAGAAGCGGAGGGGCGGAGATAACATAACATCCCGCCCACCTCTTTCCTTCCGCATTGCCGTCGGGACGCAGGTAAGGAGATGTTTGTTGCTCCTGTGGGTTTACACACAGCAATCTGTGGAGCTGCAGGAACGACAAACAACATCGTACCTGCGGACGCACCGACATTATGGAAATGAACGACATTACACAGATCAGCGATATTGTACGCTTCTGTGCTCGTTCATCGTCGCACCTAGGATTTACACGTTGCGATGTCGCTACTGGCGCCGGATGTGCGTCACTAACGACGTGACCCCGACGATATATCGGTAGCAATGTCGCAACGTGTAAAGCCCCCCTTAGACCTGCTAATAACTGATTGGTAAGGATGTCGTGTGTCAGACCACCAGCTATATAAATTTATTGACCTATCCAAAGGATGGTTAATGGGCAGCACGGTGGCTCAGTGGTTAGCACTGCAGTCTTGCAGCGCTGGGGTCCTGGGTTCAAATCCCACCAAGGACAACATCTGCAAGGCGTTTGTATGTTCTTCCCGTGTTTGCGTGGATTTTCTCCGGGTACTCCGGTTTCCTCCCACACTCCAAAAACATACAGATAGGGACTCTAGATTGTGAGCCCCAATGGGGACAGTGTTGCCAATTATGTAAAGTGCTATGGAATGAATAGCGCTATATAAATGAATAAATTATTATAATTATTATTATTAATATCTACTGTAAGTCCTCAACAACTGATTTTATGGGATTGGTATTTAGTTTTAGGATCCACTTACCATAAAAAAAATATTGGTTCAATGATACAGTGGGGAAAATAAAAATTTGATACACTGCCGATTTTGCAAATTTTACCACCTTCAAAGAATTTAGAGGGCTATAATTTTTGTTGTAGGTACACTTCAACTGTGACAGACAGGATAAAAAAAAATCCAGAAAATCACATTGTATAATTTTTCAAAAAATAATTAGCGTTTTATTGTATGAAATAAGTATTTGATCAACCACCAACCAGCAAGAATTCTGGCTCTTACAAACTTGTTATTTTTTTCTTTAAGCTCCTACTCTGCACTCATTACCTGTATTAGTTGCACTTGTTACCTGTATACTGTAAATGACACATGTCCACGCATTCAATCAATCACACTCCAACCTCTCCACCATGGCCAAGACCAAAGAGCTATCTAAGGACACCAAGGACAAAATTGTAGACCTACTCAAGGCTGGGATCGGCTACAGGACAATAGGCAAGCAGCTTGGCAAGAAGGCAACAACTGTTGGCGCAATTATTAGAAAATGGGAGAAACACAAGATGACTGTCAATCTTATCCGTCTGGGGCTCCATGCAAGAACTCGCCTCATGGGGTAAGGATGATTCTGAGAAAGGTCAGGAATCAGCCCAGAACTACAAAGGAGGACCTGGCCAATGACCTGAAGAGAGCAGGGACCACAGTCTCAAAGATTACAGTTAGTAACACAGTACACCATGATGGATTAAAATCCTGCAAGGTACGCAAGTTTCCCCTACTCACGCCAGCACGTCATCGCACTCTCTTCCATCAGGTTGTCTGCAGCCTTTGAATGTCCCTAGCCAACCTTGGATGGACATTTCCATGGACTTCATTAAGGTTTTCCTTTCCTCTGCTGGTAATACAGTCATTTTTGTTGTGGTGGATATGTTTTCCAAAATGACACATTTTAACGCCTAAAGGCCCCGTCACACACAGAGATAAAACTTTGGCAGATCTGTGATTGCAGTGAAATCATGGACATATTGTTCCATTTGTACACAGCCACAAACCTGGCACTGATTGTCCACAATTTCACTGCAACCACAGATCTGCCGCAGATTTATCTCTGTGTGTGACAGGGCCTTTATTGTTGTTACCCAATGGTAAAGCCTTAAGGCCCCGTTACATGCAACGACATATCTAACAATATGTCGTCGGGGTCACTTAATTTGTGACGCACATCGTTAGCGACGTCGTTGCGTGTAACAGCTCCGAGCGTCTGTTCACGATCAAAAATACTCACCTTATCATTGATCGTTGACACGTCGTTCATTTTCAAAATCTCGTTGGTCGTTGTGGACGTAGGTTGTTTGTCGTTCCTGAGGCAGCACACATCGCTACGTGTGACACCCCGGGAATGACGAACAACAGCTTACCTGCGTCCTCCAGCAACGAGGTGGGCGTGTCGTTAATGCGGCTGTTCTCCGCCCCTCTGCTTTAATTGGCCGGCTGCTGTGTGACGTCGCACGAACCTCCCCCTTAACGAAGAGGTTGTTCGCCGCCCACAGCGACGTTGCTAGGAAGGTATGTGTGACTGGTGTTAGCGATTTTGTGCACCACGGGCAACAATTTGTCATGACGCACAAACGACGGGGGCGGGAACGCTCGCTAGCGATATCTCTGCGTGTAAAGCCCCCTTTAGCCCAGGTATTTATACGTGAAATTGTCAGACTCCATGGAATCCCGTCTGTTATTGTTTCTGATAGAGAAACTCAATTTATTGCCAACCTTTGGAGGGTTTTCTACTCTCTGTTAGGGATTAAACTGTCTCATTCATCGGTGCTCCATCCACAGTCTAATAAAGAAATAAAGCACATGAATCAGAATTAGAGCAGTTTTGTGCTGTTTTGTCTCTTATAATCAGGAGAAATGGTTCTTTTTCCTTTCTCTTGCCGGGTTTGCTATTAATAATCGTCGCCATGAATCCTCTGGGGCATCTCCTTTTTTTATGTCAATGGTCATCATCCCTGGTTCTATACATTTCTGGGGATACACTCATCCACAGTACCTGAGGAGGACCACTTGGGCTCAGCACTATCGTCTACACGGGAGAAGCTTCAGCAGTACTTGTGTAACGTGGGCTCTAAATATAAGCGTGTGGCTGACTGTAGATGTGTGCCTGGTCTGGACTTGTGTGTGAGTGATCTGGTGTGGTTGTACATGAAAAACATTAAGCTTATATACTGCCACCACTTAAGTTAGGTCCTCGGTTCATCAGTCCATTCAAAACTACTGCTGTCATCAATGTTGGCATTCTCTGGCTTTACCAGCATCATATAAAATCCATGATATTTTCCACAAATCTCTGTTAAAGAAATTTGTGAGTTCAGGAGCCCCTCTTCCAGTAAGTTCAACTCTGGTCTTAGTTGATGGTTCTTTGGAGTTTCAGGTATCAAAAATTTTAGATTCTCATGTCGTTGGTAGTTCTTTACAGTACTTGATTCACTGGCACGGTTATGGTCATGAGGAGTGGACTTGGGTACCAGCCTCTGATATCCATGCTGAGCGTCTGGTTAGGGCATTCCATCGCTGTCATCTGTAGGAACATAGTATTGAGAGTCCAGAAGCCCGTTGTAGAGGAAGGGGTACTGTCACACAAAGTTTGGATCAAAACTCGCAGAGTGTCATTGCGGCATCAGATGCTGTTCACACTACAGATTCTGACACTCCAGAATATGATTTCTCTGGTGCTTCTGAGTTTCACAGGCAGGCTCGGACATCGACCAGCTGTGTGCTCATTAATCATTGGGCTAGCAAGAGTTAATCTCTGCTAGCCTCCTGGTTACCTACAGGATCGCATGTTGTGGGAAACCTATCACAGTTTCTCCCTGCCTTTTTAAGATGGTGGAATCTGTCTTCCTATGCCAACTATAGCTTCTGCTAAACCATTCCGTATGCTGTGTGTCCCAGTTTGCTGGTGTATATACAACCCAGTTTGGGGTGCTGTCGAATTCTCTCATAGTCTCACTGTTTCTTCCTTGCTCTTATTTTCCTCCTTATCACTTGTCTATTACCTCTATGTGTGTGTACTGTGTGATCGAGTTTTGGTTTCCCCGTTTGTCTATTTGCATGGGTTTAACCAGTCCTGTCTCGGCCCTCTCCTGAGGAAGGAAAGAGGGTGTATTAGATCAGTATTAGATCAGGGCTGGCCAGGAGCAGGGCCAGGAAAGTAGCCCAGACATTTCATCTTCAGAGGTATCTCTGGGAACAAGGATAGTTAGAGCCCCCTTAACCTGAGGACCAGTCTAAGAGCCCTAGTCCCTTGTTATCTCCATACCACCCATGACAACACTGCAGCCATTCAGGGGCCATTGTTTGGCTGCTCCGCTCACATGATGTCTCTGCTGGATGTCGATTCCAGCAGGGCATGTAACACTGACTAGAGAGGAGTGGTGCTGATCTGAGTATCAATTTTTTTTCTTCATCTCTATTGGCCCAACAAATAAGGTCCACTTCTGACCAACCTCTAGCTTCTTTTCAACTTAAAGAGGTTGGCCACTACTTTTACATCAGTGTCTGATGGCTGGGGTCCGACACCCCGCACCCCAGCCAATCAGCTATTTTCAATGTTGGCAGCAGCAGCAGGCAGCCGAAAATAATCAGTTTTGGAGCTGCTGCATCTTCGAATAGTGACCACAGCTGGGTACTGCACATCTGCTTTATATTCAAATTAATAGTAGGCGAATGTGCAGTACCAGGCCGCGGCCACTATCAGAACACAGGGCAGCTCCAGAACTGAGCATTTATGCCGCTGCCACTTACAACAGCTGATTGGTGGGGGTGCCAGGTGTTGGACCCCATCTTATCAGATACTGATGACCTATACTAAGATAACCCATCAATGTTAAAGTAGTTCACAACATTTTTTAGGCAATTACTGTATGTATAAAATAGTGAAACCTATCTGATGTCTATACAAGAAAAAAAAAGTTAAACAAAAAGCACAGTATACTCGTATAGTCAATTGTTTTTCTCATCGAATATCTAGGTGACATTTAAAGTCAGCCAGACAAATCCGTCATTTCATAAACCTCTTTAAATAGAACACAGTTCCCTTTCTAAAATAATTAAATGTAGGTGTCAAAAGACGTATTTGCTCTATCTTCCATGAGATCTAGATTGCTACTTGAACACAATACACACTGCCACAATTGTCTGATATTTCATCTCGATTAAAGAACAGACTTAAAAGATTAAAAATGAGATACATTGTGAATCACACCGTAAGAAACATAATAGCTTTTCCCATCTAGGTAATACGGATATAAATATGCAATGGTGGAGTGTGGATATTGAACTCTGCCAAATGTCACCTAAGCTTGTAAACTGCAAATGACTTATGTTCTTCATTTACTGCAGAGTCTGGAGGAAACAAGCTTGGCTCTGTGACGTGATACCATCTGTGGGCTTGATACAAAAAAACTAAATAACACAACAATAGTAATCTATGTGCAGGACGATTTCAGCAGGGTGTGCTACCTATAAAGGTAAAGGGAACCTGTCAGCAGAAATTTTGCACTAAACCTAAAAGATTCCCCTTCTGCAGCTCGTGGGCTGCATTCTAGCAAGGTTTCTATTGTTATTGTGCCCCTTGTGAGACCAAAATAAATACTTTATAAAGTGGTACCTTTTCCTATGCAAATCTTGATAATGGTACACGGGGGCGGGCTGTCTGTTGTCCGTTATTCTGCTTCCTGCTGCTTTACGCCGTCCCCCATCGCTCAATTTCATACTTCAGGGCGCCGCCCAGTGCGCCCGAGGACTCGCGCATGTGCCGTGCCACTCTAGCGGGATTGCACTGTGCACAGTGTGACCGCTGGTGACGTGTTGCGCAGGTGTGAGATTATGAGCGGCGCTGTGATTTTCATAAGCAAATACTCACCCATAATCCCGTGCCCGCGCTTTGCCCTCTGCCTCCACCGTTCTGTGCAAGCGCTGGCCAGATGAATCACGTCACCTCTTACCAAGATGGGACAGAGGTGACGTGGGGTCATCTGGCCAGCGCTTGCGCAGAACGGTGGAGGCAGAGGGCAAAGCGCGGGCACGAGATTATGGGCGGGTACTTGTTGATGAAAATCGCAGCGCCGCCCATCATCTCACGCCTGTGCAACACATCTCACACCTGTGCAACACGTCACCAGCAGTCACACTGTGCACAGTCCCGCGAGAGTGGTACGGCGCATGCGCGAGACCTCGGGTACACTGGGCGGCGTCCTGAAGTATGAATTTGAGTGATGGGGGACGGCGTAAAGCAGCAGGAGGCAGGATAACGGACACCAGACAGCCCGCCCCCGTGTACGATTAACAAGATTTGCATAGGAAAAGGTACCACTTTATAAAGTATTTATTTTGGTCTAAAAGGGGGCACAATAACAATAAGAACCTTGCTAGAATGCAGCCCAGGAGCTGCAGAAGGGGAATCTTTTAGGTTTAGTGCAAAATTTCTGCTGACAGGTTCCCTTTAAGAAACTACTGTATATTATTAATAATAATAATAATTAATAATAATTTTATTCATTTATATAGCGCTATTAATTCCACAGCGCTTTACATACATTGGCAACACTGTCCCCATTGGGGCTCACAATCTCGAGTCCCTATCAGTATGTCTTTGGAGTGTGGGAGGAAACCGGAGTACCCGGAGGAAACCCACGCAAACACGGGGAGAACATACAAACTCCTTGCAGATAGTGTCCTTGGTGGGATTTGAACCCAGGACCCCAGCGCTGCAAGACTGCAGTGCTAACCACTGAGCCACCGTGCTGCCCATTATTCATTCTTTATATATAATAATTATACAAGACAGCACAACTTCATAAAATGCACACGTTAGGACAAGTTCATATTAGAAAAGTGTTTGACGATGATGAGCACTACGTCTGGGATTTATATAGTTTTCTACACTTTTGTGTCCTGTAAAAAAAAAAAAAACACCAACGGAAAGTGTCTACATATTCATCCTTTGAACTCTTTTTTTGTCTCACGTACACACATAGATGTCAGAGGAAAGGTACAAAGATGCAACCCCTTGTCAGACTGAAGCACAGAATATTTTTCTAGCATGAACCAGACCTTACCTGTCTGTCTTAGTAAATATGAATGGATTAATTGTAAAAGCAGCATGTGATGACATTGGTAGTTTGGGTGAGAAATTTATATATTTTGCATTGAGGCTCAGGAGCTTAAAAGGTTTGTCCCATCTTATTCTTCAGGAGCACAAAGCTCCCGGTCTCCTGACATCTTTATTGCTTTGAACAGGTGCTCCTGATTTGCGTGACAATTCAGGCCAGCACCATAGATATATAGTCCCTCTGCTGGCCTGGACTGTGCAATCTCGATGATGAGGGAGTTTTGCCTCGGGACCATTGAAAGTAAACTGGGACTGAAACTGGTTCCGATTAGGATTCAACAATGCACCCTTTGATCATTGCCAGCCTCAGGACAATCTTTACAAGCTCCGATAGAAAGTGTGTAAGCATTGTGCATGTCTTGGATCAATTGCTGGCCCCCTCTCCAATGAGTAGTAAATAGTGACAACAAAAAAAAAATAAAATAAAATATATATGTATATATATATATATATATATATATATATACACTCTCAATATGTCAAAAAAGTGAGTATACCACTCACATTTTTGTAAATATTTTATTATATCTTTTCATGGGACTACCCTGAAGACCTGACACTTTGATACAATGTAAAGTAGTCTGTGTCCAGCTTGTAACACCCTAAAGGCTACTTTACACACTGCGATATCGGTCCCGATATCGCTAGTGTGCGTACCCGCCCCCATCTGTTGCGCGACACGGGCATATCGCTGCCCGTGGCGCACAACATCGCCCAGAGCCGTCACACATACTTACCTGTCCGGCGACGTCGCTGTGACCGGCGAACCGCCTCCTTTCTAAGGGGGCGGTCCGTGCGGCGTCACAGCGACGTCACTGAACCGCCGCCCAATCGCAGCGGAGGGGCGGAGATGAGCGGGACGTAACATCCCGCCCACCTCCTTCCTTCCGCATAGCGGCCGGGAGGCAGGTAGGGAGACGTTCCTCGCTCCTGCGGCGTCACACGCAGCGATGTGTGATGCCGCAGGAACGAGGAACAACCTCGTTACTGCTGAAGTAACGATAATTGGGAATGGACCCCCGTGTCGCCGATTAGCGATTTTTCACTGTTTTGCAACGATGCAAAATCGCTAATCGATGTCACACGCAACGGCATCGCTAATGCGGCCGGATGTGCGTCACGAATTCCGTGACCCCAACGACTCCGCATTAGCGATGTCGTAGCGTGTAAAGCCCGCTTTAGGCTACATGCGCACGCTGCTTTTTTTCCTGCTTTTTTGCTGCTTTTTTGGCTGCAGTTTTGCTGTCAGAACTTTCTGACATTTGACTTCCCAGCAAAGCCTATGAGAAGTCAGATTTGTCATGCGCACGTTGCAGTTTATTTGTCAGCATTTTATTTGTCAAATGTTTGTGACAAATAAAATGTAGCATGTTCATTCTTCCTGCGTTTTTGTCAACATTTGTCACAAAAATGCACCAAAAACGCAGGGTGTGAAAAACGCACCAAAAACGCACCTAAAATTACATGCGTTTTTTGTGACATTTCCAGGCTCTCTCTGACAAGGTGCAGTTTTGGCTGCATTTTGGCTGCAGTTTTGGCTGCAGTTTGTGAACACAAAAAGATGCAGCGTGCGCATGTAGCCTTACCGGTGTCCCCACAGTGTTCTGCCCTCTTTCTCTGGTGGGGCACGCCGTCACACTCACTCTCCTGGCCGCTCAGAGGTAGCTCCTGCGTCCCCAATCCCTGCCACCATCTCCCAGGACCCATGCATACCACGCAGGTCTCCTGAAAGTGCACTTAGGGTGCGTTTGCCTATTCTTAAAGGACCAGCACGCTTCTACCTGGAAGTGCCTCTCGACCTATGGCTGAGAAGAAGGACAATGAGGCTTTCTCAAAGAAAACCTCTGTCAATAAGAGCTACAGGGTAACCAAATTGCGTATGTGCCTGGCTCTGTCTGCTCCTCTGCAAGTTCATGACCTGACTGCGATTTATAATTGAATCCATGTAGCCCATGCTGTGATTTCTTTCATACAGACCTTTGTCTGTGTGGCACGTTGCCGATGATGGATGCTTGTGCTCTCCGTTTGCGGTCTGTTTTTAAATCTTTTTCAGGACTAATTTATTAAAAAATCATGGACAGTCATAATTTTTGAGTAATCATAGTGAACTGTAAAATGATAATGGATACCAGGCTGTAGCTCAGTGTATTAATATGAACGCATTTACTCTGGACTGTAATATCATGAGAATTACAATCACAATAATCCGTACAAGTTTCTTCAGCTTCAAAAACTCAAGAAGGTAGCAATGGGTTTAAGGACACTGGAAAAGTGTTTTTGTTTTTTTTTACCAAACTGTTTTAGGGAATCTGTCACCAGGTTTTTGCTCCCCATCTGAGAGCAGCATAATGTAGAGACAGAGACCCTGATTCTAGCGATGTTTCACTTACTGAGCTGTTGGCTGTCATTTTGATCAAATCAATGTTTTCTCTGCTGCAGATCTAGCCATTATACAGAACTCATGAATATACTGGACTACCTGCAGCACTCCAAGTAGTCCTGTAATAATAATCTACTGCTGATTAATCAGTGATTTTATCAAAACTACATTAAGCAGCCCAGTAAGTGACACGTTGCTGGAGTCAGGATCTCTGCACCAACATTATGCTGCTTTCAGATGAGGTAGCAAAAATCTGGTGACAGATTCCCTTTAAGAAATTGTTGCATGGTTAGCAGCCTTGCTATAGTTATGCACCTCCTGGAGCCAGTTTGTTTAATGGGATAATAGTTAATTATAGTAATCTAAAAAACTAAATTGTGAATTTAGCGGAGCCAGTAGAGAAATAAGTATCTGTGAGATGTTCTTTTGGTTACAGGTTTGACAATGAACTTAAAAGGGGTTGTATCAAGTTTGGAAAATTTTCCCTATTCATAGGTTAGGGGATAACTTCCCGATCTCTGAGGGTCCGACCACTGGGAAGGCCAGGTAGGGGTCCTGATGATCAATGGATACAAATCCGGTTTCCGCAGCAATATGCATGAGGATTTCATCTCCCACATGGTCCTCTTCATTACCTCGTGCTATTTAGTAACTTATTTTGGTTATTTTAGCACATTGAGTTTTTTTCTTAACTATTTATTCTACGTCTTTTACTGAGGTTTGACACTTTGTGCTTTACTATTGCTGTGGTTATATGCTACACCCTTTGTCACGCTTGCCAGGTAAGACAAGCGTGTAGGGAGCATTCAGACCTACATGCGCCTGACGCGCAACAAAACACAACTAACAAAGGGGACACCGGGAGACACAATAACAGAGGGGGGCCCTGGATCTAATGAGAGGGGACAATGGGACACCTCCTATCCTGACCTGCAGCTGTCCCTACTCTCCTAGCCAGTCCCTAAACTGTCTCCGCAACTGTCGCTGAACAGAAACCTGAGAAGACCCCATAGGTGCCCTGACTAGTGGAGGGCAGGTGAAGTACACTACACACACCGCTGCACTAACCAGACACAATGTAATGTAAGACAAACAAAGGGGGAAAAGCAACAAAAGGATAAAGCCTGAGAGCAGGATAGTTCCTCAGCAGAACCTTCCTCCAAGACGGCCAGAGACCAAATGACTTTGTATCTTCAGCAGGGATTGCTGGGTAACACCACTATTTAAACCCGAAGGGCGTGACTGCAAAGTAAGTGCAGCTGAAACACTCAGCTAGGAAGTGCTTGGAAAAGCTGAAAGAGAAAAGCTAACATTTAAACACTTTAGTACTAAGAGAAAAGAAACCCATTAAAAATGTAGAGAACCAGATGAGAGGCCCCAGTCCAAAGACTATCACTGGTCTCTAAAAACCAGGATATGAACGTGGCCCCCTTATTTTGGGGTTCTATTGTGAAGGTAGCCTGAGCTATAGATTGTTTGTTCAAATGTAATAAGATGATCTGTGTATGTAAATAATCAAAATATAGATGTAGTAGCATAATTATCTGTGTGTCTATATGACAATTGCACAGACGCCATAATATGATTCTAAGCTGTATATTCAGGAAAGGGTTAACTGACAAGAGTTAACCAAGGTACAAATTAACAAAGTATAAACAAAGGTGATATTCATTAAGTTAATTGGGAGCCTTATCAGTGGTTTCACACACAGAAAAAAAGGAATAATGAGCAGAGAGGTATTTTATAACATATTGGGAAAAACTAGGGAGTTGAATACTCCCTACTCCCTGTTCTAGTTTCAAGGTCAACGTTGCATTCTGTATAATTGAGTCTTTTTCAATATACGAGTCCAGTTTATGACATTGGCTCATACGGTGAACACATCTTGTGTGATCATTGTCTGATTCATTAATATCTGCGCAGATATATAGCTAATTCGATCCGTGCCTCTGAATAGCCTGAATGAAGATACCATTAGCTATCTTCACCTATCTTTCTCCCTTGACACTATATTGGGGGACCTGACCATGGCAGATTCAGGTATGAGTGACAATATACATTTATGTGTATTTTACATTTTTTTGTGTTTTTCTTATAGCTTAGCTCTGTATGGGTTAAAATACACTTTATCACTTGTCTATATATTTCATTTCATTACTGGATTTGCCTTGTTTGTACAGTATATATTTTTTTGTATTATGATGCTCAGCCTTTCTTACAATGTTTATAGTGGCATTAGCCTTATGTTTTGTGGTGTCCATTTTGCCATTCTGCAGTATCGCATGAGAGTCCTCAATAATTTCAATAGGCCATTTGCATAATGCATGCACATGCTAAGTCCTCCGGTATGAGGGATGATCTTTTTAGCTGCTCTACTTCACGCTAATAGATAAAGGTCCTGAATATGGGATGCCCTTCATATAATTAAGCATTTTCAAATTGGTTATTTAAAATGGATTATATAAACCAGCCATTATCCTTAAGGATAGCTCCAAAGAAATAAGTGCAGACAGAACTGATAAATAGGAAAAGCCCAAAGTGCCATAATCTATATATAATCTACTCACAAAAACTGCCCTATTAAGTCATATGGATATCATAGAGAAGGGGCTCATTTGCTTAGGACCTCCTTGGTCTGTTTGAATGGCTGAAGTTCTGGTGGACTTGAGATGTTCTTAGATTACTTGGACAGCCCTTGATTGGAGAGTCCTATTCCCACATTATAGTGCTCATGTACATGATGAACCATTGCTGGTGATGTGCTCATGCAACTGCTGATATGAACTGGCACTCTACATCACTGGTTCCAAGAAAACGTATCCTGGTTGTTTAATCTCCGAACACCAATCTCACTGAGGAAAAAGGGAGGAGACTTGTCTTTTAAAACCACACGTTGGTAGGAATCAGGTGCCAAGATACCAGAGAAAACAGACAATGTGAAATTCAAGAGTGCGGCATGATCACAGAGGTCAGGATGCAACAGACCAATGGAGACAGGAGCATAGTAGGGACCAAGCTGGTGGGTGGGACCAGTAATTGCACTACAATCACTATGCATAGTATCTAGTAATAACCGAACCTGTACGAAACACATTCATCCATTCATCTGTCATGCACAAACTTGAGGATAGTCTGGCATGGGGCAAGACACACAACAAACAGGGGTTTCACCATAACAAACAAGGGAACACCGGAGAACACTAACAATGGTAGGCCCTGATGCTAGTGAGGGGGAAGATGGGACACCGCCTGCACTCATCTGCAGCTGCACCCTGCACTCCTAGCCAGTCCATATACAGGTTCCGCAGCTGTCGCCGAGCAGGAACCTGAAGCCCTGAGAAACTCTGCCATAACCCTGGCTAGTGAGTTGGCAGGTGAGAATTAAGAGGGGAAGGTATGACAGACAGGGGAAACAACAATTGATAAAGCCCAGCTTCAAGACTGCAGTCAGACACCAAGACTGTAGTCTACACCGCTTTACAGGAACAAGGGCTCCAGAAGCTCCCACTTGAGGCCTAGGTTTAGAATGAATAAGAATAATCCGTGCCCTCTACTCGGAGATGTAACCAGATATAGGGGAAGGGAGGGGTCACCAAACAGAAACTCCTGAGGCCAGGATTCAGAAGCTGCTGGAAAGTAAAACTGACATTAACTCTTTCAGCACCAAAGGTAAGGGAATACGTTTAATGTTAAGAGTCTCAGATGGCAAAGAGAGACTCTGGCCGAGATCCTGTCACAAGTCTCTAGTAACAGAGAGACGGCTTTGACATCATCCTTCCTTCAATTACATGAAGTTTGCCAGTGCTGTATGCTGAAAAATAGCTCCACACAATGATGTTCCCAATGCCAAACTTCTCTGTTGGTATGGTCTTTCTGAGGTGATATGCAGTGCCTTTTGGCTTCCAAACATGATGTGTATTATGACAACCAAAGAGTTACATTTTGCTCTGATCTGTAGAGACTGTATTCTCCCTGATTTCACCGGCATGTCTAAATGTTATTGAACAAACTTTAAATGTGCTTGACCATGCTTTTTGTTCAGCAAAGGAGTCTTGCGTGGTAAGCGTGCATACAGGCCATGGAGGTTGAGTGCCTTACTTATTGTTCACTCAGATCTGCAAAAGTGCACTCACGCGAAACAGTCCGTTGGCTGGCCGAATCTGCACTTGTCTGCACTTTGTCCTTCCCTCCCCCTCTCTTGCCTTGGCCTCTATTGAGAGGTGAATTTTAATATGTCACAATAAAAGAAGTGTAATACTTATTATATGTTCTGAGGATTTCGATAGCGTAGGGCAATGACAATCAGAGACGAGTTCTGGGTACAAGATGTTTTATAACATGTAACCACGGTAGATACACAACAGAACAAACACAGTAACACAATAACACATGTAATACCTTCCCGAATCGGAGCGGAGGGAATTCCCGGGGCCACGCACCGGACTCCCCCAGGGAGACCACCAGAGCGAACCCCTATACAGGGACTGTCCGGCAATCACCCCGGAAGGCCTAAATGCGCAGCAGCCGGGACACAAGGGGCAAGCGGTAAAGTCCAGGAGTGTCCGTACGGGATGATTGTCCAGAGTGGTTACGAACCGGAGAGAACCAGGCAGAGTGCTGACCGAAGATGGCAGACGGAATCCGGGCACAGCTTTGAAGAAACCGGGTATGGTCCAGAGTCGGTCGGTAGTCTTTAGGAGGATCCAGAGGCAATCAGGATTAGCAGCAGCAAAGCAGGAGCACACAGCAAGCAGTATACTCAGGCACTGGACTGGGCTGAGAGGCGGCCTTTTAAGCAGCTGGACAGGAAGTAGGGCAACAGAACCTTAAACTCCATGTTAACTGAGGGCAAGCTCATTCAAAAGAGAACTGGAAAACCTGGAAACCTGACATTACTCCCCCCCCCAGAGACGGCCTCAGGACGGATCAGGGCCCGGCTTGTCCGGGAACCGTCGATGAAACTGAGCGATCTTCCGGGGTGCCCGAATGTTACCCACCGGTTCCCAGGAATCGTCCTCGGGGGCGTACCCCTGCCAACGTACCAGATATTGAAGCCGACGACGATGGAGCCGGGAGTCAATAATGTCCTCAACCACGAACTGCTCCTCGCCGTCGACCATCACAGGCGGAGGAGGAGGCACAACACGACCACGAAACGTATTAGGGGAGACAGGTTTGAGGAGAGACACATGAAAGACCGGGTGTACCTTTAGATGGTGCGGCAACCGTAGCCGACAGGCCACAGGGCTCACGATCCCGGTGATCTTAAATGGACCGATGAATTTTTGTCCCAGCTTCTGCGAAGGAACACCCAATCTCAGGTTTTTGGTGGACAACCATACAGAGTCCCCTACCTTGTACATGGGTGCCGGTTTCCGGTGAGTGTCGGCCGACCTCTTGTAACGCTCCTGGGCCGTAGCCACAGTGTCCTTCAGAACCTCCAGATTTTGTCGTAGCTCTGTCAATCTGTCCTCCACCGCTGGCACCGAAACCGCAACCGGTGACCTAGGCAAAACATTCGGATGGTAACCCAAGTTAGCGAAAAAGGGCGTTACCTTAGTGGAGCTGCTCTGAGTGTTGTTATATGAGAACTCCGCCAACGGAAGCATCTTCAACCAATCGTCTTGGAGATGGCTGACATAACATCGAAGGTATTGTTCCAGGGTTTGATTCGTCCGTTCGGTTTGCCCATTCGTCTGAGGATGGTATGCAGAAGACAAACAGACATCAATCTGGAGTGCCGTACAAAACCCCTTCCAGAATCTAGACGTGAACTGCACGCCCCGGTCAGAGATGATCTCGTCTGGTACCCCATGCAATCGGAATACATTCTGGATAACCAAATCCACTGTCTCTGCGGCTGAGGGAAGACCGGTACATGGAATGAAGTGAGCAGCTTTAGTCAATCGATCTACCACCACTAAAATGGTATTGTGTCCGCATGAGACTGGTAACTCCACAATAAAATCCATGGAGATAGACCCCCAAGGGCGAGATGGCACGGGTAACGGTTGGAGGAGTCCCGTAGGAGCCACACGAGGGACCTTGCACCGGGCACAAACCACACATGAGTGGACATAGTCCTTCACATCCTTTAAACAAGTAGGCCACCAGAAAAAACGGCTCAGAAATTCTTGCGTCTTCTGTACCCCCCTATGACCAGCCAACACGGAGTCATGGACCAACTTGAGAACCCGAAGTCTTACGGCCTCCGGGACATAAATGCGTCGCTCTCTCAACCACACACCATTCCGAAGAACAAGAGTTACATCATTCGGGGGGGCAGCAAGAAATACGTCACCATCATAGGCCAGCTTGATGTCCTTCCACAAGTCCTGGTCCTGGAGTACTCCAACGAAATTGGCATCCGATAACACGGTCTGAGACGGGGTTCCAGGCACGGAGTCCACGGCGTGGATTCGGGACAAGGCATCGGCTTTCCCATTACGTGAACCTGGACGGTATGTAACGACAAAATTGAACTGGTTAAGGAATAGGCTCCAACGGGCTTGCCGTGGAGACAGGTACCTGGCAGACTTAAGAAATTCCAGATTACGATGATCCGTGAGTACTATCACTTGCTGCGCGGCTCCCTGTAAGTGGTGTCTCCATTCCTTGAAAGCGGAAATAATCGCCAATAATTCCTTGTCCGCAATGTCGTAGTTCCTTTCTGCAGGGGACAACCGGCGGGAAAAGAAGGCACACGGATGCAAGAGACTCTTGTCCCCGGTCCTTTGAGAAAGAATGGCCCCTAATGCATAGTCGGAAGCGTCGACCTCCACGATAAAGGGAAGTGCGGGATTCGGATGGACTAATATTGGCGCTGAGGTAAAACATACCTTGAGACGATGGAATGCTTCCTGGGCCTGGGCGGACCACACAAACTTCTGTCCTTTCTTGGTTAACAGAGTGATGGGACGGACAATCTCTGAAAAGTTACGGATAAAGCGTCGGTAAAAGTTGGCAAAACCGACAAAGCGTTGTACCTCCTTGATGTTTCCCGGTTCCGGCCAGTCCAGAATGGCTTGTATCTTGCTAGATTCCATGTTTAGTCCCTGAGGAGAGATGACATAACCTAAGAATTGTATTTGTGAGCAGTGGAACTCGCATTTCTCCAGCTTAATGTACAGGTGGTTTTCCCTCAGACGGGTAAGTACGGTCTTGACGTGCTCCTGGTGTTCCTGTAGAGAATCAGAAAAGATTAGGATATCGTCCAGATAGATCACCATGAATTGGTCCATGATATCCCTAAAAATATCGTTAACTAGATGTTGAAATGCCGCGGGAGCGTTACAAAGTCCAAAAGGCATCACTAGGTACTCAAAATGTCCGTACCGACATCGGAACGCGGTCTTCCACTCGTCTCCGGGACGTATACGAAGCAGATTATATGCCCCACGGAGGTCCAATTTGGTGAATATTTTTGCCTGTTGGACCCTCTCCAATAGCTCAGGAATCAACGGTAACGGATACCGGTTCCGGATGGTTATTTTATTCAGTTCCCGGTAGTCAATACAGGGTCTCAGAGTCCCCTCCTTCTTTTTCACGAAAAAGATGGGTGCCCCTGCGGGTGAGGTAGACGGACGAATAAATCCCTTGGCTAGGCTTTCATCAATGTACTCTTTTAGCGCTCCTAGCTCAGGTGCCGCCAACGGGTAGACATGACCAAACGGAATCTCCGCCCCTGGGAGTAAGTCTATGGGGCAATCATACGGTCTATGCGGGGGAAGTCGGTCGGCTTTTCTTTTGTCGCATATATCAGCGAAGTCACGGTAAACCGGGGGTAAAACAGGTACCTGTACAGTGCTCTCCGTATTTGGTGGTACTGGAACCGGAACAGTTGGACTAATGGTCGGAATATTCTGCGGTGGGAAGGATATTTCCTTAGTTTCCCAATCGATGACCGGATTTGTAGACCGTAGCCACGGAATACCTAAAATAATCGGAAAATGAGGAGATGAAATTAGCATGAAAACAAGGGTCTCCTGCTGACCTGGCTTCATGACGCATTCTAGCGGTACGGTTTCCCGATCGACTGGTCCAGAGATTAACGGAGATCCGTCTACCGTCTCCATGGTAACCGGTGAGGATCTTTGCTGAGTCCGGATACCGTGTTTCCTGGCAAAAGAAGAGTCCATGAAATTTCCCCCTGCCCCAGAGTCTATCATTGCAGAGGTAGGAATTAGTTGTCCCTCCCACCGGATCTGAATGGGGAGTGAACAATGGGTATATTTCCCTTCTGAGTCCTTCGGTGAGGTAGACATTACAGTCAAGGGAAATACCGCATCCAAGTGTCCACTTGCCTCAGAGATATCGGACTCTGCGTCCGTGTTGTCACACTCTGCCATGGCTGCCAATACCTTATTTGGGCGATTCGGACGTTTCAGGCAGTCGATCAAGAAATGGTCCGATTGACCGCAATAGAAACACAAACGCTCACGGAGCCGGTGTTCACGACGTTCGTTGGTCTCTCGTTTTTGCAGAGAGTCCACTTGCATAGGAACGTCCTCGGCCTCCCGTGGCGTCCTGAGAGCGGGTTCTCTGGAAGGAAACGCAATATTGTTTACACGGTTTACAGCTGCCCATTTTTCCTGTCTACGTTCCGTCAAACGGGTATCAATGCGCACACAGTGCTGGAGAAACAGTTCAAAATCCCCTGGAGATTCGGAACGGGCTAACTCGTCCTTGATGGTACCGGACAAACCTTTTCTGAAAACAGACAATAATGCATTGTTTCCCCAGTCGGTGTCTACCACTAACCTCTTGAACTCAGTGGCGTATTCAACGACAGAGCGCTTTCCCTGACGTAAGGAAAGGAGAGCCGATTCAGCGGTAGCACGGCGATTCGGATCATCAAACATTTGCGCCATTGCGTTAAGAAAGTCATCCAGGTGATTTAAACGGATGTCCCGATTCTCTATCATAGGATTAGCCCAAGCCAGTGCTGGTGAGGTTAATAACATGATGATACATAACACCTTTGACCGGTCAGAACGGTAATAATCAGCATGTACATCGAAAAACAGTATACATTGGTTAACAAATCCACGGAACTGACTACGATCACCATTGAAACGGAATGGGGGTAACCTAGGCATACCGGCAGCTGATACGGACGTAGTGGGGACGGCTTCCTGAGCCTCCACTCTGACTTGCAAATCCTGTATAGCCGGACCCAGTACCTGGTGATCATGGCCCAGCTGTGCCTCCACATCTCTAAGTTTATTCTGCACCGCCTCCATCTCCTGCTGCAGGGAGTTAATCATGGAGAAGAGCTGATCTACTCGTGTCTCAGTCATTGCCCCAGCGAAATCCTCTTATGGCCTGAGTATAATGTAATACTTATTATATGTTCTGAGGATTTCGATAGCGTAGGGCAATGACAATCAGAGACGAGTTCTGGGTACAAGATGTTTTATAACATGTAACCACGGTAGATACACAACAGAACAAACACAGTAACACAATAACACATGTAATACCTTCCCGAATCGGAGCGGAGGGAATTCCCGGGGCCACGCACCGGACTCCCCCAGGGAGACCACCAGAGCGAACCCCTATACAGGGACTGTCCGGCAATCACCCCGGAAGGCCTAAATGCGCAGCAGCCGGGACACAAGGGGCAAGCGGTAAAGTCCAGGAGTGTCCGTACGGGATGATTGTCCAGAGTGGTTACGAACCGGAGAGAACCAGGCAGAGTGCTGACCGAAGATGGCAGACGGAATCCGGGCACAGCTTTGAAGAAACCGGGTATGGTCCAGAGTCGGTCGGTAGTCTTTAGGAGGATCCAGAGGCAATCAGGATTAGCAGCAGCAAAGCAGGAGCACACAGCAAGCAGTATACTCAGGCACTGGACTGGGCTGAGAGGCGGCCTTTTAAGCAGCTGGACAGGAAGTAGGGCAACAGAACCTTAAACTCCATGTTAACTGAGGGCAAGCTCATTCAAAAGAGAACTGGAAAACCTGGAAACCTGACAAGAAGATTTTATTCACTGGAAGTGAGTGTCGTGGATTTCCTTCTGTACTGAAGTACCTTTGTTTCCTCACACCTGGGGGCAATTTTTGCTGAGCCCTACTGTGATTCTGACTAGTTTTGTGATGGATCCCCTGCTTGTGGACTGCAGTCCACATGTGAATAGTGCCAGGTGAGCATTACATTACTTATTGTTTTCTTTGACATAATTATACCTGTTGATTCCAGGTCTTTCTGTAGCTCTCCACAGGTAGTCATTAACTCTTGGACAACTCTTCTGATAATTAATTTTACTCCTCTGTCTGAAATCTTGTGGGAGCACCTGGTCGTGGCCGGTTTATGGAGAAATGAAGTTCTTTCAACTTCTGAATTATGGTCCCAACACAGTGAACCTTCAGTAGTATAGAAATTCTTGTAAGTGGCAGGATTGCTTTCTCATTACTGCTAGATTTCAGATGGTGTTATGAATTTCCATGGCTTTTTGCACCTCTCTTTCTTTATGTGTTCAATAGTTTTTTCCTGTGTCATTTCGCTTTATTACGCATAACTTAATTTATCAATATACATGGTTTGATTTTTTTTTGCCTGTGTGGCTTGGATGGGTACATATATATATATATATATATATATATATATATATATATATATAAATACATATAGACAGTAATATATATATATAGATATATATATATAGATATATATATATATATATATATATATATATACAGTTAGGTCCAGAAATGTTTGGACAGTGACACAAGTTTTGTTATTTTAGCTGTTTACAAAAACATGTTCAGAAATACAATTATATATATAATATGGGCTGAAAGTGCACACTCCCAGCTGCAATATGAGAGTTTTCACATCCAAATCGGAGAAAGGGTTTAGGAATCATAGCTCTGTAATGCATAGCCTCCTCATTTTCAAGGGACCAAAAGTAATTGGACAAGGGACTCTAAGGGCTGCAATTAACTCTGAAGGCGTCTCCCTCGTTAACCTGTAATCAATGAAGTAGTTAAAAGGTCTGGGGTTGATTACAGGTGTGTGGTTTTGCATTTGGAAGCTGTTGCTGTGACCAGACAACATGCGGTCTAAGGAACTCTCAATTGAGGTGAAGCAGAACATCCTGAGGCTGAAAAAAAAGAAAAAATCCATCAGAGAGATAGCAGACATGCTGGGAGTAGCAAAATCAACAGTCGGGTACATTCTGAGAAAAAAGGAATTGACTGGTGAGCTTGGGAACTCAAAAAGGCCTGGGCGTCCACGGATGACAACAGTGGTGGATGATCGCCGCATACTTTCTTTGGTGAAGAAGAACCCATTCACAACATCAACTGAAGTCCAGAACACTCTCAGTGAAGTAGGTGTATCTGTCTCTAAGTCAACAGTAAAGAGAAGACTCCATGAAAGTAAATACAAAGGGTTCACATCTAGATGCAAACCATTCATCAATTCCAAAAATAGACAGGCCAGAGTTAAATTTGCTGAAAAACACCTCATGAAGCCAGCTCAGTTCTGGAAAAGTATTCTATGGACAGATGAGACAAAGATCAACCTGTACCAGAATGATGGGAAGAAAAAAGTTTGGAGAAGAAAGGGAACGGCACATGATCCAAGGCACACCACATCCTCTGTAAAACATGGTGGAGGCAACGTGATGGCATGGGCATGCATGGCTTTCAATGGCACTGGGTCACTTGTGTTTATTGATGACATAACAGCAGACAAGAGTAGCCGGATGAATTCTGAAGTGTACCGGGATATACTTTCAGCCCAGATTCAGCCAAATGCCGCAAAGTTGATCGGACGGCGCTTCATAGTACAGATGGACAATGACCCCAAGCAAACAGTCAAGCTACCCAGGAGTTCATGAGTGCAAAAAAGTGGAACATTCTGCAATGGCCAAGTCAATCACCAGATCTTAACCCAATTGAGCATGCATTTCACTTGCTCAAATCCAGACTTAAGACGGAAAGACCCACAAACAAGCAAGACCTGAAGGCTGCGGCTGTAAAGGCCTGGCAAAGCATTAAGAAGGAGGAAACCCAGCGTTTGGTGATGTCCATGGGTTCCAGACTTAAGGCAGTGATTGCCTCCAAAGGATTCGCAACAAAATATTGAAAATAAAAATATTTTGTTTGGGTTTGGTTTATTTGTCCAATTACTTTTGACCTCCTAAAATGTGGAGTGTTTGTAAAGAAATGTGTACAATTCCTACAATTTCTATCAGATATTTTTGTTCAAACCTTCAAATTAAACGTTACAATCTGCACTTGAATTCTGTTGTAGAGGTTTCATTTCAAATCCAATGTGGTGGCATGCAGAGCCCAACTCGCGAAAATTGTGTCACTGTCCAAATATTTCTGGACCTAACTGTATATATATATATATATATATATATATATATATATATATATATATATATATATATACACGATATACACACACACACGCGCATGCACACGCACACACGCGCGCACACACACACGCGCGCGCGCACACACACAGTGGGTAAAATAAGTGTTTGTAAGTATTTGAAACACGGACGATTTTGCACGTTTTCCCACCTACAAGGAATAGAGGTCTGTGATTTTTATTGCAAATACACTTCAACTGTGGCAAAGAAAATGTAAAAATAATATCCAGAAAATCACATTGTATGATTTTTAAATAATTAATTTGCATTTTATTGCATGAAATAAGTATTTAATCACCGACCAACTAGCAAGAATTCTGGCTCTCACAGACCTGTTATTTTTTCTTTAAGAAGCAGCTACTCTGCATTAATTCCCTGTATTAATTGCACCTGTTTGAACATGTTACCTATATAAAAGACAAGTGTTCCCACACTAAATCAATCACATCCAACCTCTTCACCATGGCCAAGACCAAAGAGCTGTCTAAGGACACCAGGGACAAAATTGTAGACTTTTACAAGGCTGGGATGGGTTACAGGACAATAAGAGGCAAGCAGCTTGGTGAGAAGGAAACAACTGTTGGTGCAATTAATAGACAATGGAAGAAAGACAAGATGACTGTCAATCTTACTTGATCTGGGGCTCCATGCAAGATCTCGCCTCGTGGGAGTAAGGATGATTCTAACAAAGTTCAGGAATCAGCCCAGAACTACAAAAAAGGACCTGGTCAGTGACCTGAAGAGGGCTGGGACCACAGTCTCAAAGATTACTGTTAGGCCTAAGCCACACAGGGAGAAAATCGGTGCGAGTGGAGTGCGATAAAACATTGCATTTTACTCGGACCAATGTTAGCCTGTGTGTCAGCGCACATGAGCGATTATTTTCTCAGCCCAAATTGGACCGAGAAAACAATCGCAGCATGCTGCGAGTGTAATACGAGACTCTTTTCTCTCGCACCTATTCAAGTGAATGGGGCGAGAAAAAAAAAAAAATCGCACTGCACTTGCGGTACACCGGTGTACCGTGCGTGCAGAGCGAGAATCGCAATAGCCGGCTACGGAGGAGAGAGGGAGAGAAATCCCTCCCGCTCCTCCTCAGTGGTGGCCCGCCCCCTGCAGCTGAGGTCCGGTCGCACAGTTGTACCTCATGTGAAGGGACACTCGCATGACATTCGGCTCCCGCTGTGCTGCTAGTGCGAGCCGAGTGTCATGCGAGGATCGCACTAGTGCCCCGTGTGGCCCCAGACTTAGTAAAACGCCATCATGGATTAAAATGCTGCATGACACACAAGGTTCCTCTGCTCAAGCCAGCACATGTCCAGGCCCGTTTGAAGCTCGCCAGTGACCATCTGAATGATCCAGAGGAAGCATGGGAAAAGGTCAAGTGGTCAGATGAGACTAAAATAAAACTTTTTGGTATCAACTCCACTCACTGTGTTTGGAGGAAGAAGAAAGATTAGGACAACCTCAAGAACACCATCCCAATACTGAAGCATAAAAAAAAATAAAGAGAACACTAAAATACCATTTTGTTGTTTAAGTGTTCCCTTTATTTTTTTGAGCAGTATAGATTTTATTTTTATTTTTTTGTTTTTGGGAATAATTCCATGAGCTATTTTGGGCTGCTTTCACACATCCAATGTACACGTCTTTGCACTGCCCATATGTGAAATTTCTGCTTTCCAGTCCAACTGGGCGTTTCTCAGTTTACCCATAAGTCCAGCAAACATGCCCTAAATGACACCCTTAGCAATCGTCTTATAATTTACTGCTTATTTGTAGCTTTGCTTAGAGGCTTTTATGACTAAATATTGTCCCATCAGAGAGCACGATGGGAATCAGAGTGTCGCAGGATGATGATGTGGCAATTTACGGATTGCATTAATGCAGTAAAGTAGAATAACATAAAGGTCACATTCTCCATTCATCTTTCCTTTGATTTATAATGGCATCCTTCCATGAGCTTGCATTGGAAATAAAAGTTACTTATCCCCTAGATAATACATTTTGACAGTAATGGCTGCTTCAATGTGGAGCAAGCCAGCCATTTCATATGACACAATGCATTACGGAAATTAAATATCTCAGGGTTAAATAGATCTTTATGTAGTGGGATGATGAACTAGATACATTTTTTTTTAGATAGATAGTAATTAAAAAATAAAAATAAAACAAAATATTAAAAACAGATGTGTAACTGAACTACAACCTCCAAAGATGGCTTAAAGGTGTTATTCTATCTTCAGCCATTTATCACTCATCATCTGAATTCACGCTGACACAAAAAACAAGGCTCTAATGGAGTGATGGCTGCACATACACAGCACATTGTCATTGTTTATGTGAGTGCCAGGTGATGAGATGCCAACTTGGGAAAATACCTTAAGGAGTTGTAAAATTGGAAGAGTGAGCAGTACTGAAGCTGGCCGGACTGTTGAGCAGCACTTGCAAGCTCTATAGCCACATTCTCTGCCTAAAGGCCCCGTCACACTAAGCAACATCGCTAGCAACATCGCTGCTAATGAACAACTTTTGTGACGTTGCTAGCGATGTCGCTGTGTGTGACATCCAGCAACAACCCGGCCCCTGCTGTGAGGTCGTTGGTTGTTGCTGAATGTCCTGGGCCATTTTTTAGTTGTTGCTGTCCCGCTGTGAAGCACAGATCGCTGTGTGTGACAGCGACACAGCAACAACTAAATGTGCAGGCAGCAGGAGCCGGCTTCTGCGGAGGCTGGTAACCAATGTAAACATCGGGTAACCAAGAAGCCCTGTCTTTGGTTACCCGATATTTACCTTTGTTATCAGCCTCCGCCGCTCTCACTGTCAGTGCCGGCTCCTGCTCTGTGCACATGTAGCTGCAGCACACATCGGGTTAATTAACCCGATGTGTGCTGTAACTAGGAGAGCAAGGAGCCAGCGCTAAGCATTGTGCACAGAGCAGGGAGCAGCGCACATTTAGCTGCAGCACACATCGGGTTAATTAACCCGATGTGTGCTGTAACTAGGAGAGCAAGGAGCCAGCGCTAAGCAGTGTGCGCTGCTCCCTGCTCTGTGCACATTTAGCTGCAGCACACATCGGGTTAATTAACCCGATGTGTGCTGTAACTAGGAGAGCAAGGAGCCAGCGCTCAGTGTGCGCTGCTCCCTGCTCTCTGCACGTGTAGCTCCGTGCGGTGGTAACCAAGGTAAATATCGGGTTGGTTACCCGATATTTACCTTAGTTACCAAGCGCAGCATCTTCCACGCGGCGCTGGGGGCTGGTCACTGGTTGCTGGTGAGCTCACCAGCAACTTGTGTAGCGACGCTCCAGCGATCCCTGCCAGGTCAGGTTGCTGGTGGGATCGCTGGAGCGTCGCAGTGTGACATCTCACCAGCAACCTCCTAGCAACTTACCAGCGATCCCTATCGTTGTTGGGATCGCTGGTAAGTTTAGTGTGACTGGACCATTAGTGTCACGATGTGACTGCATGCTAGTGAGGGACAGAGGGCTCCTATACTGTCCTATACTCTTATACTGTCTCTCACGCTAGGAGACCCGAGGTGAATTCCGGACCTCCGGATTACCCCTGAAGGTGGAGACGCCAGAGTCCCGAGCCTTACTATTCTTCTGACGAGATCTAATCTGCTACTACCCCCACAGGGAAGGAAGGAGCAGGAGTGTGATGGAAACACAGATTAAGGCCCGTTTCACACGTCAGTGAAAAACATAGACGTTCTTCACTGACGTGTAAAACACGCACATGTCCCTCCGTGTGCCATGATTCACGGCACACGTGGGTTGTCTAAGTGCAATCCGGGCTCCGTTCTCCGTGGCCCGTGATTGCACATAGAGATTAACTCACCTGTGCCCGCTCCCGCTCTCCGTGGTGGTGAACGCTCCCGCGGTGCAGCATCCGACCGGCGCTGACCCCCGCAGCAGCTGCTTCCGGGTCGGCTGTGTCGTGCATTCATGAATATGTACGACAGTAATGAGCCGGCTCAGAAGCAGCAGGCAGCACGGGCTGCAGAGAGCGTCTCTGAAGACAGGTGAGTAAAAATGATTTTTATTTTATATGCACATTTTTTTCTGGCACGTGTTTCACGGATCACACCACTGCATGGTCCGTGGGACATCAGTGATGCCAGAAAAAAATGGACATGTTTCTGTGCGGCAATCACGGACACGCAGGTACACCACACGGAGACACGTTAAGTGAAAAATCACTGATGTGTGAGCAGACCCGTTTTACGCCATATTCCGTGACCCGTAGCGTTCTCATTTTTTAGGATCTATGGCTCAGTGACGGCTTATTTTTTGCGTCTCGAGCAGACGTTTTTAACGGTACCATTTTTGCGCAGATGCTACGTTTTGATCGCCTCTTATTGCATTTCGCGCAAAAGTTGTGGCGACAGAAAACGTCGTTTTGGCGTTTGGAATTTTTTTGCCGCTACGCCGTATACTGATCAGATTAATTGATTTTATATTTTGATAGATCGGGCGTTTCTGAACGCGGCGATACCAAATGTGTGTATATTTTTTATTTCTTTAACCCTTTAATTTTCAATGGGGCGAATGGGGGGTGATTTGAACTTTTAGGATTTTTGTTTTTTTTAATTTTTAAAACTTTTTTTTTTACTTTTTTTTTTTATTTTACTAGTCCCCCTAGGGGGCTATAGCGATCAGCATTCCGATCACTCTGCAGTATCTGCTGATCACAGCTACAAGGCTGTAAACAGCAGATACGCTCTCTTTCTCTTTAGCTGTGCCGCTGGCACAGCGAAAGTGAAAGCAAGTCAGGTGTAGTACAGGAGTCATCACATGACCCTGTGCTACCATGACAACTATCGGGAGTCACGTGATCGCGTCACGTGACTTCCGGTATCGGGCGGTAAGTAAAATTTTACCGCGATCGCGCTTATAATGGCGCTGTCACATATTGACAGCGCCATATAAGGGGTTAAACGGCACGAGCAGATAACGATTCTGCTCGTGCCTAGCAGGCACACATCTCAGCTGTGAAAATCAGCTGAGATGTGTGCCGATCGCAGCATGATGCTGCCGGCAGATCGCAGGCAGTAAGGTTATGACATTTAGGACGTAATTTTACTGCCCGCGGTCGTGAAGGGGTTAAAGGGAAGTAAACTCGGGACTACAGAACAGGAGAAGGACTTGGGTATTCTCATTACAAATAAGCTGAGCAGCAGCAGCCAATGTCAGGCAGCAGCTGCTAAAGCTAACAAAATTTGAAGGTGTATAAAAAGAGAGATTAGATCCCGTGATCCCAACGTATTGTTAGCCCTCTATAAATCACTTGTAAGGCCACATCTGGAATATGGGATCCCGGTCTGGGCTCCATGTTTCCCAAGTACACAACATTGTTGGTTATAAGTGACTTAGGGACAAAATGTAGAATTGGTGGAGGAAGGTTGAACTAGATGGACCTAGGTCTTTTTTCAACCTATGTAACTATGTAACTAAGCCTGAAATGTGGGAAACAGTTGAAAGTTCAAGGGAGCTGAATACTTTCGCAAGGCACTGTATATATATATATATATATATATATATATATATATATATATACTGTATATATATATATATATTTTTTTTCTTTTTTTTGCACACACAGTTCTAATATAATATATAATAATAGCTATATATTATAATAATAGTTGTATATAATATAGTAATATAATATATAATAATAGCTGTAATAATGTAACATCCTTGTATATGTTTTCAAAACTAGTAAGATAGCAATTTACCATCTAACCTTTATGTTTTTTGCAGTGCAAGGAGACTGGCATATTATAAAACAGGCAGAAAACTGTTCATTTTTTTCTGCTTATTAGTCGTATAAAAACATTTTCGAGTAGAAAGTGTGATAAAACATTTTGCATTCATAATAATTACATAATATGAGTCACAGTACATATCCCAGAACAGTTTAGTTTCTATAGAGATCCTGGAGTTACATTGACGGCATTACAAGCCTTGGACTGAGCAGCAGAATTTCAATGTATTTTGTATTTCTTTCATTGCTTTATAAATGTGGTTAATATTTATGCAATAATTCCAATAAAGCTATTTGCACACATAAGCAAAAAGGAAAGACCAAAGCAAACACATTAGGAATTGCTATGTAGCCTGTACCCAAACCTGCCTGTGCTTGATAGGAACAGTCATATGATGCTGAATAAGGGATTACATGGCCCTAATACAAACCTCAAACAGGGACCCTTACGGTATGTGCACACAATATTTTTTTTTTCAGGCAGGTAAAGTCATGGCTGTAGCTTGGCTCTGATGGGGTTAAGTCAGGTGGGAGGGGGTCTGTTCAGTTGTGCCTTGTACCGGAACTCACGCCACTTTATTATGGTGTGGAGACCTCTCGAACGCCACCAGTAATAGTTCCTGCTCTGCAGCATGCGTAACTGGTTCTTGTAAGTCAGTCCTGATCCGTCCCACTACCCAGCTTACCTCTCCCTGACCTCTATTTCCATTGTACTGTTTGTCTGCCCTGTCTCCCAGACTCCGCTCCCGTTCTGTGTCTCGGTGCCCTTGCCCTCTTTTGTACTTACTTGCTCTCCCGGCCTCTGACCTCAGTAACGTTTCCTGACCACGACTCTGCTTCCCCTTTTTGGCTTCTGACATGACCTCTTGGCTCCTGACCCTCGTGCTTCCACCTGTTTTTGGCTTGCTCACTCCCCTGTTCAGACGTGACTTCATAGTTTCATAGTTTTTTAAGGTTGAAGGGAGACTCTAAATCCATCTAGTTCAACCCGTAGCCTAACATGTTGATCCAGAGGAAGGCAAAAAAACCCCAATGTGTCAAACAGCTCCAATGGGGAAAAAATTCCTTCCTGACTCCACATACGGCAATCAGACTAGTTCCCTGGATCAACACCCTGTCATAAAATCTAATATACATACTGGTAATATTATATTTTTCAAGAAAGACTTCCTGGTTCAGATTTAGGCTTGCTGACTACCCTTACACTGGTGCATGTGCCCTCTTGTGGGCTTTAGTCTAACTGCTCTTTGGAGTTCTATCTCCATTTTGCTTCTGCGCCCCCTGGTGCAAGCGACAGGTATGCTCTAAAAACAAAAGTAAAAAAAGCGCTGAGTGCTCAAAAGAATGAACATACAAATTTCTATGTAAAGAATCTGATTTTTAGCATCTGATTCGTCATGTCAGATCAATGATGGCAATACCAAACTTCTAAGGTTTTTTAAAAAATATTTTAGTGGTTAAAAAAAAATAAATTTGAATTTTGCAAAAAAATATCTGGTTTGTACTGCAATTTTCTGAGACCTGTAACTTTTAACTTTTCTGGAGCTACATTGCTGGAATGGAGCCAGTCCTGGAGGTGTGTATATCGTGTTTTTACTACACAACACCTAAAAGAGGTTATCCACTACTTCAACATTGATGGTCTCGCCTTAGGTGCCGGGGGAGGCGAGAACTTCAGTTATGGAGCTGGAGAGCTCCATCTACTGTATAGGGCCGTGGTTGGGTACTGCACTTCTGGCTCCTACTGTTTTGAATAGTGGGTGGATGTGTAGTACGCAGCTGTGGCCACTGGACAGTAGACGGAGCTCTGCTGTGAAGCTCAGCAATTGTGCAGTTCCGGTCGAACCCAACACCAAGAACAGTTGATCAGCTGGGGTATCGGGTGTCGCACACCCATTGATCAGATATTGATGACGTATCCTAAGGATAGGTCATCAATATTAAAAAAGTGAATAACATCTTTAAAAAAAAAAAAGACGATCTCTCAGTCATCTTAAATCTAATTTCTGAAAAGGTTAAATACCCCCAAAAAATATTTTTAATGCAATAATGTGATTCTGTACATTTGATTTGATAGATATAATGAAAAAAATCAGTCAAGATACAGAATTTTCACCATATCCACCCGTAATGTTTAAGCCCAGGTATCAGAGTTTTCAAAAGTTCTCCTATATAGCCCAGCCTAAGTGTGAGCTTTGTATGAGTAAGGGCTGGTTCACACTAAGCGACAACGAGGTCGCTGTTACGTCACCATTTTCTGTGACGTAGCAGCGACCTTGTAAGTCGCTGTTATGATCGCTGCTTAGCTGTCAAACACAGCAGCCGAAGCAGCGATCATAACCGCGAGAGCAGGGAGCCGCGCACACTGCTTAGCGCTGGCTCCTTGCTCTCCTAGCTACAGTACACATCGGGTTAATTAACCCGATGTGTACTGCAGCTACATGTGCAGAGAGCCGGAGCCGGCAGCACAGGCAGCGTGAGAGCTGCGGAGGCTGGTAACTAAGGTAAATATCGGGTAACCACCTTGGTTACCCGATGTTTACCCTGGTTACAGCTTACCGCAGCTGCCAGATGCCGGCTCCTGCTCCCTGCTCGCTTCATTTCGTCGCTCTCTCGCTGTCACACACAGCGATCTGTGTGTCACAGCGGGAGAGCGCCTTTGAAGAAAACGAACCAGGGCTGTGTGTAACGAGCAGCGATCTCGCAGCAGGGGCCAGATCGCTGCTCAGTGTCACACACAGCGAGATCGCTAATGAGGTCACTGTTGCGTCACCAAAACCGTGCCGTAGCAGCGATTTCGGTAGCGATCTCGCTATGTGTGAAGCACCCCTTATACCTGGCAAACATGAGGTCCAATTGCTGCTGTTTAACCATTTCATTGTCACTGTCAATCACTGAAAGTGGTCATGTAAATAGCATGTTTCCCTCTTTGCACATGCAAAGGCTCTTATTGGTCCCCTTACATTGTGATTACAAGTAGCTGATCAGTTAACATGGCAGCTAGGAACTTGCTGAAGGCCACCATGGATGCCATCTTAGGGGTGCTTCACACATAGCAAGATCGCTACCAAAATCGCTGCTACGGCACGGTTTTGGTGACGCAACAGTGACCTCATTAGCGATCTCGCTGTGTGTGACACTGAGCAGCGATCTGGCCCCTGCTGCGAGATCGCTGCTCGTTACACACAGCCCTGGTTCGTTTTCTTCAAAGGCGCTCTCCCGCTGTGACACACAGATCGCTGTGTGTGACAGCGAGAGAGCGACGAAATGAAGCGAGCAGGGAGCAGGAGCCGGCATCTGGCAGCTGCGGTAAGCTGTAACCAGGGTAAACATCGGGTAACCAAGGTGGTTACCCGATATTTACCTTAGTTACCAGCCTCCGCAGCTCTCACGCTGCCTGTGCTGCCGGCTCCGGCTCTCTGCACATGTAGCTGCAGTACACATCAGGTTAATTAACCCGATGTGTACTGTAGCTAGGAGAGCAAGGAGCCAGCGCTAAGCAGTGTGCGCGGCTCCCTGCTCTCGCGGTTATGATCGCTGCTTCGGCTGCTGTGTTTGACAGCTAAGCAGCGATCATAACAGCGACTTACAAGGTCGCTGCTACGTCACAGAAAATGGTGACGTAACAGCGACCTTGTTGTCGCTGTCGCTTAGTGTGAACCAGCCCTAAGGAGTGAGTTTATCTCCTGAACTTGCTCTATACATTCCACATGAAACCTGTGACAAAAATGTATGTCACAGGTCATAAAGGGATTGAAAGACCACTACAGTGGTTTTATTTTTTCCGCCATCTGTGTGCCATAACTAATGGTACAGTGTACAGAGTGTGCATTAAAATACTGACCCATTGCTGTCTTCTGCGGTTCCCATTGCTGCTCCTTTCCTCTCCTACATCATGTGACTAATTGTGACCATCCAACATTTTCTGTGTGAACTCAGAAGTTAAAGAGATTTTCCACTACTTTAACATTGATGGCCTATCCATGAATAGGTCATCAATGTCTGATCATATTTGGGTCTGAAATGCGGCAGAAATGCTCAGCTCTGGAGCTGCTCCGTCTTCTGATAGTGGCGGTGTTCGGGTACTGCACATTTGCTTTCCATTCAAATCAATAGGAGGCGGATGTGCAGTACCCGGCCGCAGCCGCTATCATTTCATGGGGCAGCTCCAGAAAGGAAAACTTCTGGCAGCCTCCTACTGCCGGCTGCACTCAGAACAGCTGATTGGCGGGGGGTGCGGGGTGTCAGACCACGGCTGATCAGACATTGATGACCTAACCTAATGATAGGCCATCAAGTAGTAGTCAACGTCTTTAACTTTTCAAGGTAAGCATATGAGACACAGAAAAAAGTTTTCATAGACTTATAGTACATTGCAAAAAGGAACTCATGACGTGAGCTGGCAAGTTGGAGCTGCAGTCACATGATCCAGGAGAGGATCAAAAACACTTCCTAACAGACAAGTGTGAACAGGTGCATACTGAACATTATGCAGGAGAGGGACTGGAGCAGCGCTGGAAGCTGTAGAAGACAGGGATGGGTCAGTGGTATTTTAATGGCAACGCACGGTATACACAATACAGATAGCTAACAAAGGAGGTAATAACGAAAAGAAAAAAAAACCCTTAGTGGTCCTTTTTGACTTATATATACCTGGGATGATTTACCCATCAGTATGTTTTTTGCACTGTGGATGAAAACCGACATAACCGCTATTCTATGTCCATTTTTTTATTGCTATAACTGATGGATGCGTAGAAACTCTAAAGTCCCCGTTACACCCATGACGTATCTAACGATATATCGCCGGGGTCACGGATTCCATGATGCACATCCAGCATCGTTAGCGACGTCGTTGCGTGTGACAGCAAGGAGAAACTGTTAACGATGGAAAATACTCACCTTATCGTCCATCGTTGACACGTTGTTCCTTTTCAAAAAAATCGTTGAATGTTGAGCTCACAGGTTGTTCGTCGTTCCCGAGGCAGCACACATCGCTACGTGTGACACCTCGGGAACGACGAACTACAGCTTACCTGCGGCTGCCGGCAATGCGGAAGGAAGGAGGTGGATGGGATGTTACGGCCGCTCATCTCTGCCCCTCCGCTTTTATTGGGTGGCCGCTTAGTGACGCCGCTATGACTCCGAACGAACCGCCCCCTTAGAAAGGAGGCGGTTTGCCGGCAACAGCGGCGTCGCTAGGCAGGTAAGTCCGTGTGACGGCTCCTAACGATATTGTGCACCATGGACAGCGATTTGCCCGTGACACACAAACGACAGGGGCGGGTGCTTTCACCAACGATACCGCTAGCGATACCACTGCGTGTAAAGCCCCCTTAAGTAGATGTAGTCTTCAATTCAATCCCAGGACCCCAGCTGTAACTTTTTTCTTGCAGTCATCAAAGAGGCAGACTGGCGGAATTACATACATGGGATATGAAAATTGTCTAAATTTTAGTTGGCAGTACATGCCAAAATGTGGAAGGGGATAGCTGAAAACTCGAGCAAAAAGTTAGCTCCAATGTTCAGGTGGAGTTTTTAACCACCAAACATGGAAAAATTGTTGTGGAAATTTCTGAGACCAAAAAATGTGACCCTGTTCTCTCCATTTCTTGTACCAAAAACAGTAATCTGATATAATACCTCATTTTGCTTTATGCATCAGTTTTCTATATGTGTGCTGCGCCATTATACATATGTTAAATAAACTATTCTAAGCGCATACAGAAGCCACCAAAAATGAAAACTGCTACTGGCAAATGTGCCGAAGTAACTTCTTTCTAACTAGATTTATTTATGTTAGGTCCCAAGACAACAAAAATCCGTATCAAGGACAGTTATCCAATTACTGCATTCTCCTGAGTCATTTAGAAATCAGCTATTTAATGCAAAAGTAGGAAGACATGATGGCATGATGCATCAAATCTGCTAAAAGTTTTCTATTATTACAGAAGTCATGCCTGAGTTTGGGAAACTTCAGTATGTGAAATGCTTCTCCAACCACAATTTGCTAAATGCCTGCTATTGGCAGAGTATGGGGAAGAAGCCATATGCTTGGTATGGGTCACTTACACTCACAGACATGCACAGAAGTCTTCTCGCTAGGTTCAGGTAGGAGAGGGTCCCATATAATGCTACCTAATTTTGTCACTAGCAACAAAATGTCCTGGTGCACGACCCTCGGACCAATTCTCCAGCTCATCATTTGCAAACCATACAGTTCCTCAGTAGAAGAGAAGTCTTGCACAAGTTTGTGAGACCCAAATGTATAAAGAATGGAATAACTAGGACTGGTTTCCCATCCTGCACAATATCCATGGTTTGCCTCTACAGTATGTACACCCTTCTAGTATGAAACTAATATACTGTATTTCAAGGACCATACTTCATAACAATCGAATGGTCCTTCCTATAGTTTGAAGAAAACATTTACATGTTCTGTATAGGGGTTTGCCCCATCCTGTTAAATGGATAAAACGGCAAAGAACTTGTAAACACAAACATCTTTGCTATTTACATCTTGTTAAAACTTTATCCATTTTCAAGAAAACATGTTGTAACTGATCTGGGATGAGAAGGTTATAGCATATTGTTGAACGAAGATCCGTTTTAGTGCCCACTCAGCGTTTACCCTGGGTTTAATTCCATGCAGTATTAAAGGGAAAAAAGGTTCATTGTGATCTAACAGGTAGTTGTAACCTCAGCTGCAGTCACTACCTTCTGCTATACACATCCGCTCCTCACTCCTTCCTATGTTGGCTATAGCTCATACTTATGCTGTCCACTTTGAAGGAGCCAGTCTCTGGAGAAGCTGAGGTGTCGCTTCTGTTGCAGCTGAAAAGTTCCTGCAGGAGAAGCTGTGGAGTGCTATTTGTTGTATCTTTCCCCACCTGTTTGTCTTACATTCCTCGTTCTGTCTTATTGCAGTGGCGCTGGCCTTCACTAGTTAGGGTGAGGTCAGGTTCTGCTATGGCATGTGACAGCGCATGGGGGAAGGATCCATCTAGAGACAGTAAGGAGTGCAGGGATAGCCTCAGGAGAGTGTTAGGAGGTGACCCCGCTCCCTTCTTCCTTGTGCCAGGGCTTAATGTTGTTTTGCTACCCAGGTGTTACCTCTGTTGTGCCACGAACCAGGAGTCCTCTTGTACCTGGCAGGACACCTGCAGTCACACACATCATGACACTAAGCTATCAGCCGCTTCTGCAATCTATCAGGGAGCACTTTTTTTTTTTAGGCAAAGAGCATGTGCTTTCAGGCTCTTTGCCATAGAGCTTTCAACTGATTCTCTGAATCTGGTCACATCGCTGGATCCGATACGCTTCAGTGCCCCTGTGCTTCTCCTAAACAATGCTGACTTACTTACAGATCAGACCACAATGTCATGCCAAGTCACTGGCCACACTGTCAATATTCATGAGCAAACCATCCCCTGACAAGCAAAAAGCCGAGGGATGGGGAAAGGTGCGCTCCTCAATAATAAAAACGTAACAAATCCTTTAATTACTTAGTAACATTGTAAGGGATCTAATTAAAGTCAACTTCAGATTGGGTTTTCCTCTAAAGGGCAACATGGACCCCCTTATGCTTCCTCTGATTCCCCCACTGGACTGATGTGACTCATATTATATCGTGATTGGCAGAACTTAATTACTACGGAGAATACACAGTGCTATTCCAGACCAAATGTTCTCTATTTGAGTGAAAAACATTCACACTTTAGTTAGGGTTGCTAAGACAGATATAAGCAAAAGACTCATTTATCATTGTTAGCAAGGTCTGATCACTCCAGAAATGGAAAAATCAACAAATCGCTGTCTGGTCAGCAAAGGGGTTGGTGTTTACTGACACCAAACAATCAATCTGAATCATTACTTAAAGTTCTACATCCAAAGAAATGCCACCACTATAATCTCTCAGAGTGGAAGACAAAGTCTAATGGTTATTTTGAACTATTTAAAAATACTTTATATGATCACCTCTCATGTCCATCTTATGATGGTGCATACATGACTGCTGGAAGCATACTTGTTTTTAGTTATTTGCATAAATTAACAGTACATGTGAATATATAAAACAACATAGGTAACAAAAACGTAAAGCAGTTGTCATGATTCCTCTGTGCAGAGCATCTTGCACACTAGGTGATGCTCTGCCTTGCTTTCCTGGACTATTGAACTGGCAGTGACACAATTCCACTGTGCAGAGCATCTTGCACATTGATGCTCTGCTGTGTTTTCCTGAGCACTGAGCTGGCAGGTTCATTGACAGCGCAGGAGTCCATGCAGGTTCTGGGAGGTACTGATTACTCATCCATCTTCCTGGTAATTGCTCTGCTTCTTACTGAGCATGTTCTCCCAGAACCTTGACAGTCATACATTCTGGTTCAGTAGTTGTGCTGTTGGCCTGTGTTTCTGCTAGTGGTCTGATATGTTGTTTCTTGACCCCGGACTGTTGTTTTGACTCCTCTCTGCCCGCTCCCTGTTCCTGTCGTGACCTCCTGGCTTTAGATTTCAGACCGTTACCTGACCACGTCTCAGTTTACTCCCTGTGTCTATTAAGTGCCTTCCCGGAATTCTGACCCCTGGGTTGTGACCTGACTACACATCTGTGTACTCCCTGAATCCATCTGTGTCCTCCTGTTACCAGACCCCAGCTTTTCCGACTACTCTTCTGTTTGTCCAACCCGTACGTAGTGACTGTATTACAGCAGTAAATCTTCCTTGCCAGTAGCTACCAACTTGTAGTTGCCCTAACCCTCCCTGCATGTTCTGTAAATCTTTCAGATATTCTTCCATCCCAAAACACTAAATAGTAGGCGTAATGAAAAGGAGGACTGAACTGATTAGCTCACAGCACACATAGTTACATAGTTACATAGTTACTAAGGTTGAAAAAAGACCTAGGTCCATCTAGTTCAACCTTCCTCCACCAGTTCTACATTTGGTCACTAATTCATTTATAACCAACAATGTTGTGTGTACTGAGGAAATCATCCAGCCCTTTTTTGAAAGCTGTTATAGTATCTGCCATTACTACCTCTTGTGGTCGGCATTCCACAGTCTGACTGCTCTAATTGTAAAGAACCCTTTCCTATTTAGCTGTCGGAATCGCTTTTCTTCCACTCGCAGTGAGTGCCCCCTGGTCCTTAGTATTGTCTTCGGAAGAAATAAGTCATGTGCCAGTCCTTTATATTGACCACACATGTATTTATACAAATAAATGAGATCTCCTCTGAGACGTCTTTTTTCTAAGCTAAACATATCTAACTTTTTCAACCTGTCATCATATGGGAGGCCTTCCATTCCTTGTAGTAGTCCAGTTGCCTGCCTTTGAACTGACTCTAACTTCTGAATGTCCTTTTTAAAATGTGGAGTCCAAAACTGGATCCCATATTCCAGATGTGGCCTTACAAGTGATTTATAGAGGGGTAATAATACGTTGGGATCACGGGATCTAATCTCTCTTTTTATACACCCTAGAATCTTGTTAGCTTTAGCAGCTGCTGCCTGACATTGAGTGCTGCTGCTCAGCTTATTTGTAATGAGAATACCCAAGTCCTTCTCCTGTTCTGTAGTCCCGAGTTTACTTCCATTTAATGTATACGCAGTTATAGGATTACTCCGTCCTAGGTGCATTACTTTACATTTATCAACATTAAATCTCATTTGCCAAGTATCTGCCCATTCTGACATCTTATCCAGATCTTTTTGTAATATTATACTATCAAGGTCAGTTTTTAATATCCTACATAGTTTGGTGTCATCAGCAAAGACTGACACTTTACTATCAATCCCATCCACAAGGTCATTAATAAAGAGATTAAAAAGAATTGGTCCTAGCACAGATCCCTGCGGCACCCCACTGCTGACTATGGCCCATTTAGAGAATGTTCCATTTATGACTACTCTTTGTTTCCTATCTTTTAGCCAATTCCTTACCCAGTTGCATATAGTTTCCCCCAGTCCTTGCTTCTGGAGCTTTAGTATAAGCCTATTATGTGGTACAGTATCAAATGCCTTTGCAAAGTCCAAATAAATCACATCAGCTGCATTACCAATATCCAGGTTTGCACTTACCCCCTCATAGAACCCCAATAGGTTGGTTAGACACGACTTATCTTTCATGAATCCATGCTGTCTGTCAGTTATTATATTATTTTCTGCAACATATTTTTGCATGTCATCCCTTAAAATGCCTTCAAAAACTTTGCATACTACTGATGTCAGGCTTACAGGACGGTAGTTGCCTGGATCTACCCTCTTACCTTTCTTAAATATCGGTACCACATCAGCAATCCTCCAATCCTGAGGCACCAACCCTGTTACAAGCGAGTCTAAAAAGATGAGATACAGCGGTCTGTCAATTACGGAGCTCAATTCCCTCAATATTCGTGGATGAATGCCATCTGGCCCTGGGGATTTGTCAATGTTTAATTTACTCAGACGTAGGCGTACTTCTTCTTGTGTTAAATTAATTATATCGGGTGGTGAACTTTGATTTTTCACTTGTTGAATGATGCCTGGTACAGTCAGTTCCTTGGTGAACACAGATGAGAAATGCCTATTTAATATCTCACTCTTTTGTTTGTCCTCTATAACTAACTTGTTATTATATTTTAAGGGGCCAATACTATCCTTTGTTTTCCTTTTGGCATTAATGTATTTATAAAAGATTTTGGGATTTATTTTAATGTCATTGGCGATTTTTGTTTCAGTAGCTAGTTTTGCTTGTTTGATTTCTTTTTTGCATTGCCTATTGCTATATTTATACTCCTGCAATGCTATTTCTGTATTCTCAGCCTTCAAGATTTTAAACGCCCTTTGTTTTTGTTTTACTATACTTTGTACAGTCTTATTTATCCATAGTGGTTTCTTTTTATTCCTGGACATTTTATTACCAGAAGGTATACGTTTTTTACAGGACTCTAGCAATATATTCTTAAACTTACCCCATTTATGTTCGGTATCCCCAGTTACCATGACTTTGTCCCAATCTACACATTTAAGCTCTTCCCTTAATTTGTTGAAATCAGCTTTCCTAAAATTCCAGGTTTTAGCATTTCCCCTTTGAAATGTTCTATTGAATATTACGTTGAAGCTTACCATATTATGATCGCTGGTGCCCAAGTGCTCCCAGACCTGTAGATCTGAAATTGTATCCGGTCTATTTGACAGGACCAAATCTAGCAAATTATCTCCCCTCGTCGGTTCATCTACCATCTGAGAGAGGAAATTGTCTTGAATGGTAGATAAGAATTTACAGCTTTTAGCACAACCAGAAGATTCTATGTCCCACTGTATGTCTGGATAGTTGAAATCCCCCATAATAAGAACCCGATTATTATTATTAGCTGCCTTTTCAATTTGTTCCAGCATTTCACCCTCTTTTTTGTTCAAGTATGTTAGGAGGCTTATAGCAAACTCCAATTAGCATTTTTGCATTATTCTCCTCCCTATGTACATTTACCCATACTGACTCTACATTATTGCAGTTCCCCCCAATGTCATCATTCAACACAGGTTTTAGGTTAGATTTGATAAATATACACACCCCACCACCTTTTTTTGTCTTTCCTGTCCCTCCTAAATGTACTATAACCCTGTATGTTTGTCACCCAGTCATGGCTTTCATCCAGCCAGGTTTCCGTAATGCCCACCACATCATAATCCATGGTTGACATAAGAGTCTCCAATTCATTCATTTTGTTTGCAAGACTTCTTGCATTTGCCAGTAGACATTTAATCCTATTAACACCTTTATTACTCCTAGCCTCCTTACGTTCCTTGCATGTCCCATCACCCCCTAATCCTTCATTGACCCCTACCGTCTCCCTGTCTCTATCTGCTCTATCTATCCCCTTATTTGCTCCACTACCCTCCCTCCCCCCAGATCCTAGTTTAAAAGCTCCTCCATCCGTCTGACCATTTTCTCCCCCAGCACAGCTGCACCTTCCCCATTGAGGTGCAGCCCGTCCCTACCGTAGAGCCTGTAGCCGACTGAGAAGTCAGCCCAGTTCTCCATGAACCCAAACCCGGGAAGGCTTCAAAGTTCAAAGTTCTTAATAATTAAAATAAAAAACATGTAGAGGATGTTTGATTTACCTAAAACAGTAAAAAAAGGAGGTAGTGAGCATGTGCGATGAACATTTCTACAAACTATGAACAGAGCCGTGGTCACACAAGAGCACCAATCACATAAGAGGCTCCCTTGTTGCAGTGGGTGGGGGTCTCAAGGAACAGACCCAAGCATCCATTATCATCTATCCTTTTGCCTCCCATTCACACTTGTCAGTTATTGTCATAATTAGCTAATTTCCATTCAAACTTTAAAGAAATCGTTGTCCATGTTTTCGCTATGTAATATGAGAGCAGCAAGATGTAAGGTCAGAGATGCTGAATCCAGCAATATATCACTTACTGGTGTAGTTTTGATAAAATCATTGTTTTCTTTGCTGCAGATCTTCCAATTCTCAGAACGTCCAACCCACACCACTGATTGGCTGCTTTCTGTGTGCAGTGTGCATAGGCAGAAAACTGCTAATCAGTGATGGCGGCTGGGATAGACAGTTAAGGAGGACTACATGGCACAAGACAACTAGCAGTGAGAATTTCTTGTTGATAAAACATTGATTTTATTAAAACTACAAGTTTCCCAGGAAGTGACACATTACTGGAATCAGGGTCTCTGTCTCTCTGTTGTGCTGCTCTCAGATTACATAGTCTACTGACAGATTATTTTTAAGAATAATTGCTAAGTATAAATACAGCAAAAATATCAGCAGTGACATTATCTGCAAGTATAAATGCTGCTCATTTTCACTCCTTGACCCTATACACATGTGCAATGTATTGAGCAGCAGTGGGTATATAGCCAACAGCACAATCACTGATCAGCAACCAGCCAAACAGTAGCCTACTCTGCAATAACATGGGGCAAAAAAAAAAATGTAAAACAGCTATCTGTAATGAGTGAACTTTCCTTTTGCAGAAGATTCTAGTTTAACTAAATGTCCTGAGTCATGTTCTAATATCAGTTAAAGGGTCAGACGTGGATTTAATAGTTGTCTCCAATAGTGGGCGTCATGCAGCCAGCTTTTACTCTAATAGAGGAGAGCTAATTTGCATCCTTTTTATTCTCTGGAGGCATTGCCTGGCCTAAAATACTCTCTAAGTTAATTTGGCTGTATGCATAGGGGGAAATTATTTTTCTAGCTCTTTACATCTTCAGGGAACCTTTCACAATGAACATGCTGTCTAATCTACCAGCTGCATGGCATAGATAATGAGAAGCTGAGCAGATTGATATAAAGAATCAGTATAACCTGTATTTTCCTAACAGTCATGCCTCAGATTTGATCCGGCAACCTCCTGTGCTGTGGTCCATTCCCCTGTCTGCTGAGCCACAGTCAGGTTTGATTGCTGTACTAGTTCTTAACACTTTGTCTCTGTGTAGACACTTTGTGTGTTCATTGCCTTTCTGACAACAAGTGTTTCCCATGCTGTAATTCAGTCTGCCCTATCACCCGGTGGGTGTAACTATTTGAAGCCTTCCCGGGCTTCCATTTCCCACTGGTGATATTTCTGAAGTTGACCTTGCTTGGAATTACAGTCTGTTTGCCTAGTGTTTCTCCTGGCAGGTTATTACTTTTGGTTTACCTTATTTTGCTCTGCACCTTCCCTCAAATTCTTTAGCAGGTACGTGGAACCCTCGATGGCCGCTTAGGAAGCAAAAGTCTGAGTTATCATCTGATTAATCCAGTTAGGGTTGTTTCAGTCTGCATAGGGGCCTTTAGGGACTGCGCAGCTGGGACTTCTAGTCTGTACAAGAACTGGAGGGGTCAGGTGTAGTGGTTTTAAGTAAGACATTATTTACCACCTGTGCATAACACTGTCATACTCACATAGTTATACAAGTTGAATAAAGACGTATGTCCATCAAGTTCAACCTATGGTTCATTATGCCCAAATCAGGGGCAACAGGAATCTGAGCCTAGCTGCACAATGGCAGCCTGGCATATTCCTCTCTGTAACATTCCAGCATTTGGTAATATAGTTTGAAGATCAGGCCGGGGACCGTAGCCAGAGCCTACACTAGTCCGCCGCCGCTCCCGGCTTGCTCTTTCCAGCACTGCCAAAAGTGATTGACAGGTCTCATGCTATGACCCGTGAATCACTTCTAGCCGTGCTGATCTGGTCTCCAGCTATGGACTGCAGTCGGATCTGTGAACTGTATATTCTTGAAACGCCGGAGCTACGATTCATACTGCACACGATTTGGGCAATTCTGCTATTCATTAATATCTATATATGAATGCTCATACTAGGAAGACTGTCAATCAATGATTAGGACCGCCCACTGGACTTCTAAGCCAAGAATTAGCAGGGATTTCAATAAATAAAATGTAAGTAAGGCTATGTGCGCACACTGCAGATTTGTTTCTCCAGCGAAAAACGCACCCTCTGGCAGAAAACCGCACCTACCTGCGGAAAAAACGCATCAAAAACGGAAGCATTTTTACCGCGTTTTGGTGCTGATTTACCGTATCTTTGCCTGCGGTTTTGCGCCTGCAGTTTTTTAACATTGTTAATGGCAAACACTGGGAAAAATGCAGACAAGAAGTGACATACTATTTCTTTTTGCTGCAGAAATTCTGCAGCAAAACCTGTAAGTAAAAAAAGAAGCAACGTGCGCACCGCATTTTGGATTTCTCATAGACTTTGGTGGGGAAGGACTGCATGAAGCTTATGAACACATACTGCACCATTTCTCCAGCAAAAACTGCAGCAAATCCTCGGCAAATAACGCAGTGTGTGTGCCCACGCTGTGGAAAATTTGCGGAATTTGCCGCGATTTTTTGGCGGAAAATCCGCAGATTTTTCAAAAATCCGCAGTACAGCGAGTCCCCAGCCATTTCTATGGCATTTTGGAACTGCTGTGACCATGCTGCGTTTTTTTCCGCAGCGGAAATAATGCGGATTTCCCTGCGGAAAAATCTGCAGCATGTGAACTATTCTTGCGCATTTTTCCGCAGGATCTCATACACCGGTATTGAGGTCCTGTGCAGGCGCACTTTGATCAGCCCTGAGCAGGGCACATCAAAGTATTATAGTGCACCTGTGCAGGACCTCAATCCCAGCGCGTGTGTATGATGTAGGACGCGTCATGCACCCTGGCTTCAGAAGAAGGAGGACGAAGATGGCCGAAAAAGAGGAGGTGCCGCACCCAGAGAACGGAGACACCTATCTGACCCATGTGCACCGTACCGACCGTTTAGGTAAGTATTATAAAGTCATTTTTACGTTCTACACAGCGGCCTGGGCTCTTATATACAGCAACTGGTGGTGGCTATGGCTTATAGTCACCAAATCTGGTGACAGGTTCCCTTTAAACGAAAAGGTTTAATTTATATGGACAAGGTGTCATTTATATGGACACCTTTCATGAAGCAGCATCTTTAATAGAGGACAGGCTTGGCTTCTGTAAAGCTATATTCTGTATAATATTTGGGGTGCAGCAATCAGACTCCCTCCAATCCCATCCTGTGACAACTTTAATTGTGTGAAAGGATTATAGGCAAAAACATTGAAAAATACAAATGTCCATTTATCCAATGCATGCTTTAGAAAAAGAACAGAAATCCTTTCACTCATCAGTTTGCCAAGGAAATATATTTATTCTTCATTTAAAAAAAATAAAAATTCAAGTAGTTTCACGGATGGACTAAAAATATTCTTGCTGTAAGTGATGACTCACAAAGCTTGATGCTGATGGCAAATGACACTCGGGGAATGCATCTGATACCATTAAGGAGTTAAGTCGCATTGTGATTGATGAGAGATGTATTGTACTGTGTTACACAGGTCAGGTAAGATTTCCTCTAATAGCGATCAGGCAGCACTAGGTCTCAAAAAAAAGACTTTGCTGGTATTAGCTTCTTCTCAAGCAAGAGGTCTACTGGGAATGCGGCAGGGAATGGAAAAAAGAGTGAAGACAATAAGAAGCAGATGCTGATTACCTAGGAGAAGTAGAACATCATTTATGCATAAAAACAATACAGTGCTTCTGTCGCGGGCGGGGAGGAGGGTGTCAGCACACTACGCTCGCCCCCTTCTGCTTGGGTCCGGCGGCCGCTGCTCAGTGGTGGCTCGAGCCGTAGGCCGGATCCCGGGGGTTTCTCGAGCGGCGCTCCTCGCCCGTGAGTGAAAGGGATTTGTTGGGTGAGGGGATTGTTATAGTTCGTGACGCCACCCACGATTGTGGTGATTTCACCACCGCTGCTCAATGCGGGGATCCCGGGGATGGTGATGCGGAGCAGCCAGGTGTTGTGTTGCCCCTCCGTGGGCAGGGGTTGGTGATCCCGGGGCCCGGTGATGGTTTGTGAGGTGCGGGGCCTGGTGGGCGCAGGGACGCGGGGGCAGCGCTGTGCCTTGCGGCACTGTGGTACTCACTCAGCCTGAGACACGGACACAGTTTGTACGGTAAACCAAACGGCTGGTAGGACGGTCCCACAGACGGCTGCACCTGCACTCCCGGTAGGTGACGGTGATGTCTCTCTTCCTTGCACCTATGGTTGACTTGTGGTAGCGGTGGATTCCCTCCGGTTACCCGCTCCCCGACTACAATCTGGGCCGGAGGAGCTCTACACTTTGCCCGCAGGCGCTGGCCCTGAGAAACTGGTGCCTTGGCGGTGGCGGTGTCTCTCTGCTTCAGGTTGAGCTGTTGCCTTCACTCGGGTCTTGGTTGTTGGGGGATCTATGTCCCCTTCACTGACGGATTCGGCAAATTTGGCGACTCCTAGCCTTGCCGGGGTCCGAGAGGCCCCTGCCCTGGTGCTGACTGTCCTTCCGAACACTGCTCCAGACCACCGGGCACACAGCCAACGGGGTCCTTCCAGGAACTTCCAAACGGTCCCACTCCAGACGGTCACCGCCGTCGCTGACCTTGCTGATCTGGCCCTACACAAAGCTGGACCCTTCAGGCTTTCCTTCCTTCTTGTCACCTCACTTGCTTTCCTCCTTTTCCACTTTTTTACTTTCACTTGGTTGTTTACTCCTTTCTAGCCCTCAGCTAGACTTCACTCTTCCCCTGCCCGGGGCTATCTGCCTGGTCCTTCCTGCCTCCAGCACTGTGACCTCCTTGGTGGGCGGAGCCAACCGCCTGGCCCACCCCCTGGTGTGGATCATCAGCCTCTGGAGGAAGGCAACAAGGATTTGTAGTTTAGCTGTGATGTGCCTACCTGGAGTGTGGGGTGTGGTGGTGTTGTGACCTGTGACCCCTGGCTTGCCCAGGGCGTCACACTTCCGTAGAAGGAATCTGAGCGTAGATATTAAAGAGGAACACAAGATTGGAATTTAGCAATTGGTAAAATTTGGAAGAAAAATGGTGGTGCAAAGGAGGAAGTGCCCTGAGTTTCCACAGCTGTCGGGGTCCCTAATCTGGAAACGAGGTGACCTTTGAGGCGATAGGAGATAGCTGCAGTCCTTAGAATTTAGGACAGTAGGAATGATGTTTGCAGAGGAAAGGATTGTCCAAAATACCATATCCATAAACTTGTCATTTATGATCTGTGGTGCAGGACACCAACCTTGGTCATACATAGAACCATAACAAAACACATAACCCCCCAAAACATTACAGTTACTAAGGTACAGGGGGAGTAACAGCTCTACAGGACATATTAGTTCTCAAGGAAGAAGAGAAAAGTGAGTATGCATCATCTTTTTGCATTTCTATTATAAAATATTATTAAAGAGAATTTTTTGCCACCTCGTCTAAGAGCAGCATAATTTAGAGACATAAGGGGGCTTTACACGCAACGATATCGCTAACGAGATGTCGTTGGGGTCCCGGATTTCGTGACGCACATCCGGCCTCGTTAGCGACGTTGTTGCGTGTGAAACGCACGAACGACCGCTAACGATCAAAATTACTCATCTAATCATTGAAAGTCGTTCCTGAGGCAACACACATTGCTACGTGTGATACCCCAGGATCAAGGAACATCACCGTACTTGCGTCCTCCGGCAACGAGGTGGGCGTGACTTTCATGCGGCTGGTCTCCGCCCCTCCGCTTCTATTGGACGGCTGCCGTTTGATGTCGCTGTGACGCTGCACGAACCGCCCCCTTAGAAAGGAGGCGGTTCGCCGGCCACAGCGACGTCGCTAGGAAGGTAAGTATAGTGTGACGGGTCCTAGCGATGTTGTGCGCCACGGGCAGCGATTTGCCCGTGACGCACAACCGACGGGGGCGGGTGCTTTCACCCGATGTCGCTGTGTGTAAAGTGGCCTATAAACCTTGATTCCAGTGATGTGTCACTTACTGAGATGCTTGCTATAGTTTTAAATAAAAAATCACCATTTATCAACAGGAGATTATCAATGGAGGACCAGTAAACCAGTTAACCTGCTGCCATGTCATCCTTTCATATTCATGAGCTCTGAATAACCCTGCCACCACCACTGATTGGCTGCTTTCTGTCTATGCACAGTGTACTCAGAAAACTACCAATCAATGGTGTGGGCGGGGTTCAGCATTCAGAGAACTGGCAGATCTGCAGGAGATAAAGCAGTTGTTGTGCACACGCTAAACATTTGTACCAGAAAAAACTGCTACAAAAATGTGTTGGCAAGAAGAATGCAGCATAAAATATGCACATTTGCTTGCCACATGTTTGATGCATTTTTTTTTCTCCATTCATTTGAAAGGAACACTGAAGGAATTAACATTCTGTAGATGTGAAACGCCTTCGAATCTGCAAGGAAAAAATAAGCTTTGTGTGCATAAGATTTCAGAAAGGTGCAGTAAAATGCTGTGTTTTTTTTTGTTTTATGTTGGGTATTTTTTCACGCAACGTCTGAACATACCCTAAGGGCGGCTTTGCACATTGCAACATCACAGGTGCGATGTCGGTGGGGTCAAATCGAAAGTGACGCACATCCGGCGTCACTTTCAACATCGTTGTGTGTAAATCCTAGATGATACGATTAACAAGTGCAAAAGCGTCGTTATCGTATCATCGGTGCAGGCTCTGCCTTTTTCATAATTACGCTGCCGCGACAGGTACGATGTTGTTCCTCGTTCCTGCGGCAGCACACATTGCTGTGTGTAAAGCCGCAGGAGCGAGGAACATCTCCTTACCTGCCGCCGGCGGCTATACGGAAGGAAGGAGGTGGGCGAGATGTTTACATCCTGCTCATCTCCGCCCCTCCGCCGCTATTGGCTGCCTGCCGTGTGACGTCGCTATGGCGCCACACGACCCGCCCCCTTAGGAAGGAGGCGGGTCGCCGGCCAGAGCGACGGTCGCAGGGCAGGTGAGTGCATGTGAAGCTGGCGTACCGATAATTTTCGCTACGCCAGCTATCACAAGATATCGTACCTGCGACGGGGGCGGGGACTATCGCGTGCGACATCGCAGCATCGGCTTGCGATGTCGCAACGTGCAAAGCCCGCCTAAGTGTGATGATACAATAACTCCACTTCCTTTTCAACACTTGAAGCACTTCAACAGCCTGGGTATATATTGTGGTATAATTTTGGAAAATCTCTCTAAAGAATGGTATAGTTGGTTTGTCAAACATGGCTACTTGCAAAAAGTGCCTCCTTGTGGAGGGAGTCAAATGATAAGGTAAGGCTGAGTTCACATGTCCTGTAACCATCCGTTAGAACAGATTCGGCAGAGATCCGTTGGCAAAAATGTTCTGCAAACACAACTTTTTCATCCGTTGTTAAATAACTGATTTCTGCTGGATACGTTTATATATATATAATATTGGAGTCTATCGAGAACGGATCTGTTAACGATTTCTATTTAGTGATTCATTTTTCTTGCATTTCTAACGGATCCTTTTTTTCTTACAGAATCTGTTTCAAAGGGAAGATAAATAGCGATCCGTTAACAGATCCATTCTCCATAGATTCCTATGTTATAAAAAAAAAAAACAGATCCGGCAGAAGTCAGTTATTTAACAACGGACAAAACAGTTGTATTTGCAGAACTTTTTTGCCAATGGATCTCTGCAGGATCCATTCTAAGGCTATGTGCGCACGTTGCGTTTTTACCTGCGTTTCCGCAGTGTTTTGAACTGCAGCGTTTTTATGCCAAAATGCATGCATTTTGATTTTCAAGCCAAGTCTATGGGAAATTGGGCTTTCTTGTGTGCACTATGCTGTTAAAGTTTCAGTTGCAGAAATTTGGCAAAAAAACAGCATTTAAAGAAGAAGCATGTCAATTGTTTTTGCCATTTTGGCAGCGCTTTGCTAACATTGAAGTCAATGAGAATTTTCAAAACGCATCCTAAATCAAAATACTAGCGTTTAACATGCTTTTTTGATGCAGAAAACATGCGTTTTTGATCAAAAATTAAAGGCATTATATGGCCCTTTACACACACACATAGTACGACAATTACATTTATGAAAATCAATAATTTAACGTTATTCATTACATAAATATTATCACAGTTATCATTTTAATAAAATAAGCAATTTTATGTTTGATTTTAATCAAGATATTTGTTAGCATTTTTTTCCTTTTTTTTATAGTGTTTGTATGTTTAAACTTTATTTAGCAGTGTATTTGTATTCAAAATGCATCTGACTTTAAGCAATAAAAAAGCATGTAAATCGCGGTAAAAACGTCGCCAAACGCGGTAAAAACGCAAGCGTATTTATAGCGTTTTTGTGATCAAAACCAAATTTGACAGACCATTTCTGCCAGAGGATGCGTTTAGAACTGCAACTACCTCGACGCAAAGTGCGCACATAGCCTTACAGATGATTACAGAGTAAAAGCCTGGATGTAAATTGACATTTAAATAAGACCGGAGAACAAAGCTCATGTCTGCTGTCTGAAAGCGCCCACAGGGCACGGATCCAATGGAAAGCACAGACATCATAGCATAAAGTTACTCTTTAATTGGTACAAAAGTCTAGTTGGCAAGAATCGGCATGGAGGAGAGTGGATTTGTATATACAGTGAGGAAAATAAGTATTTGATACGCTGCTAATGTTGCTAGTTTTCCCACCTACAAAGAATGGAGAGGTCTGTAATTTTTATCTTATGGACCCTTCAACTGTGACAGACAGAATAAAAAAAATATCCAGAAAATCACATTGTATGATTTTTAAATAATAAATTAGCATTTTATTGCATGAAATAAATATTTGATCACCTACCAACCAGGAAGAACTCTGGCTCTCACAGACCTGTTATTTTTTCTTTAAGAAGCTCCTACTCAGCACTCATTACTTGTATTAATTGCACGTGTTTGAACTCGTTACTCGTTGTATAAAAGACACCTGTCCACACACTCAATCACACTCCAACCTCTCCACCATGGCCAAGACCAAAGACCTGTCTAAGGACACCAGGGACAAAATTGTAGACCTGCACAAGGCTGGGATGAGCTACAGAAAAATAGGCAAGCAGCTTGGTGAGAAGGCAACAACTGTTAGCACAATTATTAGAAAATGGAAGAAACACAAGATGACTGTCAGTCTTATTGGGTCTGGAGCTCAATGTAAGGTGTCACCTCGTGGGGTAAGGATGATTGTGAGAAAGGTCAGGCATCAGCCCAGAACTACACGGCAGGACCTGGTCCATGACCTGAAGAGAGCTGGGACCACAGTCTCAAAGATTACAGTTAGTAACACACTACGCCATCATGGATTGAAATCCTGAAGGACACACAAGGTCCTGGCTCAGGCCATCACATGTTCAGGCCAATTTGAAATTCGTCAATGACCATCTGTATGATCCAGAGGAGGCCTTGGAGAAGGTCATGTGGTAAGATGACATCAAAATAGAACTCTACTCGCCGTGTTTGGAAGAAGAATAAAGATGAGTACAACCTCAAGAACACTGTCCCAACTGTGAAGCTTGTGCGTGGAAACATTATGCTTTGAATATTCTTTTCTGTAAAGGGGACAGAATGACTGCACTATATTGAAGGGTGGCTGGATGGGGTCATGTATTGCAAGATTTTGACTAATAACCTACTTTCCTCAATAAGAGCGCTAAAGATGGGTGATGGCTGGGTCTTCCAGCATGACAATGACCTGAAATACACAGCCAAGGAATTAAGGAGTGGCTTCGTAAGAACCATTTCAAGGTAATGTAGTGGCCTAGCCAGTCTCCAAACCTGAACCCAATAGAAAATCTTTGGAGAGAGCTGAATCTCAGTGTTGTCCAGCAACAACCCCAATACCTGAAAGATCTGGAGAAGAGCTGTATGGAGTAGTCGCCAAAATCCCTGCTGCAGTGTGTGCAAACCTGGTCAAGAACTAAAGAAAACCTCTGACCTCTGTAATTGCAAACAAAGTTTCTACCAAATATTAAGTTCTGTTTTTCTATTGTATCAAATAATGTTTTTATGCATTATAATGCAAATTAGTGATTTAAAAATCATACAATAGGATTTTCTGGATTTTTGTTTGGGGGGCATTCTGTCTGACAGAGTCGAAGTGTATCTACGGTAAAAATTACAGACCTCTCCATTCTTTGTAAGTGGGAAAACTTGCAAAATCAGCAGTGTATCAAATCCTTAATTTCCGCACTGTAATCATCCATATGATCATTTCATCATGCTCTCTTTTCTCTTGTGCCCCTTTGCTCTCACTAGATTTCTCAGTCTAGTGTATGCCAGTCTCGCAGCCATGGCCGATGTGTCTGCTTTGATTTCTCACAAGGGGACATCGCAACGACACTCAAATGTAAATGCCAGTATGACAGCTCACACGTCTGCCCTTTGAGCTGCAAAACACAATCTCCTCCCCTGAGGGTTTCTATTTATTTCAGTAGAAGGCACAGCGAGAGTAAGACTGTTATAAAATACCAACTGGAATTACATTTTTATGTATTAATGTTAATAGGGGTAATGTATTTTTAGTCTATTATTTCCAGAAGTACCTATGATTAACACTAAAGTGGCCAACTGTAATATAATGTCAGCAATATATTTGCATTTTATTTATTTTTTGTCTGCACTTATGTGATTGCAGTTTTCTCAATTAACCAATATGGCATCACAAGTTATTGGAAAACATGGAGGTCATATATCAAGTAAGCTTGTAAAATGGATTGCAGTTTTACAGCTCATCGAAATCATAAGATCTGATCAATCACACACTCTATTCCTATCTTACTAATGCAGGTGTTATTAAAGGGGTTGTCCGGTTTAATTAAAACTGGGGCCAAGGCTGCTTATGCTGTAACAAACCAAGCCCCACTGATTCTCCCTTGCTCCCATCTGCTATTTGGGAACAGGGCTGGCTTGATGTCTTGTCTACAAAATGTGGCCGCTGCACCCAAATGTAGGGGGGTTCAAGGTTACTTCACCCCCTTCAGAAATAGCCGACACACCTAAGGTTTATTGTAATGTAATATAATGTATGGTATATCTTGTAAGTGGCCACCAGGTGGCAGTGTGGGTTTGTGACGGCTGCCCTGGTACCTGGTTAGATAAACAATGGGTTAAGAGATAGGAGGATAGGATAGTGTATATATGGGACAGGATATAGAATGAAGGTAGGAGAGTCCCCAGTAGGAGAAAGCGAGAAGAAGCCATATTGTTCTCCTAATTAGCGATCCTAAGGGTAAGCCATTTGATCCCGGACAAGCGGGGTCTTGCTCTTTAGAGGACTGTTTAATTGCGTACCCCAGAAGCGGGGTTTAGTTCGGTTGGTCGGGTGGCGACTATTCTTTCCTGAATAAGAAAAACCCAAAAGAAATCCCCTGCGAAACCGAAGGTCAGTGGGCCCTGAATAGAGACGGGTAGGTGCTGGCCTAAATCACAAACGGAGGAGTGCTGTTGCACGTAGCCTCTCCAAAGTGTAAGCTAATCCCTGTGGGTGGGACGGATAGGCTTAAGGACTATTTGAATCGGTTCGTGCAATGTGACGTCAAATGGGTGAATAAAGGGCCTAGTGGTGTCCGATGGAGCACAGGTGCCAGGAAAGCGGTCGGCCGTTAAATTATATGTGGAAGTGGAGTCTGGGGGGAACCCAATCGGGACCAGAAGCAGTGCCCTTGTAGTGCGAGTGAAGAAAAAAAAATCAATAATGAGGAATAGTAAAGTTCCGTTGTTAAAAGAGAATACAGTACACCGGTGTGCACTTTATTGTTTCGGAGAGAGAATGGATTTAAAAATGGACTGTCATTCTTTTAGTGCAGCGGCGACTGGGAGGCAAGGGGTTACCGAGCGGCTGCGCTACAGCCTGACAACTCCTGTAGACACGACTACCACTGCCTGCCCTGTGCCCCCCGCACAATCAATGACACTGGATTGACAGCAGCAGTCACATGCCGTAGACTTGACATCACTGATGCATTGGCTTCAATAGGTAAGTACCGCTTGCTTTGTTATATTCCAACACATGTAGCACTGTGGACAGGAGGAAGGATGGAGGATGGGGGTGATAGTGACGGTTAGGAAAGTCTTTTTAGATCATGATGCCACCTGTGGTCTGCAGCCAGGGATGGGCCGCCGCTGCGGGTGCTGCTCTCCAGGGCTGATGGTGAAGGTCGCAGCCGGGATGGTGTCGCTCCCCACAGACGGAGCAGGGTTACCCCGGGGAGAATAATGGAGGACAAACGGGGTGGTGGCAGTCCCCGTTGACGCCGCAGCGCTGGGCGACGGTGCCGGTATAGGAGAGGCAGAGACAGAAGCTGCGGTTCCAGGTCTTTTACTCACAGGTAGTTCAGGCGCTGCCCCAGAGTACGGGTCTCCGCCACGATGGGCTCCAGCTGATCAAGAATCCGAGGAAGGTCAGATCTGGTGTGTGTCAGCCTATGGGCCCTGCCTCCTTTAATGCACTAAGTATCGGACCCCCGTGGCGATAAGCACTTGGGGATCCCGGTGTCAGTAAAGTGTCCCATTCTGCATGCTGATAGCGCGGCTCCGATGTGTGGCCGGTCAAAGACCTCAGCCCCGGATCCTATGTGCTATTTGGCTCCAGACTCTGTGGGACAGGTCTGGTGACTTTTTTTTAGCCGTTCCCGCGACCCTTGCAGAGTTTGTAGACAAAGTGAAGTATGCCTGCCCAGGGTTTCTCAATATCCATGGAGGAGAGACGGAAGTCACTCACCAGAAATGCGGTAAAAAAAGCTGTTTATTCAACCATCAGGTCAAGAGGAAAAGGCGTGGGGAGGTGGGGACACACAATCCGTTAGACGACGGCCGTTTCGCGCCTTTACAACTGACACTTCCACGAGTCCATAAAAAGTGACGTGAGTGTACTACTCTTAAGCACATTAAGGACACACCAGATGTGCAACGTCAATTAGTGAATTTAAAACAAGTGTTTAAAAACAAGCATACAAAATGCCATGATAGAAACAATACGGACATACAAAATACAATAAATTTCCAGTTCAATACATTTTTCAGTAATATCTATTACACTAGAGCACCTAGATATATTTTATATATTATATATTACTTTTGCACCATGGAGCCACAAAGTAGAGTGAGGAGGACCTTTTTCGCTGAAAAAAAACCTTTTTTCCTAGTAATGAGAGAGAATTTTTTCTAATAGCAAGGATGTATTCCACTAAGGACAGTAATGCCTCAGAGGAAGACCGTCAGGTCATTCCTCTCATTCAATCCTAATGGGCCCAATGCATCATATTTAATAATATACCAGGACTCTCTCTGTAGAAGAAATTTATGGAGGTCTCCTCCCTCTATTTTCTGCTCCACTCGCTCCAAACCTGCAAATCTTAGAACTGTGCTATCTGCCTGATGTGCCTCTCTAATATGATTGATCAATTTGGTTGCTCCTATTCCAGTTGTTATTGAATTTTTATGCTCTCTAAAACGAACAAACATAGGACGAATGGTCTTCCCTATGTAGAACATGCCACAGGGACAAAAAACGATATACAGTCATATGAAAAGTTTGGGCACCCCTATTAATGTTAACCTTTTTTCTTTATAACAATTAGGGTTTTTGCAACAGCTATTTCAGTTTGATATATCTAATAACTGATGGACTGAGTAATGTTTCTGGATTGAAATGAGGTTTATTGTACTAACAGAAAATGTGCAATCCACATTTAAACAAAATTTGACCGGTGCAAAAGTATGGGAACCCTTATCAATTTCTTGATTTGAACACTCCTAACTACTTTTTACTGACTTACTAAAGCACTAAATTGGTTTTGTAACCTCATTGAGCTTTGAACTTCATAGGCAGGTGTATCCAATCATGAGAAAAGGTATTTAAGGTGGCCACTTGCAAGTTGTTCTCCTATTTGAATCTCCTATGAAGAGTTGGATCATGGGCTCCTCAAAACAACTCTCAAATGATCTGAAAACAAAGATTATTCAACATAGTTGTTCAGGGGAAGGATACAAAAAGTTGTCTCAGAGATTTAAACTGTCAGTTTCCACTGTGAGGAACATAGTAAGGAAATGGAAGAACACAGGTACAGTTCTTGTTAAGCCCAGAAGTGGCAGGCCAAGAAAAATATCAGAACGGCAGAGAAGAAGAATGGTGAGAACAGTCATGGACAATCCACAGACCACCTCCAAAGACCTGCAGCATCATCTTGCTGCAGATGGTGTCAATGTGCATCGGTCAACAATACAGCGCACGTTGCACAAGGAGAAGCTGTATGGGAGAGTGATGCGAAAGAAGCCGTTTCTGCAAGCACACCACAAACAGAGTCACCTGAGGTATGCAAAAGCACATTTGGACAAGCCAGTTACATTTTGGAAGAAGGTCCTGTGGACTGATGAAACAAAGATTGAGTTGTTTGGTCATACAAAAAGGCGTTATGCATGGAGGCAAAAAAACACGGCATTCCAAGAAAAGCACTTGCTACCCACAGTAAAATTTGGTGGAGGTTCTATCATGCTTTGGGGCTGTGTGGCCAATGCCGGCACTGGGAATCTTGTTAAAGTTGAGGGTCGCATGGATTCAACTCAGTATCAGCAGATTCTTGACAATAATGTGCAAGAATCAGTGACGAAGTTGAAGTTACGCAGGGGATGGATATTTCAGCAAGACAATGATCCAAAACACCGCTCCAAATCTACTCAGGCATTCATGCAGAGGAACAATTACAATGTTCTGGAATGGCCATCCCAATCCCCAGACCTGAATATCATTGAACATCTGTGGGATGATGTGAAGCGGCTGTCCATGCTCGGCGACCATCAAACTTAACTGAACTGGAATTGTTTTGTAAACAGGAATGGTCAAATCATGGTTCCTTCATCCAGGATCCAGGAACTCATTAAAAGCTACAGGAAGCGACTAGAGGCTGTTATTTTTGCAAAAGGAGGATCTACAAAATATTAATGTCACTTTTATGTTGAGGTGCACATACTTTTGCACCGGTCAAATTTTGTTTAAATGCAGATTGCACATTTTCTGTTAGTACAATAAACCTCATTTCAATCCAGAAATATTACTCAGTCCATCAGTTATTAGATATATGAAACTGAAATAGCTGTTGCAAAAACCCAAATTGTTATAAAGAAAAAAGGTTAACATTAATAGGGGTGCCCAAACTTTTTCATATGACTGTATACTACCATTCTGGTCCTGCATGTAATTAATTGATTTACCACATGACAATTTCCCCCCACCTTATAACCTCTGCCTACCATAAGGAACCTACAAAAGGAACAGTGTCCACAAAATATCTCCCAAAATGTAGGTACCTCCTAATGGAGGTGCAGTACCCTGTGGCGCCTGAAGCCTCAGGGGCGCCACGTTCCCCAGTGGCAAATGCAGCACTCTGGGGCTGTAATATTTTACAGTGATCACCGCATTTTGTTATGCATTAAACCAAACAATATTTCTTTCCTTTATGGGAGGCACAGCACATTAAACATTTCAAACAGTTAACTCCGTATGGTTCATAGCTAGCATCATTAACACTTTCACACATGGCATATACATTCTGTACATGGTATCAATATCACTGTACTTACAGTTGTTACCAGAGCATAATTTACACGTTATCTACATTCTGTACACGGGTTCAACATTATTTACATTTTTCAACAGAACATTATCACACCTTCATTAAGGTAAACCGGTCATTTACTTATGATGTTTGAGTCCAGTGTGCCACCGGTTGGTGCACCACTTTAGCAGATATCCCGAAGGACCAAAAAGGTTGCAATAATTCTGGAAAAGTGCACAACCGGTGCAATTATTTACAAATACAGTTTGTATTTAAATACACAATGTCCAGTGGCCAGGTTGACCAGGATATTAAACGGGGAACATTTTTAAACACAATTTACTGGGAGCATGGGAATTCCTGGCCGGACAGTCTCAGGTAATTCTCCATTGGGGTTTGGGTAGACTTGTGGCAATACCCCTTTTTTGAAGGGTTCTTGGGGAACAACGGGTACTTGCTTTGGCATTGCAACTGGGGTGGGTGCTGATGCTGCAGCTACTGCCTCTGGGCGACACAGCCCCACATCCAGGGCATACCAGCCCCGCTCTCTTTTTTGCCGGGTGTAGATAACACCATCACCAGGGTATAAGTCTCTACCAGGATGACCTCTGGAGAGATGAGCTTCCACATCCCGCCGGGACACAAACCCCTCCCTACCCAGTCCCAGTTCGACGATGAACCTCCATTCCTTATTTAGGTCAAATTTTGTCACAGTACCTTTATGGAGCTCCCCCAAGGGTCGTTGGACGGGCCTGTCCGAGGCGCTCCTTGTTTGCCAGGTTTCTCGTTTCGAGCTCTGCCAGCCATGCCCGTCGCTGACTTTCCTCAGCGGTTAGCTGGACAATAGTGGCCTGACGGTCCTCCTTCTCGTCAGTGTCCACAAACATGGCATCCCCCGTTGCATCAACAAAGGAGGTATAATAGGACTTTTCCCACATCAGTCCTGGGTGGGTGTCCTCTGGTTGTCCGGTGTGAGCCTCAGCTCATGGTTCACCACAAGCTCCCCATTCAGAGGCAACAGGTTCCCCTGCTATCGGAACAAGGGAAACGCTGCAGGCAGTCTGGTCAACAGCAGCCTGTTCTGTGGCTACCTGGTGAGCGGTAACTGGATCCTGGTTGGGATCAGCGATATGGTCTTCCTCACTCTGGTCGTCGTCAGCCTGGGCATTGGCTGCCAGGTTGGAAGCAACGGGGTTTTCGGCTACCGGGATATCGCCTACCGGGTCCTCAGCTGCCTGGTCGGCATCGGCCTGGGCGTTTGCTGCGGGGTTGAAAGCAGCGGGGTCTTCGGCAACCGGGATGTTGGCGGCCGGGTCCTCAGCTGCCTGGTCGGTGGCGGCCAATTCCACGGTCAGGTCACAGATCTCCCGATCAAGGGCTGGAGCAGGCAGACAGGTTGGTGGCTTCTGGACGGCGTCACATTCGGCAGGGGCAACCAGGTCAGTTGTCACCCCTCCGCATTACTCTCCCTCCAGGTGCTGTGGTCTTGGTGGAGCGTAGGCCCACATCACCGTCACCGAGCCCATAATGGAAGCCTCCCATTCCTTGATGGCATCCAGCTGCTGCTGCCTCATCTGCTGGGTCAGGTGCAGCACCTCCGCTTCCAGGTCCTCCGGTGTCCACATGCATAGGTGCACCGGTGTGCCCCCTTGGCGCCTGGTTCTGCCATCCTGAATACTCCTCAGCATATGAAGTCAAAGTGCGACCACCTCATTGGAGCTCCAGGGCAGACTCCCTCTCTTGGTCATCTTTCCTTTCTCCTCTCTCCACTCCAGTTTCATTTCTACAGTTTCTCGGCATCTGGGGCGGAGCTTAACTTTTGCGCCACTCCAGCCCGCCAGCCCGCAAAAAGTGGGAATTTTCCCATCAACTGGTATTCTTCAATGGCGGCTAGTTCCACATTTTAAATAAAGAGTCTCATTTCCATAAGGCGCACAGTACCCGGTTGTTGTGGGCACGAGAATTCTGTTTGTGACGCCAAATGTAATACCCTGGGGTCGAGGGGTTTTCACCCGACTCGTCGCCGGGACGGGGGGGTCGCAGATCCTCGGTGTCGTCACGGGCTGGCCTGGCCCAGTTTTGTGACCCCCAAGGCATACAGTAGGGAAAGAGGCGGTGGACGGGAGGAAGGCTGGAGGATGCGGGTGGTAGTGATAGTTAGGAAAGTCTTTTTAGATCGTTTGCCACGACTCATAACTAGTGATAAGCGGGCACTACCATGCTCGGGTGCTCAGTGCTCATAACTAGTGATGAGCGATTACTACCATGCCCTGGTGCTCGGTACTCGTAACTAGTGATGAGCGATTACTACCATGCTCGGGTGCTCGGTACTCGTAACTAGTGATGAGCGAGCACTACCATGCGCTCGGGTGCTCAGTACTGGTAACTAGTAATGAGTGAGCACTACCATGCTTGGGTGCTCAGTGCTCATAACTAGTGATGAGCTATTACTACCATACTCGGCTGCTCAGTACTCGTAACTAGTGATGAGCAAGCACTACCATGCTCAGGTGCTTGGTATTCGTAACTAGCAGTTGGACACTTAGATGGGTGCGACCAATGTACAGAGTATAATGGAAGTCAATAGGGAACTCGAGCAATTTTAAAAAAAGATTTTCCCAATGACTTCCATTATACTTTATACACAAGTTGAGCCCATCCAAGTGTCCAACTGCTTGTGACGAGTACCGACCACCACAGCATACCGTAGTAGTGCTCACTCATCACTACCAGCTAGGCTACATATTACAACTTTGCACCAGCTCAACATCCACAGGTTGAAGTCCAAAGTGCTAGATATTACAAGGTCTAACAAAGGATATATACAATGTATGTTTATATACTGGGCAGTTCATGAATCCACTAGATAGTAATGATATGTAGCAACTTGGCTCTAAGGAAACTAGCCATTCTCATGGGATACATGTGCGCAGAACAAAGACCAAATAAATTCACTGATTTTTTTTTTCCTTGCATAGAGTGTGATATAAATGCTTTGTACTGAATGTTCTCTTGACTATACTCAGAATTAAACCATTTTTTGAGGATGAATCCTATGAAATTACCAGGTGTGGTTCTTTAATATCAAGCAGTCATTTATAATAAGACATGAAACTCGACATAATTTGTAGAATCAAAGAAATAGATGCAATTATAGGTAAAAGAGAGCTGATTGTTCCAACATCAAAGAAAGGAATGAACATAAAAGTACATTAAAGCGTAACTAGCACTTGCAATTTGTATTGTGATTCAATCTACGTAAATTAAAAGGGTTGTCTACCTTGGGTTTCCTATTTCATTAGGGAATTTGGAAGGGATTGAAGGAGATGCTCGGTCCTCATCCCTTTGCCAGGGATTATGAAGAATCTATTGATCTGGAGGAATAGTCCTGTTCCTACACTAGACAAGAGAACTATTGATTTGTATGGCTGCCATGTAATGAACAATTACACCTAAGGTGAAGCATTCAGGTAAATTAAACACTTTCTGCCAAGTATCCGCATTAATAATAACTAATCACTGGGAGTCCAAGTTGGAGGATCCTTTGTGAATGTTTTCACAAGCCCGAATTGTCCAAAGCTGAGACCTCCTTATGTAAGGGCATGCTTATAGAGCGCATTGCCATGGAACGCAATGGAGTTATTCACATCTGTTTTATTAAAGGATTTTCTTAAACTCTGGTACAATCAGATTTTTGAGTGTTAAGGGTGCTTTTCACGCTGCGACATCGCTAACGAGATATCGTCGGGGTCACTGTGTTTGTGATGCACATCCGGCGTCGTTAGCGACACCGCAGCGTGTGACAGCTAGGAGCGACGATCAACGATCGCAAAAACGTCAAAAATCGTTGATCGTTGACACGTCACTCCTTTTCATAATATCATTGGTGGTGCATGCCGCTGGTTGTTCGTCGTTCCTGCGGCAGCACACATCGCTATGTGTGACACCGCAGGAACGACGAACATCTCCTTACCTGCGTCCACCGGCAATGAGGAAGGAAGGAGGTGGGTGGGATATTCCGCCCGCTCATCTCTGCCCCTCCGCTTCTATTGGACGGCTGCCGTGTGACGTCGCTGTGACGCCGCACGAACCGCCCCCTTAGAAAGGAGGTAGTTCGCCAGCCACAGCGACGTCGCAGCGAAGGTAAGTCCGTGTGAAGGGTGTAAGCGATGTTGTGCGCCACGGGCAGCGATTTGCCCATGACACACAACTTCCGGGGGCGGGTACGCTCGCTAGCGATATCAATAGCGATATCACAGCGTGTAAAGTGCCCTTTAGACTCAGCCAATGTAGGAGGCTCACTTGAAAATTGGTCCGATTTTGGGGAAACAAGCAAAATAAATGATATTGTTGCATGAATGTGCCTTAAGTGCAAGAGATGATTGCATACATACTGAAGAAATAACCTGTATGTTGTATTAAAGATAAAGCAATTTTGACTGGCGCAAATTGCTTTGACAATGTTGCAAAATTTTGTGACTTTTTTTGGCTTTTTTGCCAGTTTCTTCCAGTTCAGCCAAAATTCTAATTCATGATGAGCTGTGTCACTCCTTAATGCGAAGATCTTACTCTAGTCGGGCGCTAGAGTAAGATTTCTGGCATAGTACACATAGGTGGTTGCCACTCATTAGACACTCCTGATTCATTTAGAGGTGCAAATTGGATCTCTGACTCCAAAACTCCCCCTCATCAAGACTGGCCTTGAAGAATTGGGGCCATAGGATATACAATCTAGCTTGCAGGTTCACTATAGTGTTCACTTAAGCCGGGGCCACACGGGGTTATGTGCGATCCTCGCATGACACTCGGCTCACGCTGGCAGCACAGCGGGAGCCGAGTGTCACGCAAGTGTCACTGCGACTGAGGTCCAATCATGCGATCAGACCTCAGCTGTGGGGGGCGGGCCAGCACTGTGGAGGGGTGGGACGGCGCTGAGGAGGGGCGGGCCGGCGCTGCGGAGGAGAGGGAGGGATTTTCTCTCTCTCGCCTCCGTTGCCGGCTATTGCCATTTTCGCCCTGCACTCACAGTACACCGGTGTAATGTGAGTGCAGTGCGATTTTTCTCTTGCCCCATAGACTTGAATGGATGTGAGAGAAACCAGGAACGCATTACAGTCGTAGCATGCTGCGATTGTTTTCTCGGTCCGATTAGGGCTGAGAAAATAATCGCTCATGGGTGCTGACACACAGGCTAATATTCGTCAGAGTGGCATACGATGTTTTATCGCATTCCACTCGCTCCGATTTTTATGCCATGTATCCTAGGCCTAATTAAGGAAGCCGATCATTGATAAATGTAGACTTTTCTGATTGAACACAGGTGATCTTACTATGCATCAGGGTCACCAGTACATGGGTCACAAACTCCAAAGCTAAACCCTGCTTACATTTTATTCTGTTTATCTATTCTTTTCTGATACCAGTATTTTTGAAGCACCGAAATCCTGATGAGTTTCTTCTTGTGGCCTAAACATTTTAAGATCAGTTTTCCATGCTTCTTTTGTTCTATGCCAAGGTGGAAGAGATAACATCACGACCATCAATAACCTGACCCCGGAGGCCACTGATTGACTGCAGGGTCAGATGATTGATGACTGGGTTGTCACCTCTTCCCATTCGTCAGAGATTAGTGGCAGCGCTATAGGGTGGGTTCATGGGAGTAAATATGGATTATTTTTATTCATTTATGACCATGGCTTCACTCACTCTTCAATTTTATAGACGGAAACTATCTGCAATTACCAGAAGTAGTCGTATCGATTATGAAATGCTTTGTAATTCTGAATTAATTTGGAAGCTTTTTATATTTTATCTAATGACTGCAATTATATATTTGTTTAATTTAATTTTTGAGAATAATTGTGTATTATGCATCAAACTTCTGTTCATAAACAAACCTACATAGTTGGAACAAACTCCTGGTTTTATCACTGGATCTAGAACTACAACTATCAAGACCCCAATTTATCTTTTTTCGTCCAAGTAAATTTTAAAGAAAGGGAAAACACAAAATCTCCTTTTTTTGGCTGTAGATGTAGTTCTAAAGGGAAACAGTCAAACTTTTACCCCTCCTCCTCCAAACCATTAATACTATTGTGTTTTACTTTAGAAGATAAGTTAGATGATTCCCTTTTGACTAAAATCTTGCTCCATCAGCGAGAAACTGCATTTTGAAGTGGTGTCTGGATATGCATCAGTGTGCAACGATGCACTTACAGCTTCACTTTGTGTTTCCTACCTATCCGCATCCTGCTCTTTCTGATTGACAGGATATTGGCCAAGTCGCAGAGAAAACAACCTGTCAATCAGCCAGGGGAGGGTGCTGCTAAGTAGGAAACACAGCAGAGTCTGAGGAGGTGTAAGTGCATTGTCACGTCCCTATGTACTCCCAAGCAGGAAATACAGCAGAGACTGAGAAGCTGTAATGCCGGCGTCACACGGTACGATCTATCGTGCGATCGTTTGAGCGATCGTACCCGCCCCCGTCGTTTGTGCGTTACGGGCAATTTGTTGCCCGTGGCGCACAAAGTCGTAAACCCCCATCACACGTACTTACCTCCCTGACGACGTTGCTGTGGGCGGCAAACATCTTCTTCCTGAAGGGGGAGGGACGTTGGGTGTCACAGCGACGTCACACAGCCGCCGGCCAATAGAAGCGGAGGGGCGGAGATGAGCAGGACGTAACATTCCGTCCACCTCCTTCCTTCCCCATTGCCGGCGGGACGCAGGTAAGCTGTGTGTTCTTCATTCCCGGGGTGTCACACGGAGCAATGTGTGCTGCCTCGGGAATGACGAACAACCGGCGTGCAGAAGGAGGACCGACATTTTGAAAATGAACGACGTGTCAACAATATGGTGAGTATTTTTGCTCGTTCACAGTTGTTCGGAGCTGTCACACGGTATGATATGTTAAACGATGCCGGATGTGCGTTACTAACGACGTAACCCCGACAACATATCACCCGATATAAGGTACCGTGTGACACCGGCATAAGTGCATCGTCACATCCCAGTGCACTCCCAAGTAGAAAAGAGCAAAGACTGAGAAGCTATAAGTGCAGCGTCACATCCCAATACACTCCCAAGTAGAAAACAGCAGAGACTGAGAAGCTGTAAGTGCATTGTCACATCCCAATACACTCCCAAGTAGGAAATACAGTAGTAACTGAGAAGCTGTAAGTGCATCGTCACATTCCAGTGCACTCCCAAGTAGAAAACAGCAGAGACTGAGAAGCTGTAAGTGCATCGTCATATCCCAGTGCACTCCCAAGTAGGAAATACATCAGAGACTGAAAAGTTGTAAGTGCATTGTCACATCCCAATGCACTTCGAAGTAGGAAACACAGGAGAGACTAAAGGTCCAGTCACACTAAGCAACTTACCAGCGATCCCAACAACGATAGGGATCGCTGGTAAGTTGCTAGGAGGTTGCTGGTGAGATGTCACACTGCGACGCTCCAGCGATCCCACCAGCAACCTGACCTGGCAGGGATCGCTGGAGCGTCGCTACACAAGTTCCTGGTGAGCTCACCAGCAACCAGTGACAAGCCCCCAGCGCCGCGTGGAAGATGCTGCGCTTGGTAACTAAGGTAAATATCGGGTAACCAACCAGATATTTACCTTGGTTACCACCGCACGGAGCTACACGTGCAGAGAGCAGGGAGCAGGGCACACTGAGCGCTGGCTCCCGGCTCTCCTAGTTACAGCACACATCGGATTAATTACCCGATGTGTGCTGCAGCTACATGTGCACAGAGCAGGGAGCAGCGCACACCGCTTAGCGCTGGCTCCTTGCTCTCCTAGTTACAGCACACATCGGGTTAATTACCCGATGTGTGCTGCAGCTACATGTGCACAGAGCAGGGAGCAGCGCACACTGCTTAGCGCTGGCTCCTTGCTCTCCTAGTTACAGCACACATCGGGTTAATTACCCGATGTGTGCTGCAGCTACATGTGCACAGAGCAGGAGCCGGCACTGACAGTGAGAGCTGCTGAGGCTGGTAACAAAGGTAAATATCGGGTAACCAAGGACAGGGCTTCTTGGTTACCCGATGTTTACATTGGTTACCAGCCGGCTCCTGCTGCCTGCACATTTAGTTGTTGCTGTCTCGCTGTCACACACAGCGATCTGTGCTTCACAGCGGGACAGCAACAACTAAAAAATGGCCCAGGACATTCAGCAACAACCAACGACCTCACAGCAGGGGCCAGGTTGTTGCTGGATGTCACACACAGCAACATCGCTAGCAACGTCACAAAAGTTGTTCGTTAGCAGCGATGTTGCTAGCGATGTTGCTTAGTGTGACGGGGCCTTAAGAAGCTGTAAACGCATCATCACATCCCAGTGCACTTCCAGACAACTTCAAAATGCGATTTTTCACTACTGGAGCAGCACTTTAGGGTCATAAAGGGATTAACTTGTTTATCTTTTAAAGGGCTACACAGTCATATAAATGGTTTGAGGTGGTGGGAATAAAATTTCTGACAAGTTGCCTTTGAGGAATACTTAAGAATCATTGTGCACATTTCAGAAAGTACATGCTATAGGATTTAAGAAACAAGAATTATCTTGACATTTTGTGAGGCTACTAAGCTAAATGATGCCATTAAATCAGTACAATTCTACCCATCTTAAAAAAGCAACCACACAGCACAGTGGCTCACTGGTCAGCATCAATGCATTTCTGTGCTAGAGTCGGGTGTTTGAAGCCAACCATTTGCGTGAAGGTAGGCTTCCTCCATCTTCCACAAATAGTAGATCACTTTGGATTTTTGATTGTGAGCCCCATTGGGGAAATGGATTGATGTAAGCGATGGCAATCTCTGAACAGCTCTCTAGAAAATGTTGTGCTAAATGAATAAAATAGTCACCATCTTGGTTTTGCAACCATTGTATGGCATTGGCAAGACAAAGAGTGTAGGTAACTTATTTGCACCAGGTCCTGGTACTGTTTGACTTTTAACAGTGCTCTTTCCAAACAGTGTTTTTAACAGCATTTAAAAGGAATCTGTCAGCAAGTTTTTGCTATGTAATCTGACAGCAGCATGATATAGGGACACATATCCTGATTCCAGAAATGTATCACTTAGTTTACAGGGTGCAGCAGTTGTGATGCAATCAGTTTTCTCTTCTGTAGATCTAGCAGAGCTCTGAATGCTGAACTGTGTACAACCCCCCCCCCCCCCCACACACACACACACACACACCCCCGATTGACAGCTTTCTGTATATATTGTATATTGACAGCTGCTAATCATTAGTGGAGGTACAGTTGGACCAAGACTCACAAGATACCTAGTCTTGTAATGATAAACTTCTGCCTGATAAAACATTGATTTTATTGACACAGCTTAATGAGTGACAGATCACTGGAATCAGGGTCTCTGCCCCATCATCATGTTGCTATCAGATTACATAGCAAAAACCTGGTGACAGATTCCCTTTAATGGTACTCATTGCAGAAACTATATATATTGATAGTGATGTACTGTACTTTTGAATATACTATGAAAGCTGTATTACAATTATTAAATGATCATGACACATCAACATACCTCCACACTACCAGGGTGAGTGACTGAATGACACCCACCATAGAAGCAAAATGTATCTTTCCTTTGTATAAAGAAAACATTGCTCTGCAACTTTGGCACAACTTACAGCTCCATCACGGCACCCAGATTACTATTAGGCTATGTGCACACATTGCGTTCTATTCCGCAGCGTGTAAGTCACTGCATGTGTATCTCAGAACGCACCCGAAAAGCTGCGTTCTAAGACGCATTGTTAGTGGAGAATTTCTGCTGAATTCATGCATTCTGGATGCTTCCAGAACGCACATTTTTGACAGTGCGGTCCCACTCGGCTGTGCAGCATCCCCATAGACTTGCAGCAGAGCCGAGTGGGACCGCACTGTCAAAAAGAGCATGGCTGGCTGTGAGACAGAGCCGCGCGTTCAGAATGAACTTGGATGAACTTCACCCGACTTCATTGTGATCGCGCGGCTCTGTGTGCGCCGCGGCTTGATTTGTGGTCACACGTGAAGGACTCACCTGTGATCGCAAATCCCCTGAGTGACTGCAGTGAGCCGCGCAATCAGCTGTGCTTTCACTCAGGTTACTCGCGGACACAGCTCCAGTCATCCACCTGAGAGCGGTGGCCGCTAGTAACCTTAGTGACAGCACAGCTGCACAGTTGCTGCATGGCGCTCACAGGAGCAGCGGTGTTCTACTGCCGCTCCTGTCAGCTTCAGATGTAGCAGAGCTGAAAGAGTTGTGGGACATTGCGTGGATTACGTCGGACCTGGAGGTGTTTTTGAGGGATTAATAAAGTGGTGAAAGAGGGTGTTTTTTTGTCTTTCATTACAAATAAAGGATTTTTTGGATGTGTGTGTTTATTTTCTTACCTTCCATGATTAATCAGTAAGTTAATCTCGGGAAGACGCCTGCCATGATTAACTTAGGACTTAGTGGCAGCTATGGGCTGCTGCCATTAACTCCTTATTACCCTGTTTGCCACCGAACCAGGGCAATTTGGGATGAGCCGGGTAGAGTCCCAGGACTGCCGCATCTAATGGATGCGGCAATTCTGGGTGGCTGCTGGCTGATATTGTTAAGCTGGGGGGCTCCCCATAATGTGGAGCTCCCCATCCTGAGAATACCAGCCTTCAGCCATGTGGCTTTACCCTGGCTGGTATTCAAATTGGGGGGGCCCGCACGTTGTTTTTTTTTTTTCTATTAGTTATTTATTTTTTTTACTGCTCGATATAGACCCGCCCACCGGCGGCTGCGATTGGTTGCAGTGAGACAGCTGTCACTCAGCGTGGGGGGGGGGGTGTCTGACTGCAACCAATCATGGGAATACAAGATGGATTAATGAGCAGCCGGCATTTTCAAAAGAGAAGCCGCCACAGTGTGAACGCCGTGCAGCGTCGCGCCGGTGATGGTGGATCGGTGAGTATGAGAGAGGGGGTGGGAGGGAGAGACCGACATGGACAGAGAGAGAGAGATAGAGACATAGAGAGAGAGAGACCGACCGAGAGAGAGAGACCGAAAGACCTGCGTTTGTAGTGTCAAAAAATCATGCGGATCGCAACAAAAATGCCGTGCAAACGCACTGCTTAGCATTTTGGTAGCGTTTTTCTACAACTCATTGATTTCAATGGGTGTAGAACGCAGCCAAAACGGACAAAAGAATTGACACGCTGCTTTTCTAAACGCAGAGATTTTGTCAAATTTTTGACAATCAAAACGCTGCGTTTAAAAAAGCATCGTGCGCACAGATTTTGCATGATTCTCATAGACTTTGCTGGGGAAGCAGAACACATGCATTTTGACAATGTGACGCTGCAGCTTAAAATGCTGCGGAAACGCAAAAAAACCCCGCAACGTGCGCACATGCCCTTAAAGGAACTTCAACTTATTTTATTTGTTTCTCACACTCCGGAGGATTTACACTTGCACGTCATTTGTAAGATACACTGTCAGTAAATGATGATACAACACCACATCTGAAGACTTATAATGGGGCGTCAGTGAGAATATGGAGCAGTATACAATTAACAGTGCATGTAAATTCAGGTTATCTATCAAGCTTTTAATGACCAATTAGCACTAGGAGAATAAAACTCATCATCATTACCACAAACATTAAATAGTACCAGCTAAGCGTACGGAGTTGGCACCCTACCTGAAATACGAAGGAATACTATTATCCTTACTATAATGAAGGAAAGGTCTGACTTGCACTGTCGCCATATTACTAATACATAAAAATGGCATTACTACACTATTTTTACACAATATTTCACTTGCAATTACTCACAGAACTCTGTATGTACAGTGCGGAAAATAAGTATTTGATCCTCTGCCGATTTTGCAAGTTTTCCCAGCTACAAAGAATGGAGAGGTCTGTAATTGTTATTGTAGGTACACTTCAACTGTGACAGACAGAATAAAAAAAAAATCCAAAAAATCCCATTGTATAATTTTAAAATAATTAATTTGCATTTTATTGCATGAAATAAGTATTTGATACAATAGAAAAATAGAACTTAATATTTGGTAGAAACCTTTGTCTGCTATTAGAGGTCGGACGTTTCCTGTAGATCTTGACCAGGTTTGCACACACTGCAGCAGGGAATTCGGCGACTCCTCCATACAGTTCTTCTCCAGATCTTTCAGGTTTCGGGGCTGTCACTAGGCAACATTGAGTTTCAGCTCCCTCCAGATTTTCTATTGGGTTCAGGTCTGGAGACTGGCGAGACCACTGCAGGACCTTGATATGGTTCTTACGGAGCCACTCCTTAGTTCCCCTGGCTATGTGTTTTGGGTCATTGTCATGCTAGAAGACCCAGGCACAACCCATCTTCAATGCTCTTACTGAGGGAAGGAGGTTGTTGGTCAAAATCTCGCGATACATGACTCCATCCATCCTCCCTTCAATACAGTGCAGTCATCGTGTTCCCTTTGCAGAAAAGCAGCACCCCCAAAGTATGATGTTTCCACCTCATGCTTCACAATTGGGACAGTGTTCTTGAGGTTGTACTCCTCCTTCTTCCTACAATCACGGCAAGTGGAGTTCATTCCAAAAAGTTCTATTTTGGTCTCATCTGACCACATGACCTTCTCCCATGCCTCCTCTGGATCATTTAAATGGTCATTGGTGAACTTCAAACGGGCCTGGACCTGTGCTGGCCTGAGCAGGGGGACCTTGCATGCCCTGCAAGATTTTAATCAATGACAGCCTAGTGTTACTAATAGTAATCTTTGAGACTGTGGTCCCAGCTCTCTTCAGGTCATTGACCAGTTCCTCCTGTGTAGTTCTGGGATGATTGCTGACCTTTCTCCGAATCATCCTTACCCCACAAGGCGAGATCTTGCATGGAGTTGCAGACCCAGCAAGATTGACAGTCATCTTCTGTTTCTTCCATTTTCTAATAATTGCACCAACAGTTGTTGCCTTCTCACCAGCTGCTTGCCTCTTATTGTCCTGTAGCTCATCCCAGCCTTGTGCAGGTCTACAATTTTGTCCCTGGCGTCCTTAGGCTATGTGCACACGCTGTGGATTTACCGCGGATTTTACTGCGGATTTTCCACGGATTTGCTGCAGAAAATGTGTCTAACATTTCTGCAGTCAATCCCCAGCAAAACCTATGGGTATAAAAAAAATGCAGTGCACACTGCGTTTTTTTATACTTGCGGATTTACCCGCGGATTTTCCACACTGGAATTAATGTGCATGTCACTACTTTTCTGCAGGTACCTGCGGTTTTTGCCATAGATAATGGTAAAAATCTGCAGGGACCAACCTGCGGAAAAACTGCGGAAAAACCACATGTGGATTTCGTTGCGGTTTTGGTGAGGTTTTCTACCGCAGGTGCGGGATTCTTTAAGAGGGTCTAGATTTTCCTTGAGAAAAAGTCACTATCTATTGCGCACATGGCCTTAAGCCTGCTTTACACGCTGCAATGTATCTTACAATGTGTTGGCGGGGTCACGTCGTAAGTGACGCACATCCGGCATCGTAAGTTACATTGCAGTGTGTGACAGGAACATGTGATTGTGATTGAACGTTAAGACGTTCATCGCATACACATCGTACCTTTCTCTAGAATTGCACGTCAGATTGTTCATCGTACCCGGGGTAGCAGACATTGCAGTGTGTGACACCCCGGGAACGATGAACAGATCTTACCTACGTCCTGCGGCTCCCGGCCCACAATGCGGAAGGAAGGAGGTGGGCGGGATGTTTACGTCCCGCTCAGCTCCGCCCCTCCGCTTCTATTGGCCGGCTGCTGTGTGACGTCGATGTGACGCCGAACGTCCCTCCCACTCCAGGAAGTGGACGTTCGCCGCCCACAGCGAGGTCATATGGAAGGTAAGTACGTGTGACGGGGGTTAATCGTTTGTGCGGCATGTTCAACAAATTGAACATGCTACACATACGATGGGGGCGTTGCAAATCGCATACGATATCGTATGCGAAATTGCAACGTGTAAAGCAGGCTTTAGACAGGTTTTAGGTATTGGCGATGGTGGAGAGGTTGGAGTGCGATTGATTGAGTGTGTGGACAGGTGTCTTTTATACAGGCAACAAGTTCAAACAGGTGCAATTATTACAGGTGTAGAAAGGCTTCTTAAAGAAAAAATAACAGGTCTGTGAGAGACAGAATTCTTGCTTTTTGGTAGGTGATCACATACTTATTTTATGCAAAAAAAAATGCAAATTAATTATTTAAAAATCATACAATGTGATTTTATGGAATTTTTGGGGGGATTCTGTCTGTCACAGTTGAAATGTACCTACGATAACAATTACAGACCTCTTCATTTTCTGTAGGTGACAAAACTTGCAAAATTGGCAGTGTATCAAATACTTTTTTGATCCACTGTATGTAATAAAACTGTTTAGGAGAGATAGACGGGCACTGCTTGTTCATGTAGAGCAGCGTTTTTCAACCTTTACATTCAGAGCCATATTCAACTCTGCGAGCCCCATCCTCAAGTGACGCTCAGTACCCACCATAACCAGTGTCATGAGAGCCAATGCTTCCCCACAGAAAGCAAATGGAGACCTTGTGCCCCCCTCCCATACAGGCAATATACTTAAAAGAAAGGGCAACCACTTTACCCCCATTCGGTATTCCCGTATCACACACACTGTCGACACTAACTACTGCATCCAGCTTCAAGTGCCTAGTCTGGCCATGTCACCCTATCTCCAGCTCACAATATTTATTTTTCACCCCTGTCCCCTTGCAAGTATATACACACCCAGATGTGCACTTTTCTGCAGGGTGCACTCACAAACGTCACCATCTGCAGGTCTTCTCTTCACAGCTGGTTGCGAGCTCTAACGCTAATGCACCAAACGGGCAGAGGGCCGCGAGCCGCAAATCATGGACCGCGCAGAGGTGTATCTAGGTTTTTGGTGACCCGGGCAAGAATTCAGTTTGCTCCCCAAAGCGGTTTGAGTAGTTACCATGTGACCGCTGAGTCATATGTGATCTGCGCACTTACAGTCACATGCTGACAAGCTGCTCTTTCTAATTCTCTCAATGTTCAGTGAAAAACAGAGAAGGAAGAAGGAAAGCCAGTTGTCCCAAGACCATAAGTATAAAAAACGCATATGATTGGAGTGGCCACGTAATGACTGCTGGAACTAGCAAGCAGAGCTGAATCTTGACAGTGAGTATATTACACACTGTTAGGATTACCATGCTACAATGCTTAATTTTATAATTAAAGGGTTTGTTCAGGTTTAAGATGGAGTTTGCAGTCACTCTAGGTGACTTCAGGTTTCTGAATTCTCACAGTGTGCACAATGCATACTTTTAGGATTTTCCCTTGCAAGCCGTAAGAGTGGACGGTCATGTGAGCACAAGTATGAGATTTGTACACTTTGGCTACATTACGACAAGACATGTCCATCCTCACTCAATTCATTTTCATTGAGCAAGGCCATACATGTCTAGTTGGTACATATTTGCAGTTTTGTGACCTCCCACCCCCACTGCCGGCAACAGAGAATCCTGACAGCCTGCAGTGAGCGCGCTGTGAGAATTAAGAAGTAACTGCAGACTCATCACAAACTTGGACAACACCTTTAATGCTCCCAGCATAAATAAAAACATAGTAACCCTTAACTTGTCAGGCGGCACAACACTTTTTTAACATAGTTATGTATCACGTAATTTTATAAGCTATGGATTCTTACATATGTACAAGATCTGAACCAATAACAGCACAAAAATAAATCATCAGAACCACCAGCAGTATTGAAATATATCACTAGAAGCCCCATCAGTTCAGGAACACAGCATCACAACCGTCATCAGTACAGATATGCATCACCAGAACCACCAGCAGTACAGAAATTAATAAGTAGAACCACCAGCAGTAAAGAAATACATTTATATAACCCCCCTCAGTACAGAAACACAGCATCAAAACCTTCATCAGTACAGGAATATACAACCAAACCACCATCAGTACATGATACATCAATTGTAATGTCAATTGAGACCAGATACATTTGTATCACCTGAACTTACAACTTCCAATATGTCCTTAACAATAGTAAGGACATACTTGGCATTGTTATCAGTCACTGTTTCCCTTAGATGTGCCACAGGACAGGCACATGTGGTACCCAAGTTACAAGTTGGAAACCCCTGATGTAGAGTAAAAGCTAAATAAACCCCATCCATAAACTGTGTGATTTAATATTTTTGCTGATAAATATCAAAATAGGGACATTTCAGGTCAGTTCTAAATTTTCCCCATCTGCCATTAACACAGTTATAGTTTAGACTGGAGGTGGACATGGCAAATAATAAATTAATGTAGCTGTATTCTGACCAATAGATTGCAAAGGTGGACCCAAGCCATAACGGGAGTATCTGATGGAAAATTTCAGGAGTAAAAGAGTGCACTACTCGGCATCTGTCCTACACCACACACAGTGGGAATCTTTGGCTGGCACTGTAGATTGATGATTATGACAATTACTCCAAAGAGCATCTCTGACAGGCATTCAACAGGGAGTTTGTGGCTGACACTCCTATGGGGGCATTTGTGACTAACCTGCTATTATGAGGACATCTGATAGTTTCATGCTGTTATGACCGTGTCTGCAACAGGCAACACAGTTATAAAGGCTTCTATGGCAGCTGGATGCAGTTGTTGGGGCACATGTGGTTAAAGCGAGGCATCTGAGAACATCAGAGTCTAGCTTTTGGAAGCAATAAGGGCCCAATTCATTAAGACCAACATATTTCACACCTGTCTTGATGAGGGGGCAGAGTACAGTACTGATTAATTAGGAAGTGCATGCCGCTTAATGAATCAGGCAAAGGCAAAAATGGAGAGCGCTTCGCCACAAAATCTTACTCCTGTTGGTGACTGGAGTCAGTTTGGCAGCATAAGGAATACCGCTGTTGGTAACGAATGTGTGAAAATTACAAAAATTTTGCACGACCTTGTATTGTGCAAAAATGTTTGACATTTTCCAAACTTGTTATGCCAGACTAATAGCATAAAAGCTTTGATGAATTGAGGCCCAAGATTAAGAATACACCAACATTTTGTATTTCTTCTACTCCAAGGGTGGCACAGCCAATTTTCCAGTGGCCTGCTGATAAAGTACCTGAGGTTCCAGGAAAGTTTGGCTTTTTCTCACCTCAATTTCCAAATCTGTTTGTATTAGATGATGAGTTCCTTAGGGAAGACCATGTAATGAGTCTCATGTAATAAAATGGGTTTTACAGCTTATTAATATAAGTGTATTTTCAGTCTATGTGTACTAGGGATTGCACAGAAACAACAAATGGACACTATAATAAAAAAAAGTATCACAGTATGCACCATCGGACTCAGTGCCATGAATTTTATTATCTAAAACATGTGCCCCTCCATGGTATGCACTAAACCCACATGGACTGCAATCCCGTCTACTTCTTCCATATATAGAGGGTGAAATAAGTATTGAACACATTATCAATTTTTCAAGTAAATGTATTTCTAAAGGTGCTATTGGCATGAATTTCTCATCAGATGATGGTAACAACCCATCCAGTCCCCACAGGCAAAGAAATCAAACCATAAATGTAAGTAAATTTAGTGATGTGTAATAATGAGAAATTACACAGGGAACAAAGTATTGAACACGCATACTGAAATGTATTTAATACTTTATATAAAAGCAATTGTTGGTGATCACAGCTTCAAGACACCTCCTCTATGGAGAAACTAGTCGCATGCATTGCTCAGGTGGAATTTTGGCCCATTCATCCACACAAACACTCTTCAGATCCTGCAGGTCCTGTGGGTTCCTTCTATGAACTCTGAGCTTTAGTTCCTTCCATAAATATTCTATTGGGTCCAGGTCCAGTGATCGGCTTGGCAATTCTAGCAATTTGATTTTCTTTTTATGAAACAAAGAGTTTCTTTGGTTGTGTATTTGGGATCATTGACTTGTTGAAATGTCCACCCTGGTTTCATCTTTATCATCCTGGTAGATGGCAGCAGATATTTATCAAGATTGTCTCAGTACATTTGTCCATTCATTCTTCCTTGAATGGTATGAAGTTTGCCAGTGCCGTCTGCTAAAAAACAGCCCCACACCATGATGTTCCCACCTCCAAACTTCACTGTGTTTTTCTGGTGATATGCAGTGCATTTTTGCATCCAAACATGGTATGTATTATGGCATCTAAAGGGTTTTCTTTTGGTCTAACCTGATGAGACTATATTCTCCCAGGATTTCACAGGCTTGTTTAACTGATGTTGAGCAAACTTTAAACGCGCTTGAACATGCATTTTGTTCAACAATGGAGTCTTGGGTGATGAGCGTGTATACAGGCCATGGAGGGTGAGTGCATTACTTAAGTTTTTTTATTAAACAATTGTGCCTGCTGGTTCTAGGTCTTTTTGTAGCTCTTCACAGGTGACCATTGGCTCTTAAACCCTTATTAGAGGGGGAAAAAATGATGTGGAAAATTGCAATATCGCTTGCAACAGAGCAATATTCGCAGTGTATAATAGCTGCTAGCGATTGTAATATCATTCGATTCTCGCAAAACAAGATCTTTCAACTTGGTTAACAATTATTGCTTGTCAGCATAAAGTTTAAAGGGTGCTTTACACGAGACGACGGATCGTGCGATGCATCGTCGGGGTCACGGTTTTCGTGACGCACATCCGGCATCATACACGACGTCGTCTCGTGTGAAACCCCTGAGCGACGCAGTATCGCTCACAAATCGTGAGTCGTGTACACGTCGCTCAGTTTCATAATATCGTTTATTTTTACTTGTGCCGGTTGTTCATCGTTCCCGGGGCAGCACACGTCGCTCCGTGTGACACCACGGGAGCGATGAAGTCAGCTTACCTGCGTCCCACGGCTCCCGCCGGCTATGCAGAAGGAAGGAGGTGGGCGGGATGTTTACGTCCCGCTCATCTCCGCCCCTCCGCTTCTATTGGCCGGCGGCTGTGTGACGTCGCTGTGACGCCGAACGTCCCTCCCCATTCAGGAAGTGGACGTTCGCCGCCCACAGCAAGGTCGCTCAGCAGGTAAGTACGTGTGACGGCGGTTTCACGACTTTGTGCGACACGGGCAGCGATTTGCCCGTGACGCACAAACGACAGGGGCGGGTATGATCGATTGTAAAATCGCACAATCGGTTGTCCCATGTAAAGCAGGCTTAACTGTGTAATAAGTCGCTACCACCTCGTAATACATACATTTATGAATGACTAGCGACTTTCCATTGACCACAACAGCGATCTTTCTAGTGAACATTTGCTTGTGTAATAATGAGCTTGTATGCATCATAATGAAGCAATAACTATTCGCTCGTCAATCGCTATAATTAAAAAAATTCCTCTCTAATAGGGCCTTTAGACAACTCTTCTGATAATTGTTTTTACTTCTGTGTCTGAAATCTTGTGGGAAACACCTGGTTTTGGCAGGTTTAGGGTTAAATTATGTTCTTTCCACTTCCGGATTATGGCCCCATCAGTGCTCACTGGAACCTTCAGTGGTTTAGAAATTCTTCTGTAACAAATGGCATTGGTATGTTATCAAGCAACAAGATTGTGAAGGTCTTGAGACAGCTCACTTGTTTTATCTATCATGAGATGTTTTTTGTTTGGCACCTTGGTAATGAGACCCCTTTTTTATAGGCCATCTGTTGAACCAGATGATATTATTTTTCACTTAGTGGAAGGATTGCTTTCCATTTAACACTAGAACTACTGAAGTAGTCATTTTGACTACTTTGCACCATGTATTTCTATATAGGTGTCACGAGTCCAGTAGTTCTAGTGTTAATGATAGATTTCAGCTGGTGTCATGGCTTTCACGGCTTTTTGCACCTCTCCTTATTCATGTGTTCAATACTGGACATCTATGGTTTGATTTCTTTGTCTGTGTGGATTGGATGGGTTGTTACCGACATCTGGTGAGAAAATTATATCAATAGCACCTTTACAAATATATTTACTTATAAAATTGGTGACAGTGTTCAATATTTATTTCATGTGCTGTATAAGTAATCCAATCCTCACGACAGTTATGTGAATAAGACAGGAAAGCAATGTTGTAGTGGAGCAGGCAAGCTTGGAAATATTTCAATCAACATTTAATTTACTAATCTTGCTAATTTGGGATCTGTGAATAGCTCTTCTGAAATAAAAGCTTGTGACCATTTAGAAATCAAATGAATAACTGGACTTATGCTTTCTGTATATAAAGAAATCAGCCAAACTACAGATAAAAAGTGTATATAGTTAGTATACACACTGCTTCTTTTGCATTTTTTATGCCTAAAAATCAGAGCATGAAAATGTATGTGTACTCATTTCTAATACAAGGTACAAGGCAAACTGTGTGTTTAACAGCATTTAAAGAGTTGTGATAAAATCACAGTTATCTCTGCTGCAGATCTAGCAGAGCTCATAATGCTGAGCTGTGTATAACTCCGCCCACATCACTGATTGGTAGGTTTCTGGGTGCACTGTATACTCACAGAAATATGCCAATCAGTGGTGGGGTGGGGTTGCACAGAGGAGGACTATGAGGCACAAGACACTCCAGTAGAGATAATCTCCTTATGATAAAACACTGATTTTATTGGAACAACAACACACTGCCTAGTAAGGGACACATCATTGGAATCAGTCTCTCTTCCCCTACGTCAAACTGCTGTCAAATTAAATAACAAAAGCGTGCTGACAAATTTCCATACAATGGAAATTAATTAATTCAGGTGGGCACCATTAAACGTTTACACCCGACTGCTGCAAAGTTGATGATAGCCGATTGGTGGGGATGCCGGGTATTGGACCCCCACTTGAGGATAGGTGATCAATATTTTACACTCAGACAGCCCAGGCTGATCCTATTGATCAGCCTAAGTGATGCAGCTAATAATAGGTTTTCGTCTGCAGCAAATGAGGCATCACATGCCACCCATGAATTTAATCAGCCATCACTGTATAGAAGTGACAAGCTTGGTAGTATTGATCTTTGCAGCCACTTTCCACAAACTGAATCTTTCACTAGGTTTTTGCCACATAATCTGAGAGCAGCATAATGTAGAGACAGAGACCCTGATTCCAGCCATGTGTCACTTACTGAGCTGCTAAAATCACTGTTTTATCAACAGGAGATTATTACTGGAGGACTAATAAACCTGCTGATATATAGTGATTCATTATCATGAGCTCTATTTACTTACCTCTACCCCCACCAGTGATTGGCAGCTTTCTGTGTACACTATACATGGGCAGAAAGCTGCCAATCAGTAGTGTGGGTAGGGTTACATAGAGCTCAGAATTCAGATAACTGCTAAATTTGCAGCAGATAAAACAGTGATTTTATCAAAACTACAGCAAGCAGCCCATTAACTGATAAATCGCTGCAATCAGGGTTTCTGCCCCTATATTATGCTGCTCTCAGATGGGGTAACAAAAATCTGGTGACAGATTCCCTTTAATAAAGGAGGGTCTGGGGTGGGGAACTCTTCTTTAATATATCTGTATGCCAAATTGGGCATATTGATATTAGTTGTCTAAAGTTGCTATTGTAGGAGTTTCCATAAGCACTTATAAGATTGTATCCCTCAGTTACAAAGTAAACCGTAGTCTATATAGAATTGTAAGTGGATTTTTCCTGTACGCTAATCTCTAAAATATCCTTGTAACTAAATTACTAAAATTATCTGCGCTATGGGAGTGACAGTTCAAAGACAATGAGTGTGACAGCTTGACAGGCAGTGTTTTGCAGTAAGTGATGTATTTTGAGAATTTTGTGAACGCTCCAAGCTTAAAGGGGAACCGAAACCTAAATTCTATGGCTTTGTTTATAACTGTATTAGGAACGTCAGTTTTCCATTATTATAATTCTGGAAGTAAGAGTACACCAATAATCTTTTGAACCTATAATTCCATTAAAAGTACATATATGTTACTACTAGTGGGGCAGACAGGCTTACAACAGGCCGCCCTCCTCACAAAGATTGGGCCTATGGCTGCTTCATGACCCACGTGACACCCCTCCAGGTGCCCCACACATCACTAATCACAGTGTATTTATAGTAAACAAATAGTCAATTTCATTAACTCCTTATCTTATGTACTGCATCACATATATAAAAAAAAAAATACTCAAGTTACAATAATACAACAGTCTAAAGATAGAAAAAGTTTGTAGGATTGCTACTTCCAATAGGTGGCGCTAGAGTTTGTCTCCTTTCCTGGAGAGACAATTTGAATAATTCCCAGATGGGCATTGCAGCTACAAGTCCCCTCACCACTGACAGCCAGACTGGTTTGTCAGGTCCCCGTAAGGAGAATAGTCTTCCCTCGTGGTCCCCACAAAGCTTCTCATAGGCCAGATCAGTTACCCACACTTTGCACTGACGAGGGGCAATCACCCCGAAACACCGTGTCTGCAAATTGGGATTCTGATCTGGCATATATCCTAGGTCATATGAAAAGGCTTGTTAAAAGGCCACTTTTGACTTTTAGGCTATGTGCGCACGTTGCGTCGGAGTACCTGCAGTTTATTCTGCACGTTTTCCTTCCCTTGGTTTTTGACCAAATGGCTTTTGACCATGCGTTTTTACCGCGTTTTTAGTGCGTTTTTAGCGCTTTTTACCTGCGTTTTCACCTGCGTTTCTGCAGATGCGTTTTTGAGATCAAGACACTGAGAAATAAAGTTGAATTAGTCAAAAAGAATGAAAAAAGAGAAAAAAAGTATAAAATTAACTTTTAATAAAACTATATGGGAAATTATCATTTTTAATGAAAAAATAGTGGTTATGCACATTTTATCAGAAAAATAGGTGAAGTTTCTAATTTTTTAACATTTAAATTTTCGGTTATTGTGTGTGTGTAAAGGAACATTAGAACCCATTAAATTTTGTCCAGAAAAGCATGCGTTTTTGGAGCCAAAAACGCAGTGGAAAAGCAGGTAGAAAGCATGAAAAACGCAGGAATTGTGATTTTGGTTGCGTTTTGCCATTTCTCATTGACTCCAATGTTAAGGAAACGCTGCAGAAATGGCAAAAACAACTGACATGCTGCTTCTTTTTCAGCATGGTTTTTGACCACAAATATGCAAATTAAACGCTGCAGAAAAAAAAGCAAAGTGCAGACAGGATTTCTGCTTTTCCCATAGACTTTGCTGGCAATCAAAAACGCATGCGTTTTAGCGCAAAAACGCTGCTGCTTAAAACGCTGCAGAAACGCGGAAAAAAACGCAACGTGCGAACATAGCCTTAGGATTGCTACTGCCAATAGGTGGCGCTAGAGTTTGTCTCCTTTCCTGGAGAGACAATTTACAAAAATGGGCATTCATCTATATTGAAGGGTTGCAAGAATATTGCTACATTTAGAAAAAACCAAACACACCCCAGTAAAGTCTTTAAAAACTGTAATATGTATTTTGAGATGGCAATATTGATTGACTATACTCAGGATAAACTATTAAAAGGGTTACTCCCAAATCCATAGTCATCCCCTAAGCATGGGATAGCGGACAACTTGATGACCGCAGTGACCCCCTGCCATCCTGAGAGCTTCAGTACCAGCAGTTGGACCAACACTGACCAGAAAGTTATCACTTATCTCATCGTGGAAATAACTCTCATTTTCAGATTGGTGGGGAACGGACAACACCACCATTTATCATTCCCTTATTTCTTTTCTTTTTTTGTGGCTGTCCCTGGTATTGCATCTCATTCCCAACCACTTGAAAGAGAGCGTTACGGCCGATGTAATCAGAAGTATCAGAAGTCAGACCCAGGGGCGAACAAGCCATGCACGAGCCTGATAGATAAGAGGGCCACATCTACTTCCAAAGCAGGAGATATTGTGCATGATGATCAGCTATTGGACTACAAAGGGCCCATATACATGTTCTTGCACAACTTTTGTCTATGCCCGTCAGTGGTCAGACTCCTCCTAGCTGATATTGGCTACCTATCCAAAGATGTTCCAGGAAATCCCTCAAATGTGTTAGTTCAGCCTGTTTGGATTCTTTTGATAACAGATTGGTACTTTCACACTTGTGTTCCGCGCAGTCCGTCACTATGGAGAATAGTGCAGTCCGTTAACGCACTGCGCTATTCTCCATAGACTTGTATGGACGACGCACTGTAACGCAAGTGTCAGCGTTGCATCTGTTGGATGACGCAACGTCGTTATTTTGACGCTGCGTCCGGTGGAAGGAACGCAGCATGTAACGTTTTTTTGAGCAGCGCAATCCGTAGGATTTCACTGCGCATGCTCTTTTTTTTTTTTTTAAATCACATAAACTTTATTTTGTCTCTCGGTGGCCGAACGTTCAGCTGAGCGCCCGGCCGCCGGCATGTGAGAGCTCTCAGCTGAGTGCCTGGCCGCCGGCATGTGAGAGCTCTCAGCTGAGTGCCTGGCCGCCGGCATGTGAGAGCTCTCAGCTGAGCGCCCGGCCGCTGGCATGTGAGAGCTCTCAGCTGAGTGCCTGGCCGCCAGCATGTGAGAGCACTCAGCTGAGCGCCCGGCCGCTGGCATGTGAGAGCTCTCAGCTGAGTGCCTGGCCGCCAGCATGTGAGAGCTCTCAGCTGAGCGCCCGGCCGCCGGCATGTGAGAGTGCTCAGCTGAGCGCCCGGCCGCCGGCATGTGAAAGTGCTCAGCTGAGCGCCCGGCCGCCGGCATGTGAGAGCTCTCAGCTGAGCGCCCGGCCGCCGGCATGTGAGAGTGCTCAGCTGAGCGCCCGGCCACCGGCATGTGAGAGCTCTCAGCTGAGTGCCTGGCCGCCGGCATGTGAGAGCTCTCAGCTGAGCGCCCGGCCGCTGGCATGTGAGAGCTCTCAGCTGAGCGCACGGCCGCCGGCTTTTGAGAGCGATCAGCTGAGCGCCCGGCCACCGGGTGATCATCTGATTGTTCACAATAGTCTGCTGCCAGTAAAACTGTAAAGAGGAAAAGAAAATAAAAAAAAATAAAAAAAAAAGCTTTTTGTTGTTTTGTACGATCCGTTGCATCCGTTGTGCCATTATATGCAACACATCCGTTGCATCCGTCACACAACGCAATGCTACGGATGCCATTCAACGCAAGTGTGAAACTAGCCTTAGTTATAAAGTCATGCCATCTAAATGGCATCCATGACACTGTGAACATGGCCTATCATCTATCATGGCCTAGGTTGAACTAGATGGAACTAGGTCTTTTTTCAACCTAAGTAGCTATGTAATCTACATTCACTTAACATTTCAATAGATTCTGTTATTCCCTTTTGCCATTACAGGCTGAAGAAATTTTGCCAATAGTGTTAAAACTGCTGACAAGAATTCCAAGAAAATATTTGCTTTCAGTTATACCGTTTTACATCACATCTCTTAGGTTTTGGGATCCTCCGGTAACATCTAGCTATAAATGACTGAATGATGTTGCAATAATTGCAAATCCGGTAGCTCTATGCTTTGCATCTCTGTGTTGCAGTTACATCACCGCCATTCCATATTAGAAAACACAAGACTGGCAACAACTTTTCATTTACAATCATAGAGGAGTAAATAGTAAATACGTCTTATATTTTCACATTAAAATCCTTTGCGAATTACTTCAAGAAACAACTGGTTGTGATGCTTCAATATCTATAGTGGTAAGTCCAACTTAAAGAAGTCTTTGTATCAATGTGTTCATGTTGCCTCCGATTGCTACTTAAAATGTGGACATATATACATGCGCGCAACTATGTCCGCCATTGGGTTCTGTTGTTGAAGTGTCCCACAGTGGTGTAAAAAACACTGTGGTGTACAGTATACTTATCACTCCTTTCCAATCAATATAAGGTGCAAACGTAGCTTAGAAAGTCTTAAAATGTGTCTGATTTATCATAGAGATATCCCTATTACCCCTTTTAAGCGAGATCATGCCCCTCTTCAGATAGGGCGCAGAAAGTGTCTGAAACACGGCGTAAATATTCAACGTCAAGAAAGAGTTTTTTTGCGGGGAATCTATTCGGGCAGATTTAGCTTGATATATCTCTCCCTGTATGATATCTCAGTGGTGACTTTCTGGCACTACACTTTGGTCACTGATGTATGGCAGCATTATCTATACCTTTAATAAGTTAACAAAAAAAAAAAAATAAGTTATCCCAAATCCGTAGGAAAGGGAACAACTTGCTGATTGCTGGGGGTCCAATCGCTAGGACTCCCAGCGATTAAGCTCTGGAACGCAGCAATTCAGCTCTTGAAGGAAACAGACGAGAGCATGCTCAATCTCCGCTGCATTTATTGTCTGGGGGGGACAGGGTTCCGGTATGAATGGAGTCAATGCCGAGCATGCGCACTTCTGCTCCATTCAAGTTGGGGCTACAGAGTCCCATTCTTGGACTTCCAAAACCCTTTTCCTGCTATCGTCGGGGGAGGCCCAGTGGTCGACCCTCCAGCAAATGCTAAGTTATCTCCAATCCCAATAGAGGGGATATAACTTGAACCCTTTAATTATTATTGTTACCCCTGCTACTCTTAATAGGTGGTGGGGGCCATCTCCTTTTCCTTTGGGGCCCAATGAATTCTAGTTACGTCCCTGTAGGTTATATACAGTACATGTCCCATCTAACCCTAAAAGAAAACACTTTTTGCACTTTTGCTTAAGGAAAATCCACAAGCATGACACTTAAAATAGCAGATCCAGCATCTGCTCGCTCTCCTATTTTCTGCCATAATCTATATCATTGTGACCAATCACTTTTTACGCTTAACAATTATAGATTTTTAAAGGTTAAGGGGCAAAATGATTTAAAAAAATGATTTCATGTCTCTGGCTGGATGCGATCAGGTATTACGAATGCCTTGTTGCCCATCTGTAATTGTTGTCATTGTTTTACATTGTATTTCATCAGACATTTTATTCAAGTACAAAGGTGAGAGGGAGTAGGGGGGATACAATTTTTTTTATGGTTGCATGCAAGTGTTTTGCAAACAGATGTAATGTGCAATGTTTGGACGATTGTTTACAAATAGAACAATGGAAGTATGGTAGCAGTAATCGCTGTGATGCACTTGTCATTTCTACCTATGTACAGTGCAGAAGCATGTAGGGGGGTCAGGAGCGGTACCCTGCTTACCTGTGGATGTGGTCCCCATAGCAACAGGGGGATGCTCTGCCTGCTGAGCTCTGCTGGTCCCCCCTTTCTGGTCCAGAGAGCCCCAGGCGCTGCTTCCTGCAGTATCTCCCTCCTCCTGTAGAAACATCTGAGCAGCCACATCACCTTCCAGCCATCTGCTGACATTCCCAGGATTAGCAGCCATGGTGGGCTGTATCAGTTGCAGTTTATCTCTATGGGAAGCTGCTGGGAACAGGGGGAGAGGGAAGGGAGGGGATGGGTCGGTGCTGCAGTGTCTCCTGGAAGATGCCACAAACACTGGAGCGTTACGCAGGTGCAAATGGCTTGTGTAGTTTCCACTAGTTCCACCTCACCATCACTGCCTGGGCTGACCAATCACAGGCTGGCGATTAGCATAGAACATTTACCGCCCAGCCACCCTTTCAATGCTGGAGCATTGAGTCTGGGATGCGTCTGCATGCACTTCTCTAATGATTTCTCGACAGTTCAAGCGTTAAAGGGTTAACAGCTTAGGGTCTGCAGCATGTATACATGTAAAAAAAAATTTTTTTTTCCCACGATCTGGGAAATGGTCTGTGTCGGTTGCCTTCTTAGTCATGATGACACAGGTATGTGCATGGCATGCTAACATCGTAACCACACACAATCCGATAACGTATCTCCATACCTGCCATCACTTCCTAAATGAACAGATGAATCATAATAATTAGTTCTTTGACACGCGCAGGATTGATTTTCAATTGTCACTGATGACGTGTCGGATCGCCACCAATGCAGCATCTCGATTACAGCTAAATAAAGGGTTAACATGTGCAAATGACTGAAAGGGTTTCGGAGGCAGCGTCGATGTGACAGTCATCATTATAATTGATTCCTATTGATCGTATAAGAAAATGTTTCTATTTGTGGCAAGCTTAAAGGAGTTTTCCCATGGCCCTAGGACACTGGCGGACACAGGGCCCCTGTGCAGTCCAATAACTCATCAAAATGCACAAATCCAGCGACTTTGGAGGTAGAAATAGGCCCCCTTACCTCCTGGGCCCCTGTGCGGCTGCACAGGTTGCACCCATGATATGTCCACCCCTACCCTAGGATATAACATCACTTTATGATCAGCAAGGGTCCAAGCAATAAGTGCCCCCTTATCTAGAAAATGAAAAGGCTCCAGCTCTACTTTAGCAGTGTATCCTCTTCTAAGTTTTATTCTGCAGTGGGCCAAACTTCACGGGGCTGCGCTTTCCCCTGCACAATCAATGGCCTGGGTGAAGTTCTGCAACGATAAGGCGGTAAAGGGGGAGTAATGTTACCCCAATGCTGTGGTCCCTTTATTATGGGGATCAGTGCAGGGTTCGATACTGTACAGGGATACTGTATTTTAGCGATATGCCATCACTTTCTATGAAATGGGAATACCCCTTTTAAATGAATACTTAAAGCAAAAAAAGAATACAGTCGAGGAAGCTTACTAGGAAATATGAGTCAGAATTGTGTCACTGTCTCCAAAAGAGTTTTATTATTTATACTATTCACTTTTGTACCATTGTTTGGCCCAAAATATTGGTTTAAATGTACATTAGCCATAAGGTAGATTAAGGCTACGTTCCCACGATCAGGATTAGTTGAGCTTTTGATGCTGCAGAAACCAAAAAACTGCATCTCCAGATAATCAAGTGTGAACAGAATATATGAAATAAAACTACATTAATGCTATATAGCATATACGTAGAAAAATGAAGGTTCTTTGCTGCAAAATTGGGCAATTTTTGTGAGCCCATCAACTACGCCAAGGCTATGTGCCTTTGATGGGACCTTTAACTTATTTCATGCCTCTCCTGCACTAAAAGTCTACAAATATATGGGCAGGTAGGATCTGGAACTGATTAAAACCATCCGGGGCTGATGGTGTAAGGCTATGTCCGCACGCTGCATCTTTTTCTGACCACAAAGATGCAGCGTTTTTGGCCCCCCAAAAAATGCACAAAAACGCACACCCACAGGAAAAACGCATAAAAAAACACATGCGTTTGTGCGTGTTTTGATGCGTTTTTTGCTGCATTTTTGTCCAATGCATTCAATGGGTGAAAAACGCAGTGAAAAATGCAAAAAGAATTGACATGCTACCTTTGTGGTCACCACAAAGACGCAGCCAAAAAAACTGCAATGTGCGGACAGCAAAAATGAAATCTCATAGACTTTGCTGTGGAAGGAAATTCATGCAGTTTTGAGACCAAAACTGCACCCAGAAAACGCGGCAAAAAACGCAGCGTGTGCACATAGCCTAAATGTACATCAGCCATGATTAAGGCTACGTTCCCACGATCAGTTTGAGTTTTTGATGCTGCAAAATTTTTCGCACCTTAGTTTACTTGTGTTTTTATCCCATTTTTGATGCTGTTTGTTTTTGAAACTTGATGGTATTGACAACATTAGCTGCGGATTATATGTACTTATATGTATTATATGTCTGGACACATAAACACCAAAAATATGTGTCTTTTTCCTGCAGATTTTCTGCATTTAATGCAAGTCTATTGAGAAAATCCACACCGAAAACTGAGCGTTACGGCAAAAGAAATTGACATGCTGGGGATTGGGAAAACGCACTGCAGGTTAGTTTACGCAGTGTAAAAAAGAAGCTGAGCGGGCAGATTTCTATTAAAGGGAACCTGTCAGGTCCCATATCGTTCTAACCTATAAGCAGAGTGATGTGTGGCCTAGAAACCCCTTCCTACCCATCCCTGTGTTGTAAAATTGCGTAAAATTAATGTATAAAAATAGTTTTATAACTTACGCGTTCCCTATGTAAATGAACAGAGGGACTAGTCCCCTGGGTGTTGCTTTGCCCCATATAGTTTACCCTCTTTCCATGGTATCACGCCGCTGTGGGCGTGATATCATGGATTTACATAAGTGACGTCCCCGTCAGCTCTTGGAAATCCAGCGTGTGCGCGCTTCTCATTCGCGCAGCCTTCTTAGCCGGGTATGCTATCCAGTTTGCTGGAACTGTAAGATGCTGTGTTTTGGATGCATTGAAAAAACGAAGCGTCCAGAACGTAAGTAACACTAATCGTGGGTTTGTACCCTAAGGGAACATAAGTCTAAAATGCAATTTAGAACAGTTTTTATAGATTCTGATGATAAATCTCCCCCACTGTATTATCTCTAGTGTAGGACATGATGTGTGGGGGGCATTAGCTATTTTTTGGGACTGTGCCATTAACAGTCTGCCTTAGGCGATGCATCAGGCATAAATATATTTATTTATACTTGAGGGATGTATAAAACCTATGTAGTGATCTCTCTCTAGTGGCAGCGGCAGCTGGACAATTCCTCAACATTTTAAGAAAATCTATTGTGGCGCCCCTGAGGCTTCAGTCGTCACAGAGGTACTGCACCTCACCCAGACGTGTAGTATTCCATCTTGGGTAAGGAGAAGGTCACCACCGGTTCACACAAAGCACAACACTCTCAGTCAGCAACACCTCATCAGACATGGTAAGGGCGTGATTATACCCAAAGCCAGACTGGGGGCGTGGAGTCTTATGCGTGGGAATAGACAGACAGTCGTGTAGTGTGGAGAGAAAAGGAAAGGAGCAGTGGAGGAGCGAAGACCCGTGGCCGCCTGGAGCTGGTACCGCTCGGCCCGGGCACAGACAGAAGGGGTCCTAGTGACCACAAGCGTGCCATAACCTCCTGTGGCCTTGTTCCACATATAATCTACAGGTGGAAGGACTTAGCAGAAACTCGGGGACTAGTCCCTAGGCTAGAGGAGAAGAACCTACGTACTCCACTAGTAAAACCAGCGGCTGAGGTGACTGCAAGCACTGAAGCCACATCCGCAGACGAATTCGCTGGAAGGTGACTTCAAAGGACCAAGGGATAGAGCTTCACGCCACCCAACAGGGTCCACGGGCACTAGCACAGGGTTCAGTGAGCGAGGACGCAAGGCAGGCACATAAGAAAGGTGCACCGGACTCGACCACCAAAGTACCCGGGATCAGCTGGTGCCCATCACAGTGAAACCCAGAACTCCAAAGGCGATCACTGATTAGTCATGTTACCTTGGAACCTTCTACAGTGAGTAAAAACCTTGAGACTGCATCCCTGTGTCGCTCCGTTATTCTCCTGCACCTCCAGCCCAGCAGCCCCTGCCATCGCCTACTACTACTACCCCCATCCGCCCTGTGGCCCAGCTCTATCTGTAGAAAGGTGCACCATCTAAGCTACGTCACCATCTACCCCAGAGGTCCCCATCCCACAGCGGCAGCACCCCAACATGCCGCATACCACAGGTGGCGTCACGAATAAACTGTCATCATCCCCTTCCTATTCCCTAAACGACACCGCCGGGGTCACGGAACTGGGCCTTGCCACCGCTGCGCCCCAGGAGCAGAACCACAGCCCGGTAACGAGTCACCTCAGGCCCTGATGCAGGCGTGTCACTATCACGAGGTCAAAAATGACAAGTTTTTTTGCTATTTTTTGGGTTGTTATTTTAAGTTTGCCATATGGTTCACAAAATATGGGCATTTTTATCTGGTGCTAATTTTTATAGTCTAATAGGGCATGACTCACAGCATAATAGAATTACAAAAACACATACAACTGCACTCTAAAATGCTAATGACGAAAAGTTGCCAATACAAGAGGGTTCAATCAAACGGAGCACATAAATGTTAATGAACCCGCGCATGTAAGTAATAAAGGCAGAAAATATATCTACCTAGGCTATATGCAAGTAAACAAATTAGGTTTACCTAAAAAGGAACTAAAGCAAATAGCAAGATTTAGAAATAATAATTCTTATTAAACCAAGTTAAAAGCAAGGTGCAATCAATAATCAATGTGAAATGAAAAGGCACCACCAGGACAGCAGAAGGAGCAATAAGAACAGAACAGACACACGAAACAATTATATATATATATATATAATGATAAAATGATGCCACCTCAAGAATATAAAAAAGTTTTACATAGTTAATCAAGATAGCATCCGGAAAACACAAGTGGTAAAGAATGGCCAAGAGTAAATGTGCAGTTGACTGAGAAATCCAGAGAAAATGTATCAATAAACAAATAACAGTATATTATCGAGAATGCAAATCAAAAAAGGTCCGTGGAGGCTCTGTTAGGAGTCTTGACACAGAAAATAGCCAGATATCCCTCCGGGAAGGTCTTTTTTTTCCAAAACGTTTTTTATTGATTTTTCAAATTTGTAAAAACATGACAAGTATCATTGCAAAAGAAGAACATTCGTCTGACAAAATGTGACATAGAGGTGGGTGATACCCCAATTTGGAGTTCCATGTTGCTGTTCGATTTAAGATAGTATACAGTAACATTAAACCAAAACATAGGTAATGAAATATAATATAACATATGCAATACAATTCGTTAAATCTCTGTGTCGTCCCTGAATGATTTCAATTTTGCTAGCGTGTCTTGGTATTCCCAACCGTCTCGTCTCCCCCTCCCGCCAGAGCCCCCTCCTAGGTGATTCTCAGTTTACCCAGGCTGTCCTGGATATCGCTCAGGATATACCACTCCGAGTGAACAAAAGGTGCCATCAGGTTAATTATTTCTCCCTGTGTGAATTGGCTTTCAATAAAATGTCTCCATCTCACAAAAAACTTGGCTGTCAACCCATCTTTATCCCTCTCCGCTTCTAGTTTTTCCCACTTCAGAAGGTTGTGTAGTTCGCCCACAACCTCCTTTATGGATGGGCCCTCCCTTTGAATCCAGTGTTTTAAGATGCAACGCTTAGCTATCATGGCTATGTCATGCATTATTGCGTATTTCCTCTTTTCCGGCGTGTTCGGTCCTCCTCCTACTCCTCCCTCAAAGGAGTGGAAAATCCACACCATTAAGTCTAGTTTGCTGAAAATTCCCCATGTTGACTGGGCAAATAGTCTGACTTGGTTCCAGAACCTAGCGATTGTCTCACATTCCCATAGCCCATGCAGCATATCCGTTTTTTCTTTTTGACACTTAGGACACCACCTATCCCTACCTGGTATGTTGAAACCCATAATGGCCCTATGTAGAATTCTGAATTGAGTGTCTCTCCATCTCTCATTGGTAATATGTTTCCGCACTTGTACCCATCCTCTCAGTATATCATCCACCACTTCTTCCCTTCCCAATTGTTTCCCCCACGCTTTTAAAGTCCGACTATCCTCCCGTGAGATAAGCACCCCCCTTAGCGATCGATAAATTTTAGAGACATTTATACTTGTTACATCACATTCCAGTAACTCATCAATCGAACTTCTGTTCAGCTCTCTTCCAACCACACCCAGGTCTCCTATTATTCCATGTTTCAATTGTTCATACTGGATGACATGTGAGCTATTAAGGTTGTACTTATCCAACACTTCCCGACCTGTCATCCACCTCCTGTCCTCCACATTCATAACATCTATCATTCTCCTGACTCCCCTCTCTTTCCATCTAGTAAATAGCTTGTTTTCTCGTCCCAGGGGAAAATTTGGGAATGCCCAGGGGTTCAAGTACTTGGACACTTTCCATGAGAGCCCCAGTTTTTTCCTTACCGACTTCCATGTTAGCATGGTGTCTCGGAATATAATTGAGTTCCTTATGTGCCCTTCAACCCTGGATAGTGGGGAGTGCAGAATGGACGTCAGATCCCACGGTGACGCATATTTAGTTTCCATCGCATGATCTGAGTGCCTACTCGTTCCTCTCACCCAATCAATTACATGCCTCATGATACATACAAGATTATACCCTTGGACATCTGGAAAGTTTAGACCTCCCTCCTCTGCTGACTTCATCAGCGTACGCAGCTTTATTCTGGGTTTCCTTCCCCTCCACAGAAATTCTGTATACGCGGAGTTGAGCTTATTCACATCCTTTAGTTTTAGCAATAGCGGGATTGTCTGGAAGGGATACAGCAGCCTAGGAAAGCTCATCATTTTTATCAGGTGGCATCTTGCCAGTAATGGAAGTGGCAGACCTTTCCATCCCTTTAATTGAACTATAATTTTCCTGATTAGAGGTCCATAATTCAAGTTATAGATTGTTTCCACCGATCTTCCTATATGCACTCCCAGGTATTTAATTGAAGATTGTGCTATAGGAATTCCACATAGACAGCCATCCCTTATTTGTCCCCCCATTGTCCCATGATGCCCCTTTAGGAACATGATCTCGCATTTTTTTTTGTTCAGTTTGAAACCGGAGAATGAGCCAAATTTTTCAATCAAGGCAAGAGTCTGTGGCAAATCCGCACCGGGGTCCCCCATATAAAGTATGATGTCATCAGCAAAAAGCGCTGTCTTTACTTCTGAACCCCTTATCTTGATTCCTTTAAAGCTATTTTGTCCCTGTAGTATTCTTGACAACGGCTCGATTGCCAGGTTGAATAAAAGAGGAGATAATGGGCAGCCCTGTCTTGTTCCCTTCATCAAAGGGAACACGTCTGATAGAAAGCCCGGAGTGTGTACCCTAGCTCCCGAGTTGGCATAAAGGTTTCTAATGTAAAGTCTCATCTTGCCTACAATCCCTATGGCCTCCATTACCCTGTCTAACCACCCCCAATTTACATTATCAAACGCTTTTTCTGCGTCAAGTGTAACTAGGGCAGGTCTAGCCCCTCCCTCAGTGAGACCCAGTCTAACCGCGTCTACCACTAGAATTGTCTTTCGGATATTGGTAACGGCATTTCTCCCCTTGATAAACCCCACCTGGTGATTCGTAATGATCCTAGGTAAGATCTCGGCCAGTCTATTAGCCATGATCTTGGACATAATTTTTAAATCCTGATTTATGAGCGATATAGGTCTATAACTAGAGGGATCATCCAGGTCCTTGGTTCCCTTGGGGAGTAATTTAATATATGCTATGTTGGAATTTTTGGGTATTTCCGCCCCTCCCAGGAAAGCATTAAAGACTGAGGTTAGATCCGGCGAGATCAGATCCTTCAGAGCCTTATAGAATTCACTATTGAAACCGTCAGGTCCCGGTGCCTTGTTGGTGTTAAGCTCCCCAATTGTTCTCGTCACCTCCTCTACTGTGATATCTGCGTTTAAGGCACTCAAATCTTCCTCCGTCAAGCTAGGCATTTGGGCTTGTCTTAGCCACTCTGCCTCATCAGTCATGTCGTTATTCCCTGACCCATATAGTTTTCTATAGTAATCTCCCAACAGTTTATTAATGTCCTTAGGATCCGTAGTCACCTCTCCCCCCTTTGTTTTCAGTTTAGAGATCACTGTCATCTTTCTGCTGCCCCTTGCCAGATTGGCCAACATCCTTCCCGCCTTGTTGCCAAACCTATGTAAGTCAACCTCCTTGTGCGACCAGAATAGTTGTTCCTTTTTTTTGGCCCATTCGTCAAATCCCTCTTTTGCCTCCAACCATCTGCCTTTTGTCATGGGAGATCTATTTGTCACAAAATTTGTATATGCTACCCGTACTGCTTCACTATGGAAATTATAATTCTCATTGGTTTTCCGTTTGATCATGGCTGCGTACCCCACCAGACGGCCCCTTAGGACCGCTTTTGCCGTTTCCCAAAATATCACTGGGGACTCTCTATGTTCCTTATTGTCCTCTGCGAATTCTCCCCACCACTCCTGTAGCACCTTATGGAAATTATCTTGCCTGAGAAGGAACGATGGGAATCTCCATATGATATCTGTACCTCTCCTGAATTTCTCTCTAATGCCCAATCTCACCGGACTATGATCAGAGATCACCATATTCTCTATCACACAATCTTGCGTTCCACTCAGTAAGTCTTGCGAGATCCAGAACTGATCAATACGTGACCAGCTATCATGAGGGTGAGAGAAGTGTGTATACTCTCTGTCATGTGGGTGAGTTAGTCTCCAGATGTCTTTCAGTCCTACGTCTTCTAATGTTACATCCCTATTGTCTAAACTCCTGCCCACATTAGCAGTCCCCTCCTCGCCCCTCCTCCTATCTTCAGCTGAGTCTGGGACAGTGTTAAAATCGCCTCCCACTATAATGTTAGCCTCCCCATCTGCTAATATGGTGGCCTTTATGTCATCATGAAATGTGATTTGTTGTGAATTTGGGCCATAGACATTATAAATACTGAGTTTACCCGCTGGACTAACGATTGTTAAGTGCTGCCACCTTCCATGGTCGTCTGCCTCATGTGCCACTACCTCATGACTGAATTGTTTATTTATTAGAATCATAGTGCCCGCTTTTCTACCTTGTGCCGCTGCCCCGTAAACGGTGCCCACCCAATGTTTCTTCATGCGGAAAAAGTCCTCCCCCCCCAAGTGGGTTTCCTGTAATAAGGCAATGTCTGTCTTTAGTCTTTTCAGATGTCTCAATATCATTGCTCGTTTGTTAGGTGATCTCAGCCCTTTAACATTCCACGTAGTTATCTGTATCATGTTAACCTGTGTATTCTGCTTTTACTACTCCCTCCCCTATGGGCCCCTGCATCAAGGAAGACGAGATGTTCGACACTAGAATCACAGTTGGTACCACAAAATCGACACTCCCTTTCCCCACCTTGCAAATATAACAAATACAACAAAAAGCATGTAACTGTAAAACATATTTTCCCTTCCGAGAAATCCACGGCGCTTCCCGCCACGTTGGTGAGCTCCCCTATTCCTAGCCAAAATATGTAGCTCCCTAATCACCCCCCAAAAAATATATGTTCTATCCCCGGACTAACTTGAATAAGCCTTTGAAAATTATGCAAAAATTAGCACAGTATGTCAAAACCTCAGCAAGATTCTCCAGTCCTACTTATCTCTGACTCCAGGTAGCCATCAGTCCGCCCAGAACAGGCCCACTTCATTTGAATTTGGATGATGTTCCTGGACAAAGGAGAAAAAGAAAAAAAGAAAAAAAAAAAGACCAAGGGGAGAGAAGATGGAGAAAGAAAGGAGAAGAACAAAAAAAAAAAAAAAAAAAAAAAAAAAAAAAAAAAGAGAGGGGGGGGGAAGAGGACCCAGACTTTGGGATGTTTTCCTCTCTTTTCTCCCTTCCCCCTCCTCCTCTCACCTCCCCAACCCTCTCTCCGTAATGCATCCTCCTCAACGCCTCTCCCTGTTTGGGAAGAGAGAAAAAAAAAAAAAAAAAAACAGGCAAAAAAAGGAAAAACAATGAGCGAGTTCCAGTTCAGGTATCATGGTTTCTCTCCAAGGGTTGGTTCCTGTGTTCCAGGCGAGAATTATGCTGTCGACCCGGGCTTGGCCTCCTTTCCTCCCTGGTCTCGACTTGCTTTTGTCCCCCAAAACGTCCCACATCTCTTCCTGAGCTTGTGGGGGATCTTCTTCTATTATTCCCTTCTCCACTAGCTCCTTTTTCTTGCCTTTCTGACCTAGTCTTGTCGAGCTCTGCCATGAGAATGTTTTCTGCTTCTTTGTAGTCCTTGTAGTATACAAACGAGCCATTGGGGTTTCTAACTTTCAGTGTAGCAGGGTATAATAGCTGGCACTTTACTTTTTTGTTGTACAGAAATGAGCAAATTTTGGTAAATTCTTTTCTCCTTCTGGATACTTCCGCTGAATAATCCCCAAAAATTAGCAGTCTGTTGCCTTGATATTGTAGTGGACGCTTTCGTTCTCTAAAGGCCCTCAATATTTCCTCCTTATGCTTATAATCAAGGTATTTGACAATCACCTGCCTGGCTCTTATCGGGGTATTCTTGTTTGAGTTTTGGCCCTCTCCCTTATTCGCCTCCTGGTGTCTCAGTGGACCCACTCTGTGGGCTCTTTCAACTCTGAATTTCGCCTTTATGCCCAGGGCCTGCGGTAGCTCCAACTCGCATATATTATCCAACTGTCCAATCGATACAGACTCTGGCAACCCGACTATACGTAGGTTGTTTCGTCTCGATCTGTTTTCCAAATCGTCCGCTTTATCCTTCAAGTATTCATTAGATTTTGCTAGAGCTGCTATTTGTGCTTGCATAGCCAGTATTGTCTCCTCGGAGTCAGATATTCTCTGCTCTGATTCTGCCAGTCTAGAGGCATGGGCATTTATCTGTTTTTGCATATTAGCTACTGATGTTTGTATGGCTGCCTCAATAGCCACTTTAACCTCTTTTGACAAGTGTGATGTCACTTCTTCAGCCAGTTTTTTATAGTCCACATTAAGCTTTTGTGTGTACTTGTCTTGGCCTGCAGGTGGTGCTGTTTTCTTAGTTCTCTTTGTCTGGACTGGGCCACCACCTCCATCCCCCAATAGCTTGCAGGCTTGTGATGTTGGTGTAGTAGGCTGCTTTTTGTTTCCTTTGGAAGGGGTACTATGAATTCTTGCATTTGACTTCCTGTGAGTCTGAGTGGGATTAATCTCCCTGTGCTGTTTGTCAGTTTCATACTCCAACACTGCTGTGTCTTTGAGCTGCCCTGCTTTGTCTGCATCCTCTCTCCCCTCTGCCTCCATATCTCCTTCATCCTCCCATTGCGATCCACCGTCATCAGTCCCCTGCATCCACCTCTCTCCTGCTGTGTCCTCCTGTGACTCCTCGCTCATATCTTCCTTATCTCCTGTCTCCTCGCTCATATCTCCCTTATCTCTCCCCTTCCAGCTCTGTGTTTGCTTTTCTGTGTCTCTCACCATGCGTTCAGGCTCCTCCCCCATCAGGCTCGGCGCCATTATCTTATCTTCTCTGTCCATATCAAAGCTTCTCCAGGCTGATTCACCGCTCCCAGAGCTTCTCAGGAGGTACCGTTCCATAGCTGTCTGCTTTAGGTAACCTCCTGTGCTGCTCTCTGTTTGGTGGCTCGTCCGGGGGGTCTGTTTTTAGTCGGTTTCTGTGAGGGGTGGCAGGAGATTCTCCTCTAAGCTTCCACCTCAGCCAGGACAGGAACAGGAAGCGAAGGTCTTTTTAAGGAGACCACCATAACCACCATATTAAGTGGCCCTGTTAGTCAATATCCAACTCTTTGTGGGGTTTGCTCAGATGCTAATGATTTTGTACTCAGATGTATACTATCAAACTCTGTTCAAATGTTTTTGTTTTTTTTTCAGTTGATTGCTTTATGGCTTGTAAGGGTCTGTTGCATAAATAAAGAATTTAAAAAAAAAATATCCAACTCTTTCACAAGTTTAAAGATATGACAAGGGACATACCAAGATCAGGTATCCATCCACAGACCGCTGTTTCAGGGTATTGCCCCTCATCAGTGTGGAGTAGGATTCTGGTTAGGTGGGAGCAATGCCTAGTAGACCAGCAAGACAAAACAATCACTGATTTTGGGGAGACCAGCCAGAGAAAACACTACTGGCAGCCAGCGAAGGCACTCAACACAGTGAAATCCTAGGTGCATTGCCCCCTGGGAAGTATGCAAACCAAAAAAGGACTTCTAACAGAGGCTCTACGGACCTTTTTTGATTTGCATACTTCCCAGGGGGCAATGCACCTAGGATTTCACTGTGTTGAGCGCCTTCGCTGGCTGCCGGCAGTGTTTTCTCTGGCTGGTTGGTCTACTAGGCATTGCTCCCACCTAACCAGAATCCTACTCCACTCTCATGAGGGGCAATACCCCGAAACAGCTGTCTGTGGATGGATACCTGGCCTTGGTATTTTCCTGGTCATATCTTTAAACTCAATTATTGACAAATTATGCAATTGCATATAAAACAATTTTTATTAAATATAAAACATTATAAATGCCAACATAGACAAGATGTCTCCAGCAAACCGACCCCTCAAAGGGTAAATATGTACCAAAAATGTATTATGTTGGGAACACCAGGTCAAAGAATCATGCAAAAATTCCCCCCCGTATAGACAAAGGAATAATGTATATGTATAAATTAAGAGTATAAAGTGGTAACACAAGTGTGCGGTTGTAAAATAATAATGGCTACAATTAACCATAAGAGAACATAATCGCAACAATTTACCTACAGGGGAACAGTAGACATAAGTAAATGGCGTACCACACCCTCTCCAACGCACGTTTCGCACTTGTAGTGCTTCGTCTAGGAGTCAGGAAGAAGCGCTACAAGTGCGAAATGTGCGTTGGAGAGGGTGTGGTACGCCATTTACTTATGTCTACTGTTCCCCTGTAGGTAAATTGTTGCAATTCTGTTCTCTTATGGTTAATTGTAGCCATTATTATTTTACAACCGCACACTTGTGTTACCACTTTGTACTCTTAATTTATACATATACATTATTCCTTTGTCTATGCGGGGGATTTTTTTGCATGATTCTTTGACCTGGTTTTCCCAACATAAATTTTTGGTACATATTTACCTTTTGAGGGGTCCGTTTGCTGGAGACATCTTGTCTATGTTGGCATTTTTAATGTTTTACATTTAATAAAAATTGTTTTTACATGCAATCGCATAATTTGTCGGTAATTTATATTTAAGTGAATTTATTCCCAAACATTGGTTGTCTTTTTGGTGTTGATATCTTTAAACTCGTCAAAGAGTTGGATATTGACTAAAAGGGACACTTAATATTATGGTTATGGTGGTCTCCTTAAAAAGAGCCATTCCTTGGCTAGGTCCTTCCCGGAGGGATATCTGGCTATTTTCTGTGTCGAGACTCCTAACAGAGGCTCCACGGACCTTTTTTGATTTGCATACTCGATAATATACTGTTACTTGTTTATTGATACATTTTCTCTGGATTTCTCAGTCAACCGCACATTTACTCTTGGCCATTCTTTACCACTTGGGTATATTGTATGCTATTCTGATTGACTATGTAAAACCTTTTGATATTCTTGAAGTTGTCAGATATATATATACATATATATATATATATATATATATATATATATATATATATATATATATATATATTATATATACTAGCTGTACTACCTGGCTTCGCCCAGGTTAATAACTGTTGTTAACAAAATAGAATATATTAACATTCCTGGGATAGAATGTATAAATAGAATGTAATAACGCCCGGGATAGTAACTGTCTCTCTGTCTCTCTCTCTCTCTTTGTCTGTCTGTCTCTTTCCCTGCCTGTCTCTGTCTATTTCTCCGTCTGTCTCAATCTCTTTCCCTGTCTGTCTATCTATCTCTGTCACTTTCCCTGTCTGTCTCTTTCCCTTTCTGTCTCTTTCCCTCTCTGTCTCTTTCCCTGTGTCTGTCTCTTTGTCTGTCTCTTTACCTGTCTTTGTCTGTCTCTTACCCTGTCTGTCTCTTTCCCTTTCTTTCCCTGTCTGTCTGTTTCCCTGTGGGGAGATAAGGTATGCACACCAGTGACTATGTAAGGGGAATACATGTAATAGCAGAAACTGCTGTGTGAATACTGACTTGAAAAATCCAATAGCTATATGCAAGAGTGAAAATGTGAAAAATGGATTCTGCATTACTGCCATGAACATATGAATCAAGAGAAATTTAGCTACTGAATTGATCAATGCAATAGAGCCCCAACACTACGCCAAAGTATTTCTCTACGTTGGGGTCCCTAGCTTGTGTGTGTCCTCTCATGCAGTTAAAAAACTTACCGTGTATGGGAAGCTGAGACCCAGGCTATTTATGCGTATGATATGGATTGGCAATAGGTGTGGTTGGGGAGGGTTCACAAACGAAAAAATACTAACAAATAGGAATAACGTTTGGAACACCATTCTAAGTCCGAACTGGGTGCAAAAACCTAAAAAAACCATCACTATGGGGAGATAAGGTATGCACACCAGTGACTATGTAAGGGGAATACATGTAATAGCAGACCCCAACGTAGAGAAATACTTTGGCGTAGTGTTGGAGCTCTATTGCATTGATCAATTCAGTAGCTAAATTTCTCTTGATTCATATGTTCATGGCAGTAATGCAGAATCCATTTTTCACATTTTCACTCTTGCATATAGCTATTGGATTTTTCAAGTCAGTATTCACACAGCAGTTTCTGCTATTCCATGTATTCCCCTTACATAGTCACTGGTGTGCATACCTTATCTCCCCATAGTGATGTTTTTTTAGGTTTTTGCACCCAGTTCGGACTTAGAATGGTGTTCCAAACGTTATTCCTATTTGTTAGTATTTTTTCGTTTGTGAACCCTCCCCAACCACACCTATTGCCAATCCATATCATACGCATAAATAGCCTGGGTCTCACCTTCCCATACACGGTAAGTTTTTTAACTGCATGAGAGGACACACACTAGCTAGGGACCCCAACGTAGAGAAATACTTTGGCGTAGTGTTGGGACTCTATTGCATTGATCAATTCAGTAGCTAAATTTCTCTTGATTCATATGTTCATGGCAGTAATGCAGAATCCATTTTTCACATTTTCACTCTTACATATAGCTATTGGATTTTTCAAGTCAGTATTCACACAGCAGTTTCTGCTATTACATGTATTCCCCTTACATAGACACTGGTGTGCATACCTTATCTCCCCATAGTGATGTTTTTTTAGTTTTTTTTTAGGTTTTTGCACCCAGTTCGGACTTAGAATGGTGTTCCAAACGTTATTCCTATTTGTCTGTTTCCCTGTGTCTGTCTCTTTGTCTGTGTCTGTCTCTTTCCCTGTCAGTCTGTCTCTTTGTCTGTGTCTGTCTCTTACCCTATCTGTCTGTTTCTTACCCTGTCTGTGTCTGTCTCTTTCCCTGGCTGTATTGTAACACGCCAACATTCCATATAAGGGCGTGGTTGCGCATTCTTCTGAAGTTCTGGCTGCACTGTGGCTCCCAGCTCCATTCGCTTTAATGGAGGCAGGTTTTTTGACGAATAACTGTAAAGCGCGGGGTTAAAATTTCCCCTCAAAACATAACCTATGACGCTCTCGGGGTCCAGATGTATGAGTGTGCAAAATTTTGTAGCTGTAGCTGCGACGGTGCAGATGCCAATCCTGGACAAACACACATATATACACACACACACACACACACACACACACACACACACACATATTCAGCTTTATATATTAGATATAGTGCTTTACAAAAGTTTTTTTTATATATTCACAGCATAATAATGTAGAGCAATCTAAAGTAACATCCGTCAGAAATTCCCAGGAGCCATGCCCACTTAGAAAAGAGCATACAAATTAACAATGAATAAAAATGCTCATATCTTTGGAACCATATGGCGGTTTAACAAAAAAAAATACTCAGGAAAACAGTGTAGATAACAATCAGATCAAAAGCTCGCTACTGTTGATTGATGTGGTGACCTATCAGGAAGCAGTATATAGTATACCTCAATTCCAACTCAGGTTGACTAATATTTTTCGTTGTATTACTCTTCTAAAAATTAGTATTTATCTGCTGTAATATTGAGTGTAGTCCCACCCTCCTGCAGTTGATTGACGGCTTCCTCGATATGGGCTGTCAATCAGTGGCGGTCTGGTTCGGGTAGCCGCAGCCCATGAATATTGAGGACTTAGTAGCATGAACACATAATTGAGAGGATTCCAGTGCTGAAGCAGACAACCAGGGATTTCATGAAAATGACAGCAAGAGAAAGTCATAGTATAAACCTGGTGACAGATTCCCTCTAATTGGACAGTTCTGTGAAGGGAAGAAGGGGCTGTGGAGCGCGGTAACAGAGACGCAGAACTTCAACCTCCACATTTCTGGACTTATTTAGATTAATTAAAATGAGACATAACGTACATTCACTCTAGATCTAAAATCAAAATTTACCGGATCTTTCTAAATAAAAATATAAGATACAAACCACCTTAGACTTCTTTACATTTTCCCATATTATTGTAGAAGACCTATCCCAAAGACTGGCGAACATAATCATTTTGTCATCACTGTCAAGGCCATTAATGTATCAGGGTATAAAAAAAAAATACTTTTAAAGTAGATAAACAATACAGATTAGTCCTCTACCCAAACAGTCTCCTATGGTAGCTATCTTTTCTGGCCGGAACAGATTTTCAGCGCTGCAGTCAACCAGTGTCCGCTGATCAGCTGCAGCAGTCACATGACTTCTGCTGACAGAAGAGGAGGTCAGAGATAATTTTACTTTTCTTTTCATCTAAAGGCCGCTTTACACGCTGCGATATCGGTCCCGATATCGCTAGCGTGGGTACCCGCCCCCATCTGTTGTGCGACACGGGCAAATCGCTGCCCGTGCCGCACAACATCGCCCAGATCTGTCACATGTACTTAGCTGCCCGGCGACGTCGCTGTGACTGGCGAACCGCCTCCTTTCTAAGGGGGCGGTTCGTTCAGCGTCACAGCGACGTCACAGCTGCGTCACTGAACCGCCGCCTAATAGAAGCGGAGGGGCGGAGATGAGCGGGACGTAACATCCCGCCCACCTCCTTCCTTCCGCATAGCGGCCGGGAGGCAGCTAAGGAGAGGTGCCTCGTTCCTGCGGTGTCACACGGAACGATGTGTGCTGCCGCAGGAACGAGGAACAACATCGTTACTGCTGCAGTAACGATATTTAAGAATGGACCCCCATGTCACCGATGAGCGATTTTTCACGTTTTTGCGACGATGCAAAATCGCTCATAGGTGTCACACACAACGGCATCGCTAATGAGGCCGGATGTGCGTCACCAATTCCGTGACCCCAACAACTTCGCATTAGCGATGTCGTAGCGTGTAAAGCCCTCTTTAAGATCATTACATAGTTACATAGTTACTTAGGTTGAAAAAAGACCTAGGTCCATCTAGTTCAAGCTTCCTCCACCAGTTCTACATTTAGTCACTAAGTCATTTATAACCAACAATGTTGTGTGTACTGAGGAAATCATCCAGCCCTTTTTTAAAAGCTGTTATAGTATCTGCCATTACTACCTCTTGTGGTCGGCATTCCACAGTCTGACCGCTCTAACTGTAAAGAACCCTTTCCTATTTAGGTGTCGGACTCGCTTTTCTTCCACTCGCAGTGAGTGCCCCCTGGTCCTTAGTACTGTCTTTGGAAGAAATAAGTAACATTAGTAACATGAACCAATTTGGAAATCTAAAAATAGTAGTACGCCGCCCCATTTACCCGCTGATTAACTTCTTCTGGTACAGTGCTAAAGTCCCCTGGGGGACTATTAAAATACCGTTAATTAAAAAATGTAAAAAACTGTTTTAAAAAATCTGAAAATATAAAAAAAAACTAAAAAGTTCAAATCAGCCCCTATTTGCCTCATTGAAAATGAAACAGTTAAAAAAGAACACATATTTGTATTGTCGCTTTCAGAAATGCCCAATCAAAATATAAAATCAATTCATCTAATCGGCACACGGCTTGGTGATAAAATAAAATTCCAAATGCCAAATTTGTTTTTGGTTGGTGCAATCATGTTTTAAAATGCAATAACAGGCAATCAGAACATCGCATCTACACAAAAATGGTACAATTAACAACATCAGCTCAAGACGCAAAAAATAAGCCATCACTGAGCCCCAGATCTGAAAAGATGAGAACGCTACGGGCCTCAGAAGATGGCGACAAAAGCGCTACTCTTCTGAACTTCTGATTTTTATTTTTTTACCCCTAAGATAATTATACATGTTTGATCTACGAACTTTTGCCGACCTGAGGCATCACACAGACACATCAGTTTTACCATATAGTGAATATGGTAAATAAAATACCCCAAAACAATCATACAATTGCACTTTTTTTGCAATTTCACCGCACTTGGACTTTTTTTTCCCCGTTTTCCAGTACATTATATGGTAAAACTCATGGTTTCATACAACTTGTCCTGCAAAAGATACGCCCTCATATGACAATATTGACGGAAAAAAAAACACGTTATGGCTCTCGCAAGAATGGGAGGAAAAGAAGGGAATTTTGTTTACTTACCATAAATTCCTTTTCTTCTAGCTCCAATTGGGAGACCCAGCCAATTGAGACAATTGGGTGTATAGCTATGCCTCCTGAGGCCACACAAAGTATTACACTAAAAGTGTAACGCCCCTCCCCTTCTGCCTATACACCCCCCGTGCTCACGGGCTCCTCAGTTTTGGTGCAAAAGCAAGAAGGAGGAAAAAATTATAAATTGGTTTAAAGTAAATTCAATCCGAAGGAATATCGGAGAACTGAAACCATTCAACATGAACAACATGTGTACACAAAAAACAGGGGCGGGTGCTGGGTCTCCCAATTGGAGCTAGAAGAAAAGGAATTTACGGTAAGTAAACAAAATTCCCTTCTTCTTTGTCGCTCCATTGGGAGACCCAGACAATTGGGACGTCCAAAAGCAGTCCCTGGGTGGGTAAATAATACCTCATAATAGAGCCGTAACCGGCTCCGTCCTACAGGTGGGCAACCGCCGCCTGAAGGACTCGCCTACCTAGGCTGGCATCTGCCGAAGCATAGGTATGCACCTGATAGTGTTTCGTGAAAGTGTGCAGGCTCGACCAGGTAGCCGCCTGACACACCTGCTGAGCCGTAGCCTGGTGCCGCAAGGCCCAGGACGCGCCCACGGCCCTGGTAGAATGGGCCTTCAGCCCTGAGGGAACCGGAAGCCCCGAGGAACGATAAGCCTCGAGAATTGGTTCCTTGATCCACCGAGCCAGGGTTGATTTGGAAGCTTGTGTCCCTTTACGCTGGCCAGCGACAAGGACAAAGAGTGCATCCGAGCGGCGCAGGGGCGCAGTACGAGAAATGTAGAATCTGAGTGCTCTCACCAGATCTAACAAGTGCAAATCCTTTTCACATTGGTGAACTGGATGAGGACAAAAAGAGGGTAAGGAGATATCCTGATTGAGATGAAAGGGGGATACCACCTTAGGGAGAAAGTCCGGAACCGGACGCAGAACCACCTTGTCCTGGTGAAACACCAGGAAGGGGGCTTTGCATGACAGCGCTGCTAGCTCAGACACTCTCCGAAGTGAAGTGACTGCTACTAGGAAAACCACCTTCTGCGAAAGGCGTGAGAGAGAGATATCCCTCATTGGCTCGAACGGTGGTTTCTGAAGAACCATCAGCACCCTGTTCAGATCCCAGGGTTCTAGCGGACGCTTGTAAGGAGGGACGATGTGACAAACCCCCTGCAGGAACGTGCGTACCTGTGGAAGTCTGGCTAGGCGCTTCTGAAAAAAGACAGAGAGCGCAGAGACTTGTCCCTTAAGGGAGCCGAGCGACAAACCCTTTTCCAATCCAGATTGAAGGAAGGACAGAAAAGTGGGCAAGGTAAACGGCCAGGGAGAAAAACCCTGAGCAGAGCACCACGACAGGAATATTTTTCCACGTCCTGTGGTAGATCTTGGCGGACGTTGGTTTCCTGGAAAAAACGGCCCTTGAGACAGCAAGTCTGGTCGGTCTGGTAGTGCCCACGGTTGGCCGACCGTGAGATGCCACAGATCCGGGTACCACGACCTCCTCGGCCAGTCTGGAGCAACGAGGATGGCGCGGCGGCAGTCGGCCCTGATCTTGCGTAACACTCTGGGCAACCGTGCCAGAGGAGGGAACACATAAGCGGTGCCTCCGGCGGTCTTTTTAGGACGTGACTTAGACCGCCATGCATCGGAGTTCCTCTGACCTTTCTGAGGCCTTTTGGACGAGGAAAATTGAGACCTGCCCGCGGTCCGAAAGGACCGAAACCTCGATTGTACCGTCCGTGGTTGAGGTCTGTTTGGTTTGGACTGGGGTAAGGATGAATCCTTTCCCTTGGATTGTTTAATGATTTCATCCAATCGCTCACCAAACAAGCGGTCGCAAGACAATGGCAAACCGGTTAAGAACTTTTTGGAAGCAGAGTCTGCCTTCCATTCACGTAGCCACATGGCCCTGCGGAGTACCACCGAATTGGCGGATGCCACCGCCGTACGGCCCCCCCGAGTCCAGGATAGCATTAATGGCGTAGGACGCAAACGCCGACGCCTGATTGGTTAAGGACACCACTTGCGGGGCAGATGTACTACTGCATTAACCTGCGCCTGACAAGCTGAGATAGCTTGGAGCGCCCATACGGCTGCGAATGCTGCGCGCCTATAGCTTCATAGATGGATTTCAACCATAGTTCCATCTGTCTGTCAGTGGCATCTTTGAGTGAAGCCCCATCTTCCACTGCAACTATGGATCTAGCCGCCAGTCTGGAGATTGGAGGATCCACCTTAGGACACTGAGTCCAGCCCTCAACAACCTCGGGGGGGAAGGGATAACGTGTGTCCTTAAGGCGCTTGGAAAAACGCTTGTCCGGACAGTCTCGGTTTTTCTGTATTGCCTCTCTGAAGTCAGAGTGATCCAGAAACATATTTAATGTACGCTTTGGAAACCTGAAATGTAATTTCTCCTGAGAAGCAGACTCCTCAATAGGGGGAGCTGGGGGAGAAATATCCAACACCTGATTGATGGTCGCTATAAGGTCATTCACTACTGCGTCGCCTTCAGGTGTATCCAGGTTGAGAGCGGCTTCAGGATCAGAATCCTGATCTGATACCTCCGCGTCATCCTCCAGAGAGTCCCCCTGCTGGGACCCTGAACAGTGTGATGAAGTGGAGGGAATTCCCCAGTGACCCCGCTTGGGCGGCCTGGGACTGCGGTCCGTGTCAGAGACCTCACCCTGTGACCTATGGGTTACCGCAGGGGCACTTTGCTGTTCCAAATGAGGGGGACCAGGGGTCAAGGATTGGACAGTGCCCGGGGCCTGAATCACCGGTCTGGACTGCAATGCTTCCAGTATTTTAGCAGACCATTTATCCATACTCTCAGACAGTTTGTCAGCAAAGGCTGCAAACTCCGTCCCTGTCACCTGGACAGTGGTAGCAGGTGGTTCCACCTGGGCCACCTGTAGCAGAGGCTCCGCTGAGTAAGTGCCACAGGGGCCGAGCATTGCACACAATGAGGGTCAGTGGAACCTGCCGGTAGTACAGCTGTACAAGAGATACAGGTTGCTAGCCAAAAATAAACAGAGCGACCGTACAGTGCAAATGTATAGCCTATAAGCCTATATATATATATATACACTTCGGTACTCAGTGGGGGCAGCACCACAGGTGCTGCTTACCGACCGCTCAGAGCGGTTGTGTGATCACCAGAGTCCCTGCCTGGGTCTCCCTGTGTTCTCTCCTCTCCAGCATCTGAATCGCTGACAGGAATGGCTGCCGGCGTTCTGTGGGGAGGAGGGGACCGTGGGCGTGCCCAAGAAAAGTGCGGGAATCTAGTGCCCCAGTGTACTGAGTGAGGAGGGAGGAGGATACAAATGTATGCTCCAACCCTCGGCGCTGACGATCTGTGCAGCGTCCCGCCCTTCCCCTGACTGGCAAGCCTGTGGGCGGGAATAAACGACACTAGGCCGCAGAAGCCGGGGACTAAAGTTATAAGCACGGCCGGCAATAAGCGCGGCCGCGCGGTAGTCCCCCGGCGCACTAACACCTCCAGCAGTGCTGGAAAGTGTCTGGCACTAACGCTCCATGTCCGGCGCACCAACACACCCAGCAGAGCTGAAAGTGTCTGGCCCAAGCGCTCCATGCCCGGCGCACTAACACACCCAGCAGTGCTGGAAAGTGTCTGGCACAAGCGCCCCATGTCCGGCGCACTAACACACCCAGCCGAGCTGGAAAGTGTATGGCACAAGCGCTCCATGCGCGATAGTCCCCGGCGCACTAACACACCCAGCAGTGCTGCAATGTGTGTGGCACCAGCGCTCCATGCGCGGTCCCCACGGGGACACAGAGTACCTCACAGTAGCAGGGCCTTGTCCCTGACGATACCCGGCTCCTATCCAGCAGGTTCCCAGGGGCTGCGGAGGGAGCACGGTCCCAGTGCCTGGAGACCGATCCGGGTCCCACTTCACCCAGAGCCCATTAAGGGATGGGGAAGGAAAACAGCATGTGGCTCCTGCCTGTGTACCCGCAATGGGTACCTCAACCTTAACAACACCGCCGACAAAGTGGGGTGAGAAGGGAGCATGCTGGGGGCCCTGTTATGGGCCCTCTTTTCTTCCATCCGACCTAGTCAGCAGCTGCTGCTGACTAAGCTGTGGAGCTATGCGTGGATGTCTGCCTCCTTCGCACAAAGCAATAAAACTGAGGAGCCCGTGAGCACGGGGGGTGTATAGGCAGAAGGGGAGGGGCGTTACACTTTTAGTGTAATACTTTGTGTGGCCTCCGGAGGCATAGCTATACACCCAATTGTCTCAATTGGCTGGGTCTCCCAATGGAGCGACAAAGAAAATGAAAATGAAAAATGGAAAATTGCCCTGGGGTGAAGGGGTTAAAACAAAAGTTCTTTTTACGGCAACATACTATCCTTTCTCTAGTAAAACCACTGTTATCTGCATTCAGTGTAGGGACAGCTGGTGGAGGGGGGATAGTTATTAATAAATAAAATGAGGTGGGGTCCCTCCTATTTTTGATAACCAGCAAAGGTAAAGCAGACAGCTGGGTGCTGTTATTATCAGACTAGAAAGGACAATGTTTTTTGGCCCTTCCCAGCCTAAATATTCCAACCCACAGCCGCCCCAGAACTGGCGCATCATATTCCTAGCCTGATAATATCAGCCCGCAGCTATCTGCTTTACCTTTGCAAATTATCAAAAATAGAGGGGGCACCACATCCTTTTTGCATTTATTTATTTAAACATAAAAATCTGTCCAATAAAGCTCCACAGGGTGCACTTTTATTATATGTCAGGAGGTTGTGCAAGTACATGTCTGTCTATATGTTTGTATGTCTATATATCTGTCTCTATCTATTATCTATTTCTACCTTTTGTCTATCTCTATAGCATTCATTTTTGTCCAAAAACGCTAAAATATGCAGGTGAAAAATGCAAAAGCAAGACAAAACTGGGAATCTGATGCTGCCTTGCTTCGTTAGGAGGAATGATCATTACATTCTTTGTGTGTAAAATGAATATGCTTTATTGATATCAGGTCAATACCTTTTGTTTTTACTTGCTTATAGCACCATTCATTCCACAGCCCTTTACAGACATAATCCTTATCTTTCGTGTGTGGTCGTGTGTGGGAGGAAACCAATGTACCTGGACAAAACCCACGCAGAACATTCAAACTCATTGTAGATTTTGTCCTTTGTAGGTTTTGAAGCCAGGACCCCAGCGCTGTAAAGCATTAGTGCTAAAAACTGAGCCGCCGTGCTGTCCATTGGTGTGCTCCCGAAACACCCTGACCTGACAGCAATAAAGCATTATTTTACATACAAAAGATCCAAAGATCATTCCTCCAAAACAGAACACCGCGGGATCAGAATATCTAATTTGTTTCCTGTACAATATACACGGATGGAACGAGGTTCAGGGAAAAGAGATGCCGGCAGCAGCTCATATTTTAATCTCTAGAGTCTACAAAAGTGTGTCCTGCACAAGGTGGGAGGCAAAACACAGGAAAGTTCTGTAGGAAACCCACAGGAACCACTGCTATAAAACAGTGTTGCCCTATAAAGCAATATCTTTTATGAGGATCTGTCTCAATGCTATGGCTACAAGGGTCAGGACCAGTGAAACATCTGTGCGTGGCAGCCATTTCTGTATCTCCTATAGAGGTGGGAGTTTTAGAAACAGGTAGTCTGCTATGTTATATTGTGTCAGTGACTCCCATTCACTTCTGTGGGAGATAGTATTGTAGAGTGAGCTATAGCTATTTCTGTACCTGGCTGTATGCCATCCACATAGACACATTTAGATCTCAGCCATGAATGGCAATTTATGTTCAAATCAAAGTTTATTAGAATAGAAGATAATCAAACAATGGCACAGCGCGCAGGCTGAGGGTATATATCCCAAGCTAGCTGCTAAAAACATCACAGTTCCTTGACTACACCTGCGCCACTGGCGACCAAAAATAACAAGTACAATTCGTATGTGTGTGAAATAGGAAGAACAAGTTGAAAAATAAAGAGATAAAGAAGAGGAGGTGGAAGAAGAAATTAGAGACAGTAAAGACAACAGAAACGTGGGAAAGTAAGATGAAAGGGGAAGGGTACAAAGGGTTCCCAACCGAATGGACGCGCCCTCCTACATCAAAACCAGATTTTCAAGGCTAACCTTCCAGGTACAGAAATAAGAGAATGGAAAATTACCTACATACCTGCCCCCCCGTGAATCCATAGACCCATATCCGGTGAGTCCCTGAACATGATCCACGGGGCCCACGTAGCATCAACTTTGTCCTTGTTGCCGAGTGTCTGACCTATCAAGGTCTCCATCCTGAGGATCTCGTTGCACTCTGCTATGAATTCATCCCGTGATGGGATTCTAGTTTGCTTCCAATATCTTGGAATTAGGTTTCTGGCAGCTGTATGAATGGCAATTTAAATGCATTTTGTTGGTTTGGTTTTTTTTTGTCCTCTGTAATTGGGTTTAATTTGTGTTTGACTTTTTCCACCTCTGTGCATCACAATACAAATCTGGATGCAGAATGAGAAGAATTCAGTCTTGATGACAAATTATCTCAGAAGTTTGTTCAGGAGAGAAGAGATAAGAGATAAAGTGGCTTCCATCAGTCAAACTCTCTTATGAATCCTTATAAGAGACTGTGACGCCCTGGACTAGCCAGGTAGACACAGGTAGGCCCTTACACAAACACCTCCCCCCCTTAATAAGGTGACAGCAGCCAACCTACAAAACCCTTGTCACCTCCCTCCAGGTTTGATGTCCACACCAGGGGGCGGAGCCAGGCGGTTGGCTCCACCCACCGAGGAGTTCACAAACCCTTAGGCAGGAAAACGTTAGAGATTAGTTTTGACAGTGAAGTGGAGTGGAGTTCAAGTGCAGACCTGTGCCCAGGTCTGCCATAGTCTAACACCAGGTGTTTTGGTTGGAGCCCAGTCACCTCTGGCAAGGAGGCAGACGGAGGTGGCCGCCTGCAGGAGCTGGGATTACAGCCGGTGGAACCATAAGGGACCGGGATCGGGTGGTGGCCCGCCGGTACCGAACCGGGGAGCTGATTGGAAACCGGAGCACCAGGAGGGGTACTCAGACCCAGTACGATGCCCAGAAACAACTGGACCGAGTTGATTCAACTGATTGAGGATTGGACTTTAGGCCCTTTCCCACCTAATACCCGACTGAAGACAACAGCCCAACCATAGGGGTAGAAAGTCACCGCCCAGGCATCGAGACCCGACGGGCCAGCGTCTGCGGGCAAAAAGGGCTCTCCCAGCACACACCAGGCTGGGGAGCGGACTACCGTTGCTCAGGCATAGGAGTCATCATTTCTACAAAAGTGAGGTGCAGGAGAAAGGCGGAAACCACCAACCTAAAAAGGGGGAAAAGCGCAGCCGGCTGCGGGCACCGTCCACCACCTTGTTTGGTTTACCAGAGACTCCAGCGTGTTTGTAATAGTGAGTACAACAGTGCCTTCGGGCCACGCACCGCGCCGCACTGTGACGACACGCCAGCACGCGTCCAAACCCCACCTCAGCACCTTCCTCGGGCCCCCAAGACTATCATCCCCCCTACCCATGGAGGGGTCAACACCAAGCTGCGCAACACCGTCCCCGGGAGCCTAGTCAACAGCAGCGGTGGTGTCCATCCATTCACCACAACCCGTGGGTGGCGTCAGGAACTCAAATCCCCAAACAACCGCGGCTCCGGCCGTGGACCTCCCCACCGAAGTCCCTACACATAGCGCCAAGCCCCTTTCAGAGCGACGTGACCCCAGGGTCCGTAAGGAGCTCGAGCCACCCACCGACAAGCACGGATCCGAGCGGCTCGGCAGCCGGCCGAGCCCCGGGGCGGTACAAGACCAGCATTATGAAATCAGTGAGTCAACTCTTGACACCCCAGACGATCACCTTATTTAAAATTGGAGACTGCTTTTTTTCCAACAACAGTGCCACTCTTGTCCATCGGCTAAACATGGTATTACACAACATCCCTAGATGAGAGTAAGTACTAAACAAAACTAATCGACAAGGCTTTGCTGTTTATGAAAGTTGCAACTTTTGTATATATTTAACAATACACGTTTTGACTCTTCCCCAAACTTTTATGCTGGATATAAGGCTATGGGCACATGGAGTTTTTCAAGGAGTATTTGGACTAAACAAAACTCCAAATCCTCAAAATAAAAAGAGTAGGTTCTGCTCTGAAAACTGCAAAAAGACTCCTTAGGCTGAGTGCCCACAATGAGTTTTTGACCCTGTGTATTTTTGCTTTGTCTAAAAGGCAGATGTCACGGGGGCGAATGACAGGACTGGGACACCTAAGCTGACCCTCAGACTGGGTAGCTTGCGATGTTTCACACCTCAGAGGTACACTAGATGGTAGTGAGGTCTGAGTCATCTGCATGTCCCTGACTCCTGTCCTAGCCCTGATGTAATTCCCCTCCCCCACCTCCACCAGAGGGGAGAGCAAGGACCGTAAACACAAATCCCACAACCAGATACAGACAGGGAAAAATGACAACTCATGCACACGGCAACCACACACAAAGGAGCCACTAAATTTGCACAAGGGGCAACAACATAAAAAGGGGGGGAAAAACAGACTACTGGGAAACTTCCATAACGTACAACCAGCATACCACAAACGGCTGCAGCCTGCACCAATGCTGCAGCCAACAAAATAGAACAGAGAGAGGGTTTCTCCAGCTCCTTACTCCTCCTAGCCAAGCTTCCAAATGAATAAAAATAACCGGCACCCTCTGCTGGAAGCAGAGGGTATATATGGGACCTGGGAGTGGTCCAAACCGAAAACACCTGACCAGTAGTCAGAGGCTGCTGAAAGGTAAACTGACATTAACCCTCTCCTCCCCAAAGGAAAGGGAATTCATTTAATCAGCAGAGTCTCACAAGGTAAAGTGAGACTTTGACCCAGAACCTGACACAAAACTCCACTACAGAGAGAAGACCGTGACAGCAGCATCTTACAGTGGCAGCAAAGAGGGTGGAATTTATAGAAATCTGCAACATATCTATCCTCAGGCCTCTGATGGGAACACCTGATGAGCACCATCATACATTTAAATAATGTTTAACTCAGGAAGAGTTCAGAAATCAATATTTTGTGAAATAACCATGATTTTTTAATCACAGCTTTCATGAGTCTTGGCTGCTTTCCACCAGTCTTTCATACTGCTTTTGGGTGATCTTATGCCACTCCTGGTGCAAAAATTTAAGGAGTTGTTCTTTGTTTGATAGCTTGTGACTATCCATCTTCCTCTTGATTACATTCCAAAGATTTTCAATGGGGTTCAGGTCTGGAGATTGGGCTGCCCATGACAGGGTTTTAATGTGGTGGTCCTTCATGCACACATTGATTGACCTAGCTGTGTGCATGGCGCATTGTCTTGCTGGAAAAAACAGTCCTCAGAGTTGGGGATCATTGCCTGAGCAGAAGGAAGCAACTGTTTTTCCAGGATAACCTTGTATGTGTCTTGATTCATACGTCCTTCGCAAAGTTTAATCTGCCCAATTCCAGCCTTGCTGAAGCATCCCCAGATCATCACTGATCTTCCACCAAATTTCACAGTGGGTGCAAGACACTGTGGCTTGTACGCCACTCCAGATCTCCCTCTAACCTTTAGATGACCAGGTGTTGGGAAAGCTGATAATTAGACTCATCAGAGAAGATTACCTTACTCCAGTCATCTACGGTCCAATCCTTATGGTCTTTGGCAAACTTCAGCCTGGCTCTCCTTTGCTCCCTTGATGAAAGTCTTTTTCTAGCTTTACATTACTTGAGCCCTGCCTCTAGGAGCCTGTTACGAACTGTTCTTGCCGTGCACTTCACCCCAGCTGCCATTAGCCATTCCTTTAGTAGGTCACTTGATGTCATCCTGCGGTTGCTGAGTGACATTCGAATAAGATGACGGTCATCCCGGTCAGTGGAGAGTCGCTTTCACCCTCTGCCGGTCTGTAGCTTTGTTGTCCCCAATGTCTTGTTGTAATGGACTCCCATCTTAGGAATTTTAGTGATGGAGGCAACATGACGCTCACTGTATCCCTCTGCTAGTAAAGCCAGAACTGAGCCCTTCTTTTCCTCACTTAAGACTTTTCTTTTCAACTCCTTTGCCATGGTTAAAAGTACATTTTTTTCATTCCTATTGGGATATTACTAGCACTTGTTTTGCCATCCAGCTTGTCCTATTGCAGGAGGATTGTGAAGACCACAGCAGTGTTTGTTATACTTTCCGTAGTTAAATAAGATCTGGTTCAGGTGATCACCTAATCAGAAGCACATTAAGTAGAATGAGGTGGACTCTGGTGGAATTCAACTGACACTGGATTGGAATGGCTGTCAGACACGTAGAGAAGCTGATTGTTATAAAACTGTGCAGTGGTCTCTTAATTTTACCAGAGCTGTATATATGTGTACTGTTTATACATATACATATCTTTGCTCAGACACATTTTATGTCATATGGAAATAGGAAACAAATAGTCCAGCTCACCATATAAGTCAGATATTTGTTGACGGTGGATGGAGAAGATGTCAGATCAACATGTGATCTAATGGAAAAAGATTTCCAGCCCAACGTCTAAGTGGAAATAAAAAAAACTTGTATATTTCATATCCTTGAAGGCCACCAGCTTGTGGCAAAACAGTACTGTGTACTCCCATGTTTTGCCACATGCTGGAGGATTTTAAGGATATGAAATAAACAACATTTTATGTCATAGTCTTAGTAATATATATACGGTACATACATTAAAAAAAAGGAAATTTCTTTTTATTTGCTTGCGTCCTTATACAAAAATACAGAAGATTACTCCCTTGATAAGAATGTACAGTAATAGGCTTAGGTGCTCTAATCTCATTTGTGACAAACAAATAATCCTCATGTTTGGTAGCGTAGCAACATGATAGAAATGAAAATCCATTAACTTGTACATTATTTACTGCATACGTGTCAATAAAAATGTCTATTAAAAAATATCAAAATAAAAAAATGTAGAACCGTGCATGTTACTGCACCCGCTAAGTGGTGCCATTACGTCACTGCAAGAAAAAGAGAGTCCTGCCCAAGTACAATTGGAAGGCTGTAGTTGAAAAACCGCATCATGATTGCTGCGTGTGAACACAGCCTTAAAGGGTTATTCCCATCTCCAAGATCATATCCCAATATGTAGTAGGTGTAAAAATAAGAATATTAGCAAATACCTCCAATTAGAAATGTAGTATAGTTCTCCTGATTTGCCAAGTCTCTTACCTCATGTGCAGGCATTGCATCTTAGGTATTCATGTTTACTGCCACAAGCAAATAACTAACTGTCATTATATGAGTGGACGTAACCATGGATACCTAAGCTGCAATGCTCTGCACATTAGATAAAAGACATAGATAATCAGGAGAACTATACTACATTTCTATTAGAGGTATTTGCTAATATTATTATTATTATTATTATTTTTATAATGCCTCTTACTTATTGGAATAGGATCTTGGAGATGGGAAAACCCCTTTAAAGTGAACCTGTCAGGTGCAATATGCACCCAGAAAAACGAGCATTTTTTGGTGCATATTTCTAATCCCTGCCTAATTGTCCCAGACTACAGTACCATAGATACAGGGATTTTTAGCAAAAGTATTTCTAAAGATCTTTTATAAGGTGTTAATGAGGCCAGCGACTAGTCCCGAGGGCGTAAGTTCCCTTAGCTAATCGGCCCCCTTAGCAAGTAAGCACGCCCCGAACTTCCGGTCATGCGCACTACACCAGATTGAAGCTGGGATGCGTACACCCGGCTTCATAGTGCCCATGACCGGAAGTTCGGAAACGTTCTGGTCGTGCACACTGATCCGAAAACCAGCAGTAGCAGCAGAGAGGTGAGAGCGACCATGCCTCTGACGGTTATCACTGCAGGATCTCCGCTACAAAAACATTTTGTAGGAAATTAGCTTAAAGATACAGTTTCACTTTGCAGATTCATTGCAGATATGCCTGATTCAGTCTGTTTATCTGAATAAGGCTACTTTCACACTTGCGTTGAACGGCATCCGGTGCATTGCGTTGTGTGACGGATGCAACGGATCGTACAAAAGAACGCAATCCGTCATAGTTTTTTCTTCCTGACTCTACACTTCTGGGCATGTGCAGTTGTGTAAAGACGGTTGCGTTAACGGAATCCGTCAAATCACGGATTCTAACAGAATCCGCCACCATAGGCACCCATTATAAAAACAACGGACGCCGACGGAATCCTGCAGATTGCGTTTTTTTTACACTCCGCCAAGCACAGAAAAAAGCTACATGCAGCGTTCCATCTGCCAGGTAGATGCAACGCAGCGTCGACTGACGGATGCAACGCAAGGCCATCCGTTGTTATCCGTAGCTAATAGAAGTCTATGAGGAATAAAACGTTTTCCTGCAACAGTTACCGTAATTCCTCAAGACGGCGGATAGCAACGGATGCCGTTCAACGCAAGTGTGAAAGTAGCATAAAGCAGTTTATGCAGGGCTCATATAGATTTCTGCAAACTGGGACCACTGATAAAACGAACGCAACAAATTTTTCCTGTATTAAAATACTATTTGGCATATGACACACTCTCATTACTAGAAATTGGAAAGGAAATGGCATATTTAATGCTAGTCTGGAAAAATTCACGTTATCATTGCCCATGAAGAGGAGGCACATTTTTTGGAGGGGCTCAAAATCTCCTGCAGTTGGTTTACAAATCAGCAAACTATGGGAATAACCAATAATGGCTACAGAGAGATATTCAATGGAGCAATGCTAAACCGTTCATCGTGTATGAATGACCAATATTCGAGAAAGGAGTCAGACATATTCAGAGCACCAGCGGGCTAAAACGCAATATATATTTATGCGTAATGTAATATAGCCATGGAATACACATACAGATCTGGAGGGCCAGGGCTGTATCACAGATTTTGTAGTAAATTTCAGCTCTGTTCACAGTTCTTGGACTTCACCAGCAGCAAAGCTTAAGGCTATGTGCGCACGCTGCGGATTTACGGCGGATTTGCTGCAGAAAATGTTTCTAACATTTCTGCTTTCATTCCCCAGCAAAACCTATGTATTTTTTTTATACCTGCGGATTTACCCATGGAATTTCCGATGCGGAATTAATGTGCATGTCACTTCTTTTCTGCAGGTAACGGTGTTTTTTGCCATAGATAATGGTAAAAACCTGCAGGGACCAACCTGCGGAAAAACTGCGTCAAATCCGCACCAAACCGCAGCAAAACTGCATGCGGATTTCGTTACTGTTTTGGTGCGGTATTCTTTCAGAGGGACCGGTTTTTCCTTAAGAAAAAGTCAGTTTCTAGTGCGCACGTGGCCTAAAGGGCGCTTTACACGTTGCGACATCGCTAGCGATTGCTAGCGATGTCGCGTGCGATAGCACCCGCCCCCGTCGGTGGCACGATATGTGGCGATCGCTGCCGTAGCAAACATTATCGCTATGGCAGCATCACACGCACATACCTTGTCAGCGACGTCGCTGTGACCGCCGAACAATCCCTACCTCAAGGGGAAGGTGCGTTCGGCATCATAGCGACGTCACTGCAGCATCACTAAGCGGCCGCCCAATAGAAGCGGAGGGGCAGAGATGAGCGGGACGTAACATCCCGCCCACCTCCTTCCTTCCGCATTGCCGGTGGACGCAGGTAAGGAGATGTTCGTCTTTCCTGCGGTGTCACACATTGTGATGTGTGCGGCCGCAGGAACGACGAACAACATCGTAACAGCAACGATATTAACGAAATGAGTGACGTGTCAATGAGCAACGATTTTTCACGTTTTTGCGATCCTTGATCGTCGTATATTGGTGTCACACACTGCGATGTCGGTAACGACACCGGATGTGCGCCACTAACGACGTGACCCCGACGATATATCGTTACCGATATCGCAGCGTGTAAAGCACCCTTAAGGATTGGCTGGCAGGGCATATGCTCTAGGCGTTTAGTACCAGAGTGGGGGGGGGGCACCAACAAGCCATGTCCATAGTAATCAGATATTAGTCTCTAGAGCAACTTAAGGTACCGTCACACTAAGCGACGCTACAGCGATCCCACCAGCAACCTGACCTGGCAGGGATTGCTGGTGAGATGTCTCACAGGCAGATCTGACCAGCAACCAGTGACCAGCCCCCAGCCAGCAGCGCCGCGTGGAAGCGATGCTGCGCTTGGTAACTAAGGTAAATATCGGGTAACCAACCAGATATTTACCTTGGTTACCAGCGCACACCGCTTAGCGCTGGCTCCCTGCACTCCTAGCCAGAGTACACATCGGGTTAATTACCCGATGTGTACTGCAGCTACATGTGCAGGGAGCAGGGAGCCGGCACTGGCAGCAAGAGCGGCGGATGCTGGTAACGAAGGTAAATATCGGGTAACCAGGGAAAGGTCTTCCCTTGGTTACCCGATGTTTGCCCTGGTTACAGCTTACCGCAGGCTGCCAGACGCAGGCTCCTGCTCCCTGCTCGCTTCATTTCGTCGCTCTCTCGCTGTCACACACAGCGATGTGTGCGTCACAGCGGGAGAGCGACGACCAAAAAAAGAAGCAGGACATTCAGCAACGACTGGCGACCTCACAGCAGGGGCCAGGTCGTTGCTGGATGTCACACACAGCGACAGCGACGGGACGTCGCTGCAACGTCACAGGAAATGGTGACGTAGCAGCGACGTCGTTGTCGTCGTCGCTGTGTGTGACACCACCCTAAGTCTCTGCCCTGGGTAAAAGAAAGCTTATCTACAACGCTATAAGAAAGGCAGATATAAGCAACTGTATAGACACACCAACAAATAAGAAACAGCAAACAGTTACTTACCTAGGTAATATAATGCTTTGCAGCTGCCATCATCTAGTTTCCCATTTTGCGGTAACCACTAGCTGTTTTATTTCTTGGGATGGATAGGATCCATATCTGCACAAAAGAATACAGAAATAACTTTTAATGGTGAGACAAATGTAGTTTAGAAGGCATAAATGACACCAGGTAGGCAAAAAAGGGGTGAAAAGAGAGGATAAATAGGAAAACAAATCTTCTAAAAATAATTTAGATTTTTTTTCCCGAAGTTTTACTTAAACTTTAAGGCTGAGAACGCACTTTGCGTTTTTACCTGCGTTTCCGCAGCGTTGTAAGCAGCAGTGTTTTTGTGCCAAAACGCATGCGTTTTGGTTTTCCATGATAGTCAATGGAAAATGATGATTTCTTGCCCGCACTTTGCGTTTTGAAACGCTGCGTTTAATTTGCATATTTTGTGGCAAAAGCCATGCGTTCAAAGAAGCAGCATGTCAATTGTTTTTGCCATTTTGGGTGCGTTTTGCTAACATTGAAGTCAATGAGAAATGGCAAAAACCAAGATTCCTTCAAATTCCGCGTTTTGCCTGCTTTTTCAGTGCAGAAAACATGCGTTTTGGACTTCCAAAACGCATGCTTTTTGGACATCAAAATAAATGGTTTGATATGTCCCTTTACACACACACAAAATCCGACAATTAAATTTATGAAAAATATGCATTTATTGCTATATTTCTGATAAAATGTTTATTACAGCTATAATTTTATGAATTATATCTATTTTTATTATTTTTCCCAATAATAGATTTTTTCCTTTTTTTTTTTTTTAACTTTTTTCATTCTTTTTGACTGTTTAAACTATATTAGGCAGTGTCTTGATGTTCAAAACGCATCTGTCAAAACGAGGTGAAAACGCATGTAAAAAGCGCTGAATCCCTTTGATGAAGGGAACAAGACAGGGCTGCCCATTATCTCCTCTTTTATTCAACCTGGCAATCGAGCCGTTGTCAAGAATACTACAGGGACAAAATAGCTTTAAAGGAATCAAGATAAGGGGTTCAGAAGTAAAGACAGCGCTTTTTGCTGATGACATCATACTTTATATGGGGGACCCCGGTGCGGATTTGCCACAGACTCTTGCCTTGATTGAAAAATTTGGTTCATTCTCCGGTTTCAAACTGAACAAAAAAAAATGCGAGATCATGTTCCTAAAGGGGCATCATGGGACAATGGGGGGACAAATAAGGGATGGCTGTCTATGTGGAATTCCTATAGCACAATCTTCAATTAAATACCTGGGAGTGCATATAGGAAGATCGGTGGAAACAATCTATAACTTGAATTATGGACCGCTAATCAGGAAAATTATAGTTCAATTAAAGGGATGGAAAGGTCTGCCACTTCCATTACTGGCAAGATACCACCTGATAAAAATGATGAGCTTTCCTAGGCTGCTGTATCCCTTCCAGACAATCCCGCTATTGCTAAAACTAAAGGATGTGAATAAGCTCAACTCCGCGTATACAGAATTTCTGTGGAGGGGAAGGAAACCCAGAATAAAGCTGCGTACGCTGATGAAGTCAGCAGAGGAGGGAGGTCTAAACTTTCCAGATGTCCAAGGGTATAATCTTGTATGTATCATGAGGCATGTAATTGATTGGGTGAGAGGAACGAGTAGGCACTCAGATCATGCGATGGAAACTAAATATGCGTCACCGTGGGATCTGACGTCCATTCTGCACTCCCCACTATCCAGGGTTGAAGGGCACATAAGGAACTCAATTATATTCCGAGACACCATGCTAACATGGAAGTCGGTAAGGAAAAAACTGGGGCTCTCATGGAAAGTGTCCAAGTACTTGAACCCCTGGGCATTCCCAAATTTTCCCCTGGGACGAGAAAACAAGCTATTTACTAGATGGAAAGAGAGGGGAGTCAGGAGAATGATAGATGTTATGAATGTGGAGGACAGGAGGTGGATGACAGGTCGGGAAGTGTTGGATAAGTACAACCTTAATAGCTCACATGTCATCCAGTATGAACAATTGAAACATGGAATAATAGGAGACCTGGGTGTGGTTGGAAGAGAGCTGAACAGAAGTTCGATTGATGAGTTACTGGAATGTGATGTAACAAGTATAAATGTCTCTAAAATTTATCGATCGCTAAGGGGGGTGCTTATCTCACGGGAGGATAGTCGGACTTTAAAAGCGTGGGGGAAACAATTGGGAAGGGAAGAAGTGGTGGATGATATACTGAGAGGATGGGTACAAGTGCGGAAACATATTACCAATGAGAGATGGAGAGACACTCAATTCAGAATTCTACATAGGGCCATTATAGGTTTCAACATACCAGGTAGGGATAGGTGGTGTCCTAAGTGTCAAAAAGAGAAAACGGATATGCTGCATGGGCTATGGGAATGTGAGACAATCGCTAGGTTCTGGAACCAAGTCAGACTATTTGCCCAGTCAACATGGGGAATTTTCAGCAAACTAGACTTAATGGTGTGGATTTTCCACTCCTTTGAGGGAGGAGTAGGAGGAGGACCGAGCACGCAGGAAAAGAGGAAATACGCAATAACGCATGACATAGCCATGATAGCTAAGCGTTGCATCTTAAAACACTGGATTCAAAGGGAGGGCCCATCCATAAAGGAGGTTGTGGGCGAACTACACAACCTTCTGAAGTGGGAAAAACTAGAAGCGGAGAGGGATAAAGATGGGTTGACAGCCAAGTTTTTTGTGAGATGGAGACATTTTATTGAAAGCCAATTCACACAGGGAGAAATAATTAACCTGATGGCACCTTTTGTTCACTCGGAGTGGTATATCCTGAGCGATATCCAGGACAGCCTGGGTAAACTGAGAATCACCTAGGAGGGGGCTCTGGCGGGAGGGGGAGACGAGACGGTTGGGAATACCAAGACACGCTAGCAAAATTGAAATCATTCAGGGACGACACAGAGATTTAACGAATTGTATTGCATATGTTATATTATATTTCATTACCTATGTTTTGGTTTAATGTTACTGTATACTATCTTAAATCGAACAGCAACATGGAACTCCAAATTGGGGTATCACCCACCTCTATGTCACATTTTGTCAGACGAATGTTCTTCTTTTGCAATGATACTTGTCATGGTTTTACAAATTTGAAAAATCAATAAAAAACGTTTTGGAAAAAAAAAAAAAAGCGCTGAAAACTCATCAAAAATGCGGTAAATACGCATGCGTTTTCAGCGCTAAAGTTCAGAAAAAGGCAACTTTGGTCAATCAATTAAGCCCAAAAGGTGCGTTTTGAACTGCAAGTAGGAGAACGCAAAGTGTGTTCTCAGCCTAAAAGTCTCCATACGTAATTGCCACCACCGCACGTTGAGGGTCACTTCACCATTCATCTTTAAGGGGCAAGCTGACTACAGTGCTCAACGTTTTCTGGCAAGTTCCACAGAAAATGAATGAATGAATGAATGAATGAATGCAGGGAGGAATGGTTAGCATGCGATGCTACCACTCCATTCTGGCCTGGATATTTCTTATCTGTCAGTTCAGTCTGACATGATGATACATTGATTGTTCATATGAACAATTGGACATATAATTATCTGGACCCATTCAAGCTGATAATATTCTTTGTTTAACTTAGATCCTGTGTTTATCAGACTCACAATTGTGCGCCCATTTGTCTCTGCATGTGGATGTGTCTTGGATATGTGGGTTTAGCAGCATCTATCTAGCCAAACCTTATAGTTTTTTTTTCTTTTCTGTTTCAGGTGCTATCCAAAAAAATGACATTACTCATCCTTGCCAACTTTTCAAAACTGTCTTTATATTGATGAGTCATCAATATAAAGACATGATGAGGGACTGCAGAGGACAAAGCCAACACTTGGTGTCAAGGTAATAAAAGTGGATGAGGGAGTGCTGCCTTCTGGGAAGCTTCTGCAGCGATAAGGACATTTTTTACACTTTCAGAAGTCCAGGAGGTTTCCCCTTTGGGTACTGTTAAGACCCCACTTTGCATTTCCACCTGCTGCTTTTTAGGTCCGTTTTGAGAAGCACCTTTTTCATGCCAAAAGCCATGCGTTTTGATTTCACAGCAAAGTCTATGGGTATGTGCGCACTAGGCGTTTTTTTCACGCTGCGTTTTTATGTGCGTTTTTGTCTCAAAAAACGCACCCGCGGCTAAAAAACGCGACAAAAACGCATGCGTTTTTGCCGCGATTTGGTGCGTTTTTTGCTGCGTTTTTGCTCACTGCGTTTTTAATCAGTGCACAATGCCATTAAAGATTGTTGATGAAAAAAAAAAAAAAAAGTCTGTCATTTCCTTCTTCAAAATGTTCATTGCATGCAGGAGAGCAGACAGACAGCTGCAGAACTAGTGTATGCAGGAGAGCAGACAGCAGCTGGAGAACTACAAGGCTCAGCATCCTCCATTCACTAGTGTATGCAGGAGAGCAGACAGCAGCTGCAGAACTACATGGCTCAGCATCCTCCATCCAGGACTGTATGCAGTTTTTTGCCCAAAAAGAAAAAAAAAATGACATGGGCTTCGCCATATTTTTGTATGCTAGCCGGGTACAGCAGGCAGGTACGGGCTGCCCCCAACCCCCAGCTGCCTATTTGTACCTGGCTGGGAACCAAAAATATAGAGAAGCCCTTTTTTTTTTAATTATTTCATGAATTTCATAAAATAATTAAAAAAAAAAAATGACGTGAGCTTCGCCTAATTTTTGAGTCCAGCCGGGTACAACTAGGCAGCTGGGGATTGGAATCCACAGTGCAGGGTGCCCAAGCTTTCTGGGCACCCCCACTGCGAATTGCAGTCCGCAGCCACCCCAGAAAATGGCGCTTTCATAGAAGCGCCATCTTCTGGCGCTGTATCCAACTCTTCCAGCTGCCCTGATGCCGGGTGGCTAGCTAGGTAATAATGGAGTTAGGGCTAGCTGTATATTATCAGCTAGCCCTAAGCCCGAAATTCATGGTGTCACGCCAATATTAGACATGGCCACCATGAATTTCTAGTAATGATAAAAAAAAAAACACAACACACAGAAAAATATTTTTATTAGAAATAAAAACACAACACAATTAGTGACTCCATCTTTAATGAAATAAAGAACCCCCCTCCGCAGTAATCCTGGGTCAGGGTCCCGCGCCGTCCAATCCGGATCCAATATCATCTGATCGGTTTGCTGGAAGGCAAAGCGATCAGATGATGTGTCAGGTTAAAGGACGTGAATCACATCACACATCAGCTGATTGTATAAAAGCCGGTTATACAATCAGCTGATGCATCAGTAGAAAAAAAAAATAATACTCACTTATGTGCTGTGCTGATTACCGGCAGCTCCTGCAGCGATCGATTGGACAGGAGTCTGATCCTGTCCGATCGCTGCAGGAGCTGCCGGTAATCAGCTGATGAAGTCCCCTGACGGCAGGATCAGCTGATAGCCGGCCGGGCGCGAAAAAGCCGGCGAGACTACGATCAGCTGATGCGTCAGGTGACTGCATCAGGTGATCCATCGCCAGGTCCTGCAAGCAAGGTCCTGCCCCGGGGAGACTGCACACAGCCAGAGCAGCGGTACCGAGACAGGGGCTGGGAGCGGGCATGGCACCAGGACCCTGCAGACAGGTGAGTATATATGACATTTTTTTTTTCTACTGTTCACTTTTGTTTTCGCCGCTGCCTCCACCTCCCGCCCAGACATGGCGCCGCACGGAGCTGACATGCACAGGACGGGAGGTCGAAGCAGCGGTGATGGTACCGGGAGGATTCATGCTTCTGTGTTTACCAACAGAAGGAATCCTCTTCCTGTACACGTCACTTTACTGCCCACCCAATGCGTTTATAGCTGCGTTTTTAGTCATAGAAACGCGGCTATATGCGTTTTTCATTGCGTTGTTGAACATCTCATTGAACTCAATGGGTGAAAAACGCAGTGAAAAACGCAGAAATAATTGACATGCTGCATTTTTGTGGTCACCACAAAAACGCAGCTACAAAAAACGCTGTGTGTGGACAGCACTTATGAAAACCCATAGACATTGCTGGGGAAGCAATGTCACTGCGTTTTCAGCACAAAAACGCGGTAAAAAACGCCGCTAAAAACGCGGCAAAAACACCTAGTGCGCACAAGGCCTATGGAAAAAGTAGATTTTCCGACCCCACTTTGCGTTTCTAAACGCTGCGTTTAATTTGCATATTTTGTGGCAAAAACCATGTGTTCAAAGAAGCAGCATGTCAGTTGTTTTTGCCATTTTGGGTGCGTTTTACTAACATTGAAGTCAATGAGAATTGGCAAAAACCAAGATTCCAGCAAATTCCTGCGTTTTACCTGCTTTTTATGTGCAGAAAACATGCGTTTTGGACTACAAAAACGCATGCTTTTTGGACATTAAAATAATGATTTCATATGTCCCTTTACACACACACACATAATCCAACAATTCAATTTAAAAAAAATTATAATTTATTGCTATTTTTGCAATAAATAGTATATTACCGCTATAATTTTATTCAATACTTCTATTTTCTATATTATTTCTAAAAATCTATGTGTTCCTTTTTTTTTTTTTTTTTCATTGTGTTTGACAGATTATGTTTAAACTGTGTTTATTAAGCAATATCATACAAAGGAATATCAGTACAATATGCATATACATTTTTCCAAGAAAAACAAACTTATTACATGAGAACCTTTTTGTATAATTGTGCTTGATTAGCAACTTATTCTTTACCTCTTCAGTAATACCCAAGGTACTAAAAGACCTTAAATAAGTATTGGCGCCAGAGGTAAACAACTTATCCTCTATTGTTTCGGTAATGTCCAAAGTATCTAAAAAACCTTGACTACAAATAAAATAAAATAACAGACTAGAGAAAAGAGGAAAAGGGTCTGATTGAAGAGATGAAAATAGATAAAGAAAAAGTGAAGAAGATAAGGGAGGGAAGAATGAAAGAAGAGAGAAAGATGAAAAAAATGGAAAAAAAGAGAGAAAAAGGAAAAAAAGGGGAGGGGAGGGGAAGGGGAATGGGAATAAAGTCTCCACTTCCACTCCCACCCTTTCATGTTTGACAGATTAAGCTTTATTAAGCAGTGTCTTGATGTTCAAAACGCAGGTGAAAAAGCATGTAAAAAGCGCTAAAAACGCATCTAAAATGCGGCAAATATGCATGCGTTTCAGCGCTAAATTTCTGAAAAAGGCAACTTTGGTCAAATCAATTAAGCCCAAAATGTGCGTTTATAACTGCAAGTAGGAGAATGCAAAGTGGGGTCTTGGCCTTACACTTTCATAAAGCTTCCGATGCAAGAGCATTGGCAGCGATATGCTACTGACCCTCTGCTGTGAGCGTCAGCTGAGGGTCATGTGATTGTGATGCAATCTTGCAATCGTATCACAGCTGCGGAGCAGAGGGAGGGAGCACTTTCTCCCCATCTCCTCCGCTGTCTGTCAATGAGAACATCACACTGCAGTCACATGACATGCAAGTGCAATGCCAAGTTTCACACGCTCCCATAGACTTGTATGGGGGTGCGTGAGCCAAGACTCACTGCCAAACGCAGCATGTTGGGATTCATTCTGCATACCGCTGGCATGAGAAATCAATTGCAGATGGACGCTGCCCCATTGTTTTGCACTGGTGCGAGTGCAAGCCAATGTTTTATCAGATTGCACTCGCACATGAAAATCGCAAGTGGAACAGTACCCTTTTTCAGAGACTCTCCCAGACGTCCAAGGAGAGGTGGCAAATATGGGATTATTGTGCTTTCTTAGGCCAGTTTCATATGATAGTATAGAAAATAGTTCAGAGTTCCATCCAGAAAAATTGACTAATTTTTTCTCACTTGTTATCCATATATAATCCAGTTTTGTTTTGTTTGTTTTTACAGCAGTAGCTATTACTAATTTACAGGAGCATTTACAGTTTCCTGTTACAGAACTGCAATGTATTCACTAAAACTACATGGTAAATTGTGGCGTGCGATTTTATTTCTTGCACCTCTTCCCCAATTTCCGGAGGAAAATTGTACTTGCTGTGATTTTTTTCCACACGCAATTTAATTAGGAAAAAAATAAATAAATTGGTCATCTACACTGCTCCATTAAATAACATTGCTCTGAGTGCTGTCCGTGTTTTTAACGGATGGCACACAGACCCAAATTTACAATCGTCTGCATGAACCCTTAAGAAGCAAAATATCGCTGTCTGCAGGAGGGGACAGACAGAAGTGGGTTCCTGGCCAAGAACAAAATATGGGCCCTTTGAAATCCAATAGCTTATCTTTATGTACAATTCCTCCTGCTTTGGAGATGGTAGTAGCCCTCTTGGGTCCCTGTGTGACTGCAATGGTATGTCCGCCCCTGACTGATTGGGAAAATAGCCCCCTTTGCTTATGGGTGCACCCACATGTAGAGGAATGCTGCATATTTTAGATGCAACTGACTGGAAAACCTTTACAGTTACAGTGCAATTAGAAGGAATGTATCATCAGAAAATTACCTGTGGTTTAAATTAGGTTCTTGTTTTAAATGTATTTTAAAATAAAAACAAAAAAAACAAACACAAAAACATTGGCATTTCCCCCCTTATCACAATTTTTATGTAAAAAAGAAAAAAAGTAGAAATCTTCTACTTTTCATATTGGCTGCTGGAGCTTTTCCGCACCCTGAATCAGTTGTTTCCAAAAATCCACATTGAGGCGCCGCTCACATCAGCGGTATTTTGCTGCAGGCCTGGATCCGGTACAAATGCGTTTCAGCTCGCATGTGACCGCATCTTGCCGCGATTCCATAGGAAATGAATAGAGCTGAAACGCATTTATACCGGATCCGGCCCTGCAGCAAAATACCGCTGATGTGAGTGCGGCCTTACATTACTATGAGTAGACTGACTCAGCCCCGATCTTTAGTATTGAATTTTGTATTTTGCTAGTTATTCCCACCCCTGTCTGTCTGCCTGTCCTTCCTTCCTCCTGTCTGTGGTATTAGGGCTCGTGCGCACATTGCGTAATTGCATGCATTTACGCTGTGTATAGCACTGCAGCGTAAATGCATGCATCCTGCGTCCCCTGCACAATCTGTGTAGATTGTGCATGATACGTACGACGTTGCTTTTTGAACACAGCGATTTGAATGCCAAAATTTTGACCCAAATCCGTGCGTACAAAAAAACAGCATGTCAATTAATTTGTGCGCTTTGGATGCAGCTCCCACTCTGTTTATGATGGGGGCCGCATCCTGAGCGCATGAAATTGGCTTTTTTTCTGCAGAAACACCGCATTCATTATGCAGTGTTTCTGTAGCGATTTGAAGCGCACATGTGCTGAGAAATCGCTGCAGAAATTTCAGCAGGTACTTGCGAACATAGCCTTAGGCTGTGTGCGCACATCGCGTCGTGTCAGCACATGTGCGCGTCAAATCGCTGCAGAAACACTGCATAATGAATGCAGTGTTTCTACAGAAAAAAAGCCGATTTCATGCGCTCTGGATGCTGCCTCCCTCATAGACAGAGCGGGGCCTGCATCCAAAGCGCACGGAATAAGTGACATGTTGCTTTATAGAACGCAGCGATTTGGAACAAAATTTTGGCATCCAAATCGCTGCGCTCTCAAACGCAACGTGCACATGGATTATGTACAATCTTCATAGATTCTGCAGGGGACGCAGGTCGCATGCATTTACGCTGCGGTGAAATACGCAGCATAAATGCATGAAATTTGGCAACGTGCGCATGAGCCCTTACAGCAGGGGTGGGGAACCTCCGGCCCGCGGGCCGTATGCGGCCCCCGATGACATTAAATGCGGCCCCCGGGCACATTCCAGGCTACCCCAGTGCTCGAGCGGCACTCGCGCTTTTGCCGTCCGCCGGCCCTTTAAAATCCCAGTGCGTTCTGGGTAGATGCTAGAATGTACGGGCTTTTTCCAGATCCTGATTGCAGCCCGTACTAGAATGTACGTGTTCTTTTCGGGACCTGAGTACAGCCCGTACATTCTAGACTGAACTCGGGACTGTGCTCGCGTGCTCAGGGTTTACCTTGTGGGCGGGGTAAACAGCGCGCTGTGCTCCTGTCACAGCAGAAGAGGTGCAGCAGATGCCTCCCTGCTGTACATGCCTCCTGGACCTGTGCTGTGTGACTTCTCCTCCCCTTGTACTGTGAGTATGCAACCCATCACCGCCCCCCCATCCAGTGCTGTGTACCCCTAGTAATGTGTGTAGCCCCAAGTGCTGTGTACCCCCTAGTACTGTGTGTAACTCCTCAGTGCTGTGTAATCTGTGCAGCCTCCTAGTGCTGTCAGTGCTGCCACATAGTGCTCTCCCTGCTGCCTCCTTGTGCTGTCACCTAATACTCTCCGTGCTGCCTTCTAGTGCAGTCACTGTCAGTGCTCTTTGTGCTGCCACCTAGAGCTCTCTGTGCTGCCACATAGTGCTCTCTGTGCTTCCACATAGTGCTCTCTGTGCTGCCACCTAGTGCGCTCTGTGCTGCCACTTAGTGTGCTCCGAGCTGCCACCTAGTGCCCCCCCCCGGCTGCCACCTAGTGCTCTCTGTGCTGCCACCTAGTGTTCTGTGCTGCCAACTAGCGCTGTCTGTGCTGCCAACTAGCTCTCTGTACTGACATCAAGCGGTCTCTGTGCTGCTAATTTGTGGTCTCTGTGCTGCCAGCTAGTGCTCTCTGTGCTGCCAACTAGCTCTCTGTACTGACATCAAGCGGTCTCTGTGCTGCCAATTGGTGGTCTCTGTGCTGCCAGCTAGTGCTCTCTGTGCAGCCAGCTAGTGCTGTCCGTTGTGCCGCCTAGTGCTGTCCGTTGTGCCGCCTAGTGCTGTCCGTTGTGCCGCCTAGTGCTGTCCGTTGTGCCGCCTAGTCCTGTCCGTTGTGCCGCCTAGTCCTGTCCGTTGTGCCGCCTAGTCCTGTCCGTTGTGCCGCCTAGTGCTGTTCGTGCTGCCACCTAGTGCTCTCTGTGCCCGCCACTAGTGCTGTCCATGCTCAGCATCTCCTGTGATGTATACACCCCTCCTGTGATCTATACGCTCTTCCTGTGATGTATACGCCCCAGCCTCTCCTGTGATGTATATGCCCCAGCCTTTTCTGGGATGTACTGTATATGACGCACCCTCTCCTGTGATGTATATGCCTCAGTGTCTCCTGTGATGTATGTGCCTCAGTGTCTCCTGTGACGTATATGCCTCAGTGTCTCCTGTGACGTATATGTCCCAGCCTCTCCTGTGATGTATATGCCCCAGCCTTTTCTGGGATGTACTGTATATGACGCAGCCTCTCCTGGGATGTATATGCCCCAGCCTTTTCTGGGATGTACTGTATATGACGCACCCTCTCCTGGGATGTATATGCCTCAGTGTCTCCTGTGATGTATATGCCTCAGTGTCTCCTGTGATGTATATGCCCCAGTGTCTCCTGTGATGTATATGCCCCAGTGTCTCCTGTAATGTCTATGCCCCCAGCCTCTCCAGACCAAAACAAACCTGGAAAAGCAGTTGTGAGAAACAAAATGATCAATATCACCAACATCACAGCCGCTCCAGCCACCACATTAGGGGTGAGTTAATTAATTGTTTGACCAAATATAGCCTGGTCGTTTTCAAGTTGATAATTTGGTGCGGCCCCCGAAGGTTGGTAGAAAATTCCAAATGGCCCCCGGCAGTAAAAAGGTTCCCCACCCCTGCCTTACAGGGTAAGGACAGGAGGAAGGACAGGCAGGCAGACAAGGGCAGAAATAACTAGCAAACCCCCGACCCACCTATTGGATATTCCATTGCACTGCTCATCAAATAACACAGCATTTCACAGATTTTACTTGCCTGTATTTCAGAAAGTATATATCCGATCTCACAACTAAAAGTATGTATAGAATCAGCATGATAGTGCCAGTATAGCACTGGCTTTAGTTTATATAGGAAAATCCTGGTTGTTGGTCCTCTTTAAAAAACTTTTTTAGCCTTCCAATTGACTTCTATTGTAAATTCATAGCAGGAATAACCTGAAGAATGGTCCGTTTTGTATGTTATCTTCCCATGATCAGTGATTTGTTAAGTTTTTGATGTTACAGATTTAGGTATTAGAATTAGGTCACTTGTGGGGTTTCTTTTTACCTCTGTTTATTGCTTTTTTCCCCCCCTCTTCTTAGTATGTCACGTCTGTTTTTTTTTTTTTTTAATATTTCCTGTATTTGGCTTTGACAACATTTTTGATACAGTAGTATGCGGATTATATGTTTCTCTAGCATCGGATTTCCTATGCAATTGTTTGAATTCCTTACAAGTGTTCTCTGAACCCAACCTTCTAAAAAAAAATAAAAATAAATGCAGTGTGAACGTGCCCTAAATGTGCATGGGAGAATATGTATAATAACTTACACCAATGTGGGCAGATTAGGGGTGGTCTCGCTCCACACTGCCCAGAAAGCCCCATTTGTGATGAGTTGTGTAAACCATGTCCCGACTAGGAGTCAGGGAAAATCGGGGACTGCTGGCATTACATTGTAACGCAAAGCAGTACTCGGGCCCCTGCAGGTGTGTGAGGGGCTGCACTGCGATGCCACAATTTGTTTCTTTGAGCCTGGGTGCACGTGACGCTTTTGTTTGGCTAGTGCCGGATATATACACCCATGAGGTATCTGTCCACCAGTGGCCACAATGTGACATCTCTCCACCATCAGGCCCCATGGTAAGAGACGTACAGTATACGGTTTTGAGGTGTCCCTCTGTATAGGAAGGAGCCGTCTACTGCATTTTCCTATACAGTGACGTATACTGGCCAATAAGACAAATTTAGCATTTATTTGGTGAATAGGGGTCTGTGGAAACGTAAGGTTGACGCTGGGAGCTTTCCCTGGTGTATACAGGGTATGGCCGGGCTCAGACGGGCGTATTACACGGTCATTATACGGACTACAAAGCCCAGACTGACCGTGGGTCACCCAACCCAAATTTACAGCCTCATAAGCATCTGTGAGGCAGGACATTGCAGTCCACATAGTGATTGTGATATAGGCCCGGCCTAATTGTGTCATAAAGTGCAAGTTACTTTGCTTTTCTAAGAGGCACCACAGAAAAATGTGTTTGTTTTCCATAATGTAGAGGTATAATGGCAGAATAATATTATTATTTGGCTTTTCTATGCACTGTGTGACATCTGAGACGACACAAACCACCTCATTCTTGTACCTGCTGCTGCAGCTCTGCCTGGATTTCAGTCAGTCAGCCGCTTTTATACAGTAAGCCGCTCTCTGATTGGTCAGTGATCGAACTCGTGAGAAATTGCGTCCTTCTATTGGTTGTTGTGCGGAGCGAGCTGCGTTGCCATGGCAACAGTGTCCCAGGTAACGAATACAACCTGGCTCCGGAGTGTTTACTAGGCCGCTATACAATATAACATGGAGGCGGGAGACCGCGGAGAACGGGCCGGAGCTGCGGCAGTCACCGCCGGGTAAGAGGAGGAGGAAGTGCCCGGGAAGGAGCTCGGCTAATAACTGCCCGCTGGACAGGTAGGTAGGAGAGTGTGGGACTACAGCTCCCAGCATTCCCTGTCATGCGTACAGTCATAGCAGCTATATCCGGGGTGTTCTGCTGTATATAATGTACCACATACGGGGTTCTTCTCTGTGGAAACGTGAAAAATGAGAGTCTGCAGCTATTGTAAAAACTACACCTCCCAGAAAGTGTGAGGGCATCCTGGGAGTTGTAGTTCCTCAGCAGCTTCCGTGGTTACGACTGTTGCTAGGCGTTTCATTGCTATTGTTCTGTGTATGAGGGGTGTAATGTAGCCTCCGACACTAGTTACAAATCCGCAGCAATTTACAGTCACATCCCCATTGTCCTTCCTCTGGAAAACCCCTTTAATAATAATAATAATAATAATAATATAATTCATTTATATAGCGCTATTAATTCCACAGCACTTTACATACATTAGCTACACTGTCCCCATTGGGGCTCACAATCTAGAGTCCCTGTCTGTATGTCTTTGGAGTGTGGGAGGAAGCCAGGGTGCCTGGAGGAAACCCACGCAAACACGGGGAGAACAAACAAACTCCTTGCAGATGGTGTCCTTGGTGGGATTTGAATCCAGGACCCCAGTGCTGCAGGACTGCAGTGCTAACCACTGAGCCACCATAAGACTGCAGTGCTAACCACTGAGCCACCGTGCCGCCCCAGTAGGGCTCTTTGCAGACCCTGGTGACATTTCCACATGTACCCAATTTGCCTCCTATGAAAATTAAACACCAAATCCACAGCAGGAATATCTGCACTAAGTTGTCGGTATATTGCGGCGGTTACTAATGATGTAAGGTCACCGTATGAAGGGTAAAATCCGCGGTGTGTCCCCGAAGCGTTCACTAACGAGGTCCTGATTTCACATGAGCAGCGTTCACTGACGGGTCCCGATGTAAAATCCGTGGTGAACACTGACAGGTCCTGATGTCACATCCACGGTGTACACTGACGGGTCCCGATGTCACATCCACAGCGTACACTGACGGGTCCCGATGTCACATCCATGATGTACATTGAGGGTTCAGATGTCACCTCCGCGGTGTACACTGACAGGGTCCTGGTGTCATCTCCCATCTCCACAGTGTACATTGACAGGACCTGATGTCACCTCCGTGGTGTAGACTGACAGGGTCCTGATGTCACCTCCGCGGTGTAGTCTGACAAATTCCTGATGTTACCTTCATGGGGTACACTGGCGGGTCTTGATGTAAATCCATGGTGTACACTGATAGGTCCTGATGTCACATCCACGGCGTACACTGGGGGATCCCGATGACTCAGCTGCAGCTTTCACTAATGGGATCTGGATGTCACCTCTGCAGGGTACACTGGCAGGTCCTGATGTCACCTCCGCAGAGTACACTGGCAGGTCTTGATGTCACCTCTGCAGGGTACACTGGCGGGTCCTGATGTCACCTCCACAGAGTACACTGGCAGGTCTTGATGTCACCTCTGCAGGGTACACTGGTGGGTCCTGATGTCACCTCTGCAGGGTACACTGGCGGGTCCTGATGTCACCTCCGCAGGGTACACTGGTGTGTCCTGATGTCACCTCTGCAGGGTACACTGGCGGGTCCTGATGTCACCTCCGCAGGGTACACTGGCAGGTCTTGATGTCACATCTGCAGGGTACACTGGCAGGTCCTGATGTCACCTCCGCAGGGTACACTGGTGGGTCCTGATGTCACCTCCGCAGGGTACACTGGCGGGTCCTGATGTCACCTCCGCAGGGTACACTGGTGGGTCCTGATGTCACCTCTGCAGGGTACACTGGCGGGTCCTGATGTCACCTCCGCAGGGTACACTGGCAGGTCTTGATGTCACATCTGCAGGGTACACTGGTGGGTCCTGATGTCACCTCCGCAGGGTACACTGGTGGGTCCTGATGTCACCTCCGCAGGGTACACTGGCGGGTCCTGATGTCACCTCTGCAGGGTACACTGGCGGGTCCTGATGTCACCTCTGCAGGGTACACTGGCGGGTCCTGATGTCACCTCTGCAGGGTACACTGGCGGGTCCTGATGTCACCTCCGCAGGTTACACTGGCGGGTCCTGATGTCACCTCTGCAGGGTACACTGGCGGGTCCTGATGTCACCTCCGCAGGTTACACTGGCGGGTCCTGATGTCACCTCTGCAGGGTACACTGGTGGGTCCTGATGTCACCTCCGCAGGTTACACTGGCAGGTCCTGATGTCACATCTGCGGTGTACATTGGTGGGTCCGGACGTCACTTCTGCGGTGGTGTTCGACGTTCTCTGTAGCGTGAGGACGAGGTTTTTTTAACCCTAGGACAGATTGCTCGCACCGTAATGTGCGATATCTGGAAGGAAAATCCGCAGCTTTTCTGACCTGCCTGAGCATGGCCTAAGCCTAAGGGAATATTCACACTGAGTCTTTTTGCTGAGTTTTTTGAGCAGAAACTTTCCAGAATCTTCCTTAAAAAAAACATCAAAATTCTTCAAAAAGTTGGAGTTTCCAGTCACTTCCTTTCTCACCCCTGGGGTATATTCACACTAAGTATTTTTGCCACATTCCCACAGTAATTTTTGATGCTGCGCATTTTCATTGCGCTAAAAGAAAAAACAAAACCAAACCACCGCATCTTACAGCTCCAGCAAAGTGGATGGGATTTACATAAATTTTCTTTAACCACTGTAGATGGACCCGTGGTGCGTTTTTTAAATTTGAAAAATGTCAATATGTCTTGCTGTAAATATTTTTTTATATGTAGATTTTCCTGTAGACTTGATTGAGATGAGGAAAATTCACAGGTTAAAAAACAAAAACACATAATCCGCACATGACTGTACCAATAAAGTGTTATCAAAGGCAATATCCGGAGGTATCCAAAGCAAAGCAGCTTTATTGAAAACACACCAAAGAGACAAAAAACAGCATCTAAGAGACAAGCTATAAAAAGGCATGGAACAAAATACGCTAAAAAACGCAAGTAACCTAATTTATCTAACAGCTGCAGAAAGTCTGCAACATCAAAAACTCACTTGGGAACAGAGACTAAAGGGGGTGTTACACGCAGCGATATCGCTGGTGAAAGGACCCGCCCCAGTCGTTTGTGCGTCACGGGCAAATCGCTGCCCGTGGCGCACAAAATCGTTAGGAGCCGTCACTTACTTACCTGCCTAGCAACGTCGCTGTTGCCGGCGAACCGCTTCCTTTCTAAGGGGGCGGTTCGTGCGGCGTCACAGCGGCGTCACTAAGCGGCCGCCCAATAGAAGCGGAGGGGCGGAGATGAGCGGCCGTAACATCCCACCCACCTCCTTCCTTCCTCATTGCCGGCTGACGCAGGTAAGGCTACGTTCATACATCAAATTTTTTTCCACAAGGCACAATCCGGAAAAAAAACGGATAAAACAGATCCGGCGCCGGATCCGTTTTATCCCCATTGATTTGTATTAGCACCGTATTGTGCCTGATGGCCTTGCATCCGGCTTTAGGCGGCCGGATGGAAGGTCTCAGTGAACGTTTTTTGTCTCTGAAAAAAAAAACGTATTGCGCCGGATCCGGCGCAATATGGCGTGATTTACAATGGAAGCCTATGGATGACAGATCCGGCGTGATACATCAAAAAATGTATGCGGCCGCCGGATCCGTTTTTTTAAACTGAGCATGCTCCAATTTATTGAAAAAAAAACGGATCCAGCAAAAAAATGGACGAAACGGATGCAAAAATGGATCAGGTGCATCCGTTTTTGCATATTCTGCGCCGGATCCGATGCATCAGGCACACGCCGGATTGTGCCTGACGCCAAAGAATCCCACCATAGGAAAAAAAAGGGTGGGTAAACTGGAAAAGATATAAATGGATAGTTAAAATAGGAATTTCAAGATGTGTTAGAATTACCTAATAGAATTTGAATGTATCGGTTAAAGAGGACTATAGATTGGACTCTCCTTCCAGGTCAAGAGGAAGGGTGATCAAGCACGCGGGGCCTCCACTCTGTCACACACGACTATTTAGCATACTCAAACCACTTTACCCATCTTGATTTAAAATATTTGACTGTATTTGTATATTTAGCTATCATATGGTCCAGGTGGAGGACTCCAGCTGTGGCCGCGGCTAACCTGAGTGACGTCATCACTTCAGTTGTGCTGTACGATGTAGACACGCCCATCGGTGGCTGTGATTGGTCGCAGTCAGACAGCTGTCACTCAGCATGGGGGCGCGTCTGACTGCAACCAATCACAGACAGGGAGGAGTGAATATGTATGAGCCTAATGAGCGGGTGCAGTGAATGTTATGAGGCTAATGAGCGGGTAGGGAAGAAGAATGAGAGGCCGCGGGAGCAGTGTGACAGCCGTGTGATCCGTGAGTATGAAGCGGAGAGAGACAGAGACACCGACATGCCAAAATCACTCCAGCATTGATTTTGTCATTCTGGAACTAAGTTGGCGAGCTGCGTTTTTGTTGACAAAACCACAGGTAAAAAGCATGCAAAAAGCACCAATTTGATAGCATGCGTTTTTCCTTGCATTGTTGATGCCCTCATTGATTTCAATGGATGACAAATGTTGACAAAAACACAGGAAACAATGAACTTGCTGCTTCTTTTTTATCACAAACTTTTGTCAAAAAAAATGCTGACAAACTGCAAGGTGCGCACAGCAAATCTGATTTCTCCTAGACTTTGCTGGGAAGTCAGATGTCAGAAAGTTCTGACAACAAAACTGCACCAAAAAACGCAGCGTGCGCATGTAGCCGATGCTGAGTCCATACCTGTTGTAGAAAGATATGATACCTGGTTGCTCAAATATCTGTAATCAAAGTTCCAGAAATGCACTACACTTTGATGTTTGCACCGTGGACAGGGCCTTTAGAGAGGTGGCCACATTTCTCTCCATTGAATGCATATTCTCTGGATATTGCATATATTTCTGGAATTGGACGACCCCTTTTATCCCAAAGAGTCTGCATCGAAAGAAGGTGCTTCTATCTGACAACGCCTGACTGGCCGAGGAGGTGCAGATGTTTAAAGGGACTGTATCGCGTTTTTTTTTTAGTTTTTTATCAAAATAAGTGATTCTGAAATGAAGTATTTCTAATTCAAAATGAAATTCGTAGCTTATTTAGTTTTTATGTAATTCTAATTTTACTGTATGCACTGGGGGCCATGTTGGATCTGCTGTGTGTGTAACGACAGTTCCACACTCCTTTATGGCAGCCCCTGTGCATAGAGAATAGTGGTCGCTATCCGACCCTATGTGTACCGTTACAGTGGGTGTATGCTGTGATCTGGACGCGCCCCCTGGGCTGTCCATATCACAGCAAAGGGCAGATTTCAGCGCCATTTTTGTGGAGATTCAATCCATGCTCTTTGCGCCACTTTACACCTGTCAACCGCCGGGATGTAAGTCCGGGACGCCTCCCCTTCCCCCGTTACCAATCACACAACCCTCCCTCCCTCTGTTCTCACCAGCCCCCGCCCCCTGCCGTTACCGTATGTTATCAAATCATGTCCCTCCGCTGTCCCCAGCCCCGTTCTGGCGGTCGCCGGTGTGTGTGTGTCCTCCCTGTGCTCTCACCAGCCCCCTGCCATTACCGTCTGTAATGAAACCCCCTCCCTCCCCCAGCTGTCCTCAGCCCCGTCCACGTTTGTGTGTGTGTGTGTGTGTGTCAACCCTTCCGCTTGCTACCCTGTGTGTACTGGTGATACTGTTTGCATGGTTGTTTATCTAATCCTCCCCTGTGTGATACTGTGTGCTGAGCTGTGTATCTAATCCTCCCCTGTGTGATACTGTGTGCTGAGCTGTGTATCTAATCCTCCCCTGTGTGATACTGTGTACTGAGCTGTGTATCTAATCCTCCCCTGTGTGATACTGTGTACTGAGCTGTGTATCTAATCCTCCCCTGTGTGATACTGTGTGCTGAGCTGTGTATCTAATCCTCCCCTGTGTGATACTGTGTGCTGAGCTGTGTATCTAATCCTCTCCTGTGTGATACTGTCTGCTGAGCTGTGTATCTAATCCTCCACTGTGTGATACTGTGTGCTGAGCTGTGTATCTAATCCTCCCCTGTGTGATACTGTGTGCTGAGCTGTGCATCTAATCCTCTCCTGTGTGATACTGTTTGCTGAGCTGTGTATCTAATCCTCCACTGTGTGATACTGTGTGCTGAGCTGTGTATCTAATCCTCTCCTGTGTGATACTGTCTGCTGAGCTGTGTATCTAATCCTCTCCTGTGTGATACTGTGTGCTGAGCTGTGTATCTAATCCTCCCCTGTGTGATACTGTGTGCTGAGCTGTGTATCTAATCCTCTCCTGTGTGATACTGTCTGCTGAGCTGTGTATCTAATCCTCCACTGTGTGATACTGTGTGCTGAGCTGTGTATCTAATCCTCCCCTGTGTGATACTGTGTGCTGAGCTGTGTATCTAATCCTCTCCTGTGTGATACTGTCTGCTGAGCTGTGTATCTAATCCTCTCCTGTGTGATACTGTCTGCTGAGCTGTGTATCTAATCCTCCCCTGTGTGATACTGTGTGCTGAGCTGTGTATCTAATCCTCTCCTGTGTGATACTGTCTGCTGAGCTGTGTATCTAATCCTCCCCTGTGATACTGTGTGCTGAGCTGTGTATCTAATCCTCTCCTGTGTGATACTGTCTGCTGAGCTGATTATCTAATCCTACCCTGTGTGATACTGTGTGCTGAGCTGTGTATCTAATTCTCCCCTGTGTGATACTGTCTGCTGAGCTGTGTATCTAATCCTCTCCTGTGTGATACTGTCTGCTGAGCTGTGTATCTAATCCTCCCCTGTGTGATACTGTCTGCTGAGCTGTGTATCTAATCCTCTCCTGTGTGATACTGTCTGCTGAGCTGTGTATCTAATCCTCCCCTGTGTGATACTGTCTGCTGAGCTGTGTATCTAATCCTCTCCTCTGTGATAGTCTGCTGAGATGTGTATCTAATCCTCCCCTGTGTGATACTGTGTGCTGAGCTGTGTATCTAATCCTCTCCTGTGTGATACTGTCTGCTGAGCTGTTTATCTAATCCTCCCCTGTGTGATAATGTGTGCTGAGCTGTGTATCTAATCCTCTCCTGTGTGATACTGTCTGCTGAGCTGTGTATCTAATCATCTCCTGTGTGATACTGTCTGCTGAGCTGTTTATCTAATCCTCCACTGTGTGATAATGTGTGCTGAGCTGTGTATCTAATCCTCTCCTGTGTGATACTGTCTGCTGAGCTGTGTATCTAATCCTCTCCTGTGTGATACTGTGTGCTGAGCTGTGTATCTAATCCTCCCCTGTGTGATACTGTGTGCTGAGCTGTGTATCTAATCCTCTCCTGTGTGATACTGTCTGCTGAGCTGTGTATCTAATCCTCCACTGTGTGATACTGTGTGCTGAGCTGTGTATCTAATCCTCCCCTGTGTGATACTGTGTGCTGAGCTGTGTATCTAATCCTCTCCTGTGTGATACTGTCTGCTGAGCTGTGTATCTAATCCTCTCCTGTGTGATACTGTCTGCTGAGCTGTGTATCTAATCCTCCCCTGTGTGATACTGTGTGCTGAGCTGTGTATCTAATCCTCTCCTGTGTGATACTGTCTGCTGAGCTGTGTATCTAATCCTCCCCTGTGATACTGTGTGCTGAGCTGTGTATCTAATCCTCTCCTGTGTGATACTGTCTGCTGAGCTGATTATCTAATCCTACCCTGTGTGATACTGTGTGCTGAGCTGTGTATCTAATTCTCCCCTGTGTGATACTGTCTGCTGAGCTGTGTATCTAATCCTCTCCTGTGTGATACTGTCTGCTGAGCTGTGTATCTAATCCTCCCCTGTGTGATACTGTCTGCTGAGCTGTGTATCTAATCCTCTCCTGTGTGATACTGTCTGCTGAGCTGTGTATCTAATCCTCCCCTGTGTGATACTGTCTGCTGAGCTGTGTATCTAATCCTCTCCTCTGTGATAGTCTGCTGAGATGTGTATCTAATCCTCCCCTGTGTGATACTGTGTGCTGAGCTGTGTATCTAATCCTCTCCTGTGTGATACTGTCTGCTGAGCTGTTTATCTAATCCTCCCCTGTGTGATAATGTGTGCTGAGCTGTGTATCTAATCCTCCCCTGTGTGATACTGTGTGCTGAGCTGTGTATCTAATCCTCTCCTGTGTGATACTGTCTGCTGAGCTGTGTATCTAATCATCTCCTGTGTGATACTGTCTGCTGAGCTGTTTATCTAATCCTCCCCTGTGTGATAATGTGTGCTGAGCTGTGTATCTAATCCTCCCCTGTGTGATACTGTGTGCTGAGCTGTGTATCTAATCCTCTCCTGTGTGATACTGTCTGCTGAGCTGTGTATCTAATCCTCCCCTTTGTGATACTGTGTACTGAGCTGTGTATCTAATCCTCCCCTGTGTGATACTGTGTGCTGAGCTGTGTATCTAATCCTCCCCTGTGTGATACTGTGTGCTGAGCTGTGTATCTAATCCTCCCCTGTGTGATACTGTGTACTGAGCTGTGTATCTAATCCTCCCCTGTGTGATACTGTGTACTGAGCTGTGTATCTAATCCTCCCCTGTGTGATACTGTGTGCTGAGCTGTGTATCTAATCCTCCCCTGTGTGATACTGTGTGCTGAGTTGTGTATCTAATCCTCTCCTGTGTGATACTGTCTGCTGAGCTGTGTATCTAATCCTCCACTGTGTTATACTGTGTGCTGAGCTGTGTATCTAATCCTCTCCTGTGTGATACTGTCTGCTGAGCTGTGTATCTAATCCTCCCCTGTGATACTGTGTGCTGAGCTGTGTATCTAATCCTCTCCTGTGTGATACTGTCTGCTGAGCTGATTATCTAATCCTACCCTGTGTGATACTGTGTGCTGAGCTGTGTATCTAATCCTCCCCTGTGTGATACTGTCTGCTGAGCTGTGTATCTAATCCTCTCCTGTGTGATACTGTCTGCTGAGCTGTGTATCTAATCCTCCCCTGTGTGATACTGTCTGCTGAGCTGTGTATCTAATCCTCTCCTGTGTGATACTGTCTGCTGAGCTGTGTATCTAATCCTCCCCTGTGTGATACTGTGTGCTGAGCTGTGTATCTAATCCTCTCCTGTGTGATACTGTCTGCTGAGCTGTTTATCTAATCCTCCCCTGTGTGATACTGTCTGCTGAGCTGTGTATCTAATCCTCATGTGTGATACTGTGTGCTGAGTTGTGTATTTCTCTCCTGTGTGATACTGTCTGCACAGCTGTGTATCTAATCCTACCCTTATCCATCATATAGTGCCAACTACTGAGCCACTGTACAGTGCCATCTACAGAGCCACCGTACAGTGCCAACTACTGAGCCACCATATAGTGCCAACTACTGAGCCACCGTACTGTGCCAACTACAGAGCCACAGTACAGTGCCAACTACTGAGCCACCATACAGTGCCAACTACTGAGCCACCGTACAGTACCAACTACTGAGCCACAGTACAGTACCAACTACTGAGCCATCGTACTGTGCCAACTACTGAGCCACCATACTGTGCCAACTAGAGAGACAACTACTGAGCCACCATACAGTGCCAACTACTGAGCCACCGTACTGTGCCAACTACAGAGCCACCGTACAGTGCCAACTACAGAGCCACCGTACAGTGCCAACTACTGAGCCACCGTACTGTGCCAACTACTGAGCCATCGTACTGTGCCAACTACTGAGCCGCCGTACTGTGCCAACTAGAGAGACAACTACTGAGCCACCATACAGTGCCAACTACTGAGCCACCGTACTGTGCCAACTACTGAGCCACCATACAGTGCCAACTACAGAGCCACCGTACAGTGCCAACTACTGAGCCACCATACACTACCAACTACTGAGCCACCGTACTGTGCCAACTACTGAGCCATCGTACTGTGCCAACTACTGAGCCATCGTACTGTGCCAACTACTGAGCCACCGTACAGTACCAACTACTGAGCCACAGTACAGTACCAACTACTGAGCCACCGTACTGTGCCAACTACTGAGCCATCGTACTGTGCCAACTACTGAGCCACCGTACTGTGCCAACTAGAGAGACAACTACTGAGCCACCATACAGTGCCAACTACTGAGCCACCGTACTGTGCCAACTACTGAGCCACCGTACTCTGCCAACTACTGAGCCACCGTACTCTGCCAACTACTGAGCCATCGTACTGTGCCAACTACTGAGCCACCGTACAGTGCCAACTACTGAACCACCGTACTGTGCCAACTACTGAGCCATCGTACTGTGCCAACTACTGAGCCACCGTACTGTGCCAACTACTGAGCCACTGTACTGTGCCAACTAGAGAGACAACTACTGAGCCACCATACAGTGCGAACTACTGAGCCACCGTACAGTGCTAACTACTGAACCACCATACAGTGCCACCATACAGAGGCACCATACAGTGCCAACTACTGAACCACCGTACAGTGCTAACTACTGAGCTACCATACCGTGCCATACAGCGTATACTGTATGTGTAACAGTCAGTGTATATATGTGGGTGCTATGACCGCAGTCTGTATATATATGTGTAACAGTCACTGTATATATGTGTAAGGCTCTGTGCGCACTTGCCGTTTTTTGCCGCGGATTTCCTGCGGTTTTGCTGCATGTTTCGCTGCAGAAAACGTTCATAACATCTCTGCAGTGAATCACCAGCAAAACCTATGGGATAAAAAATGCTGTGCGCACTATGCAGATCTTGACAGCTGCATGTTTTGCTGCGGGATTCCCGCAGCTAAAACAATTGCATGAAAATTCTTTTACTCAGGTCCTTGCGGTTTCGAGGGCTGACAGACCAATCACCCGCAGACTGTGGGTCGGCAGAGGATTGATCCCCGGTATCTGGCCAGATGCTGCTCCCCATATAAAGTTTATGGGGAATAGAATCTGCCCCAAAGGGGTAGGAGCAAGCGCTTCATACTCACCGATGACCGGGCAGCTGTCACACTGCTCTCACGGCGGTGGCTTTCATCTTCCAAAGCCGGCTCATTATTCCATCTCGTATTCACTCCTTCACTGCTCACCATTGGCTGTGATTGGTTGCAGGCAGACACACCCCAATGCTGAGTGACAGCTGTCTCAGTGCAACCAAACCAATCACAGCCGCCGGTGGGCGGGTCCATAGCGTACAGTAAACCAAAAAAATTATCAAAAACAGCGTGCGGTCCGCCCCAATTTTTCTAATCAACCAGGATAAAGCATCACAGCTGGGGGCTGGTATTCTCAGGCTGGGGAGGCCCACGTTATGGGGAGCCCCCCAGCCTAAAAATATCATCCAGCAGCCACCCGTAATGGCCGCATCCATTAGATGTGACAGTGCCGGACTTTTCACGGGTCTTCTCGTTGCCGTGATGCGGTGGCAATCGAGGTAATGAAGGAGTTAATGGCAGCAGCCCATAGCTGCCAATAAGTCATCGTTTACTGATGGCAGGCGTCTATATGACACCCCCTCATCACTAAAATGTAACTGAAAGTAAGGCTAGGTTCACACACTGCTTTGCTGCTTTTTTGTGCGTTTTTTGTAGCAAAAAACGTACAAAAAAGCACCTGTTGCAAAAAAAGCGGCAACAACGCATGATTATTTACCGCCTTTTTTTGCTGCGTTTTTGCTCACTGCGTTTTTATGCGTTTTTATCATTGAACAATGCCATTAAAGATTGTTTAAAAAATAAAAAAAGATAAAAGGTCTGACATTTCCTTCTTCAATATATTCTTCATTCTCCACTAGTGTATGCAGGAGAGCAGACAGCTGCAGAACTACAAGGCTCAGCATGCTCCATCCAGGACTGTATGCTGGAGGGACAGGCAGGGGGAGTAGAACTACAAGGCTCAGCATCCTCCATCTAATAGTGTATGCAGGAGAGCAGACAGCAGCTACAGAACTACAAGACTCAGCTTCCTTTCATGACTTTCATGAAATAATTAAAATAAAAAAAAGACGTGGGCTTCGCCCAATTTTTGAGTCCAGCCAGGTACAACTAGGCAGCTGGGGATTGGAAAATGCAGTGCAGAGTACCCAAGCTTTCTGGGCACCCGTGCTGCATATTGGAGTCCGCAGCCACCCCAGAAAATGGCGCTTTCATAGAAGAGCCATCTTCTGGCGCTGTATCCAACTCTTCCAACTGCCCTGATGCCGGGTGGCTCGCTGGGTAATAATGGGGTTAGGGCTAGCTTTATATTATCAGCTGGCCCTAAGCCCGAAATTCATGGTGTCACGCCAATATTAGATATGGCCACCATGAATTTCTAGTAAAGATAAAATAAAACACAACACACAGAAAAATATTTTTATTAGAAATAAAACACAACACAATTAGTGACTCCATCTTTATTGAAATAAAGAACCCCCCTCCGCAGTAATCCTGGGTCAAGGGTCCCGCGCCGTCCAATCCGGATCCAATATCATCTGATCGGTTTGCTGGAAGGCATACCGATCAGATGTTGTGTCAGGATAAAGGATGTGAATCACATCACACATCAGCTGATTATATAAAAGCTGTTTATACAATCAGCTGATGCATCAGTGAAAAAAAAACCCCTACACACTTACGTGCTGGCTCCTGTCGATCACTGCAGGAGCTGCCGGTGATCAGCTGATAGTCTCCTGACGGCATCAGCTGATAGCCGGGCGGTAAAAAGCCGGAGTCACCGCGCGACTTGCGATCAGCTGATGCGTCAGGTGACTGCATCAGGTGATTCTCCGCCAGGTCCTTGCATCCATCGGACGATCCTTGGAGCCGGCACACAGCCGCAGCGGCGGTACCGTAAGAGGAGATGGGAGCGGGCATGGCATCGGGAGTCTGCAGACAGGTGAGTATGTCTTTTTTTTTTTTTCTACTGTTCACGGGAGCGAAACTGGTGACCCCACGGGAGCGGGCCTGCCGGCCGCACGTGAGACTGACCCCACGGGAGCGGGCCTTCCGCCCGCACGGGAGACTGACCCCACGGGAGCGGGCCTGCTGGCCGCACGGGAGCGCAGGTCGCACGGGAGCGGGCCTGCCGCCCACACGGGAGACTGATGACCGCACGGGAGTGGGCCTGCGGCCGCACGGGAGACTGACCCCACGGGAGCGGGCCTCCCGGCCGCACGGGAGCGGGCCTGCCGCCCGCACGGGAGACTGATGACCGCACGGGAGCGGGCCTGCCGCCCGCACGGGAGACTGACCCCACGGGAGCGGGCCTCCCGGCCGCACGGGAGCGGGCCTGCCGCCCGCACGGGAGACTGACCCCACGGGAGCGGGCCTGCTGGCCGCATGGGAGCGCAGGTCGCACGGGAGCGGGCCTGCCGCCCACACGGGACACTGATGACCGCACGGGAGCGGGCCTGCGGCCGCACGGGAGACTGATGACCGCACGGGAGCTGGCCTGTGGCCGCACGGGAGAGGGCCTGCGGCCGCACGGGAGACTGATGACCGCACGGGAGACTGATGACCGCACGGGAGACTGATGACCGCACGGGAGACTGATGACCGCAGTCTTTATATATATGTATAAATGTGTTTCCACTTTACTTCCGGGTGGAGCTGTACAATTCATATACAGTCACCCAGAAAATGGTGACACATTACTATGAAATACACCTCCTCCCCTTTTGGGTGCAGTGTAACACCCAAAAGGGGAGGAGAATAGGCATGTCATCTAGTGACTGTCCAAATTTGCAGCTATCGTAATTCTACTAAGGATTACTATAGCTTTTGGATGTGTACACAGGAAGATGCTCCCCCTACTGGCAATTATAAGTATTTTTAATAAAAATTTTTTTTTACATATTTAAAAGTTGAATTACATTAAGAAAACAGTTGTTACACAATTCTAATAATATTGTTTGCAGATTTGGCCTACAAAAAAAAAATTAGACGATACAGTCCCTTTAAGGTAGTATATAGGGCACCAAACCCGGATGCAACCGCAAATCTGTACATGTACTATAAAATTTTAGACAATGTTGTAAGATTATACTCCGCAGCGGAAGAGCCCCTTAATCTCCGATAATAGCTACACTTATCCCTAACCCTTGGTTCCCAGCATCTTCATGTCCAACTGGCAAAATGACATCCTTCTTACAAACGCTCCCAGAACACTTGGGAGGCTCCTGCAAGTCCCGGAAGAGTCAGCCGATGTCCTGGGTCTTGCTGAATCCTTCCTCTTTATCCACGGAAGTGGAGAAATGGGGCATGGAATGGGGGAGAAAGAGCTCCGAACGTGGTCGTCTAATGAAAGGGTCATGGTTGCCAGCAAAACATACTGGTGGCTCGCCATGAGCACCACAAATATGTGGTCCTGCTAAATACATGACAAAAAAATATAAATTGGCAAGTATGAATTGCATTGATGGTAAATTGCAGGTGCCAGATCATCGCCATCATTGGGTACATAGAGCCAAAATATGTTGGGTCAATAACCTCCAGAGGCTCCTTGCAAGCCCCAAAACTCTGATGTGTATTCAAAAGAAGTGTCTGTGGAATTTTTCTCATTAGTTTATGGATAACTGTCATTCAGATAATATTAAATTGGTAATTTGGGCGGTTTTGTGGCCTTCCTGCTCTATTTCAGTCCCCTTGATGCGGTTTGCTTATTTTTAGTGCAGTCATGTAGCCACCTTGTGTCCATCTGCCTGTACTGCGGCTCTGCTGTCTGCCGGGATATACGTACCCGACTGCTGCACACAAGGCCTGACGGTGGCTTTCATATTACACTTCCATTGTCCATTTGCACAAATACAGATGCTTTATTAAATAGCAATAGGCTCCTGTTCACGTCTGCTATGTGTATGGTTAGAAATGGCTGAAACAATAGTTTTTCGCTCACCTGAGACATAAAGTAGACATTACAAGGATAGGATTTTTACTTGCTTATTCTGTTGCAGTATTTTTGCCCCCATTCTCCCTCCAAACCCACCCAATTATTGCAGAATAATGCAACATTGAATCTATATATGGGCCTCTTTTTAAAAAAAATAAAAAAAGCCATGAATTTTAAGCAGTTTTAATTTTTTTTTATTATTATTATTATTATTTATTTTGCTACATTATGTACATTAATTTTTAGGCATTTTTAAATTCTATAATGAAACATTTAAGAAAGATTAACAAGATAAAAAAAACACTATGGCTCTTATCCTATCTCAAAAAAAGTTAGTGGAGTAGCCTGCACTAGTATAAAAAGAGCCAAATTTCACCAAAAAATTTGCAATATTTAACTTCAGTTTTATGCCAGAATTTTGGCGTAAACGGCTTAACAAGTCAGCCACAATAACTAAGACATGCTATGTTGTAGGACAACGTGCCGCAGACCTTAAAAACACGACACGAGGAATTTCTGATTTTTTTTTTCCAGTTTTCTGGTGATAAACGTTCACGTATTTTGGTGCAGACCATATTTGTCCTAAAATTTACAACTATTTACTACTCCTGACACTTCAGAAATTGGCAGCAAGGGTCCAGTGCATTTGCTCAAATATTTTTTTTTTTTTTTAGACTAGTGTTGCTATACTGAACAAAATATAAACCCAACATTTTTTTGTTTTTGTTCCCATTTTTCAGGAGCTGAACTGAAACATCGTATGACTTTTTCTATGTACAAAAAGCCTTTTTCTCTAAAATATTGTTCACAGATTTGTCTAAGGCCCCCTTCACACGTCAATGATTTTGATAGTCATACATACAGGAGACACGGACATATGCAGACCCATTAATATCAATGGGTCTGCGCACACATCCTTGTTTTCTTACGGATGCATGTCTATGGGGAGCACGAGTATCCGTGTGCTCCATACAGCAACATGTCCGCTTTTTCTCCGGTAGCACTGATGTCACACAGCCCGCACACTGACGTGATCCATGTGACATCAGTGTGACACGTACCAGAGAATACACGTGTCTTTGAAATAAAATTATTTTCTGTACTCATCTGTCTGCAGCGCTAATGTCTCCAGCACTACTGTCACTTGCTTCCGACCCCCGCTCATTATGCTCATAAATATTCACTGCACCGCGGACCCAGAAGCAGCAGCAGAAGCGGAGACAGCAGTGCCAGAGACAGCAGTGCCAGAGACAGCAGTGCCAGAGACAGGTGAGTATAAACGTTCCCGCTCTCCATGTGCTATCACAGATAGCACACGCACACGCGGAACACACACACGGAGCATGCAACCAATCTATGGACTGTTAAAAATGTGCATTTTTATCATGGACGTGTGGAGGGGGCCTAAATCTGTGTTAGTGAGCACTTCTTTGCCAAGATAATCCATCTACCTCATAGGTGTGGCATATCAAGATGCTGATTAAATAGCATGACTATTGCACAGGTGTGCCTTAGGCTGGCCACAATAAAAGGCCACTCTAAAATGTGCAGTTTTACAGGGAGGTCAGATAACCAGTCAGTATTTTGTGTGACCACCATATCTCATATGCCCTGTACGGTGAAAACCGTGATTCACCCGTGAAGAGAACATTTCTCCAAAGTGCCAGATGCAATCAAATTTGAGCATTTGCCCACTCCAGTTGGTTCTGATCACAAACTGCAGTCAGGTGGAGACCCCCGATGAGGATGACGAGCAGCAGATGAGCTTCCCTGAGATGGTGTCTGACAGTCTGTGCAGAAACTCTTTGGTTTTGCACTGATTGTTGCAGCCATTGTCCGGGTGGCCGGTCTCAGACAATCTTGGAGGTGAAGGTGCTGGATGTGGAGGTCCTAGGCCGGTCTGGTTACACGTGGTTTGCGGTTGTGAGGCCGGTTGGATATACTGTAAAATTCTCTGGAGATGGCTTATGGTAGCGAAATGAACATTCAATTCATGGTTAACAGCTCTGGTGGACATTGCTGTAGTCAGCAGCCAATTGCAAGCTCCATCAAGTCTTGTGACATCTGTGGTATTGTGCTGTGTGATAAAACTGCACATTTTAGAGTGGCCTTTTATCGTGGCTAGCCTAAAGCGGGCTTTACACGCTGCTACATCGCTAGCTGATGCTAGCGATGGCGAGCGTTATAGCACCCGCCCCTATGGTTATGCTGATATGTGAAGATCGCTGCCGTAGCGAACATTATCACTACGGCAGCGTCACACTACTTACCTGCTGTGACCGGCGAACTGCCTCCTTTCTAAGGGGGCGGTTTGCTCGGCGTCACAGCGACGTCACTAAGCGGCCGCCCAATCAAAGCGGAGGGGCGGAGATGAGCGGGACGAACATCCCGCCCACCTTCTTCCTTCCTCATTGCTGGTGTGTGGCAGGTAAGGAGAGGTTCCTCGTTCCTGCGGCGTCACACGTAGCGATGTGTGCTGCCGCAGGGACGAGGATCAACTTCGCCCAAGCGACAGCAGCGATAATTGGGAGAGGACCCCCATGTCGACGAGGAGCGATTTTGGACGTTTTTGCAACGATCCAAAATCGCTCCTAGGAGTCACACACAACGAGATCGCTACAGCGGCCGGATGTGCGTCACAAAATCCGTGACCCCAACAAGATCGCTGTAGCGATCTCGTAGCGTGTAAAGTCACCCTAAGGCACACCTGTGCAATAATAATAATAACTTGTGCGGTCTAATAAGCATCTTGATGTGCCACACCTGTGAGGTGGATGGATTATCTCCGCAGAAGAGAAGTGCTCACTAACACAGATTTGTGAACAATATTTGAGAGTAAAAGGCCTTTTGTACATAGAAAAAGTCTTAGATCTTTGAGTTCAGCTCATGAAAAATGGGAGCAAAACAAAAATGCTGTGTTTATATTATTGTTCAGTGTATATACAGTAATAATCGGTCATTATATGCCCTTTTAAATATATATTTTTTATTCTTATTATTTTAGCACAGAGATTTGCGATGCTCCTGAAACACTGATAATCTGAAAATGGTCTCTATTGATTCCATGAATTCAGAAGAAATAATTAAAGAATTGGTAAGTACTTACCTTGTGACACTAATGTCATCACTGATGTGCAGATTACCTGGAGACTAAGGGCTGGTGCAGATGACCATATTTCCTGTCCAAAAAAAAAAGAAATCTGACATGTGCACGGCTCCATAGACTAAAGGCCACTTTACACACCGCGACATTGCTAGCGATGTCGTTGGTGAAAACACCCGCCCCCGTCGGTTGTGCGTCACGAGCAAATCGCTGCCCGTAGCGCACAACATCGCTAGGACCCGTCACACATACTTACCTGCCTAGCGACGTTGCTGTGGCAAGCGAACCGCCTCCTTTCTAAGGGGGCGGTTCGTTCAGCGTCACAGCGGCGTCACTAAGCGGCCGCCCAATAGAAGCGGAGGGGCGGAGATGAGCGGCTGTAACCTCCCACCCACCTCCTACCTTCCTCATTGCCGGCGGCCGCAGGTACGATGTTGTTCCTCGTTCCTGGGGTGTCACACATAGCGATGTGTGCTGCCTCAGGAACGACGAACAACCTACGTCCTGCAACAGCAACGATATTTGAGATTAGAACGACGTGTCAACGATCAACGATATAGTGAGTATTTTTGATCGTTAGCGGTCGTTAGTACGTTTCACACGCAACGACGTCGCTAACGAGGCTGGATGTGTGTCACGAATTCCTTGACCCCAACGACATCTCGTTAGCGATGTCGTTGTGTGTAAAGTGGCCTTAACATTGGTCCGAGGGAAATCCAAAGTTTTGTCAGATCGCACTCGGACCGAAAATACGGCCGTCTGCACCTTCCTGAAGATGGAGTTAATGTTTGGTGCGTGTATTTTTCATGATGCATCATTCTTGCACCAATTTGCTTATTTAGTCTGCTTGGTTACTTTTTTTTTTTTCTTTTTAGTTTTGGTTTGTTTTTTTGTTTTGCTACTTTTTTTTTGTCCTTTTTTTGGATGCCCTGTTTTATACAAAACTGCTTTATTTGGGGGGGATGCTTCCTGCTCTTTAGCTTTAGTAAAACTGTGTTGATAAAGTCTTGTGAGGATTACATGCCTTTTTACTGTGTTTCTGATGCAGAAATGCTAAAAAATCTTATGTGTTTTTCTTTTATCTGTGGGTTTTCCATGTCTCATTCAAGTCTGTGAGAAAAGTACACAAATAAAATGCATATTTCTTTGTCGCTCCATTGGGAGACCCAGACAATTGGGTGTATAGCTTCTGCCTCTGGAGGCCACACAAAGTATTACACTTTTAAAAAAGTGTAACCCCTCCCCTCTGCCTATACACCCTCCCGTGGACCACGGGCTCCTCAGTTTTATGCTTTGTGTGGAAGGAGGCACACATCCACTCATGCATTCTCATACAACTGTGGGGACTCCATAGTTATGTCGGATGGAAGAAAAGAGGACCCCGATGGGGCCCCCGGCATGTTCCCTTCTCACCCCACTATGTCGGCGGTGCTGTTAAGGTTGAGGTACCCATTGCGGGTACGGAGGCTGGAGCCACATGCCGTCTCCTTCACCATCCCTTATGCGGCTCTGGGAGAAGTGGGATCCTGAGCGGTCATCCATATGCTGGGACCGTGCTCCATCCGCAGCCCCTGGTGGAACCTGCCGGACCGGAGCTTCTTCACCCACAGGGACCGGGCCCTGCAACTTAAAGGTACTCTGTGTCCCCATGTGGGGACTGTACAGGGAGGGTCGCACCTTCCCCCCGGAAGCCGCGGTAGTTCAGTCCGTGGTCTTTTCGGCGGACTTCCGCGCCGACCGTGCCTGCTTGTCGGGCGCGGCCTTAAATTTAGTCCCCGGCTTCGCCGCGGCCTAGTCTCGAAAAATCCCACCCCCGAGCCTGCCTGTCAGGGGTAAGGGCGGGATTGCCGGCATGACGTCGGCTTTGAGGGCTGGAACATCTAGCATGTCTCCCTCCCCCCTCATTGACCACTGTGGGGACTCCAGATTCCCGCTCTTTGTTAGCGCCGCCCTCGGCTACACTCCCCCCCTGAGAGCTCCGGCGGCCATATTTGCCATTCTGCCGGTGGATGCTACTTAGCAGCAAAGTTCTGCAGCTCCGGGGGATCCACGACAGGGAATCTGGAGGACACACTCCGCTCGTTAGCGGTTGGTAAGCCACACCGGTCACCGGTGCTGGTCCCCCTAGGGTGCCGGGATATATATATATCTATATAATAGTTATATATATATATATATCTGTTCGGAAAGGCTGTATACCCTTTTCCCATATACCCTCAGTGGTCACTCTCCTGAGAGACAACAGCATGTCGTCCACAAGGAGCAAAGCTACTAAGGCACAGAGTTTTTTCGCGGCCTGTACCTCTTGTGGGGCTATGTTGCCTGCGGGATCCACCTACCCTCACTGTGATCAATGCTCGACTCCTGCCACGCTTGCTCAGCTGGAGCCTCGGGCACTTGTGGGCCCCTCGGCTCATGTAGACCCCCCTGCTCCCCCTGAGCAGGCTGCAGGGACAGAGTCACCGTCATTGGCCTCTTTCGCTGAGAAACTCTCTCAGTCACTTTCTCAATCCATTGTTCAGTCTATGGACAAATGGTCATCTAAGCTCCTTGAGGCATTGCAGTCCAGACCGGACCCTTCACAGGCCCCGGCCCCTGTTAGTTTGTCTCCTCCAGGCCCTTCTCGGTCCGCGCCGCAGCACGTTCCCAGGATAGCCCCTAGGTCCCAGGCGGAGGACTCCTGCCCAGATCGCAGTCCCAGACCGGCTAAGCGGCCTCGCTGGGACTCTTCCCCGGCCTCCTCACGCTGCTCTGGATCCCAGCTTGAGGACTCTCAGGAAGACGAGGCGGATGTGGGAGCTCAGGGCTCTGACCCTGACTTCGCACTTAACCTTGATACCCCTGAGGGGGACACCTTAGTAAATGATCTTATATCATCTATCAACCAGGTGTTGGATCTCTCACCCCCGCCTCCCCCTGTAGAGGAGTCGGCTTCTCAGCAGGAGAAGCACCAATTCCGTTTCCCCAAACGTACGCGCAATACGTTTTTTGATCACTCTAACTTTAGGGACGCTGTCCAGAAGCCCAGAGCGGTTCCGGACAAGCGCTTTGCTAAACGGCAATCTGACACGCGTTATCCCTTTCCACCTGATGTCGTTAAGGGCTGGGCACACTCTCCCAAGGTGGATCCTCCAGTCTCTAGATTGGCTGCTAGGTCCGTTGTGTCTGTTGCCGATGGCTCATCCCTGAAAGATGCCACTGACAGACAGACAGAGCTCTTGGTGAAGTCTATTTATGAGGCCACGGGCGCGTCTTTCGCCCCGGCCTTTGCGGCTGTGTGGGCTCTCCAAGCAATCTCAGCATGTCTGACTGAGATTAATGCTGTCACGCGGCATTCTGCTCCGCATGTTTCTTCCTTGACCTCTCAGGTATCAGCTTTTTCGTCCTACGCCATGAACGCCGTCCTGGACTCCGCTAGCCGTACGGCTGTAGCATCCGCTAACTCCGTGGCAGTCCGCAGGGCCATGTGGCTGCGCGAATGGAAAGCAGACTCTGCGTCCAAAAGGTTCTTAACTGGTTTGCCTTTTTCTGGCGACCGTTTATTTGGCGAACGGTTGGATGAGATTATTAAGGAATCCTCGGGAAAGGACTGCTCCTCACCTAGCCACATCCTCGGTCGGTGGCAGGCTCTCCCGCTTTGGAGACGCCTGGTGGCAACACGTTCAAGACCGATGGGTGAGAGACATTCTGTCTCATGGTTACAGGATAGAGTTCAGCTCTCGACCTGCGGCTCGTTTCTTCAGAACCTCACCACCCCCCGCACAGGCCGACGCACTTTTTCAGGCAGTGGACGCTCTAAAGATCGAAGGAGTTGTGATTCCCGTTCCCCTTCAGGAACGCGGTCGCGGATTTTACTCCAACTTGTTCGTGGTGCCAAAAAAGGACGGGTCATTCCGTCCCGTTCTGGATCTCAAGCTGCTCAACAGACATGTGAGAACCAGACGGTTTCGGATGGAATCTCTCCGCTCGGTCATCGCCTCGATGTCACAAGGAGACTTCCTAGCATCGATCGACATCAAGGATGCTTATCTCCATGTGCCGATCGTACCCGAACGTCAACGTTACCTGCGTTTCGCCATCGGGGACGAACACCTCCAGTTCGTCGCATTGCCCTTCGGCCTGGCGACAGCCCCACGGGTTTTCACCAAAGTCATGGCATCCGTCGTGGCGATCCTGCACTCTCAGGGTCACTCGGTGATCCCCTACTTGGACGATCTCCTAGTCAGGGCCCCTTCTCGGGTGGCGTGTCAACAAAGTCTTACCGTTACTCTGGCGACTCTCCAGCAGTTCAGGTGGATCATCAATTTCCCGAAATCCAAGTTGACGCCGACCCAATCACTGACTTACCTCGGGATGGAGTTTCATACCCAGACAGCGTTAGTCAAGCTACCGCGGGACAAACAGCTTTCTCTGCAGGCGGGGGTGCAATCTCTTCTTCAAAGTCAGTCACACCCCGTAAGGCGCCTCATGCACTTCCTGGGGAAGATGGTGGCAGCTATGGAGGCAGTGCCGTTCGCGCAATTCCATCTACGGTCACTCCAATGGGACATTCTTCGCAAATGGGACAAGAGTTCGGCTTCCCTCGACAAGAACATCTCTCTTTCCCTTGCAACCAAAACATCACTTCAGTGGTGGCTCCTGCCCACATCTCTGTCTCGGGGAAAATCCTTCCTACCCCCAACCTGGGCAGTGGTCACCACGGATGCGAGCCTGTCAGGTTGGGGAGCGGTTTTTCTCCACCACAGGGCTCAAGGAACCTGGACTCCAATAGAATCGTCCCTTCAGATCAATATCCTGGAGATAAGGGCAGTATATCTAGCCCTATTGGCTTTCCATCGGTGGCTGGAGGGCAGGCAGATCCGAATCCAGTCGGACAACGCCACTGCCGTCGCCTACATCAACCACCAAGGCGGCACTCGCAGTCGTCAAGCCTTCCAGGAAGTCAGGCGGATTCTGCAGTGGGTGGAAGTCACAGGCTTAACCATCTCCGTAGTTCACATCCTGGGCGTAGAAAACTGGGAAGCAGATTTTCTCAGTCGTCAGGGCATGGACGCGGAGGAATGGTCTCTTCACCCAGACGTGTTTCGAGAGATCTGTCGCCGCTGGGGAATGCCGGACGTCGATCTCATGGCGTCACGACACAACAACAAGGTCCCGACCTTCATAGCACGGTCTCAGGATCACAGAGCTCTGGCAGCGGACGCTTTAGTCCAGGATTGGTCACAGTTTCGACTGCCTTATGTGTTTCCCCCTCTGGCGATGCTGCCCAGGGTACTACGCAAGATCAGGTCCGACTGCCGTCGCGCCATTCTTGTCGCTCCAGACTGGCCGAGGCGGTCGTGGTATCCGGATCTGTGGCATCTCACGGTGGGTCAACCGTGGGCACTTCCAGACCGCCCAGACTTGCTGTCAAAAGGCCCGTTTTTCCATCTGAATTCTGTGGCCCTCAACCTGACTGTGTGGCCATTGAGTCCTGGCTCCTAGCGTCTTCAGGGTTATCCCAGGATGTCTTGCCACCATGAGACAAGCCAGGAAGCCAACGTCCGCCAAGATCTATTACAGGTCTTGGCAAATCTTCTTATCCTGGTGCTCTGATAACGGTTTTTCTCCATGGCCGTTTGCCTTACCCACATTCCTTTCATTCCTACAATCTGGAATGGCCAAGGGTTTGTCTCTCGGTTCTCTCAAGGGCCAAGTATCGGCGCTCTCCGTGTTTTTTCAAAAGCGTCTAGCCAGGCTTCCGCAGGTCCGCACGTTCCTGCAGGGGGTTTGCCACATGGTCCCACCTTACAAACGTCCGTTGGAACCTTGGGACCTTAACAGGGTCCTGACGGCGCTTCAAAAGCCGCCTTTTGAGCCGCTGCGGGATGTCTCTCTCTCCCGTCTTTCACAGAAAGTGGCCTTCTTGGTGGCAGTCACGTCACTTCGGAGAGTGTCTGAGCTTGCAGCGCTGTCATGCAAAGCTCCCTTCCTGGTTTTCCACCAGGATAAGGTGGTTCTGCGTCCTGTCCCGGAATTTCTCCCTAAGGTGGTATCCCCTTTTCATCTAAATCAGGATATCTCCTTGCCTTCCTTTTGCCCTAATCCAATTCACCAGTGTGAAAAGGATTTGCACTCTTTGGATCTAGTGAGAGCACTCCGGTTCTACGTGTCTCGCACGGCGCCCCTGCGTCGTTCAGATGCGCTCTTTGTCCTTGTCGCTGGTCAGCGTAAGGGCTCTCAGGCCTCCAAGTCAACCTTGGCGCGGTGGATCAAGGAACCGATTCTCGAGGCCTACCGTACTTCTGGGCTTCCGCTCCCTTCAGGGCTGAAAGCCCATTCTACCAGAGCCGTAGGTGCGTCCTGGGCATTGCGGCACCGGGCGACGGCTCAGCAGGTGTGTCAGGCAGCTACGTGGTCTAGTCTGCACACTTTCACGAAGCACTATCAAGTGCATACCTAAGCTTCGGCAGACGCCAGTCTCGGTAGGCGAGTCCTCCAGGCGGCGGTTGCCCACCTGTAAGAGGGGGCCGTTTTCAACTTTTTATTGTGGTATTCTTTTACCCACCCAGGGACTGCTCTTGGATGTCCCAATTGTCTGGGTCTCCCAATGGAGCGACAAAGAAGAAGGGAATTTTGTTTACTTACCGTAAATTCCTTTTCTTCTAGCTCCTATTGGGAGACCCAGCACCCACCCCTGTGCCCTTTGGGCTGGTTGTTCTTTTGTGTACACATGTTGTTGATGTTGATTTGTTCTTTTGGTTCATGGTCTTCAGTTCTCCGAACATCCTTCGGATTGAATTTACCCTAGACCAATTTATAAGTTTTCTCCTTCCTGCTTTTGCACCAAAACTGAGGAGCCCGTGATGCACGGGAGGGTGTATAGGCAGAGGGGAGGGGTTACACTTTTTTAAAAGTGTAATACTTTGTGTGGCCTCCGGAGGCAGAAGCTATACACCCAATTGTCTGGGTCTCCCAATAGGAGCTAGAAGAAAAGGAATTTACGGTAAGTAAACAAAATTCCCTTTTTACCACAAGCTGCGGATGAAAAAAAAAGTAGGCATATTTCCACAGCGTTAAAGAACAGCACAATGGGCATCGGATTTCCATTAAAGGGGTTCTCTACTACTTTTACACTGATAGCCTATCTTTAGGATAGGTCATCAATGTCTGATCGGCGGGGGTCTGACACCCCGCACCCTCGCCGAGCCGCTGATGTTGCTTCCGGCGGCAGCAGCAGGAATTGCTCACTTTCAGAGCTGGTCCGTCTTCTGATATTGGTTGCGGCCAAGTACTGCATATCCGCTTAGTATAGATCTGAATAGGAGGCAGAAGTGCAGTTCCCGGCCGCTGCCGCTATTAGAAGATGGAGCAGCTCCAGAACTGAGAATTTCCTGCTGTCGCCGCAGGCACTGAGATCAGCTAATAGGTGGGTGTGCCAGGTGTCGGCTGATCTGACATTGATGGCCTATCCTTAGAATAGGTGATCAATGTAAAAGTAATGGACCACCCCTTTAAGCTCATCCACTTTGCTAGAGCTATGATACGCTGTGAAAATACAGAGCAGAAAAAGAAATGGCACCAAATGTTCATCATGGGAACTAATCCTTAGGCCACTTTCACACTTTGTTTCACTCCCTGTTCAGTGGTCCTGTTGGGGCTTCCTTCTAACCCCCCTCAAAAACTGGTTTCTGATGATTGTGCCGATGGGGCCATTGGCTATAATGATGCAGACGAAATCACTGTGTGCTCTGTCGTGCACCATGTTCGGGAGTATACGTCTGTTGGAGGCAGACACCCGGATGTAATAAACTGCATCTGGGTGTCCGCCTCCAGTAAGCGTATACTCTCGAAAATGGTGCACGACAGAACACACTATGACTCCGTCTGTACCATTATAGTCAATAGCCCCGTTGGGGCTTCTATCAGAACCCTCCGCAAATGGGTTTCGGACGTATGCGCCGATGTATGCTCCAAATACTCATTGTGGAAACAGCCTAAATTAGACTTTAAAATAGTAATACTGTGGAAGAAAAAAGCGCAATAGGGTCTTATCCGGGGGAGAATTCAATTCCTGCAAGGGGTAGAATGCACTCACCTATTCAGGTTGTTAGAGTCACAACCCCTTTGAGCACATGTAATGATGGCATCAGCAGCAGCCCTGAAGTGTAGAACGTATAATAATAATAATTGGAAGAAGAAATCGGGTATATACTGCGCTAATACACCATGAGAATATTTAGTAAAATATTCCTTTATTGTTATACAGGTCTATGCGTTTCAGAGATATCCATCTCCTTCATCAGGACATTAAAAGGAACAGTATGTTTTTGGCTCCAGTGAGCCTCCCTATATATAAGTGAACTGCCACATCAGAGGAACGCCCGCTACAATTCAAATGATGGCGGGACGTTCAACTGTTACAATATCAGTCATATAGACATGCATTTTAATTTCTAGAAAAATACAGGTAAGCATATCAAGAATTGCATGGATTCAAAATCATGAGATAATACCAAGGAAACAAATATTTTTTGTACAAGTAGAAAATTTTGCAGAAATAAAATTAAAAAAAAAGTGGAAACACTGGGTCCAGAACTCAAAAAAAGAAAAGAAAAAGAAAAAAAAAGTGAGTGAGTTTCCAATCAATCATGATTAGTCCATAGACCTAAAGTGGCAGCTCAGGAGGGTGAATAAAAATTAGCAATGAAGCAAAAGATAAGTGGGAACAAGATATATACCATATATAAGCATATATAAACATATTGGTGTTTATAACAATGGATAATATTTAATTGTTTGAATGAAAAGATCAAAAAATATTAAAATCTCAAAAAGATGATTAATAATAAATGTAAAGATAAAATTGTTGCTACCTGATACTGTTAGATTCCTTAATAAGCCATGGGTTCCATGGTCTGCACACTCTACCCACTCATCATTCTCCAGGGGAGTGTCAGTATCGATTCACAGATCATTGCGATGGGACCCGGGAAGAGTTGTAAAAGACCCTGAGGGCAAATTTGTATTTATCCAAGCCTATATTGACGGATCCATGGTTGTGATCCTAGCCATTTATATCCCCCCTATGATGGGTACCTCAGTTCTGTTTGAGGCAGCTAAGTTTGCTTCTCAATACCCCCAGGCGCTGGTGTTCTGTATGGGAGACTTTAACTTGATCAATAATCCAGGGCTGGATAGGTTTACTCGCCAACAATCCTCTATCCCTCAAACGATACATACTAGATTAAGTGAATTCCTCAAAGAGGTTGGTTGGTGCGATATGTGGCGGCTCCATAACCCAGTTCTGAGGGAATTCACCTGTTACACTCCCGGGAAACACTCCCTATCCAGAATTGACTACATCTGTGGGAATGAGAGGGTCTGTTCTCATATACAATCGGTCTGTCATCTACCTAGGTCGGTTTCAGACCACTCACCAGTATTTGTGAATATCCGCTGGGATGGGTTCACCTCCCATAGATTGTCTCGGAAAATCAACCCTTGGTGGCTTTCGCTTTTTGGTGCTGGTGACAGAATCCCTGATCAAATTATGGCATACACCGAGGTGAACACTACTGAAGAAAATCACTCAGCATACTGGAACGCGTTCAAAGCATACCTGAGGGGTTGTTGCCAATCCTCTATTTCATATATCAAGAAACAGGCGGCCAGGGAGGAGGAGGACCTGGCTGCTAAAAGTAAATCGCTAGAACATAGCTTTACCTCTGACCCGTCTGAGGAGAATAGAATCCGATGGCTGCAAGCTGGGAGGCAATATCTTCTGTTCCTACAGGATAAAGCCAAAAGACATGTCTTCTTCATGAACCAGAGATACTTTGAGCAGGGGAACAAGTCTAGTAGCCTACTAGCATTCCTAGTTCACCAGTCCAACAGTTCACCTGCGGTTCTTAGGATTCGCTCTTCCAGGGGTGAGATTGTTACATCCATTGATGATATTCTGGAGGTATTCTTTGCCTTTTATAAGCACTTGTATGAGTCCAGGCTGACTTTCTCAGGAGAGGAGATTTCCGACTATCTGCGAGACCTTAAGTTTCCCAGGTTGACATCGGATCAGAGATTGGCTCTGGATGAGGATATTAGTCTGGAGGAGTTGGAGGAAGCGATGGGGACCCTTAACAAGGGTAGGGCGTCTGGCCCTGATGGATTACATATCGAGATATACACTAAATATCATGGGGAGATCGCTCCAATCCTCCTGGAAACGATCGGGGCATCATTTCGGATGGGTCGGTTACTCGACTCCTTCTATGAAGCCTCTATTATTCTATTATTGAAGCCTGACAAAGACCCCCTGGATTGTGGTTCATATAGACCAATTTCACTGTTGAACTCTGATTACAAAATACTAACGAAGATTTTGGCAACCAGACTCAATAAAGTAAACTCCTCCATTGTGCACAGAGACCAGTCTGGATTCATACCAGGTAGGAGTACCTCGGACAACCTGAGAAGGGCGCAGGTGATTCTGCAGGCTGGTGAAAGCTTGGGAGAGAACTGGGCTCTGGTCTCATTGGATGCGGCCAAGGCCTTCGACTCCATTGAATGGCCCTATCTTTTGGAGGTGCTACGGACATTTGGTTTCTGCAATAACTTTTTTCGGTGGGTCGAGATCATATATAAATCGCCGACGGCTAATATTCAGGTGAGTGGTGGCGTGTCTGGGACCTTCTCCCCTGGGGAGGGGGACCAGACAGGGTTGCCCCCTGTCTCCCCTTCTGTTTGCCCTGGCTATGGAGCCGTTAGCGATACGCCTTCGGGCGGATCCAGTGTACACGGGAGTGAGGCATGGAAGGGGGGAAGAACGTTTGTCATTATATGCGGACGACCTGTTGCTCTTCGCCTCAAATCCGGACTCCTCCATTCCTAGAGCTGTGGAACTCATTGATCAATTCGGGGAATTCTCGGGTCTAGTAATAAATTGGTCTAAATCATATCTCCTGTTCTTATCCCAAAACAGGGAGGACTCGGTTGGTACATGAATATGTAGAATACCGGTAGTCAACCAGTTCAAATATCTGGGGATCACCCTAAGAGTCCAGCGGAAATGATTGCTAGAAATGTTGCCCCCCTCCTGGCACACTTCTTAGAAAAATTCAGTAGGTGGAGTCAGCTTCCCCTCTCGGTAGCGGGAAGGATTAATCTTCTTAAAATGATTGTGCAACCGAAGTGTCTTTATATTACCCAACATATTTTTGTAAAAATCCCCCGATCCTTTATGGGGTAATGTAGACCTCCCCCACTTTTGTGGATTGTCGGGCTTTGGGGATTGGAGGAGTCATGGAATAACTTCCCTGGGCTCTGTTGTCCATGATAACGTGCTCCGCTCCTTTACGCAACTGCAGACAGAGTATGGTTTGCCAGATACACACAAGTTCAAGTACCTCCAAGTTAGACATGCTTTCCGGGCTCAGTTCTCTGGTCGTGAAGTTAGATTTTCTTCATTCCCGATCATTGGAATCATTAGATCACAGGGCCCTGGAGGCCTGATCTCCAAATTATACTCATCCCTCATTCGGGCCAAGGCCATGAACAATCCCCTCTCAGTGCTGGGGAAATGGAGAGCTAAAATCCCTGAGTTGGATGATATAGCCTGGGACGACATAGTTGAATCCCACACTCTGGTCTCTCCCGCAATTAACAATAGACTCATTCAATTGTACATTATCCATCAGAGCTATATCACACCAGTAAGACTAAATAAAATGAATAGTACTGTCACGGACGCGTGTCCGAGGTGTGGGAGATGCGGTGCAGATTTTTGGCACATGATTTGGGAATGCCATTCTATCCATTCCTACTGGAGAGAGGTGGTACTTGTGCTCACCTCGGTGTTGGAGAAAGTGGTCCCTATGAGCCCAATCCTATGTCTATTTGGAGTCTTGAACACTAACTCCTGGACCCGTTCCGAGAACTCGCTACTGAAGAAGGTCCTGTTCCTGGCCCGTAAGGGCATAATACTAAAGCCTGCTTTACACGCTACAATATATCTTACGATGTGTCGGCGGGGTCACGTCGTAAGTGACGCACATACGGCATCGTAAGGTATGTTGTAGCGTGTGACAGTGACGTGCAACCGTTGATCGCACGCACGTCGTTCATTCCTGACGAATTGAACGTCAGATTGTTCATCGTACCCGGGGTAGCGCACATCGCAATGTGTGACACCCCGGGAACGATGAACAGATCTCACCTGCCTCCTGCGGCTCCCGGCCCACAATGCGGAAGAAAGGAGGTGGGCGGGATGTTTACGTCCCGCTCAGCTCCGCCCCTCCGCTTCTATTGGCTGGCTGCCGCGTGACGTCGATGTGACGCCAAACGACCCTCCCACTCCATGAAGTGGACGTTCACCGCCCACATCGAGATCGTATGGAAGGTAAGTATGTGTGATGGGGGTTAATCGTTTGTGCGGCACGTTCAACAAATTGAACGTGCCGCACATACGATGGGGGCGTTGCAAATCGCATACGATATCGTATGCGAAATTGCAACGTGTAAAGCAGGCTTTAATTGGATGAACCCCCGCCCCACTTCTAGAGCGTCTTGGATAGCCCTCGTGAATGCCATAATTCCTCTAGAGCATTTTGTATTCAAGAACAGGGGCTCTCAACACAAATTTGGGGTGGTTGGTTGGTGTCCCCCCTGACTGGAGGTTCGCCCAGCTCCCTGGTCTCAAACTTACATGATCTTTTGTCTTAAGAAAATTTTCCTTTCTTCATCGTTCCTATGGGAGACCCAGACCATGGGGTGTATAGCTACTGCCTCCGGAGGACACACAAAGTTACTACACTCAAACGTGTAGCTCCTCCCTCCTAGCATATACACCCCCTGCTAGCCAGTCCTAGCCAGTTTCATGCTTTGTGTCAGGAGGATCACACACACACATGCATCCTTTTTTGATTTTTCATTTTTTCTAAAGATTTGGAAGAAAAGCGGGTCCACTGGACCCCCGGCATGTCCCTTCACACCCCCCTGGCGGCGGTGCTGTTAAGGTTGATTCAGGGCAAGAGCCCTTCATGCCGCGCTCCTTCACCATCCCTTAGGGGCTCTGGCTTGAAGTTAGAGCCCACACGGTTCTCACTGCCTTGCAGGAGACCGGCCTCCATCCGCAGCCCTTTGGCAGGACCCTGCTGGACGGAGCACTGGACCCCCACCCCACCAGGGACTGGGCCCTGCGTCTCAAAGCTAAGTATAGAGACGTTATTCAGAGGGTCCTTCTGCAATGTGGGGCACTTTATTGGGGGGACAGTGATTTACTTTGATAATGCTGCTTTTCACTGTGTTCCGGCCGGTTCCACGGTTTTTACTGTGTACCGCGCCGATGATGCCTGATTTTCGGCCGCATGTATAACTCTAGGCCCCAGCTTCAGCCGCGGCCTAGTTTCGTTTCGTTCCCCTGCATGTCAGCATGCAGGGGGACACTGCAGCGCCGCCCACCGGCCGCTCTGCACAGGGGAGGACACTCCTTTTTGAGGAGATGATTCCCTCCCCTGTACATCTCCTTAGCCCTCCGATTCCCGCTCCTGGGTTAACCCCCGCCCCCCCCTCACTCGGGCGCCATTTTCTCAGCGTTCTTAGTACGCTTGTCGGCGCTGGCTGCTCTGCAGTGCAGAGGGAGTGGATATCTGGCTGGGGGTCCAGGCTTGGAACCCGGGGGGCACTCATAATAGCGGCCTGATAAGTCACAACCTCTGGTTGTGCACTTTTATACACTAGCAGGGCATTCTGAAGGAGTTAATTCTTTATTGTAGAACCTCCTCCTCAGCAGCATGTCTCACACTAGGAGCAAAGCTCCAAGGCTGTACACTACATGTTCTGCATGTAGGCATATTGTCTGAACTAGCACAGACCCACACTGTAATGGTTCTTATGTGGTGGTACCTCAGCCTGGACTCTCCCCGGGCTGAACCCCTGTCTTGGGTATTCTAAACATTCTAGACAGAGCCCCCCACCTCTGCAGCATGTCTCACAGAGCGAGGCTGCAGGCTTGGTAGTCTCGTACGGCTCTACCGAGTTCATAACCACTGTGGCCCCTCAGCTTGGAGGCTCATTTATGGTCCCTCCAGCTCCTCCGGTTTCGGTGGCTGACCCCTGGGGGAATCTTTTTTCCAGGGGTCGGCTGTCCCGGCATCTGCTGAGCATGCAGCCCCCTTCTCAGGGCGTTTTCTGCTCGCTCAGCAAAGCTCACAGACCCCGTACTCCTCACAGGGAGACGTAGGGTCCCCTGTACTCCCCGTCCCGCAGCTCCGATTACGAGCTGACTCACTGGGCGAGGAGGATGTCTCTACCAGGGGCTCGGACGCTACTTTAGGTACTTTGATCCGTCCGTAGGTGACGCGGATGCGAATGATTGGATTGCGTCCATTATACTTGTACTGGACCTCCATCCGCCTGTATCAGGGGAGTATTCCCCGCTGGCAGAAAGGCATCAGTATACCTTTAACAGGACGAGGAGCGTGTTCCTTAACCACTCCAGTTTTCAGCCCGCTGCGTCCGAGCCCACAGCCTGTCCTGCAGATCCCACAGCGGGGTTCTGCTGCCTGTCTCCCCCTCCCATCAGAGGTGGTCAAGGAGTGTACTCATTCGCCAGGGGTGGCCACTCCGGTGTCTAGACTTTCAGCCCGGATAGTTGTATCAGTGGCTGACGGCACCTCTATAAGGATCCCACGGTACATTAATTTTGTACTGGACCTCACTCCGCCGGAGTTACCTTATCTAGGGGAACACTATGTGTGTTCCTTAACCACTCCAGTTTTCAGGCCCTGTGACCAGCCCAGGTCCGCTCTGACAGTCGCTTCCCATGAAGCGTGATTCTGAGGACTGTGTTTCCCCTGTCCACCAATGGTGGTCAAAAGGTGGGCTTATTCACCTCAGGTGGCTCAGCCCGGACCATTACGTCAGTGGCTGATGGCTCCTCTGAGGAGATGCTTTCCCTCACAGGGACGCTATGCCCAAGACGGTTGCCTGAACTTCCAAACTTCAGTCTTCTCATCCTCTGCCAGGTCTGCCATGCTGGACACCGCACGGCGGTGGTCTTGGCTACTTCCTCACTATCCGCAGGCTCCTGTGGCTTCGGAAATGGAAGGCAGATGCCTCTATAGAGGTTCCTTGCTAGGCTCCCCTTTGGTGGGACCAGTCTCTTCGGAACCAACTGGATGAAATTTAGGAAGCTCTTGGCGAGGAGAGTTCTTCCTTGCCACAAACCTAAACCAGGGATCCTGTCCAGGGCAGGAATCAGTTGAGGTTTCGGTGGTTTCCGTTCCTCCATCTGATCGTCCTCTAGCTCGGCCTAGGTTCATAGACCCAATTGGCTTGAAGCTGCGTCTTCAGAAGACCGCAGGAGATGCTGCCACTTAGTCAGCTTCCTCCGAGCTATCTAGCCACGCCAACCTCCTCCTGGTCGGTGGCAGGCTCCCTCCACTTGGCGACGTATGGTTCTAACACGTCTCCGTTCAGTGGGGGCGGGATATATCTCCCATGGCTACAGGATGGAATTTTGTCCACCCGCCAAACAGATTTTTTCTGTCACCCCCTCCCGGCCCCAAGGCCGCCGCCTTCTCACAGGCCGTGGCATCTCTTGCAGGCCAATGGAGGAATTGTACCGGTTCCCGCCTGGGAACGGTTTTGAGATTTTTGTTTAAATCTATTTCTAGTACCCGAAGAGGGCGGTGCCTTCCGACCTGGATCTTTAGCTTTTCAAGCATGGTCAGGTGTGGCGTGTTCACATGGAGTCTCGGTCTTGTTCCGTGTGTTTTTTCACCGGATCAATCAAGAACCCAAGGAGATTCCCTAGCAGCCATCGGCATCAGAGATGCCTTTCTGCAGGGGTCAATCGCAGTTTCACACCACCATTGACTACGTTTTGCCATCGGAGTGGTCCAATTCGTGGCTCTTCCCTTGGGGTTAGCCACGGCCCCTCGAGAATTCTCATTGGGGCTGCTGTGATTAGGGTCCTGCACCCCTAGGGATTGGCAGTGATCGTTTGCCCTGGACGGCCCTCTTCTCGGGGCTTCATCCAGTGCAGACTCTTAGCAGAGTACTTCGCTTACTCTCGCCACTCTAACCTATTCGGGTGGCTTGTCATTCTGTTCAAGTCCGCTCTGACTTCGAACCAGAGGTTCTCAGGGACGCAATTCGAGACTCTGTCGGCTCTTGTAAAGCTGCTCTTAGTCGATCAGTAGTCCCTCCGCTGGCGGTCGACGTCGTTCTATCAGACACCAAATACAGGTGCTGGTCAGACGGTGGCGTCAATGGAAGTGATTCCTTGCCCAATTTCTCCTGCGTCCTCTGAGACTGGATGTTTTCCGCTGCACACGCGAACTCCCTCCTTCCACGGGGTGGTGGCTTTGCCACTGACCAGGGGCTCGTTTTCAGTGGTGGTTTCGGCCACTCTGTCTCAGGGACTTCCTGGCCCCGTCCCGGGTGACCCTCGCCAGGGTGCTGGTCTTTCCGCCTTGGGAGCAGTATATCTCCATCAATGGGCTGGAAATCAGAGCTGTATTTCTAGCTCTCTAAGCCTTCACCATCTGTTGGCGGCTAGGCACATTCGAGTCCAGTCGGACAACGTGACAGCGTTTTCCTACATCAACTTCCAGGGCGGGACACTCAGCCGCCTGGCAATCTTAGCGCCTCAACATTCTTCAGTGGACAAGGGACTCCTAGTCCACCGTATCCGCAGCCCACATCCTAGATGTCAAAACTGCGAGGCAGACTATTTCAGCTGTCCAACCGTGGTCCACAATCCTCAGGTTTTGCGGTAGACACACTGGTTCATGTTTGATCCCAGCTTCGTCTCTACCTCTTGCCCAGAGTCCTGCGCAAGATCAGTAAAGGGGGCCGTCGGGTCATTCTCTTACTCCAGACTGACCCATAGCAAAAACTGTGGAAAGAAAGCGCACATAGGGTTTTAACCGATAGATATAGGTGCAGGGAATAGGACAGGTACTCACCTGCTTCAGTTGTGACAGGCACAACTCCTTGTCAGCATGGAATAAATGAATACAAAAGTGGTCAGCTGCAGCCCCGATATTGCAACAGGATGGGGGATGATCAAAAGAAATCGGGTTAAATGCTGCGCTAAAAACCACAATCCAAAGATATATCGTGAATTCCTTTTCTTTATTTTCACAGGTCAACGCTGATGCTGTTCCTTTCTGACTTTTGTCCTGATGAAGAAGGTGGAGATGCCTTTGAAACGCGTTGACCTGTGAAAATAAAGAAAAGGAATTCACGATATATCTTTGGATTGTGGTTTTTAGCGCAGCATTTAACCCGATTTCTTTTGATCATCCCCCATCCAGACTGACCCAGGCAGGCTTGGTACCCTGACCTGCTCCTTCTGTCCGTTGGGTTGCCATGGCATCTTCCGGACCGTCCAGACCTTTTCTCAAAAGGTCCGTTTTTTCCGTCAGAATTCTGGATTCTCAGATTGACGGCGTAGCTATTGAGTCCTGGATCTTGGCGACTTCTGGTATCCTTCCTGAAGTCATCTCCGCTATGACTCGAGCCCCAAAGTGTCCTTGGATCTTTTTAGCCTTGTCGACCCTCCTGTCCCTTCCACAGTCCGGTCTACAGCTAGGACTATCCCTCATTAAGGGACAGGTCTCGGCTCTGTCAGTATGTGCCAGCGGCGTATCGTTCGGCTGGCTCCGGTGCGCTCCTTTAAGGGCGCATCTCACATCATTCCGCCTTTCCGGCGGCCTATGGAGCCCTGGGACCTTAATCCGGTCCTCCCGGTTCCCGGAAACCCCCCTTTGCGCCTCTTAGGCAGGTTTCCTTGTTTCATCTTTCACAGAAAGTAGTCTTTCTGGTGGCTAGAATTTCCCGCCAGGGAGTTCTGGCTGCACTCTCTCTGAGTCACCCCCTTTTTGGTCTTTTGCATCAAGACAAGGTGGTCTCCGTCCGACTCCGGACTTTTTTCCTTAAGGTGGTTACTGCTTCCACCTTATCCGGGGCAATTTTCCTGCCTTCCTTTTGTCCGGCTCCTGGTCATCGCTTTGAGGAAGCGTTGCATATCCTGGATCTGGTGCGGGCGCCCCGGATCTATGTGTCTCGCACCGCCGTTATTAGGCGGTGCACCTCTCTCTGGTACTGACTGCTAGTCAACGTAGCGGTCTCTCGGCATCTAAGCCGACCCTGGTTCGTTGGCTTAGGTCGGCCATTTCCGAGGCCTGCCAGTGTACTCAAGTGCATTCCCCGCCGGGGATCAGAGCACATTTGATCAGACCTGTCGGTGCCTTTTGGGCTTTCAGGCGCCAGGCTACGGCTCAGTAGGTCTGTCAGACTGCAGCTCGAATTAGTCTGCATACTTTTTCGAAGCTCTATCCAAGGCATGCTCTTGCTTTGGCAGACGCGGGCTTGGGCAGACGCATCTTTCAGGCGTCTGTCGCCCATTTGTGAAGTTGGGTTTGCCTGCTTCTCAGTTGTCTGTTTATTCCCACCCATGGACTGCTTTAGGACGTCCCATGGTCTGGGTCTCCCATAGGAACGATGAAGAAAAAGAGAATTTTGTTACTTACCGTAAATTCTTTTTCTTATAGTTCCGTCATGGGAGACCCAGCACCCTCCCTATTGCCTGTTGGCAGGTTTCTTGTTCCGGGTGTCTTCACCGGCTGTTATTGTTGTAGACAGACGTTCCGGTTCTTCCGGATTTTACTCTGTCTCTTCTTGTGGGTGGATGTCCTCCTTCAGCTTTTGCACTAAACTGGCTAGGACTGGCTAGCAGGGGGTGTATATGCTAGGAGGGAGGAGCTACACGTTTGAGTGTAGTACTTTGTGTGTCCTCCGGAGGCAGTAGCTATACACCCCATGGTCTGGGTCTCCCATGACGGAACTATAAGAAAAAGAATTTACGGTAAGTAACAAAATTCTCTTTTTTATTGTGTATACTCTTGCATTAGTGCCATTCATAGAGATTCACATTGTTTTCTTGTGATGCGACTTGGTCCTAAGTATCCTGCAGAAATAATCTATGTCCCCTTCGAAACTCCCTTGGTATAACCTGTGACTGTATATTCTCATGTTGTCATATGTCTTTTGTAATATGTACAAATAGTATGGTTGATTGCTGATTTTATGTCATACTTAACCTTCAATAAAACGAGTTTAAAAAAAAAAAAAAAAATTGTGAGTATTTAAAGTGTCAGAAGGTATGCAAGTATAAGTGTGTGAATTTGATAATTATATCTATACTAGAAGGTGGCCCGATTCTAACGTATCGGGTAGTCTAGAATGTGTATGTAGGTTCGCAGATTGAATAATAAGGTAATGAATGGGCTGGATGGGTTCGGTGTAATTTAGAATTCTTATAATTGTTTATTGGTTTTAAAATGACAAATAACAGAAGGAACAGTTATAATAGATGGGTCTAATGTTTAATGATGTCCATGGCTTGTAATGAAAGAAGCCATGAACAGTGTAAAGGTAAGTAAAAATATGCTGATGCTGGTATGTGCCCCCATCGTGGTGCAGCCACCATCCTGACATGTGCCCCCATCCTGCGGGGTATTGTGTGCGGGGGCGGAGTGCGGGGGCGGGTGGAGCTGAGTGGGGCCATGGCGCTGAGGACGTCAGTGCTGGGGACTGCATGGCTGGGGACAGGTGACTATCCAGGTGTGTGTGTGTTCAGTGTATACATGCAGAGGGCGGAGTGCGGGGGGATGGAACTGAGTGGGGTAATGTGTGCGGGGGGCGGAGGCGAGCGGTGGGTATGTGTCGGCTGGGTTGCCGGTGTGGGTTCCCAGGGGTGCAGCACACACCCGGGAGTCGGGGCTCTGTGTGGGAGCTGGGAAAAGTGTCGGGCGTCATCCTGTCGTCCCGTAGTTCGGGCTGTTCTGTTAGCTGAGCCGTTGGTCGCAGGCTCTTTAGCGCGCGCTGTGGCGACGGTTATCACTGTAATGACGTCATTTTGGAGCAAGACAGACAGACAGAATAAGGCAATTATATCTATATATTATCGTGTGAGTAATTTAAATATTATTCATGTTATAAACACCAATATGTTTATATACACTTATATATGGTATATATCTTGTTCCCCCTTTTTCTTTGCTTCATTGCTAATTTTTATTCACCCTCCTGATCTGTCACTTTGGGTCTACGGACTAATCATGATTGATCAAAAACACACTTTTTTTTTTTTTCTTTGAGTTCTAGACCCAGTGTTTCCACTTTTTCTTTTAAAAAAAAATTATTTCTGCAAAATGTTCTACTTGTAAAAAAACCATTTGTTTTCTTGGTATTCTCACATGATTTTGAATCCATGGAATTCTTGATATGCTTGCCTGTATTTTTCTGAAAAAAATGCATGTCTATATGACTGATTTTGTAACAGTCGAGCGTCCCACCATCATTTGAATTGTAGCGGGTGTTCCTCTGATGTGGAAGCTCACTTGTATATAGGGAGGCTCACTGGAGTTGAAAACATACTGTTCCTTTTTTAGTCCTGATGAAGGAGATGGATCTCTCTGAAACGCGTAGACCTGTATAACAATAAAGGAATATTTTACTAAATATTCTCATGGTGTATTAGCGCAGTATATACCCGATTTCTTCTTCCAATTATTATAAATTAGACTTTAGAATAGGCACAAATTAAAAGAAAAAAATGCGCGAGTGAAAAAAACAGTAAACCAATAAAAAAAAATGTACAAATGCAATAATGAATCAGACCTTTTCATTTGTCCATTAAAAAGCAATATTTGCTTAATTTTATCGACCCATAAAATATAAGTATTAACTAAACAGTTTTGTGTTTCTATAAAAATGAACCCCCCCCATTTCAGAATTGCTGTTTTTCTTTCTATCCCAACTAATAAAGGTTATGCAAGACATTACATGTACCCTAAAATGATGCCATAAAAAGAAAAAGCTGTGCCCCCTACAAACAACAAACCTCTGTATGTCTATGTAGACAGAAATATAAAAAGTTTACAACTATTGGAAGGTGCAGATGAAAAATAAAATAATTAGTTTGTTACCAAGGCACAAAATAGGCCAGTTACTAGAGGGTTAAAATGCAATGTATTTGTCCTTTCCAGTTTAGTTAATTGGTGAGCGTTGAAAATGGCAATTACAGAGGTTTCAGCTTTCAAGCAATGATTTCCTAATTGTCACTTTTCCTGCGCTTCCTCTGCGGTTCATCGGATAGAAGGTCACGTCGCTCGATATGGATTCTATCGTCTTACGAGTAATTGCAGAATGTTGCTGTTTTTGTAAACTCTGTGTTTAGGAAGAAAAAAATGAATTGCTATGAGCCTGGATTGGATCCCCCACAAACATAGGGACATGATAATACAATACTGTGTGCAGGAAATAATGGGACGGGGCAGGGAAAAAAAAAATATATATTGCCTGCAGTGGCGTAGCTACTGCTTTTGCCGCTCGGGGCGGTAGTCAAATTTGCCGCCCCCCTCCGTTGACCCTTGATGATCCAGAAATTTTCAAAAATTTGGAAAACCATCAAAATATTTATTTTTCATGGAAGTACAATCAAAGATCTAATTGTAGACTGCTGCTATTAGTCCTACACTTTCACCTTTTTACACACATGTAGGCCTATTATACACACACACACAGCTCTGTTGCATACATACAGACACACACAGCTCTGCTGCATACAGACACACACAACTGTGCTGCATACAGACACACAAAACTCTGCTGCATACATACAGACACACACAGCTCTGCTGCACACAGACAGACACACAACTCTGCAGCATACATACAGACACACACAGCTCTACTGCATTTATACAGACACACAGCTCTACTGCATACAGACAGACACACAACTCTGCAGCATACATACAGACACAACTCTGCAGCTGCTGCATACATATATACACATACAAAGCAAGAAGGCCTGCGGAGACACCATCACATGTTTCTCAACGCTGGCAGGAAACTAGCCAGGTCTTTCACCGGGAAGGAACAACCACGGGAAGGGCAGTCTCCAGTCAAGGAGACCACCTATGCCAAACATGGTATCCATCCACAGACAGCCGTTTCGGGGTATTTGCCCCTCATCAGTGTGGAGTAGGAATCTGGCTAGTGGGACATTGCCTAGTAAAAGACTATGTGAGCAAGGATGGTTGACCTTAGGGAGATCAACATCCACCACTGCGGAGACACCATCACGTGTTTCTCAACGCAATGATTCTAGAGCAATGCCCCCTGGGAAATATTCAAAGCAAGAAGGCCTGCGGAGACACCATCACATGTTTCTCAACGCTGGCAGGAAACTAGCCAGGTCTTTCACCGGGAAGGAACAACCACGGGAAGGGCAGTCTCCAGTCAAGGAGACCACCTATGCCAAACATGGTATCCATCCACAGACAGCCGTTTCAGGGTATTTGCCCCTCATCAGTGTGGAGTAGGAATCTGGCTAGTGGGACATTGCCTAGTAAAAGACTATGTGAGCAAGGATGGTTGACCTTAGGGAGATCAACATCCACCACTGCGGAGACACCATCACGTGTTTCTCAACGCAATGATTCTAGAGCAATGCCCCCTGGGAAATATTCAAAGCAAGAAGGCCTGCGGAGACACCATCACATGTTTCTCAACGCTGGCAGGAAACTAGCCAGGTCTTTCACCGGGAAGGAACAACCACGGGAAGGGCAGTCTCCAGTCAAGGAGACCACCTATGCCAAACATGGTATCCATCCACAGACAGCCGTTTCAGGGTATTTGCCCCTCATCAGTGTGGAGTAGGAATCTGGCTAGTGGGACATTGCCTAGTAAAAGACTATGTGAGCAAGGATGGTTGACCTTAGGGAGATCAACATCCACCACTGCGGAGACACCATCACGTGTTTCTCAACGCAATGATTCTAGAGCAATGCCCCCTGGGAAATATTCAAAGCAAGAAGGCCTGCGGAGACACCATCACATGTTTCTCAACGCTGGCAGGAAACTAGCCAGGTCTTTCACCGGGAAGGAACAACCACGGGAAGGGCAGTCTCCAGTCAAGGAGACCACCTATGCCAAACATGGTATCCATCCACAGACAGCCGTTTCGGGGTATTTGCCCCTCATCAGTGTGGAGTAGGAATCTGGCTAGTGGGACATTGCCTAGTAAAAGACTATGTGAGCAAGGATGGTTGACCTTAGGGAGATCAACATCCACCACTGCGGAGACACCATCACGTGTTTCTCAACGCAATGATTCTAGAGCAATGCCCCCTGGGAAATATTCAAAGCAAGAAGGCCTGCGGAGACACCATCACATGTTTCTCAACGCTGGCAGGAAACTAGCCAGGTCTTTCACCGGGAAGGAACAACCACGGGAAGGGCAGTCTCCAGTCAAGGAGACCACCTATGCCAAACATGGTATCCATCCACAGACAGCCGTTTCGGGGTATTTGCCCCTCATCAGTGTGGAGTAGGAATCTGGCTAGTGGGACATTGCCTAGTAAAAGACTATGTGAGCAAGGATGGTTGACCTTAGGGAGATCAACATCCACCACTGCGGAGACACCATCACGTGTTTCTCAACGCAATGATTCTAGAGCAATGCCCCCTGGGAAATATTCAAAGCAAGAAGGCCTGCGGAGACACCATCACATGTTTCTCAACGCTGGCAGGAAACTAGCCAGGTCTTTCACCGGGAAGGAACAACCACGGGAAGGGCAGTCTCCAGTCAAGGAGACCACCTATGCCAAACATGGTATCCATCCACAGACAGCCGTTTCGGGGTATTTGCCCCTCATCAGTGTGGAGTAGGAATCTGGCTAGTGGGACATTGCCTAGTAAAAGACTATGTGAGCAAGGATGGTTGACCTTAGGGAGATCAACATCCACCACTGCGGAGACACCATCACGTGTTTCTCAACGCAATGATTCTAGAGCAATGCCCCCTGGGAAATATTCAAAGCAAGAAGGCCTGCGGAGACACCATCACATGTTTCTCAACGCTGGCAGGAAACTAGCCAGGTCTTTCACCGGGAAGGAACAACCACGGGAAGGGCAGTCTCCAGTCAAGGAGACCACCTATGCCAAACATGGTATCCATCCACAGACAGCCGTTTCAGGGTATTTGCCCCTCATCAGTGTGGAGTAGGAATCTGGCTAGTGGGACATTGCCTAGTAAAAGACTATGTGAGCAAGGATGGTTGACCTTAGGGAGATCAACATCCACCACTGCGGAGACACCATCACGTGTTTCTCAACGCAATGATTCTAGAGCAATGCCCCCTGGGAAATATTCAAAGCAAGAAGGCCTGCGGAGACACCATCACATGTTTCTCAACGCTGGCAGGAAACTAGCCAGGTCTTTCACCGGGAAGGAACAACCACGGGAAGGGCAGTCTCCAGTCAAGGAGACCACCTATGCCAAACATGGTATCCATCCACAGACAGCCGTTTCGGGGTATTTGCCCCTCATCAGTGTGGAGTAGGAATCTGGCTAGTGGGACATTGCCTAGTAAAAGACTATGTGAGCAAGGATGGTTGACCTTAGGGAGATCAACATCCACCACTGCGGAGACACCATCACGTGTTTCTCAACGCAATGATTCTAGAGCAATGCCCCCTGGGAAATATTCAAAGCAAGAAGGCCTGCGGAGACACCATCACATGTTTCTCAACGCTGGCAGGAAACTAGCCAGGTCTTTCACCGGGAAGGAACAACCACGGGAAGGGCAGTCTCCAGTCAAGGAGACCACCTATGCCAAACATGGTATCCATCCACAGACAGCCGTTTCGGGGTATTTGCCCCTCATCAGTGTGGAGTAGGAATCTGGCTAGTGGGACATTGCCTAGTAAAAGACTATGTGAGCAAGGATGGTTGACCTTAGGGAGATCAACATCCACCACTGCGGAGACACCATCACGTGTTTCTCAACGCAATGATTCTAGAGCAATGCCCCCTGGGAAATATTCAAAGCAAGAAGGCCTGCGGAGACACCATCACATGTTTCTCAACGCTGGCAGGAAACTAGCCAGGTCTTTCACCGGGAAGGAACAACCACGGGAAGGGCAGTCTCCAGTCAAGGAGACCACCTATGCCAAACATGGTATCCATCCACAGACAGCCGTTTCGGGGTATTTGCCCCTCATCAGTGTGGAGTAGGAATCTGGCTAGTGGGACATTGCCTAGTAAAAGACTATGTGAGCAAGGATGGTTGACCTTAGGGAGATCAACATCCACCACTGCGGAGACACCATACCCCGAAACGGCTGTCTGTGGATGGATACCATGTTTGGCATAGGTGGTCTCCTTGACTGGAGACTGCCCTTCCCGTGGTTGTTCCTTCCCGGTGAAAGACCTGGCTAGTTTCCTGCCAGCGTTGAGAAACATGTGATGGTGTCTCCGCAGGCCTTCTTGCTTTGAATATTTCCCAGGGGGCATTGCTCTAGAATCATTGCGTTGAGAAACACGTGATGGTGTCTCCGCAGTGGTGGATGTTGATCTCCCTAAGGTCAACCATCCTTGCTCACATAGTCTTTTACTAGGCAATGTCCCACTAGCCAGATTCCTACTCCACACTGATGAGGGGCAAATACCCCGAAACGGCTGTCTGTGGATGGATACCATGTTTGGCATAGGTGGTCTCCTTGACTGGAGACTGCCCTTCCCGTGGTTGTTCCTTCCCGGTGAAAGACCTGGCTAGTTTCCTGCCAGCGTTGAGAAACATGTGATGGTGTCTCCGCAGGCCTTCTTGCTTTGAATATTTCCCAGGGGGCATTGCTCTAGAATCATTGCGTTGAGAAACACGTGATGGTGTCTCTGCAGTGGTGGATGTTGATCTCCCTAAGGTCAACCATCCTTGCTCACATATATACACATACATACAGGCACACACAACTCTGTAGCTGCTGCATACATACAGACAACTCTGTAGCTGCTGCATACATGCATACATACAGACACACACAACTTTGTAGCTGCTGCATACATGCATACAGACACAACTCTGCTACATACAGACAGACACACACAGCTCTACTGCATACATACATACACACACACACACAACTCTGCTGCACATATAGACACACACGCGGCTTTTGGGGGCCCGCACACACGGCTGCTGCAGAGCTGAGGCTGCACCAAGCACAGGGCAGATGTAGCAGAGCTGAGCCTGCACCAAGCACAGGGCAGATGTAGAGGAGCTGAGCCTGCACCAAGCACAGGGCAGATGTAGCAGAGCTGAGCCTGCACCAAGCACAGGGTAGATGTAGAGGAGCTGAGCCTGCACCAAGCACAGGGAAGATGTAGCAGAGCTGAGCCCGCACCAAGCACAGGGAAGATGTAGAGGAGCTGAGCCCGCACCAAGCACAGGGCAGATGTAGCGGAGCTGAGCCCGCACCAGACACAGGGCAGATGTAGCAGAGCTGAGACCACACCAAGCACAGGGCAGATGTAGCAGAGCTGAGCCTGCACCAACACACATGGCTCCTGGGGGCCCACACACGCAGCTTCTGAGGTGGGGAAAGCCCATGCAGCTCACTGGGACCCATAAACCGGGTGGCTGGGAGGGAGTATACAGGTCGAGGAGGGGGGGGTAGCACTTACCGCTCGGACACGGATGAGAGGGGGCCCACACAGCGCCGGAGGCCAGCGCTCTGCTGGGGGTTGCTGGCTGGCACTCCTTCATCTCTCTGGGACAGAGCAGGACGCCGGGCGGTAGCTCCGCCCACAGATGAAGCTCAATCCAGCAGGACACTTTGGTCTGCGTGCCTTAAAGAGACGGCAGCCACAGTTTCCTGCTGAGGACTCCGGTCCCCGGAACTCGGCCCGGGGGCAGCAGAACTGAAGGCGAGTGGCCAAAATGCCGCCCCCCTGACACGTGCCGCCCGGGGCGGACCGCCCCCTCCGCCCCCCCTTTGCTACGCCACTGATTGCCTGCAGAAACCAACCAGCCAAAATCTGATTGGAAACATTTTGGGGTCTGTGTTACGTCTGCAGCGTCTGTTTAAAGAAGTAGGGGGTGCACAGCCACTTAATAATTATAAATGGGAGTGCAGCCTCTTGTGTAGAAGGCAATTAACAATAGGGAAGAGAAAGGCTACACAAATTCAGAGGCGCACATCCAGATTATATGAAAAAATATCAAAATTTTATTGAATCCATGAAAACACCAACAATTAAAAACATTTAAAGCCACACATATATACAAAGACAACCTCCATATAATATAATCATGGCTTAGTTGACCAGGGACCAATACATAGGGTAAATATGGTTGGAGTAAATAATTAATACAATAGTCACAGGTAGTTGATAATAACCAAATAAACAGTGGTTAGCAAGATATATCCCAAAAACACCGTAATTGCGAATTATTTTATATTGACATCCAACATCAAATATCCATGCATGTATAGATATACCCGGTTAAATAATAGAATTCCAATTCAAAATAGAGAATCATCAACCTCAACAATAAGTTATCACTGTAATTTTTCATGAAAACCCCAATCCCATAATAATATACGTCTGCAGCGTCTGGACGCCATGTAGATTTACTGAATCAAAGTAGATCACTAAGTGGTTCTGCGGTGATCAGAGTTCAGCTCAGCGGGACCTTGCAGGGACAACACAATACTTTGATACAATGTACAGTAATCAGTGTGCAGCCTGTATTACAGTGTATATTTGGTGCCTTCCAAATAACTCAAAGAAACTAAAACAGGAAGGTGTCATGAGAGTATTCTGCTTTGTAGACACCTCCGGCGAGTCTTGGACCAGAAGGTCACAATGCCTTATTATGCCCAGGTCTGTAGCTTGTGTTTGAGTGAATCTACTTTCTTTGGTACTCTAGGGGTTAAGGACTATTTTTCCTTTCTGGCTGTCCTTTGTAGACTACGGGGCACTTTGCACACTACGACATCGCAAGCCGATGCTTGCGATGCCGAGCGCGATAGTCCCCGCCCCCGTCGCAGCTGCGATATCATGGTGATAGCTACCGTAGCGAACATTATCGCTACGCCAGCTCCACATGCACTCACCTGCCCTGCGACGTCGCTCTGGCCAGCGACCCGCCTCCTTATTAAGGGGGCGGGTCGTGTGGCATCATATCGATGTCACACGGCAGGCGGCCAATAGAAGCGGAGGGGCAGAGAAGAGCGTCACGTAAACATCCCGCCCACCTCCTTCCTTCCGCAGAGCTGGCGTGAGCCGCAGGACGCAGGTAGGAGATGTTCCTCGCTCCTGCGGCTTCACACACAGCGATGGCTGCTGCCGCAGGAACGAGGAACTACATCGTAACATCGGTCATTTCCAAATTATGGAAATGACCGACACTGCACCGATGATACGATTACGACGATTTTGCGCTCGTTAATCGTATCAAAAAGGCTTTACACACTACGATATCGCCTGCGACGCCGGATGTGCGGCACTTTCAATTTGACCCCACCAACATCGCACCTGCAATGTCGTAGTGTGCAAAGTGCCCCTTAATCTCAGGTGCAGCTCTTTGTGACCACTTGCCTTCACTATAAAAAGGTCACGTGTGTTACCATCGGACGCCCGTTATAGAATTTTATTCCTATGCTGACCACTTTGAAAGGAGACAGTCTCTGGAAGAAGCTGAGGAGTCATAACAATTGCAGCTGTGCTGTTTTGCTGCACTGGAGGATCCGGGAGCATTTTCCTTTGTGTGTATTTTCCCTCCATGTGTTTCCTTTCCTTTGTGTTGTATTATTGCAGTGGTGAGACTAGTGCTCTCGCCCTTCTTCTCATTTGCCAGGGTTAGTTCAGGGCAAGTGAGAGCCTAAGCATGTGACGGCAACTGCAGAAAGGCCCGTATACGGACCTTCGGGAGCGTAAGTTACAGACACAGTGGCAGGATGTGTCCCTTCTCCCAGTCAACAGGGCCTTCCTTCTATATCACCCCCATTGTTACCCCTGTATTGTGCTTCACAGTGGGCGTCTGTACGCTCTGGCGGTGGATGACCAGAAAACTCCTCAGAATATTTCTGCTCTTGTATTATTCGTCTAGACTGTATGTATGTACCATAGTAAATGTGCCCGTTACTAATGACCCTTCTCTTTTCTAGTGTATGTGCAATGGTGTAAATTACGACAAGATTAGACAAGATGGACCAGCAACAAAAACTCTTGAAATGTTTTTCTCTGGCTACCCCAAAATGCTGGGGCTCTCTTACTTTCCAAATCTCACCAACTTGACCATAGTCAGGCAGAGCATAGAAAGTATCTGCGGCCTGGGATCCTGCCCGCTACTGGAGGAACTATGGATTACCGAGTGCCAGATAACTGTAAGTCTGACCACATCTTCTGGCGTTTTCATCAGTTCCCTCACAGTCCAATTTCCCTTCTTTCTTGCGCTCCTAAATGTTGGGACTATTTTAACTAAACTGGTATCCAAAAGGGTAGGTGATGACTATTAAATTGTTGGGGATACAACTGCTGGGACCCCCACTGAGCTATAGGGGCTTGTACCAGCAGTTACAGGGGTGCACTGTTGATTATTTGCCAGGCGCTGTAATCTATTTCCGGCAAACCCATAGAAAATTATTAGATGGACAGAGCACATAATCCATTTCTTGTTCTCACAATGGGTGATGGTCTCAGCAGACTGACCCGCAGCAATCTAGTAGTTATCACCTACTTGTGGACAGGTGATAAATAGTGATGAGCGAATAGTAAAATATTCAGGTTTGGATTATTCGTACCAAATACCTAGTACCGTTCCAGTATTCGTCATTAATAACAAACCTAATGCAAGTCAATGGGGAACCTGAGCATTTTTCTTGAAGATTTCCAAGAAAAATGCTTAGGTTCCCCACTGACTTGCTATCATGGTGCGAACTGTCGCAGCCCCCCGAGGAAGACCACGAAACGTGTTGGGACGCATTCTTTATCTATTTGAGGCGGCTAATATGGGTAAGCACTAGCTACTATATTATTTGACATGATGTGTAGTGCTGGAGATATGTCTATTTCTGCAACTGTTGCACTTTGCATTTTATACTGGTATATTATGGGAACTTCGCTTTGAAACTTCCCTGTCTGTGTGATTCATCTTTACACTCAGAGTTGTGTTGTGTGATATCTCTGGCACCCACCTCTGACATATCCTGCATTGGACAGTGGGAATACCCGAATTTGGCCCCCCAAACAGATCATTTAATCTGGATTGTTTCACTCCTCACCTATGATGCTTTGATTGTTCATGCACTTTCCTGTATTTTGGTGTGATTTTTAAAGCTTTTGTACAATAAAGATTTTTGATAAATTACCAAAAAGGAAAAAATGAATTGTTTTGAGTCGTGTTCGGTTCAAACATTATATATTGGTCATAATTCTCTCTATTTTTCTCGTGTTAAAATAACACAACTTAACAGGGGTAACACCACGACAAACAAGGGGTACACCCGGGACCCTTTAATAATGGTGACCCCTACCGTTAGTGAGAGGGATGATCGACACCTCCTTCACTTACCTGCCACTGTACGCTATCCTAGCCAATTCCTCACCTGTCGCTGAGCAGGAACCTGAAGCACTGAAAAGACCCTACAATAGTCCTGGCTAGGGAGTGGGCAGGTGAAGGATGCTAGCCCCACCACTGCACTGAAACAACACACCAGGGAAGGAAGACAGACAGGGGAAAACAACAACAGACTGCTGAAGTCAGACCCAAGACTGCAACCACCACAACATCTTCAGGAGAGGGTTACAGCAGCTCCTTTTACCTCCAGGTCAACCTTCCAAATGAATGAGAATAAACGGCACCCTCTGCAGGTAGCAGAGGGTATATAAAGGGACTGGGAGTGGCCCCGAACCGGTAACACCTGAGATAGTAATGAGACTGCTTGCTGGCAGGGAATACTGACATTAACCCTACGACTGACAAAGAAAAGAAAACTTAATATTGAGAGTCTAGCATGGAAATGACTCAAGTCCTGCTTATGTCACTAGCCTCATAAGGCAGAGAGACAGCCGTGACACTTGCATTACGTGGGGAATCCTGGAATAGTACTAGGTATTCGTTACGAATAACCCAAATATTTTACTATTCGCTGATCACTAGTGATAACTTGTTCCTACTAGAAAACCAACTTCGGCTTATTAATATGTTTGGTGAAAATTCACATTTGGACTTTTTCTTCTGAAACTAGGAGGACTTTGTCTGCATTTACCTAATTAGCTACTAGCTGGTATAGTCAGCCGTCATAACCCCTCAAAAAATGAGATGTCAAAGTAATTATACGTGACAATATGCAATTAATTTTATTTTACAGAGAATAGAAGGACTTCAAGACTGTCTGCAGTTGACCAAACTGTTCCTTTATCATAACGACATTACTGCTATCGAGGGTTTGGAAAACCTAAAGAAATTGGAAGTCGTTTGGCTAAATGATAATGAGATTGAAGTAATAGAGGTGAGTGCACTCGGCCCGACACACGACAAGACCTGATCCTCACATATTGCTAGCTGAATACACCGCTGTTTCATTTATGCCTTATCGGTTTAGTATGTCAGAAATGATTATGGTGTTTGGTGGCCCCCAATGTAACGATTTCAATGTAAAGATTACCAGTCAGAGTGTCAAATGTTAGGGGACTTTGGCAATATCACACCAAAATTTAAGGGGTTGTCAGAAATGAAAGATTACTGACCTACAGTACAGACCAAAAGTTTGGACACACCCTCTCATCTCTAGAACAACTGTTAAAAGGAGACTTTGTGCAGCAGGCCTTCATGGTAAAATAGCTGCTAGGAAACCACTGCTAAGGACAGACAACAAGCAGAAGACACTTGTTTGGGCTAAACAGCACAAGGAATGGACATTAGACCAATGGAAATCTGTGCTTTGGTCTGACGAGTCCAAATTTCAGATCTTTGGCTCCAACCACCGTGTCATTGTAGAAAAGGTGAACGGATGGACTCTACATGGCTGGTTCCCACCGTGAAGCATGGAGGAGGAGGTGTGATGGTGTGGGAGTGCTTTGCTGGTGACACTGTTGGGGATTTATTCAAAATTGAAGGCATACAGAACCAGCATGGCTACCACAGCATCTGGCAGCGGCGTGCTATTCCATCCAGTTTGTGTTTAGTTGGACCATCATTTATTTTTCAACAGGACAATGACCCCAAACAAACCTCCAGGCTGTGTAAGGGCTATTTGAATAAGATGGAGAGTGATGGGGTGCTACGCCAGATGACCTGGTCTCCACAGTCACCAGACCTGAACCCAATCGAGATGGTTTGGGGTGAGCTGGACCGCAGAGTGAAGGCAAAAGGGCCAACAAGTGCTAAGCATCTCTGGGAACTCCTTTAAGACTGTTGGAAAACCATTTCCGGTGACTACGTCTTGAGGCTCATCAAGAGAATGCCAAGAGTGTGCAAAGCAGTAATCAAAGCAAAAGGTGGCTACTTAGGGGCGGCACGGTGGCTCAGTGGTTAGCACTGCAGTCTTGCAGCACTGGGGACTTGGGTTCAGATCCCACCAAGGACACTATCTGCAAGGAGTTTGTATGTTCTCCCCGTGTTTGTGTGGGTTTCCTCCGGGTACTCCGGTTTCCTCCCACACTCCAAAGACATACTGATAAGGACTCTAGATTGTGAGCCCCAATGAGGACAGTGTTGCCAATGTATGTAAAGCACTGTGGAATTAATAGCGCTATATAAATGAATAAAATTATTATTATTATTATTACTTTGAAGAATCTAGAATATAAGACATATTTTAAGTATTTCATTCCACATGTGTTAATTCATAGTTTTGATGCCTTCAGTGTGAATCCACAATTTTCAGAGTCCTGAAAATAAAGAAAACTCTTTGAATGACAAGGTGTGTCCAAACTTTTGGTCAGTACTGTATCTCTAGGAGAGGTCATCAATTCCAGACCAGGGGGGTCCGGCACCCTCACTGATCGGCAGTGTATGGAGTTGACCATCACAGCTTTGTTCGATGTGTAGCGGCCACTGTCATGTCCTGCAGATCAGCCCCTATTCAGCAGAATAAACTTGGTATAGTAAAATTTGCATTCTGAGGCTGCTTTTAAAGGGACTTTTCAATCTCCTAAAGTGATGGCACCTCACTAGGGCATACAGATACTTTTTGACTGGTGGGTCTGATCTCTGGGATGCCTATGATCCTGAAATAAAGGAGACACAGCGCTGGAGCCTCTGTGCTTCCCTCCTCCCCATACATGTGCATCCTATACACTTTATTCCTAGGATCATAGGACATCTCCAAGGTTCTACCCCTTAAATAAGTAAATGGTATAGCGGTCTCATGAAGTACTGAAAACTAACACCAAAGCCTTAAAGACTTATTCCCATCTCCAAGATCCTATGCCAATATGTACTAGATGTAATAATAATAGTAGATACCTTCAATTAGAAATGTAGTAAAGTTCTCCTGATTAGCCATGTCTGTTACCTCATGTGCAGTGCATTGCAGCTTAGGTATTCATGATTAAAACTACTCATATAGTAACAGTTAGTTGCTGTAAACATAACCATGGATACCTAAGCTACAATGCCCTGCCCCCTTGAATTTTTCAACCTTTTAATGTTATGGTGAAGAATTAACAACAAGTGGGACACAATTGTGAAGTTGAACGAAATTTATTGCTTATTTTAAACTTTTTAAAAAAATAAATAACTGAAAATTGGGGAGTCCAATATTATTCGTCCCCTTTATTTTCAGTGCAGCAAACTCACTCCAGAAGTTCACTGAGGATCTCTGAATGATCCAATGTTGTCCTAAATGACTGATGATGATAAATATAAGTCCCTGTGTGTAATCTAGTCTCCGTATAAATGCACCTGCTCTGTGATAGTCTCAGTGTTCTGTTTAAAGCGCAGAAAGCATCATGAAGACCAAGGAACACAACAGGCAGGTCTGTGATACTGTTGTGGAGAAGTTTAAAGCCGGATTTGGTTACAAAAAGATTTCCAAAACTTTAAACATCCCAAGAAGCACTGTGCAAGCGATCATATTGAAATGGAAGGAGTATCATACTACTGCAAATCTACCAAGACCCGGCCGTCCATCCAAACTTTCATCTCAAACAAGGAGAAGACTGATCAGAGATGCAGCCAAGAGGCCCATGATCACTCTGGATGAACTGCAGAGATCTACAGCTGAGGTGGCAGAGTCTGTCCATAGGACAACAATCAGTCGTACACAGCACAAATCTGGCCTTTATGGAAGAGTGGCAAGAAGAAAGCCATTTATCAAAGATATCCATACATGTGTTCTTTAAAGTTTGCCACAAGCCACCTGGGAGACACAAAAAACATGTGGAAGCAGGTCAGATGAAACCAAAATCAAACTTTTTGGGCACAATGCCAAACGATATGTTTTGCGTAAAAGCAACACAGCTCATCACCCTGAACACACCATCCCCACTGTCAAACATGGTGGTGGCAGCATCATGGTTTGGGCCTGCTTTTCTTCAGCAGGGACAGGGAAGATGGTTAAAATTGATGGGAATATGGATGGAGCCAAATACAGGACCATTCTTGAAGAAAACCTGTTGGAGTCTGCAAAAGACCTGAGACTGGGACGGAGATTTGTCTTCCAACAAGACAATGATCCAAAACATAAAGCAAAATCTACAATGGAATGGTTCACAAATAAACGTATCCAGGTGTTAGAATGGCCAAGTCACAGCCCAGACCTGAACCCAATCGAGAATCTGTGGAAAGAGCTGAAAACTGCTGTTCACAAACACTCTCCATCCAACCTCACTCAGCTCAAGCTGTTTACAAAGGAAGAATGGGCAAGAATTTCAGTCTCTAGATGTGCAAAACTGATAGACACATACCCCAAGAGACTTGTGCTGTAATCACAGCAAAAGGTGGCGTTACAAAGTATTAACTTAAAGGGGATGAATAATATTGCACGTTCCAATTTTCAGTTTATTATTTTTTATAAAAAGGTTTCAAATAAGCAAAAAATTTTGTTCAACTTCACAATTGTGTCCCACTTGTTGTTGGTTCTTCACCATAACATTAACATTTTTATCTTTATGTTTGAAGCCTGAAATGTGGGAAAAGGTTAAAAATTCAAAGGGGCCGAATACTTACGCAAGGCACTCTAGCTAATCAGAACTATACTATATTTCTAATTGGAGATATTTGCTAATATTATTATTATTATTCCACCTACTACATATTGGATAGGATCTTGGAGATGGGGATACCACTTTAATCCCATAATTTACCTTGGATGACATTTTACAAGCACTATTCAGATCTTCCCTATAAAGAGAAACCAAGGGAAAAATTGTAAAAACATACCCTGCTGTAACTAAATAAAAGCATAGTGCATATAAACATAGGGGACTTAGTAAACACTGTTTCTTCATCGTTCCTATGGGAGACCCAGACCATGGGTGTATAGCTTCTGCCTCCGGAGGACACACAAAGTACTACACTAAAAAGTGTAGCTCCTCCCTCTGAGCATATACACCCCCTGGATAACCAAATATAGCCAGTTCAATGCTTTGTGTTCAGGAGGCACACATCCACACATGCATTCTCATCTGATTTTTGATTTTAAAGAGTTGGAAGAAAAGCGGGTCCAAGCCTGGACCCCCGGCATGTCCCTTCTCACCCCACTGTGTCGGTGGTGTTGTTAAGGTTGATTTCAGGGCTGGAGCCTTACATGCCGCGCTCCTTCACCATCCCTCGGGCTCTGGCTTGAAGTGGGAGCCAGCACGGTTCTCACTGCCTTGCAGGAGACCGGTCTCCATCTGCAGCCCTTTCAGGATCCTGCCGGACGGAGCACTCATCCCTCAGGGACCTGGCCCTGCGTCTCACAAGCTAAGTATTGAGACGTTATTGTCAGGGGGGTCCCTTGCACTTTAATGTTGGGGAGAGTGTGTTATTTAACCTTTGTGACATTTCCGGACAGTTCTCTGGTTTTCACCAGAGAACCGCGCCGAAGGTGCCTGCGCGCCGGCCGCATTGTAAAATTTAGGCCCCGGCTTCGCCTGAGGCCTAGTTTCGTTTTCACTGCCCCTGCATGTAAGTCATGCAGGGGGACAGTGCGGCTCCGCCCACCGGCCGTTCAGCACAGGGGAGGACACTCCTCTCTGAGGAGATGTTTCCCTCCCCTGTATATCTCCTTGGCCCTCCGGATCCCACTCTTTGACTAGGCCCCGCCCCCTCTCCTCGCTCCGGCGCCATTTTATCAGCGTTCTTACACTGATCGGCGCTGGCTGCAGCATCTCTGCTAATCTGTCTGGGGGTCCGAGCTGTGGGATCCGGAGGGCACACAAACGGTCTGGTAAGCCACAACCTCCGGTTGTGGACCTTCTTATACACTCTCTGGGGGTCATTCTGGCTCAGAGCCCCCACCTCAGCAGCATGTCTCACACTAGGAGCAAGGCTGTACTCAATATGCACTGCATGTAAGCTCGTACTGCCTGAACCGAGCACATATCCACATTGCGATGCCTGCTCTAACATGGTGGTGCCTCAGCCTGGAGTCTCCCCAGTGGTCCCTCCGGCTGCTCCGGCCCCGGTGGCTGAACCCCCGGCTTGGGTAGAATCCTTCTCTAAGTCTATCTCCCAGTCCTTTGCCGACTCCATGGGAGAGTTGTCCCGGACTCTGCTGAGCATGCATCAGCCCCCTTCTCAGGGCGCCTCCGCTGCTTCGGCTCGCTCTCCAGAGCTCACAGAGGATTCTTCATCTGCTCCCAGACCCCGTCCTCCTAAAAGGAAACGCAGGGTCCCCTCTCCTTCCTCGTCCCGCGGCTCTGATTCACGAGCTGACTCGCAGGACGAGGAGGATGTCTTTTCTAGGGGCTCGGACGCTACCTCCATGTGCCCCATTGATCTGACCGAGGGTGACGCAGATGTTAGTGATTTGATCGCATCCATTAATTCTGTACTGGACCTCAATTCGACAGTATCAGAGGAACAACCCTCTCTGGCAGAAAAGCACCAGTTTACCTTGCCTAAGAGAACAAGGAGTGTGTTCTTTAACCACTCCAGTTTTCAGGTCACTGTGACCAAGCCCAGGGCCTGTCCTACCAAACACTTCCCAAAGCGTGGTTCTGATGACCGTTTTCCTTTTCCACCAGAGGTGGTCAAGGAGTGGGCTCACTCACCAAAGGTAGACCCTCCGGTGTCTAGACTCTCAGCCCGGACAGTTGTATCAGTGGCTGATGGCACCTCACTTAAGGATCCCACTGACCGCCAGGTTGACCTTCTGGCCAAATCTGTATATGAGGCGGCAGGGGCCTCGTTCTCCCCATCTTTTGCAGCAGTGTGGGCTCTCAAAGCCATCTCTGCTTCTCTGGAGGAGATGCATTCCCTCACTAGGGACTCTATGCCTGAATTGGTTGCCTTAACTTCCCAGGCTTCAGCCTTTTCAGCCTACGCCATGTCTGCCATGCTGGAGGCTTCTCACCGCACTGCGGTGGCTTCGGCTAATTCCCTCGCTATCCGCAGGATCTTGTGGCTGCGAGAGTGGAAGGCAGACGCTTCTTCAAAGAAGTACCTGGCTGGGCTCCCATTTGCTGGGTCCAGGCTGTTCGGTGAACAACTGGATGAGATTATTAAGGAAGCTACTGGCGGGAAGAGTACTTCCTTGCCACAGACTAAAACCAGGAAACCTGTCCAGGGCAGGAACCAGTCGAGGTTTCGTTCCTTTCGTTCCTCTAACTGGTCGTCCTCTAAGCCCTCGGCCTCGTCCACTAACTCAGCCAAGGACCAGAAGCCCAACTGGCGCACGAAGCCGCGTCCTCAGAAGTCCGCAGAAGCTGCTGCCACCAAGGCAGCCTCCTCTTGACTATCTGGCCGAGCCAGCAACGTCCTTGGTCGGTGGCAGGCTCTCCCACTTTGGCGACGTGTGGTTTCAACACGTCTCCGATCAGTGGGTGAGAGATATCATCTCCCACGGCTACAGGATAGAATTCTCTTCCAGCCCGCCAAACAGATTTTTTCTGTCCACTCCCCCCTGCTCCAAGGCCGCCACCTTCTCTCAGGCCGTGGCATCCTTGCAGGCCAACGGAGTAATTGTACCGGTTCCCGCCCGGGAACGGTTCAGAGGTTTCTACTCAAATCTCTTCCTAGTCCCCAAAAAGGACGGTTCCTTCCGGCCCATCCTGGATCTCAAGCTTCTCAACAAGCATGTTCAGGTGCGGCATTTTCGCATGGAGTCTCTGCGATCAGTCATTGCCTCAATGACCCAAGGAAATTTCCTGGCATCCATCGACATCAGAGATGCCTATTTGCATGTGCCAATTGCAGTTCCACACCAGCATTGGCTACGTTTTGCAATCGGAGAGGAACATTTCCAATTCGTGGCTCTCCCCTTCGGGTTAGCCACGGCTCCTCGAGTATTCACCAAGGTCATGGCAGCAGTGGTTGCGGTTCTGCACCTCCAGGGGTTGGCAGTGATTCCTTACCTGGACGACCTTCTAGTCAAGGCTTCATCCAGTGCAGACTGTCAGCGGAGTGTCTCGCTCACTCTCGCCACTCTTGTTCAATTCGGGTGGCTTGTCAATCTGCCCAAGTCCACTCTGACTCCGACCCAGAATCTCACGTACCTAGGGATGCAATTCGAGACTGCCGGCACTTGTCAAGTTGCCCTTAGTCAAACATCAGTCCCTCCATCTGGCGGTGCGCTCTCTGCTGAGGCCCCGCCGTCATTCCATCAGGCACCTAATGCAGGTGCTGGGTCAGATGGTGGCGTCAATGAAAGCGGTTCCCTTTGCCCAGTTCCATCTGCGTCCTCTGCAGCTGGACATTCTCCGCTGTTGGGACAAGCGGACTTCTTCCTTGCACAGGTTGGTGGCTCTGTCGCCACAGACCAGGGTCTCTCTTCAGTGGTGGCTTCGGCCCCTCTCTCTGTCCCAGGGACGCTCCTTCCTGGCCCCGTCCTGGGTGATCCTCACCACGGATGCCAGTCTATCCGGCTGGGGAGCAGTATTTCTCCACCACCGAGCACAGGGCACTTGGACTCCGTCCGAATCAGCCCTCTCGATCAATGTGCTGGAAATCAGAGCTGTGCTCCTAGCTCTCGTAGCCTTTCACCACCTGTTGGCGGGCAAGCATATTCGAGTCCAGTCAGACAACGCGACAGCGGTTGCCTACATCAATCACCAGGGCGGGACTTGCAGCCGCCTGGCAATGTTGGAGGTTCAACGCATCCTTCAGTGGACGGAGGACTCCAAGTCCACCATATACGCAGTCCACATCCCAGGTGTAGAAAACTGGGAGGCAGATTATCTCAGCCGTCAAACCGTGGACAGCGGCGAGTGGGCTCTGCATCCGGCAGTGTTTCGGTCAATCTGCCGCAAGTGGGGCACTCCGGAAGTGGATCTCATGGCATCCCGGCACAACAACAAGGTCCCGGTTTACGTGGCTCGCTCCCACGATCCTCAGGCCTTTGCAGCGGACGCGCTGGTTCAGGATTGGTCCCAGTTTCGTCTGTCTTACGTGTTTCCCCCTCTAGCCCTCTTGCCCAGAGTCCTGCGCAAGATCAGAATGGAGGGCCGTCGGGTCATCCTCATTGCTCCAGACTGGCCCAGGCGAGCTTGGTACCCAGACCTGCTCCATCTGTCCGTAGAGGTGCCGTGGCATCTCCAGGACCTCCCAGACCTTCTCTCACAAGGTCCGTTTTTCCGCCAGAATTCTGCGGCTCTCAGATTGACGGCGTGGCTCTTGAGTCCTGGATCTTGACGACTTCTGGCATTCCTCCCGAAGTCATCTCCACTATGACTCAGGCTCGGAAGTCTTCCTCGGCCAAAATTTATCACAGGACTTGGAGAATTTTCCTGTCCTGGTGTCGTTCTTCCGGCCATGCCCCTTGGCCTTTTTCCTTGCCGACCATCCTGTCCTTTCTACAGTCCGGTCTGCAGCTAGGACTATCCCTCAATTCCCTCAAGGGACAGGTCTCGGCTCTGTCAGTGTTGTTCCAGCGGCGTATCGCCCGGCTGGCTCAGGTGCGCACCTTTATGCAGGGCGCATCTCACATCATTCTGCCTTACCGGCGGCCTTTGGATCCCTGGGACCTTAATCTGGTCCTCACGGCCTTGCAGAAACCCCCCTTTGAGCCTCTTAGGGAGGTTTCTTTGTTTCGTCTTTCACAGAAAGTCGTCTTTCTAGTGGCCACAACTTCCCTCAGGAGAGTCTCTGATTTAGCTGCTCTCTCTTCGGAGTCACCTTTTTTGGTTTTTCATCAAGACAAGGTGGTTCTCCGTCCGACTCCGGACTTTCTCCCTAAGGTGGTATCTCCTTTCCACCTTAACCAGGACATTTCTTTGCCTTCCTTTTGTCCGGCTCCTGTTCATCGCTTTGAAAAAGCGTTGCATACTTTAGATCTGGTGCGGGCGCTCCGGATCTATGTGTCACGCACCGCTGTTCTTAGGCGGTGCACCTCTCTTTTTGTGCTGACCACAGGTCGGCGTAAGGGCCTCTCGGCTTCTAAACCGACCCTGGCTCGTTGGATTAGGTCGGCCATTTCTGATGCCTTCCAGTGTACTCAAGTGCCTCCCCCACCGGGGATCAAGGCACACTCGACCAGAGCTGTCGGTGCCTCTTGGGCTTTCAGGCACCAGGCTACGGCTCAGCAGGTCTGTCAGGCTGCCACTTGGTCTAGTCTGCACACCTTTTCGAAGCACTACCAAGTGCATGCTCATGCTTCGGCAGATGCGAGCTTGGGCAGACGCATCCTTCAGGTGGCTGTCGCCCATTTGTGAAGTTAGGTTTCGCCTACTTCTCAGTTTTCTGTTTATTTCCCACCCATGGACTGCTTTGAGACGTCCCATGGTCTGGGTCTCCCATAGGAACGATGAAGAAAAAGAGAATTTTGTTTACTTACCGTAATTTCTTTTTCTTATAGTTCCGTAATGGGAGACCCAGCACCCTCCCTGTTGCCTGTTGGCAGTCTCTTGTTCCGCGTGTTATCACCGGCTGTTGTTGTAGACAGAGACTCCGGTTGTTCCGGTTTTTTGCTCTATCTCTACTTGTGGGTGGCTATTCTCCTTCAGCTTTTACACTAAACTGGCTAGATTTGGTTATCCAGGGGGTGTATATGCTCAGAGGGAGGAGCTACACTTTTTAGTGTAGTACTTTGTGTGTCCTCCGGAGGCAGAAGCTATACACCCATGGTCTGGGTCTCCCATTACGGAACTATAAGAAAAAGAATTTACGATAAGTAAACAAAATTCTCTTTTTTTGATCAAAAAAAGCACAAAGCTATCCCACCGCGACAAGGTGTACCCAGTTGGGACAGTACCTACACTCTTGAATATTAAAACCTTACCATGGGTCTAAAATAGGCCTCAATGTGACTAAGGGCTGAGAGTGACCGGGTCCCAACAGGACACACAGTCGGGGGATGCACAGAATGAAATGCCCAGCTCACTAAGAGGGAGGGCCACACCCTATTTGTACATTTTGTATTCATTATGCAATGCACCTAGGATTTCACTGTGTTGAGCGCCTTCGCTGGCTGCCGGCAGTGTTTTCTCTGGCTGGTACCACTAGGCATTGCTCCCACCTAACCAGAATCCTACTCCACACTGATGAGGGGGCAACACCCCGAAACAGCTGTCTGTGGATGGATACCTGGCCTTGGTAATTCCCTTGTCTTATCTTTAAACTCGTCAAAGAGTTGGATATTGACTAAACGGGCCACTTAATCACTTAATATGGTGGTTATGGTGGTCTCCTAAAAAGAGCCACTCCCTGGCTAGGTCCTTCCCGGAGGGATATCTGGCTAGTTCTGTGTTGAGACTCCTAACAGAGGCTCCACGGACCTTTTTTGATTTGAACTAGGTACACCTTGTCGCGGTGGGATGGCTTTATGCTTTTTTTGATAAAAAAACAGTGTCTACTAAGTCCCCTATGTTTATATGCACTATGCTTTTATTTAGTTACAGCAGGGTATGTTTTCACAATTTTTCCCTTGGTTTCTCTTTGTCTTATGGCCAGAGCTCACAAGCTCCATGTATACCATCTCATGCCGGCTCACTTTTTTTGTTTTTATGTAGATCATCTTCCCCACAGAGTACATTGATTTCCTAATAAAATTAATAATCCGGTATTAATCAGTTACTCGAATTTCATTTCCATTTTAATCCACTGTGTCTTTTTATTTATTTTTTTCATTTTTTTTAAGGGATTGGATACACTGCAGAGTCTTAAGGAGCTTAATCTGGCCGGGAATTTGATACATTCAATCGGTATGTAAATATAAAACTGTGAAAAGACTGTTTTCCATAGTCTTCTCAATTACGGTTCTCGTTGTAATCGCACAATCCTTTTAATCCTACCTCTAGCAGAAGAGTAATACGGCAAAGCTGTGGATTAATAGGTGCTATTGTGCATGTAATCACACGATCCCTATACAGGGCTGTGTAGCAAATTAATACAGGAACCTTTCCTATGGCAGAAGGTGAAGCAGGGGTGTACACACAATGGCAAATCTAAAATTCATTCTGACGGTGCTTATTCCTTTTTCCACATCCTTGTTTGCAATCATTGCGGCACCATTAACTTAGCATGGCGGCGTCTGATTACCACTTGGTTGCTACGATAATACTACTATATAATGATAATTATTGGATGCCAAGGATACGGAAAGTGTTGCGATAGCAAATGTTTTCTTATGTACCCAACTATACAGTTAGGTCCAGAAATATTTGGACAGTGACACAAGTTTTGTTATTTTAGCTGTTTACAAAAACATGTTCAGAAATACAATTATATATATAATATGGGCTGAAAGTGCACACTCCCAGCTGCAATATGAGAGTTTTCACATCCAAATCGGAGAAAGGGTTTAGGAATCATAGCTCTGTAATGCATAGCCTCCTCTTTTTAAAGGGACCAAAAGTAATTGGACAAGGGACTCTAAGGGCTGCAATTAACTCTGAAGGCGTCTCCCTCGTTAACCTGTAATCAATGAAGTAGTTAAAAGGTCTGGGGTTGATTACAGGTGTGTGGTTTTGCATTTGGAAGCTGTTGCTGTGACCAGACAACATGCGGTCTAAGGAACTCTCAATTGAGGTGAAGCAGAACATCCTGAGGCTGAAAAAAAAGAAAAAATCCATCAGAGAGATAGCAGACATGCTTGGAGTACCAAAATCAACAGTCGGGTACATTCTGAGAAAAAAGGAAATGACTGGTGAGCTTGGGAACTCATAAAGGCCTGGGCGTCCACGGATGACAACAGTGGTGGATGATCGCCGCATATTTTCTTTGGTGAAGAAGAACCCGTTTACAACATCAACTGAAGTCCAGAACACTCTCAGTGAAGTAGGTGTATCAGTCTCTAAGTCAACAGTAAAGAGAAGACTCCATGAAAGTAAATACAAAGGGTTCACATCTAGATGCAAACCATTCATCACTTCCAAAAATAGACAGGCCAGAGTTAAATTTGCTGAAAAACACCTCATGAAGCCAGCTCAGTTCTGGAAAAGTATTCTATGGACAGATGAGACAAAGATCAACCTGTACCAGAATTATGGGAAGAAAAAAGTTTGGAGAAGAAAGGGAACGGCACATGATCCAAGGCACACCACATCCTCTGTAAAACATGGTGGAGGCAACGTGATGGCATGGGCATGCATGGCTTTCAATGGCACTGGGTCACTTGTGTTTATTGATGACATAACAGCAGACAAGAGTAGCCGGATGAATTCTGAAGTGTACTGGGATATACTTTCAGCCCAGATTCAGCCAAATGCTGCAAAGTTGATCGGACGGCGCTTCATAGTACAGATGGACAATGACCCCAAGCCTACAGCCAAAGCTACCCAGGAGTTCATGAGTGCAAAAAAGTGGAACATTCTGCAATGGCCAAGTCAATCACCAGATCTTAACCCAACTGAGCATGCATTTCACTTGCTCAAATCCAGACTTAAGACGGAAAGACCCACAAACAAGCAAGACCTGAAGGCTGCGGCTGTAAAGGCCTGGCAAAGCATTAAGAAGGAGGAAACCCAGCGTTTGGTGATGTCCATGGGTTCCAGACTTAAGGCAGTGATTGCCTCCAAAGGATTCGCAACAAAATATTGAAAATAAAAATATTTTGTTTGGGTTTGGTTTATTTGTCCAATTACTTTTGACCTCCTAAAATGTGGAGTGTTTGTAAAGAAATGTGTACAATTCCTACAATTTCTATCAGATATTTCTTTATCGTTCCTTTATGGGAGACCCAGACCATGGGTGTATAGCTAGCGACCTCTGGAGGACACACAAAGCACTACACTCAAACGTGTAGCTCCTCCCTCCGGGCTATATACACCCCCTGGATGACAATCTACCCAGTTCAACGCTTTGTGTTCCAGGAGGATCATACACACTTTTATTTCCTCATATTTTTTTCAATTTTTTTTTAATTTTTTAAAGATTTGGAAGAAAAGCGGGTCCAGTCTGGACTCCCGGCATGTCCCTTCACGCTCCACTCTGCGGGGTGCTGTTAAGGTTGATCTTCATAAGGCTGGAGCCTTCACATGCCGTGCTCCTTCGCATCCTCTGTCGAGGCTCTGTTTGAAGTGGGAGCCAACACGGTCCTCTCTGCTTGCAGGAGGCCGGCTCCATCCACAGCCCTGTCTGGTCCCTGCTGGAAGGAGCGTTAACCCCCACTCAGGGACATGGCCCTGCGTCTCAAAGCTAAGTATTGAGACGTTTTTTCAGGGGTCCCGGGTACTTTTATTATGGGGGCAGTATGTGCTTTAGCGTTACTGTTAATTTCGGCCGGTTCTGGGAATTTCCCATGAGAACCGCGCCGACGGTGCCTGCTCGTCGGCTGCACTTTAAAATCTAGGCCCCGGCTTCAGTTTGGGCCTAGTTTCGTTTTTGGCTTCTGCTGTATGTTTTGCATACAGCGCCGCCCACCGCCCGGCCAGCAGAGGGGAGGGCACTCCTCTCTAAGGAGATGTCCCCTCCCCTGTCTACCCCTCTGTATCTCTGTGCCCTCTGTTTTTCCCGCTCCTGGGCTTATACACGCCCCCCCTCCTTCTCCCGGCGCCATTTTCTCAGCGTTTTTATCACTGAGAAGCGCTGCATGCTACTGCTGCATACTTTTTGGAAGGCTGTCACTTACAGGGGAGCGGTGAAATCCGGAGGACACACAGAGAACAGGGCTGGTAAGCCACAACCTATGGTTGTGGATTTTTATACACTCAGGCTTTCTACAGGAGTGTGTTTTGGCTGCAGAGCTTCCTCCACAGCAGCATGTCTGTCACTAGGAGCAAGGCTGCAAACATGTATGCTATATGCACTGCTTGCAAGCTAATTCTGCCAGAGCCTAGCACGTACCCACATTGTGATAACTGTGCTAATATGGTTGTGTCTCAGCCTGTAGCCTCCTCAGGGGTCCCTCCGGCTGCTTCGGTCCCGGTGGCTGAACCCCCGGCTTGGGTAGCATCCTTTTCACAGGCTCTTTCCAAGTCGTTTGCCGATTCCATGGGGCAGCTGTCCCAGACGCTGCTGTCTATGCATCAGCCTCCCTCTCAGGGTGTCTCTGCGGCTCCGAGCTCTGCAGAGCCCTCAGAGCATGTCCTAGGACCCCGTCCCCCTAAACGGAGACGCACGGACCCTTCTCCTTCCTCGTCCCACGGCTCTGATTCACAAGCCGAGGTGCAGGGCGAGGATGATTCACTTACTGTGGGCTCAGACTCTGCCTCTATGTACCCCATTGACTTGTCTGAGGGCGATGCGGACGTTAGTGACTTGATTGCGTCCATTAACTCCGTACTGAACCTCAACCCACAGGAGTCAGAGGAACAACCCTCTCTGGTAGAGGTACACCAGTTTACCTCTCCTAAGAAACCTAGGAGTATGTTTTTTAACCACTCCAGCTTTCAGACCACTGTTAACAAGCCTAGGGCCTGTCCTGACAAACGTTTTCCGAAACGTAGTTCAGATGACCGTTTCCCGTTTCCACCGGAGGTGGTTAAGGACTGGGCCCAGTCCCCAAAGGTGGACCCTCCAGTGTCCAGAATCTCAGCCCGCACAGTAGTTGCGGTGGCCGACGGCACTTCTCTTAAGGATCCCACTGACCGCCAGGTTGACCTTCTGGCCAAGTCTGTATTTGAGGCGGCAGGAGCCTCCCTCTCCGTCCTTTGCGGCGGTGTGGGCTCTTAAGGCTATCTCTGCCTCTCTGGCGGAGATTCATTCCCTCTCCAGGGACTCTATTCCTGAGATGGATGCCTTAACTTCCCGAGCTTCGGCTTTTGCATCCTACGCCATGTCTGCCGTCCTGGAGGCTTCTCACCGCACGGCAGTGGCCTCCGCTAACTCCCTCGCGATCCGCAGGATCTTGTGGCTTCGGGAGTGGAAAGCGGACGCTTCCTCTAAGAAGTACCTTGCGAGTCTCCCTTTTACTGGGTCACGGCTGTTTGGGGAACAGCTGGATGACATAATTAAGGAAGCTACTGGCGGGAAGAGTACTTCCTTGCCACAAGCTAAAGCCAAGAAACCTACCCAGGGCAGGAACCAATCGAGGTTTCGTTCCTTTCGTTCCTCTAACTGGTCATCCTCTAAGCCCACAGTCTCGTCCACTACCGCCAAGGATCGTAAATCCAACTGGCGCGCAAAGCCGCGTCCTCAAAAGACCGGAGGAGCCGCTGCCACCAAGGCAGCCTCCTCGTGACTATCTGGCCGCGCCAGCAACGTCCTTGGTCGGGGGCAGGCTCTCCCACTTTGGCGACGTGTGGTTGCAACACGTCTCCGATCAGTGGGTGCGGGATATCATCACCCACGGCTACAGGATACCTTTTTCCTCCAGCCCGCCAAACAGATTTTTTCTGTCCACCCCCCCCTGCTCCAAAGCCGCCGCCTTCTCTCAGGCCGTGGCATCCCTGCAGACCAACGGTGTAATTGTTCCGGTCCCCGCCCGGGAACGGTTCAGCGGTTTCTACTCAAACCTCTTTCTAGTTCCCAAAAAGGACGGTTCCTCCCGGCCCATCCTGGATCTCAAGCTTCTCAACAAGCATGTTCAGGTGCGGCACTTTCGCATGGAATCTCTAAGATCGGTCATTGCCTCAATGACCCAGGGAGATTTTCTGGCATCCATCGACATCAGAGATGCCTATCTGCATGTGCCTATTGCGGTTTCACACCAGCGCTGGCTACGCTTTGCGATCGGAGAGGAACATTTCCAGTTCGTGGCTCTTCCCTTTGGCTTAGCCACGGCCCCCCGAGTGTTCACCAAGGTCATGGCAGCAGTGGTTGCGGTCCTGCACCTCCAGGGATTGGCAGTGATTCCTTACCTGGACGACCTTCTAGTCAAGGCCTCATCCAGTGTAGACTGCCAGCGGAGTGTCTCTCTCACTGTCGCCACGCTAATTCAGTTCGGGTGGCTTGTCAACCTCCCCAAGTCGACTCTGACCCCGACCCAGGTACTTTTGTACCTAGGGATGCAATTCGAGACTCTGCCGGCACTTGTCAAGTTGCCCTTAGTCAAACAGCAGTCCCTTCGTCTGGCGGTGCGCTCTCTGCTGAGGCACCGCCGTCATTCCATCAGACACCTCATGCAGGTGCTGGGTCAGATGGTGGCGTCCATGGAAGCGGTTCCCTTTGCCCAGTTCCATCTGCGTCCCTTGCAGCTGGACATTCTCCGCTGTTGGGACAAGCGGATCTCTTCTTTGGACAGGCTGGTGGCTCTGTCATCACAGGCCAGGAACTCCCTTCAGTGGTGGCTTCAGCCCCTCTCCCTTTCACAGGGACGGTCCTTCCTGACTCCGTCCTGGGTGATCCTCACCACGGATGCCAGTCTCTCCGGCTGGGGAGCGGTGTTTCTCCATCACCGAGCACAGGGCACTTGGACTCCGTCCGAATCAGCCCTCCCGATCAATGTGCTGGAGATCAGAGCTGTGTTTCTAGCTCTCCTAGACTTTCACCACCTATTGGCGGGCAAGCACATTCGGGTTCAGTCGGACAACGCGACAGCGGTTGCCTACATCAATCACCAGGGCGGAACTCACAGCCGTCTGGCGATGTTGGAGGTTCAACGAATCCTCCAGTGGACGGAGGACTCAAAGTCCACCATATCCGCAGTCCACATCCCAGGCGTGGAAAACTGGGAGGCCGATTATCTCAGCCGTCAAACCGTGGACGGCGGCGAGTGGGCCCTGCATCCGTCAGTGTTCAGATCAATCTGCCGCAAGTGGGGCACTCCGGAAGTAGATCTAATGGCTTCCCGGCACAACAACAAGGTTCCGGTTTACGTGGCTCGCTCCCACGATCCTCAAGCCTTCGCAGCAGACGCACTGGTTCAAGATTGGTCTCAGTTCCGTCTGTCTTATGTGTTTCCCCCTCTAGCGCTCTTGCCCAGGGTTCTGCGCAAGATCAGAATGGAGGGCCGTCGAGTCATACTCATTGCTCCGGACTGGCCCAGGCGAGCGTGGTACCCAGACCTGCTCCATCTGTCCGTAGAGGTGCCGTGGCATCTCCCGGACCGCCCAGACCTTCTCTCTCAAGGTCCGTTTTTCCGCCAGAATTCTGCGGCTCTCAGATTGACGGCGTGGCTCTTGAGTCCTGGATCCTGACGGCTTCAGGCATTCCCTCTGAGGTCATCTCCACCATGACTCAGGCTCGGAAGTCTTCCTCGGCCAAGATTTACCACAGGACTTGGAAAATTTTCCTGTCCTGGTGTCGTTCGTCCGGCCATGCTCCTTGGCCGTTCTCCTTGCCGACCATCCTGTCTTTTCTACAGTCCGGTCTACAGCTAGGACTGTCCCTCAATTCCCTCAAGGGACAGGTGTCGGCTCTGTCGGTATTGTTCCAGCGGCGTAGCGCCCGACTGGCTCAGGTGCGCACCTTCATGCAGGGCGCATCTCACATCATTCCTCCTTACCGGCGGCCCTTGGATCCCTGGGACCTTATTCTGGTCCTCACGGCCTTACAGAAACCCCCCTTTGAGCCTCTCAGGGAGGTTCCCTTGTTTAGACTTTCACAGAAAGTTGTTTTTCTAGTAGCCATAACTTCTCTCAGGAGAGTTTCGGATTTGGCTGCGCTCTCTTCAGAATCCCCCTTTTTGGTGTTCCACCAAGACAAGGTAGTTCTTCGTCCGACTCCGGACTTTCTCCCTAAGGTGGTGTCTCCTTTCCACCTTAACCAGGACATTTCATTGCCTTCTCTTTGTCCGGCCCCTGTGCATCGCTTTGAGAAGGCGTTGCACTCCTTAGATTTGGTGCGGGCGCTCCGAATCTATGTGTCACGCACCGCCGTTTTGAGGCGGTGCACCTCACTTTTTGTGCTAACCACTGGTCAGCGCAAGGGTCTCGCTGCTTCTAAACCGACCCTAGCTCGTTGGATCAGGTCGGCTATCTCCGATGCCTACCAGTGTTCTCAGGTGCCTCCCCCGTCGGGGATTAAGGCGCACTCGACCAGAGCTGTCGGTGCCTCCTGGGCTTTCAGGCACCAGGCTACGGCTCAGCAGGTGTGTCAGGCTGCCACTTGGTCCAGTCTGCACACTTTTTCTAAGCACTACCAAGTGCATGCTCATGCTTCGGCAGATGCGAGCTTGGGCAGACGCATCCTTCAGGCGGCTGTCGCCCATTTGTGAAGTTAGGTTTTGCCTACTTCTCAGTTTAGTTTATTTCCCACCCATGGACTGCTTTGGAACGTCCCATGGTCTGGGTCTCCCATAAAGGAACGATAAAGAAAAAGAGAATTTTGTTTACTTACCGTAAATTCTTTTTCTTATAGTTCCGACATGGGAGACCCAGCTCCCTCCCTGTTGCCTGTTGGCAGTTTTTTTGTTCCGTGTGCTTCACGGCTGTTGTTAGTAGACAGAGTTCTGGTTTTGCCGAGTTTTACTCTATCTCTACTTATGGGTGGATGTCCTCCTTCAGCTTTTGCACTGAACTGGGTAGATTGTCATCCAGGGGGTGTATATAGCCCGGAGGGAGGAGCTACACGTTTGAGTGTAGTGCTTTGTGTGTCCTCCGGAGGTCGCTAGCTATACACCCATGGTCTGGGTCTCCCATGTCGGAACTATAAGAAAAAGAATTTACGGTAAGTAAACAAAATTCTCTTTTTTTGTTCAAACCTTCAAATTAAACGTTACAATCTGCACTTGAATTCTGTTGTAGAGGTTTCATTTCAAATCCAATGTGGTGGCATGCAGAGCCCAACTCGCGAAAATTGTGTCACTGTCCTAATATTTCTGGACCTAACTGTATAGGGGAACTAACACAGGTATGATAGGAAGGTGCAAATTTATCATATTTTAAAGGGAACCTGTCACCAGATTTGGGGCCTATAAGCTGCGGGCACCACCACCGGGCTCTTATATACAGCATTCTAACATGCTGTATATAAGAGCCCAGGCCGCCGCTGTGTAGAATGTAAAATTCACTTTTAATACTGACCTAAGGGGCGGTGCAGGGCAAACTAGTCGGATGGGCGTCTCCGTTCTCTGGTGCCGGCGCCTCCTCTTTCAGCCATGTTTGTGCTCCTTCTTCTGAAGCCTGGGTGCATGACGCGTTCTACTTCATCCACACTCGCCGGCATTGAGGTCCCACGCAGGCGCACTACAATACTTTGATCTGCCTTGCTCAGGATCTCGAATAGTGTGGATGACGTAGGACGCGTCATGCACCCAGGCTTCAGAAGAAGGAGGACAAAGAAAGAGGAGGCGCTGGTACCGGAGAACGGAGACACCCATCCCACCAGTCTGCACCGCACTGCCACTTAGGTGAGTATTATAAAGTGATTTTTACGTTACAGTACGGCCTGGGCTCTTGTATATATTTATTCTAGAATGCTGTATATAAGAGCCCGGTGGTGGTGGCTGCAGCTTATAGTCACCAAATCTGATGACAGATTCCCTTTAATGTGCCTCCTATCCTAACTATATAATAAGAGATTGTCACGGCACTTCTGTGAGGGTATGGGTGCTCAGGTAGGGTCCAAGTCCATATGAAGAAAAATAAGCACCAGGCACTCCAATTGATGTGAAAAATAGAAATGAATGAAGACATGCAGAAGGGATGGGGAGAAGGGAGAGGAGATCTCCTCTCCCTTCTCCCCTTCTGCCCTTCTCCCCCATCCCTTCTGCATGTCTTCATTAATTTCTATTTTCCTTCTCTTCTCTGTTAGACTTTGTATCTCAGCATTATGAAGACCATTTACTGTATTTATCTAAATGGAATTATATTTGTTTTGTCAGTTCTTGAAGAAGGTCCAAGCAGCGACCGAAACGTTGAACTGTTTGAAGTTGCAATAAAATTCATTTTTTTTTCACATCAATTGGAGTGCCTGGTGCTTATTTTTTTTTCCTATCCTAACTATGGCTGCCAGAATTTTCGCAAGCTGCTTCTGATTACTTTATCACTGGATAAGTCCTGCTCCTGCATGGATTCTGATAAAAGTAATTTATTATTGATATCATTTTCCTTATATACCTTGAAATTTCCTATATATCCCCAGAGCCCTGTCTGGATGGAGCAAAGGATAAGCATGTGCACCTCCGCTCCATGCCATGAGACCAGCACTGTACTCTTGTTTTTCCATCAGAGCCCTGTTCCCGCGGTCCCAGTTCTCAGAGCCTCTATCCTTTGTTATAAGTGAAAGATCCTTCCCTATTGTACATTGTACTTGTGATAGTGTTATAGTCCAGTGTCTTTTTTTTTTTCCAACTTAATTTTCATTTGTAGGAAGCTGCCTAGATCCAAATATTCACCTGGAACGATTAAATCTGTCTGGTAATGAAATATCATCTTTCAAGGTAAGTGTGAACCTTTTGTATGTCATTTCGCTATTGATCTATTTATTAATTCTTCACACAAGCTGCTATAAAAAAAATGTGATTTGTACTTTGGATCCTTCTAAGGCCTCCTTCACTCGTCCATGCAAAAAACAAACGTTTTGCACGGTCCGTGGTGTAGGTACGTACAGTGCCTACAAGTAGTATTCAACCCCCTGCAGATTTAGCAGGTTTACACATTCGGAATTAACTTGGCATTGTGACATTTGGACTGTAGATCAGCCTGGAAGTGTGAAATGCACTGCAGCAAAAAAAGAGTTAAAAAGTTATTTCTTTTTTTATTTTTTTTTTAAATTGTGAAAATTTTATTCAGAGGGTCATTTATTATTCAACCCCTCAAACCACCAGAATTCTTTTTGGTTCCCCTAAAGTATTAAGAAGTATTTCAGGCACAAAGAACAATGAGCTTCACATGTTTGGATTAATTATCTCTTTTTCCAGCCTTTTCTGACTAATTAAGACCCTCCCCAAACTTGTGAACAGCACTCATACTTGGTCAACATGGGAAAGACAAAGGAGCATTCCAAGGCCATCAGAGACAAGATCGTGGAGGGTCACAAGGCTGGCAAGGGGTACAAAACCCTTTCCAAGGAGTTGGGCCTACCTGTCTCCACTGTTGGAAGCATCATCCGGAAGTGGAAGGCTTATGGAACTACTGTTAGCCTTCCACGGCCTGGACAGCCTTTGAAAGTTTCCACCCGTGCCGAGGCCAGGCTTGTCCGAAGAGTCAAGGCTAACCCAAGGACAACAAGGAAGGAGCTCCGGGAAGATCTCATGGCAGTGGGGACATTGGTTTCAGTCAATACCATAAGTAACGTACTCCACCGCAATGGTCTCCGCTCCAGACGAGCCCGTAAGGTACCTTTACTTTCATAGCGTCATGTCAAGGCTCGTCTACAGTTTGCTCATGATCACTTGGAGGACTCTGAGACAGACTGGTTCAAGGTTCTCTGGTCTGATGAGACCAAAATCGAGATCTTTGGTGCCAACCACACACATCCAGTTTGGAGACTGGATGGCACTGCATACGACCCCAAGAATACCATCCCTACAGTCAAGCATGGTGGTGGCAGCATCATGCTGTGGGGCTGTTTCTCAGCCAAGGGGCCTGGCCATCTGGTCCGCATCCATGGGAAGATGGATAGCACGGCCTACCTGGAGATTTTGGCCAAGAACCTCCGCTCCTCCATCAAGGATCTTAAGATGGGTCGTCATTTCATCTTCCAACAAGACAACGACCCAAAGCACACAGCCAAGAAAACCAAGGCCTGGTTCAAGAGGGAAAAAATCAAGGTGTTGCAGTGGCCTAGTCAGTCTCCTGACCTTAACCCAATTGAAAACTTGTGGAAGGAGCTCAAGATTAAAGTCCACATGAGACACCCAAAGAACCTAGATAACTTGGAGAAGATCTGCATGGAGGAGTGGGCCAAGATAACTCCAGAGACCTGTGCCGGCCTGATCAGGTCTTATAAAAGACGATTACTAGCTGTAATTGCAAACAAGGGTTATTCCACAAAATATTAAACCTAGGGGTTGAATATTAATTGACCCACACTTTTATGTTGAAAATTTATTAAAATTTAACTGAGCAACATAACTTGTTGGTTTGTAAGATTTATGCATCTGTTAATAAATCCTGCTCTTGTTTGAAGTTTGGAGGCTCTAACTTATTTGCATCTTATCAAACCTGCTAAATCTGCAGGGGGTTGAATACTACTTGTAGGCACTGTATGTCCGTCCGTGTGTATGATCCTTGTGCTGTTAGTATGCTACCGTGTGACATCCAGAAAGCACACTGACAAGACAAACTTGTATACTTGCCTGTCTCCGGGGCTGCAGTCACACTTGCTTTCGGGTCCACAGTCAGTACAGTGAATATTCATGTGCATAATGAACAAGTCTAGAAGCGAGTGAGACAGCAGCGCCGGAGACAGATAAGTATAAAATATAAATTTATTTCTCAGTGACATGTTTTCTCTGGTATGTGTCACACTGATGTTACACGGATCACATCAGTGTGTAGTCCGTGTAACATCCATGCTGCCAGCAGAAAACAAACATGTCGCTGTGAGGAGCACGCGGATACACGTGTTGTTCGGATTCCTTGATCATGTTCCACTGAGTCTTTCTAGTGTCTTCCTACCTTAAGGCTGTTATGCTGTTGACTTGACTCTGCTATCCTTGATGCATCATGCGCAGGGACAGAACGCCACCAATCCGAGTTCCCTCTGTGTTCCTTCATGACTGGGGCCTCCTGTCCTTTGCCATTTGTCGGCCTCTTGCAGCTCTAGGCTTTCTCCTGGTTCTCTGCCCTCAGCTTCCAGGCTCTACAGAGTACACTCCTTTTTATTCCTTCTCCTTGGTAGAAGGGTTTTACAAATGACAATGGCTGGGTCCTGACCTCAGAGACTCGCTTCTGCCTTCCTTCTCTCAAGTCCTTCTTTTCCCACCCTTGGAGACTGCTTTGGACATCCCATGGTTTCCTCTGTCACCTAATGTAGCAATAGAGAAAAGAAGATTTTGGGTACTCACCGTAAAATCTTTCTCAGAGCCTTCATTGGGTCACACAGGTAACCATGTGTGTACGCTGCTCCCGCTAGGAGGCTGACACAGCACCCAACCTTCTTAAAGGGAAAGTGCCGCGATTTTACTTTTTATATTCATAATTACTGATTCTGGAACCAATTATTTTTAATACAAAATTAAATTAATTATTTTAGTTTTTATTTAATTCTGTTTTTACTCATACACTGGGGACTGCCATCTTCGATCTGTCGTGTGAAACGACAGTAAAGGGCTCTTTACACGCTGCGACATTGCTAGCGATCGCACCCGCCCCTGTCGTTTGTGCGTCATGGGCAAATCGCTGCCCGTGGCGGACAAAATCGCTAGTACCCATCACACATACATACCTTCCTAATGACGTCGCTGTGGCCGTCGAACAACCTCTTTTCTAAGGGGGAGGTTCGTGCGGCGTCACAGCGACGTCACACAGCGGGCCACCAATAGAAGCGGAGGGGCGGAGATCAGCCGCATTCATGTCACTCCCACCTCGTTGCCGGAGGACGCAGGAACACTGTAGTTCGTCGTTCCTGGGGTGTCACACGTAGTGATGTGTGCTGCCTCAGGAACGACGAACAACCTGCGTCCCAGAAGATCAACGACATTTTGAAAATGAACAACGTGTCAACGATCAACGATGTGAGTATTTTGGATCGTTAGCGGTCGCTCGTACGTGTCACGCAACAACATCGGTAACTAGGCCGGATGTGCGTCACGAATTCCGTGACCCCAACGACATCTCGTTAGCGATGTCGTTGCGTGTAAAGCGACCTTTACTCACTTCTAATTATTTGATCCCTTACTGATTTTGTAAGTTTGCCCCCTGACAAAGACATGAACAGTCTATAATTTTAAGGGTAGGTTAGTACAGTGAGAGATAGATTATTCAAAGTAAAATCCAGAAAATCACGTTGTATAAGTTATATTAATTGCAGCGTACTGTATATTATGGGGCACAGTATTGCGGAGCATGGTGTATTATGGGGCACAGTATTGCGAAGCATGGTGTATTATGGGGCAAAGCACGGTATATTATGGGGCACCGTATTGCGGAGCACGGTATATCATGAGGCACGGTATTGCAGAGCACGGTATTGCGGGGCACGGTATATTATGAGGCACGGCATTGCGGAGCACGGTATATTATGGGGCACGGTACTGCGGAGCAGGGTATATTATGGAGCACAGTATTGTGGAGCACGGTATATTATGGGGCACAGTATTGCAGGACACGGTATATTGTGGGGCACGGCATTGCGGAGCACGTTATATTCTGGGGCACAGTATTGCAGAGCACGGTATATTATGGGGCACGGTATATTATGGGGCACGGTAGTATACAGAGGGGCACAGTATATGGAGCACTATGCCATCTGTCCTTGGTGATAATATATAATAAAGTGAAAAAGCTGCACACTACACACTATGTTATAAGGAATTATAGGAAAAGCATTACTGCTATAGGAATATAAGAACAATGAAAAATACTTTTGACTAACTGGAAAATTGGAAAGCATGAAAAATGGAAAAATAACTGCTGAGAATATTTGAAAAAAGAGATATTTAGCAAAAGTATTGATCAATGCAATTGTGCCCAGGTACCACGACAAGGTAATCTCTTATTATCCGGGAACCTAACTGTAAGTGCCTCTCTATGTGCGATTAAGATCTGCAGGTCTGGGCAGATAGGCTCCTAGCTATATATATATGGTGGTGAGTAGAGCATAGCAGTCGGGCAGTTCTCAGAAAGAAATGACTGAATGTTAATAAGAAAAGACTGTCTGGGCTAGTCTCTGTTCATTGGGCACTTTGGGATGTGCACAATGACAGTGCGCGCTCTGTTGCCTGCTCAGGATAGCAGTAACGACCCAACAATAGAGTGGTGTTAGAATACCCGGCATGCAGAGACCAGCACCAAACCCACAAGTGACGTCAGTGGTCTCTGCATGCCAGGCATTCTGACACCACTTGCTGGCTCGCTACTGCTGATCAGAGCCGGCCACACAGAGCGGCCGCTGGCATAGTGCACAGGGAACAGCTCAGCCCCTGAAACGAGTGTTACTGATGACTCTTCATTTCAGGGTGGTGGGAGTGGCTATGACAGTGACTGCAGTCTCTACCTGCTGATGACGCTTCATTTCAGGGTGGTGGCAGTGGCTGTGACAGTGACTGCAGTCTCTGCCTGCTGATGACGCTTTATTTAATTATCCCAGCATGCATCGGAGTTCTTAATCAAAGCGTCATCAAAAAGGAAGTAGGGGAAAAATAATAGAAAAGCAGATAGTGTTAGGGAAAAGGAGGGAATTTTTAATGTAAGTGTATTAGAAAATAGTTTAAATTATATTAAATAACTAGTCTGATTTTTTTAAACAATATAATATACAAGAGTATTTTATATTAATTCCTTTTCGAGAATTGGTTTAACACTTTTTTTTTTACTTTTCAATAAGGAGATCACAAATTTATCAAGACTTCCAAACCTAAAGGATTTAGGCCTAAAAGATCCTGAATACAGCCCCAACCCCGTGTGCCTTTTCTGTAATTATGCTACTCATGTGCTATACCATATACCGCAGCTGCAGAGACTTGATACATATGATGTGTCCCATAAACAAATCAAGGACTTAGCAGAGGTAAGTCATTCCCTAAGACGTCTAGAAGCTCTCAAAGCTTTTTAATCTGTATCTAGACATACTAGAAGGTGAATACCGTAAATAGACAAGAAGTGGATCTTGATGGATAAGGCACATAATGTCAACGCTAAAGGGTGCTTTACACGCTGCGACATCGCTAGCGATTGCTAGTGATGTCACGAGTGATAGCACCCGCCCCCGTTGTTCGTGCGATATGTGGTGCTCGCTGCCGTAGCAAACAATATCGCTACGGCAGCGTCACACGCACATACCTGGTCAGCGACGTCGCTGTGACCGCTGAACAATCCCTCCTTCAAGGGGGAGGTGCGTTCGGCGTCACAGCGACGTCACTGCGGCGTCACAAAACAGCCGCCCAATAGAAGAGGAGGGGAGGAGATGAGCGGCCGGAACATCCCGCCCATCTCCTTCCTTCCTCATTGCCGGCGGACGCAGGTAGGATGATGTTCGTCGTTCCTGCGGTGTCACACATAGCGATGTGTGGTGCTGCAGGAACGACTAACAACCAGCCGCATGCACCACCAATGATATTATGAAAAGGAGCGACATGTCAACAATCAACGATTTTTGACGTTTTTGCGATCGTTGATCGTCGCTCCTTTTAGTCACACACAACGATATCGCTAACTGCGCCGGATGTGCGTCACGAACACCGTGACCCCAACGATATATCGTTGTGTGTAAAGAACCCTTAAGATTTTAGTCAAAATAGGGTATACAGTGATACCTCAACAAAACACCACCCCTCATATACACCATATTTTTTCAGAAATAACATTTCATCCTCTTTATCTCTTCAAGCTGCACATGTGGAGCCTAATGGAGGAAGAATATGGAGATACAGGCATGGCCATATGTAACAGAGCTAGAATATATAGCAACAATACGGCCATGTTCATAAACCTTTACTGTAACTGATGAAGAGGAAAATATCACAATAGTATATAGACCTGCCACAAATGGTCTCTGATCTGCATGTAGGATGTGGCAGAGCAGGAAGAGCTGATCAAATTGATATCTTTTTGTGGGAAAAGAGTCAGTAAAACTTATTTTTATCATGGATATCTGTGGAGTTTGTATGCCTAAGAGTCCAGTGGGTGGTCCTACATGCATGTTCAAGCAGAAATAGCTGTTAGTCAATAGTAGCACCGCCCACTGGACTCATGTGTACAGAGCACCAGGAATTTTCATGACTAAATTCAGGTTATACTGAATCTTTATCCATCCACCTATATAGCATTCTGTTCCGTTTCCCCCTCTTTATACCACGGTGTTCACAGATCAGACTGCATGTACAGCCAGGTTCCCTTTAAATTAGAGCATCACCTTACTATGAGAATAATTGCAGCAAGGTAAAAAAAATGGATGAACTTAAAAAAACAAACCCCCCCAAAAACTTACAATGAAGGTGTTTTGTGGTATCTGGTGAGAAGCCTCTGGTTCGGATGAGCAGATCTTAAGCAGTACAGACAGGTGGCTTTGGTGCGACAAGGTGGCTGAGTTGGTTGTGCAGTAGCATCCGAGATGTTAATAGTGTGTCATGGGGTATGAAATAACAAAACAGGGGCTCCTAGGCTGGCCCTCAGACTTGAGACCCTGCGCTGTCCCTTATCTCAGAGGTAGACTTGATGGTAGCTAGCTCTAAGCCCCGAGCATGACCCTGACTCCTGTCCATGGCCTGATCTTACTCCTCCCTCTCCCCCACCTTTGCGGTGGGCTGGAAACACAGTAACAAACCCCACAAACAGAGACAAGAGAGAACAAAAACTCATACACACTGCCCTCAAACACAAAGGAGAGACTATACGTGTACAGAGGAATAAAGAAAAAGGAAGGATGTAAACTCACAACAGGGGAACTTCCACACCACTCAAAATAGCAACTACAGATCACCCCGAACTGGATCACCACCAAGACTGGAATCACTGAAGCTATTATTGGCGTTGAGTAGCGAGGGCCAGGATCTTATATAGGGAGGAGATGGCTGTGATTGGTAATTAGCAACCTGAGCTCCTAGCAGGGTTTCACAGTTCCTGCAGGACTGAGGAACAGAGCACATTAAACAGCCGGCACCCAGCTCTGGCTGAACAACTAGGAAACATCAGGCCAAGACTTTCGCATTACTGAGATAGGAGATGGCAGTTGGTGCTGATGAGATTCCATGTAGATAGAGGTAGGGGACGGAGCTCTGCATCTAGCTCCTCCCTCTGCATCTAGCTCCTCCCTCCATCATAGACTCTCATGAGCACCAAATGCCATCTCCTATCTCAGTAATGGGAAAGTCTTCACTGAACACAGATTTTGCCTCAGAATTGAAATCTTTGATAATGACTGATCAATTCTGGCAAAGAAAGAAGCAGATTTGTGTGATAAGATATTTTACAAAGTTACTTATTTTTATGTATACTATTGATATATGAAATAATTAAAATAACGTTTACACCTTAAGCAAAGTATCAGTAGCCCGGCACCATGATTCTATCAGAGTGCATCAGGTTTCTACAGCAACCTGATGGAAAGGAGAAGAGACAGGACTGGCAAGTGAAGTGGAGCAATGCAGAGCTCAGTGCTGGAACCGGAGCACTTCAGCAACATCAGGACTGCTCCGAAACAGAACAAGACTCAGAGATTGCATCACTTGATCTGGTTTCAATGTCACTGGGTGGCTCTGAGGGATCATGTGATACTCTGTAGGCCGGATTCATCAAAGCTTTCACACCAGAATTCGGGAAAAAATGCAAAAAGTTCAAGGCTGTGCGCAAAAATGTTGTAACTTTTGGCGTTGTTACACCATTTCTGCCCAGCTCCAACAGCGTCGCTAGGGGTGGGCAGGGAAATGGTGACTATCGGTCTTCAAATTCTGACAATTACCACTGTTTGCTATGTCACAAATCTTACTCCAGCAAGGACCGGAGGTACAGGTCACTTGTTCTATGGTCCTGACTCATCGAGAAGCGTACGCCTCTTAATGAATCAAGGGGCATCGGATTCCACTCTGCCCCCCTGATCAAGACCATCAGAACCAACACCAATCCCGATGAATTGGGACTTATGTCTTAACAGAACCAGGAAGTGGTTTACTGTATTTTTCGGATTATAAGACGCACTTTTCCTCCCAAAACTTTGGGAGGAAAATGAGGGGTGCGTCTTAAAATCCGAATGTAGCTTACTGGGTGCTGCCGGCGCTTGTCAGTACGTCGCTGTTGTGTGCATCGGCTCCACTCTGTTCGGCTCTGCTCGGCGCGCAGCTGCTATGTGCTGCTCGGCGCACGGCTGCTATGTGCTGCTCGGCTGCTATGTGCTGCTCTGCGCGCGGCTGCTATGTGCTGCTCGGCGCTCGACTGGTCTGTTCTGCTTGGCGCTCGACTGGTCTGTTCTGCTTGGCGCGCGGCTGCTATGTGCTGCTCGGTGCACGGCTGGTCTGTTCTGCTCGGCGCGCGGCTGCTATGTGCTGCTTGGCGCGAAGCTGCTTTGTGCTGCTTGGCGCGGCTGCTTTGTGCTGTTTGGCGGGCGGTCATTCTGAAGATATCAGGCATTCAAATAATGGCGAAAAAAACAAAAAGCCAGCACCAAATGTGCACTACAGCACTAAACATTCCAAACTGTACTTATTATAAAAATTTTTTTGAGATTTTTGGCAAAAAATTGCAATTTCTTGAGCTGCTTCGCCACGTCACGGCAAATCTCATTTGAAGCAGTCCTACACTAAAATATTTTTATAAAATGTGCCATACGGCCTCACATATGAATAGTAGAACTGCTCTTAGCAGCACTCACCTGGTCTATTTCAATCCCGTACCCATGACTGAGTCATGGCTGTGGGCGGGACAGGTCCAAGCAAATGCCGCATGAAGTAAATAGCCTGTGGACAAAGCCTGATGACTTAATGTGAACAGTCACCAACCGCCAAAATCCAGACAGATGGAATACATCCCAAATTGGGGTGCATAGCAAGGTGGAGGTCAACCACCGACCAATTCAATGAAGAAAAAAACAAAAAGCCAGCACCAAATGTGCACTACAGCACTAAACATTCCAAACTGTACTTATTATAAAAAATTTTTTGAGATTTTTGGCAAAAAATTGCAATTTCTTGAGCTGCTTCGCCACGTCACGGCAAATCTCATTTGAAGCAGTCCTACACTAAAATATTTTTATAAAATGTGCCATACGGCCTCACATATGAATAGTAGAACTGCTCTTAGCAGCACTCACCTGGTCTATTTCAATCCCGTACCCATGACTGAGTCATGGCTGTGGGCGGGACAGGTCCAAGCAAATGCCGCATGAAGTAAATAGCCTGTGGACAAAGCCTGATGACTTAATGTGAACAGTCACCAACCGCCAAAATCCAGACAGATGGAATACATCCCAAATTGGGGTGCATAGCAAGGTGGAGGTCAACCACCGACCAATTCAATGAAGAAAAAAACAAAAAGCCAGCACCAAATGTGCACTACAGCACTAAACATTCCAAACTGTACTTATTATAAAAAAATTTTTGAGATTTTTGGCAAAAAATTGCAATTTCTTGAGCTGCTTCGCCACGTCACGGCAAATCTCATTTGAAGCAGTCCTACACTAAAATATTTTTATAAAATGTGCCATACGGCCTCACATATGAATAGTAGAACTGCTCTTAGCAGCACTCACCTGGTCTATTTCAATCCCGTACCCATGACTGAGTCATGGCTGTGGGCGGGACAGGTCCAAGCAAATGCCGCATGAAGTAAATAGCCTGTGGACAAAGCCTGATGACTTAATGTGAACAGTCACCAACCGCCAAAATCCAGACAGATGGAATACATCCCAAATTGGGGTGCATAGCAAGGTGGAGGTCAACCACCGACCAATTCAATGAAGAAAAAAACAAAAAGCCAGCACCAAATGTGCACTACAGCACTAAACATTCCAAACTGTACTTATTATAAAAAAATTTTTGAGATTTTTGGCAAAAAATTGCAATTTCTTGAGCTGCTTCGCCACGTCACGGCAAATCTCATTTGAAGCAGTCCTACACTAAAATATTTTTATAAAATGTGCCATACGGCCTCACATATGAATAGTAGAACTGCTCTTAGCAGCACTCACCTGGTCTATTTCAATCCCGTACCCATGACTGAGTCATGGCTGTGGGCGGGACAGGTCCAAGCAAATGCCGCATGAAGTAAATAGCCTGTGGACAAAGCCTGATGACTTAATGTGAACAGTCACCAACCGCCAAAATCCAGACAGATGGAATACATCCCAAATTGGGGTGCATAGCAAGGTGGAGGTCAACCACCGACCAATTCAATGAAGAAAAAAACAAAAAGCCAGCACCAAATGTGCACTACAGCACTAAACATTCCAAACTGTACTTATTATAACAAATTTTTTGAGATTTTTGGCAAAAAATTGCAATTTCTTGAGCTGCTTCGCCACGTCACGGCAAATCTCATTTGAAGCAGTCCTACACTAAAATATTTTTATAAAATGTGCCATACGGCCTCACATATGAATAGTAGAACTGCTCTTAGCAGCACTCACCTGGTCTATTTCAATCCCGTACCCATGACTGAGTCATGGCTGTGGGCGGGACAGGTCCAAGCAAATGCCGCATGAAGTAAATAGCCTGTGGACAAAGCCTGATGACTTAATGTGAACAGTCACCAACCGCCAAAATCCAGACAGATGGAATACATCCCAAATTGGGGTGCATAGCAAGGTGGAGGTCAACCACCGACCAATTCATTAGAGCAGTTCTACTATTCATATGTGAGGCCGTATGGCACATTTTATAAAAATATTTTGGTGTAGGACTGCTTCAAATGAGATTTGCCGTGACGTGGCGAAGCAGCTCAAAAAATTGCAATTTTTTGCCAAAAATCTCAAAATTTTTTTTATAATAAGTACAGTTTGGAATGTTTAGTGCTATAGTGCACATTTGGTGCTGGCTTTTTGTTTTTTCTTCATTCAAATAATGGCGCCTAGAGTCAGCGCCTGCGCAGATGGAGCTCTCAGCTCAAGCTGTCATCTGCGCACGCGCCGACTATGACCGCCATTGTTTGAAGCCCTCACCGTAGACCGCCGACATCTTCAGAATGGCCGGTGACTCCCTGCCCCCCCCCCGCACACAGAGCAGAGCGGCGTCACCGGCCCCGCACAGAGCGGCATCATCGGCCCCGCACAGAGCGGCGTCACCGGCCCCGCACAGAGCAGAAACCGCAGTGAGTATCTGGGCTGCATCACCCCGCTCCGCTGCTGCCCCCTCTCCCTGGTAATACACCGCCAGATTATAAAACTGACCCCATATTTTGTTTCACCTTTTTGTTTTTTTCTCCAAATTTGGGGTGTGTCATAATCTGGTGCGTTTTAAAAAACGAAAAATACGGTATATTTTGCTCCCATCTGACACTTTTGGGCTGTATAGTAGATGTAATTATACTTACTAATATATGAGGCTACATCAGCATGAAACCACACAGCCAAAATATTTGTGGGATGTGTTGCTGAAATTTAGCAAATTTAGGGTGACCTCTATTTATACAATTTATAGTCTACAGTGATGAAAAAACTGATGTACTATAACATGCGAATGAAGACAGTCCACAGGCAACTAAGGGAGGAACTAGAGAAACTGGGAGACCTGAAGAAGAAAGTGAAACAGGCACCAAGTGACAGAATAAAACGACTGATCTTCCAAGTAAAAACGGTAAGTACTGAGCGGCTGCCCGTCTTTCATATTTTAATATCACAAAGGTACCATCTGTATGAAAAGAAAATCATCTGTCACAAGGACCATTGGGATAGTAGGAAACTGGGATTCCTATGCTGACCCTCAAGCTAGGGGGCCCTAAGCAGTCCCTAATCTCAGCAATACTCCTAATGGTGGAGAGGCATGAGTCTCCTTCATGGTCATCCTCCTGACAAGTCCTGATCTGATAGTCACTCCCCCAGGGAGGGATAAGACAGGAGTGATATGAAACCCACAGAAATAGACAGACAGGGGAAACCAAAACTCTGTCACTCAACACGCACACACAGAGGTATAAGACAATAAAAGATTAGGAGGAAAACAAGAGCAGAAAGGAAGCATCAAAACAGGGGTAAATTCCACAATCACTCAAAGCAAAAGGCACAACTTTCACCAGAAAGTCTGAGACACCAAAGCTCACATATCAACATAAACAAACTATAGCTGACATGGGTAGAAGATTTCATCCAGCATAAATAGGAGGGGAGCAGATGTGATTGGCTTTCCCACCACGTGATCTAAGAAGCAGTCTATCAATGATTGACTCTTGCTAGCCTGCCTATCAATCAGTACAGAGCAGGTCGACGCCCGAGTCTGCCTGTGTTGATCCCAGACACGAGAGAAACCATCGGACGGAGAGTCAGAATCTGCAATCTGAAAAGAGACCGCCGCAGCCATGATAGTTGGCGAAGTTTGGCCAAAACTCTGTGGGACTTCATCCCACTAGTTTTTCAATAGTTGATGTGGGTGATATCACATTTACAGTATGTGACCGCTGCAGCCAAACATTTGGCTCTGTGGTGTGGAACCATCTATTTGCCCAGTGATTGGTTGCAATGGTCACATACTGTCAGCATGGCTCTTACACAATTCAATGCATTTTATGTGAACATATTTGAGGCTTTACTCCCTTGCCAGTGCTAGTCATCCACATGCTACCAGTTTGACTCACTAACCATATACAGACATGTCATATTCTGTGGAACAAAGAGGGGGGGAGCCAGCACTGCCTGAGAATAGCATGCAAAAAAAGGTTTTTAGTGTAAATTCACAATTATTCCAACTGTACTATAATGCAAACTGAGATTTTTAGCAAATGATTGATCGATAATTTGAGCCGCCCCTGCCAACGTCAAGGCAAATCTCTATAGGGGGTCCTACTCTATATTTATATTTTCAATGTGCCATACGGCTAACTAATTAAATTAAAAGTAAGCTTTAATATGGTTCTACTTTTAATGAATTTTTTAGGCCGCATGGCACAATGAAATATTAAATATAGAGTAGGACCCCCTATTGAAATTTGCTGTGACGTGGCAGGGGTGGCTCAAAAGGCTGATAATTTTTTTTGCTAAAAATCTCATTTTTGTATTGTAATACAGTTGGAATTTTTTGTGAATTTTCACTTTTAATTTTTCGCATGCCATTTTTCAAGCAGTGCTTGCTCCCCCCCCCCTTCTGATGTATATTCTGTGCAACTATTCACATGTCACTTGTCTTTTAAGTCTGATAGTCCCTATAATAAAAGGGGAAACGTCCTGCAGACAGACTATGCCAGTGGAAAAAATGCAAACAGCACACCCATGGCATCCGTTTTTCACTGATGGGTTACTATAGAAGGTTTGAAAAACCTTCTTTTGTTGCCAAAGAAGGGAATTTTGTTTACTTACCGTAAATTCCTTTTCTTCTAGCTCCAATTGGGAGACCCAGACAATTGGGTGTATAGCTATGCCTCCGGAGGCCACACAAAGTATTACACTAAAAGTGTAAAGCCCCTCCCCTTCTGCCTATACACCCCCCGTGCTCACGGGCTCCTCAGTTTTGGTGCAAAAGCAAGAAGGAGGAAAAAAATTATAAATTGGTTTAAAGTAAATTCAATCCGAAGGAATATCGGAGAACTGAAACCATTCAACATGAACAACATGTGTACAAAAAAAACAGGGGCGGGTGCTGGGTCTCCCAATTGGAGCTAGAAGAAAAGGAATTTACGGTAAGTAAACAAAATTCCCTTCTTCTTTGTCGCTCCATTGGGAGACCCAGACAATTGGGACGTCCAAAAGCAGTCCCTGGGTGGGTAAATAATACCTCATAATAGAGCCGCAACCGGCTCCGTCCTACAGGTGGGCAACCGCCGCCTGAAGGACTCGCCTACCTAGGCTGGCATCTGCCGAAGCATAGGTATGCACCTGATAATGTTTCGTGAAAATGTGCAGGCTCGACCAGGTAGCCGCCTGACACACCTGCTGAGCCGTAGCCTGGTGCCGCAAAGCCCAGGACGCTCCCACGGCCCTGGTAGAATGGGCCTTCAGCCCTGAGGGAACCGGAAGCCCCGAGGAACGATAAGCCTCGAGAATTGGTTCCTTGATCCACCGAGCCAGGGTTGATTTGGAAGCTTGTGTCCCTTTACGCTGGCCAGCGACAAGGACAAAGAGTGCATCCGAGCGGCGCAGGGGCGCCGTACGAGAAATGTAGAATCTGAGTGCTCTCACCAGATCTAACAAGTGGAAATCCTTTTCACATTGGTGAACTGGATGAGGACAAAAAGAGGGTAAGGAGATATCCTGATTGAGATGAAAGGGGGATACCACCTTAGGGAGAAAGTCCGGAACCGGACGCAGAACCACCTTGTCCTGGTGAAACACCAGGAAGGGGGCTTTGCATGACAGCGCTGCTAGCTCAGACACTCTCCGAAGTGAAGTGACTGCTACTAGGAAAACCACCTTCTGCGAAAGGCGTGAGAGAGAGATATCCCTCATTGGCTCGAACGGTGGTTTCTGAAGAACCATCAGCACCCTGTTCAGATCCCAGGGTTCTAACGGACGCTTGTAAGGAGGGACGATTTGACAAACCCCCTGCAGGAACGTGCGTACCTGTGGAAGTCTGGCTAGGCGCTTCTGAAAAAAGACAGAGAGCGCAGAGACTTGTCCCTTAAGGGAGCCGAGCGACAAACCCTTTTCCAATCCGGATTGAAGGAAGGACAGAAAAGTGGGCAAGGTAAACGGCCAGGGAGAAATACCCTGAGCAGAGCACCACGACAGGAATATTTTCCACGTCCTGTGGTAGATCTTGGCGGACGTTGGTTTCCTAGCCTGTCTCATAGTGGCAATGACCTCTTGAGATAATCCTGAAGACGCTAGGATCCAGGACTCAATGGCCACACAGTCAGGTTGAGGGCCGCAGAATTCAGATGGAAAAACGGCCCTTGAGACAGCAAGTCTGGTCGGTCTGGTAGTGCCCACGGTTGGCCGACCGTGAGATGCCACAGATCCGGGTACCACGACCTCCTCGGCCAGTCTGGAGCAACGAGGATGGCGCGGCGGCAGTCGGCCCTGATCTTGCATAACACTCTGGGCAACAGTGCCAGAGGAGGGAACACATAAGGGAGTTGAAACTGCGACCAATCCTGAACTAAGGCGTCTGCCGCCAGAGCGCTGTGATCTTGAGACCGTGCCATGAATGTCGGGACCTTGTTGTTGTGCCGGGACGCCATTAGGTCGACGTCCGGCATTCCCCAGCGGCAACAGATCTCCTGAAACACGTCCGGGTGAAGGGACCATTCCCCTGCGTCCATGCCCTGGCGACTGAGAAAGTCTGCTTCCCAGTTTTCTACGCCCGGGATGTGAACTGCGGATATGGTGGAGGCTGTGGCTTCCACCCACAGCAGAATCCGCCGAACTTCCTGGAAGGCTTGCCGACTGCGTGTCCCGCCTTGGTGGTTGATGTATGCCACCGCTGTGGAGTTGTCCGACTGAATTCGGATCTGCTTGCCTTCCAGCCACGGCTGGAACGCCTTTAGGGCAAGATACACTGCCCTTATCTCTAGAACATTGATCTGAAGGGAGGACTCTGTCTGAGTCCAAGTCCCCTGAGCCCTGTGGTGGAGAAAGACCGCTCCCCACCCTGACAGGCTCGCGTCCGTCGTGACCACCGCCCAGGATGGGGGCAGGAAGGATTTCCCCTTCGACAGAGAAGTGGGGAGGAGCCACCACTGAAGGGAAGCTTTGGCTGCCCGAGAAAGGGAGACGTTCCTGTCGAGGGACGTCGACTTCCTGTCCCATTTGCGGAGAATGTCCCATTGAAGAGGGCGCAGATGAAACTGCGCAAAAGGAACTGCCTCCATTGCTGCCACCATCTTCCCTAGGAAGTGCATGAGGCGCCTCAGGGGGTGTGACTGACTATGAAGGAGAGATTGCACCCCTGTCTGTAGTGAACGCTGTTTGTTCAGCGGAAGCTTCACTATCGCTGAGAGAGTATGAAACTCCATGCCAAGATATGTCAGTGATTGGGCCGGTGTCAGATTTGACTTTGAAAAATTGATGATCCACCCGAAACTCTGGAGAGTTTCCAGAGCAATGTTCAGGCTGTGTTGGCATGCCCCTTGAGAGGGTGCCTTGACAAGGAGATCGTCTAAGTAAGGGATCACCGAGTGTCCCTGAGAGTGTAGGATTGCCACCACTGTTGCCATGACCTTGGTGAAGACCCGTGGGGCTGTCGCCAGGCCAAAAGGCAGTGCCACGAACTGAAGGTGTTCGTCCCCTATGGCGAAGCGCAGGAAGCGCTGATGCTCTGGTGCAATCGGTACGTGGAGATAAGCATCTTTGATGTCTATTGATGCCAGGAAATCTCCTTGGGACATTGAGGCGATGACGGAGCGGAGCGATTCCATCCGGAACCGCCTGGTTTTCACATGCTTGTTGAGCAGTTTTAGGTCCAGAACGGGACGGAAGGATCCGTCCTTTTTTGGCACCACGAACAAGTTGGAGTAAAAACCGTGACCCCGTTGCTGAAGAGGAACAGGGATCACCACTCCTTCCGCCTTCAGGGTGCCCACCGCCTGCATAAGAGCCTCGGCTCTGTCGGGGGGCGGAGATGTTCTGAAGAAACGAATCGGAGGACGAGAGCTGAACTCTATCCTGTAACCGTGAGATAGAATGTCTCTCACCCATCGGTCTTTTACTTGTGGCAGCCAGGTGTCGCAAAAGCGGGAGAGCCTGCCACCGACCGAGGATGCGGTTTGAGGAGGCCGAAAGTCATGAGGAGGCCGCTTTGGGAGCGGTTCCTCCGGCGGTCTTTTTAGGACGTGACTTAGACCGCCATGCATCGGAGTTCCTCTGACCTTTCTGAGGCCTTTTGGACGAGGAAAATTGAGACCTGCCCGCGGTCCGAAAGGACCGAAACCTCGATTGTACCTTCCGTGGTTGAGGTCTGTTTGGTTTGGACTGGGGTAAGGATGAATCCTTTCCCTTGGATTGTTTAATGATTTCATCCAATCGCTCACCAAACAAGCGGTCGCCAGACAATGGCAAACCGGTTAAGAACTTTTTGGAAGCAGAGTCTGCCTTCCATTCACGTAGCCACATGGCCCTGCGGAGTACCACCGAATTGGCGGATGCCACCGCCGTACGGCTCGCAGAGTCCAGGATAGCATTAATGGCGTAGGACGCAAACGCCGACGCCTGATTGGTTAAGGACACCACTTGCGGGGCAGATGTACGTGTTACTGCATTAATCTGCGCCTGACAAGCTGAGATAGCTTGGAGCGCCCATACGGCTGCGAATGCTGGAGCAAAAGACGCGCCTATAGCTTCATAGATGGATTTCAACCATAGTTCCATCTGTCTGTCAGTGGCATCTTTGAGTGAAGCCCCATCTTCCACTGCAACTATGGATCTAGCCGCCAGTCTGGAGATTGGAGGATCCACCTTAGGACACTGAGTCCAGCCCTTAACAACCTCGGGGGGGAAGGGATAACGTGTGTCCTTAAGGCGCTTGGAAAAACGCTTGTCTGGACAGTCTCGGTTTTTCTGGATTGCCTCTCTGAAGTCAGAGTGATCCAGAAACATATTTAATGTACGCTTTGGAAACCTGAAACGGAATTTCTCCTGAGAAGCAGACTCCTCAATTGGGGGAGCTGGGGGAGAAATATCCAACACCTGATTGATGGTCGCTACAAGGTCATTCACTACTGCGTCACCTTCAGGTGTATCTAGGTTGAGAGCGGCTTCAGGATCAGAATCCTGATCTGATACCTCCGCTTCATCCTCCAGAGAGTCCCCCTGCTGGGACCCTGAACAGTGTGATGAAGTGGAGGGAATTTCCCAGCGACCCCGCTTGGGCGGCCTGGGACTGCGGTCCGTGTCAGAGACCTCACCCTGTGACCTATGGGTTACCCCAGGGGCACTTTGCTGTTCCAAATGAGGGGGACCAGGGGTCAAGGATTGGACAGTGCCCGGGGCCTGAATCACCGGTCTGGACTGCAATGCTTCCAGTATTTTAGCAGACCATTTATCCATACTCTCAGACAGTTTGTCAGCAAAGGCTGCAAACTCTGTCCCTGTCACCTGGACAGTGGTAGCAGGTGGTTCCACCTGGGCCACCTGTAGCAGAGGCTCCGGCTGAGTAAGTGCCACAGGGGCCGAGCATTGCACACAATGAGGGTCAGTGGAACCTGCCGGTAGTACAGCTGTACAAGAGGTACAGGTTGCAAAGTACGCCTGTGCTTTGGCACCCTTGCTTTTTGCAGATGACATGTTGTCTCCTCTGAGAACAACCAGGAGGGTATATAGCCAAAAATCAACAGAGCGACCGTACAGTGCAAATGTATAGCCTATAAGCCTATATATATATATACACTTCGGTACTCAGTGGGGCCAGCACCACAGGTGCTGCTTACCGACCGCTGAGAGCGGTTGTGTGATCACCAGATTCCCTGCCTGGGTCTCCCTGTGTTGTCTCTCCTCTCCAGCGTCTGAATCGCTGACAGGAATGGCTGCCGGCGTTCTGTGGGGAGGAGGGGACCGTGGGCGTGCCCAAGAAAAGTGCGGGAATCTAGTGCCCCAGTGTACTGAGTGAGGAGGGAGGAGTATACTAATGTATGCTCCAGCCCTCGGCGCTGACCATCTGTGCAGCGTCCCGCCCTTCCCCTGACTGGCAGGCCTGTGGGCGGGAATAAACGACACTAGGCCGCAGAAGCCGGGGACTAAAGTTATAAGCGCGGCCGGCAATAAGCGCGGCCGCGCGGTAGTCCCCCGGCGCACTAACACCTCCAGCAGTGCTGGAAAGTGTCTGGCACAAGCGCTCCATGCGCGATAGTCCCCGGCGCACTAACACACCCAGCAGTGCTGGAAAGTGTATGGCACAAGCGCTCCATGCGCGATAGTCCCCGGCGCACTAACACACCCAGCAGTGCTGCAATGTGTATGGCACCAGCGCTCCATGCGCTGTCCCCACGGGGACACAGAGTACCTCACAGTAGCAGGGCCTTGTCCCTGACGATACCCGGCTCCTATCCAGCAGATTCCCAGGGGCTGCGGAGGGAGCACGGTCCCAGTGCCTGGAGACCGATCCGGTTCCCACTTCACCCAGAGCCCATTAAGGGATGGGGAAGGAAAACAGCATGTGGCTCCTGCCTGTGTACCCGCAATGGGTACCTCAACCTTAACAACACCGCCGACAAAGTGGGGTGAGAAGGGAGCATGCTGGGGGCCCTGTTATGGGCCCTCTTTTCTTCCATCCGACCTAGTCAGCAGCTGCTGCTGACTAAACAGTGGAGCTATGCGTGGATGTCTGCCTCCTTCGCACAAAGCATAAAAACTGAGGAGCCCGTGAGCACGGGGGGTGTATAGGCAGAAGGGGAGGGGCTTTACACTTTTAGTGTAATACTTTGTGTGGCCTCCGGAGGCATAGCTATACACCCAATTGTCTGGGTCTCCCAATGGAGCGACAAAGAAAGAATTTTTGATGACACAAGCATGGTTAAATAGGACCTAAACTGACACACGTAGGTGGAAAAAAATGACTGACTTAGTTAAGGGTTAATATTAGTGCATAAAACACCAGCATTCCTGTGAATCAGTGCGGCACACCCTGCACTGTGCACGGATCTGACTTTTTCAGCCGTCCAATAATATATGTTATTGTCTTGTTCTCTTATAGCTAGAAGGAATCCTATCGGGCAATGACCTACAGGCTCCAAATAAGCACCAAAAAAACGTTTCCAAATCTTGCGATCTTATTGAACCACAGAGAGATGTTAAGGACTGTAACTCATGGAGAAATCAAGAAAGTAACGGAACCGACTCAGACCTGAAAGAGCAGATGTGCCGAAAGTTGTGTGCCCTGAAGGAGCGAGTACAGTTCTGGACACGGAGGATGGACGAGTGAGTGATGGACCGGGGAGATTCGCTCGTTATCATCCGGCCGGTGCTTACAGTCACTGGCAGTGGTCTGGGATATTAGGTGGATAAAGGGTGCTTTACACGCTGCGACATCGCTAGCGATAGCACCCGCCCCCGTCGCTGTTTTGTCATGGAGGTGATCGCTGTCGTAGCGAACAATATCGCTACAGCAGTGTCACATGCACATACCTGCTTAGCGGTATCACTGGAGACACGGAACAATCTCTCCTTTAAGGGGGCGGTTCGTGCGGCGTCACTAAGCGGCCGCCCAATAGCAGAGGAGGGGCGGAGATGAGCGGGACGAACATGCCGCCCACCTCCTTTCTTCCTCATTGCCGGTGGACGCAGGTAAGGAGATGTTCGTCGTTCCTGCAGTTTCACATATAGCGATGTGTGATGCCGCAGGAACGAGGAACAACCAGCGGCATGTACCACCAACAATATTATGAAAAGGAGCGATGTGTCAACGATCAACAATTTTTGACGTTTTTGCAATCGTCGATCGTCACTCCTAGCTGTCACACGCTGCGATGTCGCTAACGACGCAGGATGTGCGTCACAAACACCGTGACCTTGACGATATATCGTTAGTGATGTCGCAGCGTGTAATGCCCCCTTAAAAGGAGATCCTTGTATAATGGAAGGTGCAGCAGCTCTCTAAAATCCTGGAGTTAGGGGTGCTTCACACACAGCGAGCTCGCTGCCGAGATCGCTGCTGAGTCACGCTTTTTGTGACGCAGCAGTGACCTCATTAGCGATCTCGCTGTGTGTGACAATGAGCAGCGATCTGGCCCCTGCTGTGAGATCGCTCCTCGTTACACACAGCCCTGGTTCGTTTTCTTCAAAGGCGCTCTCCCACTGTGACACACAGATCGCTGTGTGTGACAGCGAGAGAGCGACAAATGAAGCGAGAAGAGGGAGCAGGAGCCGGCGTCTGACAGCTGAGGTAAGCTGTAACCAAGATAAACATCGGGTAACCAAGGTGGTTACCCGATATTTACCTTAGTTACCAGCCTCCGCAGCTCTCACGCTGCCTGTGCTGCCGGCTCCGGCTCTCTGCACATGTAGCTGCATTACACATCGGGTTAATTAACCCGATGTGTACTGTAGCTAGGAGAGCAAGGGGCCAGCGCTCAGTGTGCGCGGCTCCCTGCTCCCTGCACACACAGCTAAGCGGTGTGCGCTGGTAACTAATGTAAACATCAGGTAACCATACCCGATGTTTACCTTAGTTACCAGTGTCCGCAGCTTCCAGACGCCGGCTCCGTGCAAGCGCAGCGTCGCTTGCACGTCGCTGCTGGCTGGGGGCTGTTCACTGGTCGCTGGTGAGATCTGCCTGTTTGACAGCTCACCAGCGACCATGTAGCGATGCAGCAGCGATCCTGACCAGGTCAGATCGCTGGTCGGATCGCTGCTGCATCGCTAAAGTGTGAAGGTACCCTAAGGGCTCTTGTCTGAATCCCTAGGATAGAAGCGTAAAATATTATAGCAGCTGGTCTAGGGGAGTATAAGGATTAATCTCCATATTCCTGCTGTGCAGTGAAAATGTAGTGTCAGCATCCCTGGTGGTCTAGAGCAGTGAACATCTAATGTCAGCATCCCTGGTGGTGTAGGGCAGTGAACATCTAATGTCAGCATACCTAGTTGTCTAGGGCAGTGAACATCCAATATCAGTATCCCTGGTGGTCTAGGGCAGTGAACATCTAATGTCAGCATTCTTGGTGGTGTAGGGCAGTGAACATCTAATGTCAGCATACCTAGTTGTCTAGGGCAGTGAACATCCAATGTCAGTATCCCTGGTGGTCTAGGGCAGTGAACATCTAATGTCAGCATTCTTGGTGGTCTAGGGCAGTGAACATCTAATGTCAGCATCCCTGGTGGTCTAGAGCAGTGAACATCTAATGTCAGCATCCCTGGTGGTCTAGGGCAGTGAACATCTAACGTCAGCATCCCTGGTGGTCTAGGGCAGTGAACATCTAATGTCAGCATCCCTGGTGGTCTAGAGCAGTGAACATCTAATGTCAGCATCTCTGGTGGTCTAGAGCAGTGAACATCTAATGTCAGCATCCCTGGTGGTCTAGGGCAGTGAACATCTAATGTCAGCATCCCTGGTGGTCTAGAGCAGTGAACATCTAAAGTCAGCATCCCTGGTGGTCTAGGGCAGTGAACATCTAACATCAGCATCCCTGGTGGTGTAGGGCAGTGAACATCTAATGTCAACATCACTGCTGGTCTAGGGCAGTGAACATTTCATGTCAGTACCTCTAGTCTTCTAGGGCACATAAAAGGGTTTTTCTTAATATGCCTGGTGGTCTAGGGCAGTGTTGATGTTAATTAGTCTATTCCTGGTTGTCTAGAGTAATGTAGAGATTAATGTAAAGATCCCTGGAGGTGTTGGCATTAAAGGAGTAATGTCTCTATCCCAGCCAGGTAGTCTTGTCAGTTACAGTACATTCACCTGGTGGTCTAGGGCAGTTAGGAGTCTGTCAGCATGCCCTGTAGTCTAGCGGAGTGTTGGGGTAGTTTCCCTGGTGGTGTAGGGAACTGAAGGGGGTAATGTAAGAACTATAGTGGTCTAGAGCAGGTAAGGAGTTACTGTAAATATATCCCTGGTGGTCAGAGGCAGTTTAATGCTGCATACTTCACATGGCAATCCTGGCAGATGTTTCATCTCCTGGTTTCCTACCTGCAATAATTAAAATGTTGAGGACAGGAAGGAGTTTGAGGTGACCATATACCTGTACCTTTTGTCTCTATGATGGGGCAGAGCGACTCAGGAACACTTTGCCTACTCATTAAAGGGACTGTCCACTACTAGGACAACCCCTTCTCATTCCACATGTTGGGGGTGCTCAGGAAGCCTGCATGGGAGAAGATTTTTCCCTATACAGAGGTAATTTGTGAGCTGTTCAGAAACTAAATCGTCCCGGTCACCTCCAGGTGCATGGCTCCCCCCTGAGCTGTCGGGTAGCACTGTATCTGCAGACACTGATCGATTGCTGCAAGTATGACAGCGTCTCAAGGAGGTTCGAAAAAAAATAATCTGTGCATGTCTTTCTTCTATTAATGTATCAGGATAGACACTTCTCATGAGAATGAGGTTGTGCGGACCCAGCGAAGCTTTGATCTCTTGGCCCAGTTCTTACAGACGGAGCTGGAAACCGTAGGGAATGTTCGCTTTGAAGAAGGCGCTCCATCAGATTCATGGTAAGCTCGGGTCCTGACAGCTTTTATTTCACGTCCTGTAGATAATTCCTAGAGTATTGCTGTTGTGTCTGGCAGATTGATGCATTGTGGGGCAGATAACAGTGAATATATTAAGTAAAAGCCTACAATTGCTTAACGGTACAAAGCCCAGCAGATCCTGAATGCTCAGCTTGTGACCGGAGCAATGTAAAAATGAAGGGGCTGCCGGGAGTTACAAAACCATACGTGAAAACTGGCAACTTAATGGGGCTTCCGCAGACAATCTCTGCCCTAGCCACTCCATTTATCAGGTCACGGGGAACACCATGGTGCTCACCCCTGTACAAGGATCTGTCCTTGACTTCAGAAGTCTCTGGGTTGCATCCTTTTACACACATTTGTGCAAATGCACTTTTCATTGTTTCTTTGTCGCTCCATTGGGAGACCCAGACAATTGGGTGTATAGGCTATGCCTCCGGAGGCCGCACAAAGTATTACACTAAAAGTGTAAAGCCCCTCCCCTTCTGCCTATACACCCCCCGTGCTCCCACGGGCTCCTCAGTTTTTTGCTTTGTGCGAAGGAGGCAGACATGCACGCAAGCTCCACAGCTTAGTCAGCAGCAGCTGCTGACTATGTCGGATGGAAGAAAAGAGGGCCCTTAACAGGGCCCCCAGCATGCTCCCTTCTCACCCCACTCTTGTCGGCGGTGTTGTTAAGGTTGAGGTATCCATTGCGGGTACGGAGGCTGGAGCCCACATGCTGTTTTCCTTCCCCATCCCCCTTAGGGCTCTGGGTGACGTGGGATCCTAATCGGTCTCCAGGCACTGAGACCGTGCTCCATCCACACCTCCTGAGGACTCTGCTGGATAGGAGCCGAGTATCGTTCAGGGACATGGCCCTGCTACTTTGAGGTACTCTGTGTCCCCGTGGGGACCACGCACAGCAACACTCCAGCATTGCTGGGTGTGCTAGTGCACCGGGGACCGCGGCGCTGACCGCGTTTGTGCCATTACACACTGCAGCGTCGCTGAGTGTGTTAGTGTATGGGGACTGACGCGCTGACCGCCGCTGCCATTGTTATCACTGCGGCGCGGCTGGGACTGTTAGTGCGCCGGGGACTTCCGCGCCGACCGCGCTTATACGGCGGCCGCGCTTATAACTCGAGTCCCCGGCTTTTGCGGCCTAGTCTCTTTTTCTTCCCGCCCCCAGCCCTGCCAGTCAGGGGAAGGGCGGGACGCTGTACAGGACGGCAGCACTGAGGGCTGGAGCATGCTTTGCATACTCCACCCCCCTCACTGTGCACAGTGGGGCACCAGTTCCCGCACTTTCTGGGTCACGCCCACGGCTCCCTCCTCTCCTCAGGACGCCGGCAGCCATTCCTGTCAGCTCCTCTGACGCTGCAGAGGGGAGACAAGCTCTGGGGGACCCAGGCAGGGATTCTGGTGGCCACACAACCGCTTTAAACGGGCGGTAAGCAGCACCTGAGGTGCTGGCCCCACTTGTGCAGAAGTGTAATTATAGATTATATGTTTATAGGCTATACTTTACACTGTATGGTGCACGGTTGATTTCTGGCTATATACCCTATTGTGTTGCTCAGAGGAGACAACAGCATGGCGCCCACAAGAGGCAGGGGTGCCAAAACACAGGCTTACTATGCTGCCTGCGCCGCATGTACGACCTCGCTACCGGCAGGTTCCACTGACCCTCATTGTGTGCACTGCTCGGCCCCTGTGGCACTTGCTCAGCCGGAGCCTCTGCTAAGGGGGGCCCAGGGGGAACCACCAGCTAACACTGTCTAGGTGACAGGGACGGAGTTTGCAGTTTTTACTGAAAGACTTCTGAGACTATGGCTAAGATACTAGAAGCCTTGCAGTCCAGACCGGTATCTCAGACCATGGGCACTGTGGAATCATTGCACCCTGGTCCCCCTCAGTTGGAACAACAATGTCCTCCCGGGGTGTCTCATAGATCCCAGGGTGAGGTCTCTGACACGGACCGCAGCCCCAGACCGCCTAAGCGAGCTCGCTGGGAAATCCCCTCGACCTCATCACATTGTTCAGGGTCTCAGAGGGAGGACTCTCTATATGATGAAGCGGAGGTAGCTGATCAGGATTCTGATCCTGAGGCAGCTCTCAACCTTGATACTCCTGATGGTGACGCCATAGTGAATGATCTTATCGCGTCCATACATCAAATGTTGGATATTTCTCCCTCGGCTCCTCCAGTAGAGGAGTCAGCCTCTCAGCAGGAGAAATTCCGTTTCAAGTTCCCCAAGCGTACAACGAGTATGTTTCTGGATCACTCCGACTTCAGAGAGGCAGTCCAGAAATACCGAGTTTGTCCAGATAAGCGTTTTTCCAAGCGCCTTAAGGATACACGTTATCCCTTCCCCCCCCTGACGTGGTCAAGGGCTGGACTCAGTGTCCCAAGGTGGATCCTCCAATCTCCAGACTGGCGGCTAGATCCATAGTTGCAGTTGAAGATGGGGCTTCGCTCAAGGATGCCACTGACAGACAGATGGAGCTCTGGTTGAAATCCATCTATGAAGCTATTGGCGCGTCTTTTGCTCCAGCATTCGCAGCCGTATGGGCACTCCAAGCTATTGCAGCGGGTCAAGCGCAAATTGACGCACTCACACGTACGTCTGCGCCGCAAGTGGCGTCCATAACTTCTCAAACGTCGGCATTTGCGTCCTACGCTATTAATGCTGTCCTGGACTCTGCGAGCCGTACGGCGGTTGCAGCCGACAATTCGGTGGCAATACGCAGGGCCTTGTGGCTACGGGAATGGAAGGCAGATTCGGCTTCCAAAAAAGTGCTTAACCGGTTTGCCATTTTCTGGCGACCGTTTGTTTGGTGAGAGGCTGGATGAAATCATCAAACAATCCAAGGGAAAGGAAACATCCTTACCCCAGGCCAAACCAAAATTACCCCAACAGAGGAGGGGACAGTCGAGGTTTCGGTCCTTTCGGGGTGCGGGCAGGTCCCAATTCTCCTCGTACAAAAGGCCTCAGAAGGATCAGAGGAACTCCGATCCATGGCGGTCTAAGTCACGCCCTAAAAAGACCGCCGGAGGTGCCGCTACCAAGGCGGCTTCCTCATGACTTACGGCCTCCTCACACCGCATCCTCGGTCGGTGGCAGGCTCTCCCGCTTTTCCGACATTTGGCTGCCACAGGTAAAAGACCGTTGGGTGAGAGACATTCTGTCTCACGGTTACAGGATAGAGTTCAGCTCTCGTACTCCGACTCGATTTTTCAGAACATCTCCGCCTCCCGAGCGAGCCGATGCTCTTCTGCAGGCGCTGGGCACTCTGAAGACAGAACGAGTGGTGGTCCCTGTTCCTCTTCAGCAACAGGGTCACGGTTTTTACTCCAACCTGTTTGTGGTTCCAAAGAAGGACGGGTCTTTCCGTCCTGTCCTGGACCTAAAACTGCTCAACAAACACGTAAAGGCCAGGCGGTTCCGGATGGAATCCCTCCGCTCCGTCATCGCCTCAATGTCCCAAGGAGATTTCCTTGCATCGATCAATATCAAAGATGCTTATCTCCACGTACCGATTGCTCCAGAGCATCAGCGCTTCCTGCGCTTCGCCATAGGAGACGAACACCTTCAGTTCGTGGCACTGCCGTTCGGCCTGGCGACAGCCCCACGGGTTTTCACCAAGGTCATGGCTGCAGTAGTTGCGGTCCTCCACTCTCAGGGTCACTCGGTGATCCCTTACTTAGACGATCTGCTGGTCAAGGCTCCCTCTCAAGAGGCATGCCAGCACAGCCTCACCGCTACTCTGGAGACTCTCCAGAGTTTCGGGTGGATCATCAATTTTCCAAAGTCAAATCTGACACCGGCCCAATCGCTGACATATCTTGGCATGGAGTTTCATACCCTCTCAGCGATAGTGAAGCTTCCGCTGAACAAGCAGCGTTCACTACAGACGGGGGTGCAATCTCTCCTTCAAGGTCAGTCACACCCCTTGAGGCGCCTCATGCACTTCCTGGGGAAGATGGTGGCAGCAATGGAGGCAGTCCCTTTCGCGCAGTTTCACCTGCGTCCTCTTCAATGGGACATCCTACGCAAATGGGACAGGAAGCCGACGTCCCTCGACAGGAACGTCTCCCTCTCTCAGGCAACCAAAGCTTCCCTTCGGTGGTGGCTTCATCCCACTTCATTATCGAAGGGGAAATCCTTCCTACCCCCATCCTGGGCGGTGGTCACGACGGACGCGAGTCTGTCAGGGTGGGGAGCAGTTTTTCTCCACCACACGGCTCAGGGTACGTGGACTCGGCAGGAGTCCTCACTTCAGATCAATGTTCTGGAGATCAGGGCAGTGTATCTAGCCCTAAAAGCGTTCCAGCAGTGGCTGGAAGGCAAGCAGATCCGAATTCAGTCGGACAACTCCACAGCGGTGGCTTACATCAACCACCAAGGAGGAACACGCAGTCGGCAAGCCTTCCAGGAAGTCCGGCGGATTTTGATGTGGGTGGAAGCCACGGCCTCCACCATCTCCGCAGTTCACATCCCGGGCGTGGAAAACTGGGAAGCAGATTTTCTCAGTCACCAGGGCATGGACGCAGGGGAATGGTCCCTTCACCCGGACGTGTTTCAGGAGATCTGTTGCCGCTGGGGGATGCCGGACGTCGACCTAATGGCGTCCCGGCACAACAACAAGGTCACGGCATTCATGGCACGTTCTCACGATCACAGAGCTCTGGCGGCAGACGCCTTAGTTCAGGATTGGTCGCAGTTTCAACTCCCTTATGTGTTTCCTCCGCTGGCACTGTTGCCCAGAGTGTTACGCAAGATCAGGGCCGACTGCCGCCGCGCCATCCTCGTCGCTCCAGACTGGCCGAGGAGGTCGTGGTACCCGGATCTGTGGCATCTCACGGTCGGCCAACCGTGGGCACTACCAGACCGACCAGACTTGCTGTCTCAAGGGCCGTTTTTCCATCTGAATTCTGCGGCCCTCAACCTGACTGTGTGGCCATTGAGTCCTGGATCTTAGCGTCTTCAGGATTATCTCAAGAGGTCATTGCCACTATGAGACAGGCTAGGAAACCAACGTCCGCCAAGATCTACCACAGGACGTGGAAAATATTCCTGTCATGGTGCTCTGATCAGGGTTTTTCTCCCTGGCCATTTGCCTTGCCCACTTTTCTGTCCTTTCTTCAGTCCGGATTGGAAAAGGGTTTGTCGCTTGGCTCCCTTAAGGGACAAGTCTCTGCGCTCTCTGTGTTTTTTCAGAAGCGCTTGGCCAGACTTCCACAGGTACGCACGTTCCTGCAGGGGGTTTGTCACATCGTCCCTCTTTACAAACGTCCGTTGGAACCCTGGGATCTGAACAGGGTGCTGATGGTTCTTCAGAAACCACCGTTCGAGCCAATGAGGGATATTTCTCTCGCACGCCTTTCGCAGAAAGTGGTTTTCCTAGTAGCAGTCACTTCACTTCGGAGAGTGTTTGAGCTAGCAGCGTTGTCATGCAAAGCCCCTTTCCTGGTGTTTCACCAGGACAAGGTGGTTCTGCGTCCGGTTCCGGAATTTCTACCTAAGGTGGTATCCCCTTTTCATCTTAATCAGGATATCTCCTTACCCTCTTTTTGCCCTCATCCAATTCACCAATGTGAAAAGGATTTGCACTTGTTAGATCTGGTGAGAGCACTCAGATTCTACATTTCTCGTACGGCGCCCCTGCGCCGCTCGGATGCACTCTTTGTCCTTGTCGCTGGCCAGCGTAAAGGGTCACAGGCTTCCAAATCAACCCTGGCTCGGTGGATCAAGGAACCAATTCTCGAAGCTTACCGTTCTGCTGGGCTTCCGGTTCCCTCAGGGCTGAAGGCCCATTCTACCAGAGCCGTGGGTGCGTCCTGGGCTTTGAGGCACCAGGCTGCGGCTCAGCAGGTGTGTCAGGCGGCTACCTGGTCGAGCCTGCACACTTTCACGAAACACTATCAGGTGCATACCTATGCTTCGGCGGATGCCAGCCTAGGTAGGCGAGTCCTTCAGGCGGCGGTTGCCCACCTGTAGGACGGAGCCGTTGCGGCTCTATTATGAGGTATTATTTACCCACCCAGGGACTGCTTTTGGACGTCCCAATTGTCTGGGTCTCCCAATGGAGCGACAAAGAAGAAGGGAATTTTGTTTACTTACCGTAAATTCCTTTTCTTCTAGCTCCAATTGGGAGACCCAGCACCCGCCCCTGTTTTTTTCTGTACACATGTTGTTCATGTTGAATGGTTTCAGTTCTCCGATATTCCTTCGGATTGAATTTACTTTAAACCAGTTTATAATTTTTTTCCTCCTTCTTGCTTTTGCACCAAAACTGAGGAGCCCGTGGGAGCACGGGGGGTGTATAGGCAGAAGGGGAGGGGCTTTACACTTTTAGTGTAATACTTTGTGCGGCCTCCGGAGGCATAGCCTATACACCCAATTGTCTGGGTCTCCCAATTGGAGCTAGAAGAAAAGGAATTTACGGTAAGTAAACAAAATTCCCTTCTTTTGAGGCGGTCAAAAATGACAAGTTTTCTACTGGAAACCACTTCAGAAAATACTCCTTTTTGGTTTCTTAGCTGTTTCGAAGAGTGTTTCCAAGTGTAGCTTTTTTTCACCTTGAAGCACTTTTTGCCGCTTTTTGATTGGACCGGGTTTAGTTTGGAGCGTTTTCCATCAGCAGCCTCTCCACAGAAGTTACACGTGCTCTCTTTTCTCCCACAAGGCGTTTTTCAAAACCTGGAAGCGGTAAGAAAAATGCTTAAAGGACGGAAGATGGCCAACAACTCATTTATTTTTCTCTACACAAATGAATAGGAAGAATGTTTCAAGCGGTCTTTGAGCAATTTTTCAGTGCAAACCCACTCCTAAAAAACTTCTCAAAAAACTCTGTGCATGTACCCAAAGAGCAGCTGCTGGCCAGTGGAAAGAATTAGCAATGGGATGATTAATAAGCCAGATTAATCCCAGTGACAGAATGAGCAGGTAAGGGTGCCAGGGTCAGAATCAGCAGGCAGTGAAGGGGTTAAACAATCCAGGGACAGGTGAATTTAGCCTAATATGACAGTTGTATATTCTGGTCTGGCTTAAAGGGTTATTCCTATCTCCAATATCTTATTCCTTCAGGGCTGGAGACCTGCATTTGGGATGGGAATTGTGGACTTAATGCCCTGTTACACGCAACGACGTATATAACGATATATTGCCGGAGTCATGGATTCCGTGACGCACAGCTGGCATCGTTAGCGACATCGTTGCATGTGACAGCAAGGAACAACCGTTAACGATGGAAAATACTCACCTTATCATCCATCGTTGACACGTCGTTCCTTTTAAAAAATCATTGATTGTTGATCTCGCAGGTTGTTAGTCGTTCCCGAGGCAGCACACATCGTTACGTGTGACACCTCGTGAGCGACGAAGTACATCGTACCTGCGGCTGCCGGCAATGAGGAAGGAAGGAGGTGGGCGGGATGTTACGTCCCGTTAATCTCCGCCCCTCCGCTTCTATTGGGTGACCGCTTAATGACGCCGCTGTGACACCGAACGAACCGCCCCCTTAGAAAGGAGGCGGATCGCCGGCCACAGCGACGTCGCTAGGCAGGTAAGTCCGTGTGACGGCTCCTAACGATTTTTTGCGCCACGGGCAGCGATTTGCCCGTGACGCACAAACGACAGGGGCAGGTATGCTCGCTAGCGATATCGCAAACGATAACGCTGCGTGTAACACCCCCTTTTGGCTATGTGCGCACAGTGCGTTTTTCGTGGCGTTTTTGGGCTCAAAACTGCATGACTTTGCTTCCCCAGCAAAGTCTATGACTTTTCATTTTTGCTGTCCGCACACAACTTTTTTTTAAGCTGCGTTTTTGAGCTTAAAAAAAAATGGTCATGTCAATTCTTTCCTGCGTTTTTCTGCCTTTTCCCCCCCATGCATTGCATTGGAAAAACACAGAAAAAGGCAGAGATCAAAATCGCAGCAAAACGTAGCCAAAAACGCACCAAAATGCAGTGCGGTTTTTGCTGCGGGTGTGTTTTTATGCGTTTTTAGCAGCCAAAAACGCAGCGTCAAAAAAATGAAGCGCTGCGCACATAGCCTTAGAAGGGTTATTCCCATTTCCAAGATCCTATCCCAATATGTAGTAGGCATTCTAATAACAATATTAGGAAAATCCTCTAATTAGAAATGTAGTATAGTTCTCCTGATATAGCCATGTCACTGACATCATGTGCAGGGCATTGCAGCTTGGGTATGCATGGTTACAGCCACTCATATAATGACAGTTAGTTGCTCATGGTCATAACCATGGACACCTAAGCTGCAATGCCCTGCACATGAGGTAAGAGACATGGCTATATCAGGAGAACTATACTACATTTCTAATTGGAGGTATTTGCTAATATTATTATTATACCTACTACATATCGGGATAGGATCTTGGTGATGTGGACTTAAAAGTGTATTCCCTATTCCCATCCCGACTGCGGGTGTCCTGCCCTGAACTAATAGCCTCATAGGCATAAATGACACTGTTAGTTTGGTCAGGGGACTACCAATTGTGGCCGTAACACAGATCAGAAAAATATACCATTGGTTGCGTGACTTTAGCCTTAAACAGCAGAGTAGTATATGAGCCAGGTCTGATATCAGGATGTCAGAATAAAGGCCGCTTTACACGCTACGAGATCGCTAAAGTGATCTCGTTGGGGTCACGGAATTTGTGACACACATCCGGCCGCATTAGCGATATCGTTGCGTGTGACACCTATGAGCGATTTTGAATCGTCGCAAACACGTGCAAAATCGCTAATCGGTGACATCCCCCCTATTCCCGATTATCGTTGCTGTTACAGGACGCAGGTTGTTTGTCGTTCCTGCGGCAGCACACATCGCTATGTGTGACACCGCAGGAGCGAGTAACCTCACCTTACCTGTGGCCACCCGCAATGAGGAAGGAAGGAGGTGGATGGGATGTTCCTCCCGCTCATCTCCGCCCCTCCGTTATGATTGAGTGGCCGCTTAATGACATCGCTGTGACGCCGAACGAACCTCTCCCTTAGAAAGGAGGCGGTTCGCCGGTCACAGCGACGTCGCTAGGCAGGTAAGTATGTGTGACGGGTCCACACGATTTTGTGCGCCACGGGCGGCGATTTTCCCGTGTCGCACAAATGATGGGGGTACGCACGAGATCGCAGCGTGTAAAGCGGCCTTAAGGCCGCGGTCACAGATTCAGTATTTGGTCAGTATTTCACATACGTATTTCTAAGCCAAAATCAGGAGTGGGTGAAAAATGCTAGAAGTGGTGCATGTCTGATTGTGCCACTCCTGGCAGTAAAATACTGACCAAATACTGAACATGTGAACATGGCTTAAAAATCGTATTAGGAGCAACTGGCACCAGGCAGATATCCTATGGAGATTTTTGCTGTGCTACCCCCATTAGTCCCCAGACATTATCCTGCCATTGGTTCTGGTGACCAGTTGAGCCATTAATCGGTCAACAGGACCCAACATGGATATATTAGCATACTAAGTGGCAGACGACCCCACTGACGAGCGGCAGGAGATTTCTCTGTCCTACTCACATGACTGGCAGCACAGACAGCGACGAGCCACGATGTCACCGGCATCTTTCGCGCTGTCAGTGTCACTTCCTAAATCAGAGCGATATCCTCTGATAGAGGAGACACGTAGCACTGGAGCGAGGAGTGTATGTAACACATGGGTGAGAGATCGGGACCCCTGCTCATCAGTTATTAATGGCTTATGGTAAGGAGAAAAACAGCAATTTTACACAACTGGAAAACTAGAAGACTTCTGTCAGGGTCACCAAAAGCAATCCGACAGATGTTCTGCATCACGAGGCCCAATATCCTTTGTATCCAAGTGCCTAAGTGCTTATCACCTCTACTGTATATGCGTATGTTGTTACGGTAAGTTATATTAAATCATATTTCCATATTATATATAGACAGAGGCAGCCGATTTCTCAATTCCCATCTGCACACACCTAATGCTGTCCCTTCCAGCAATAGTGTCCTCCTTGTTTGTCACATCAATATCTCCCGCCTCTTGAAATGTCACATTCTCTCTTTAATTTATGCAGGTTCAAGTCCTGTTATGATCTGATTTTATCACGCTTCTGTGCGTCAAACTTTAAAACATTGGGGATCACCGGAGTGAAGATAAATCGAGTAGTCAGAGTGCACAATCGGATCCTGCGATTCAGGTTTGAGGAAAAACTCCAGGATTACCTTGACACCGAAGATGGCAACGCCGCAGCGTAGGTTACTTACCACTGATGTCATCACATCCATTGTATAGGCACAAGGAGACTGTGGAGAAAAAGCGCAATAGGGTCTTATCTGGTATAACAGTAGATAAGAAAAATGAATGCACTCACCTATAGGGGTTGTGTAAGTCACAACTCCTATAAAGACGTAGTGGTACGGTGAATAGCCGCAGCCCCGCAGGATTAGATTCAATGTTAGAGGTACTTCTCACATAGCGAGATCGCTGCTGAGTCACGGTGTATGTGACGTACCAGTGACCTCATCAGCGATCTCACTGTATGTGACACTAAGCAGCGTCCTGGCCCCTGCTGTGAGATCTCTGATCGTTACACACTGTTCTGGTTCATTTTTTGCTCGTTGGTGTCCCGCTGTGCAGCACACATCGGCGTGTTTGACGGCGGAGACCAACAAGCACCGACTCTGTGTAAGCGGTGTACGCTGGTAACCAGGGTAAATATCGGATAACTAAGAAAAGCGCTTTGCTTGGTTACCAAATATATACCCTGGTTACCAGCGTACACCGCTTAGCGCTGGCTCCCTGCACACGTAACCAGGGGTACACATTGGGTTAGTAAGCAAAGCGCTTTGCTTAGTTACCCGATATTTACCCTGGCTACGTGTGCAGGGAGCCAGCTCTAAGCGGTGTACGCTGGTAACCAAGGTAAATATCGGGTAACCAAGCAAAGCGTTTTGCTTAGTTACCCGATATTTACCTGTGTTATCAAGCGCAGAGTCGCTGGTGGCTGGTCGCTGGTGAGATCTGCCTGATTGACAGCTCACCAGCAGCCATGTAGCGACGCACCAGCAATCCTGACCAGGTCATATCGTGGTCGGAATTGCTGGTACGTCGTTTAGTGAGACGGTACCCTTAGTGTGGAAGGATGGGTCTCATGCCGCGTTTATCACCATTCAAGAAGCAGATGCTTTTTAATCCATGTCCTTTATTCAAAAAGCATTTCTCTATCGTTTCATTGGGGGACACAGGACCATGGGTTATGCTGCTGTCACTAGGAGGCTGACACTAAGTAAACAGAAAAAGTTAGCTCCTCCCCAGCAGTATAACCCCTGAGCCGGAGGCGGGCTCAATCAGTTTTTTGCTTAGTGTCGTAGGAGGCTGATGTGGGCCGACTGGGCCCCCTTCAGCCACTTGATTTTTTGCGTATTTTTTTTTTTTTTTCATTTTTTCTCGGCGACGCTCGTCGCTTTCATCTGTGGTACTTTTCTGTTTCTGCAGGTATCGTACTTCTCTTCCTCAGCTCTCGCAGCCCGGTGGGTACCACTCCCTAGGGTCGCAGAGGTTTGAGTCTTTGGGCCCTCGCCCCCGTCCATTCCCGCGGTACCATTCCCTGGTGTGTTCGTGCGGGGCAGAATCTTCCTGGGCACCCCATCCGCTCTGCGGTATCACCCCAAAGGGCGCAAGGGGCTCGGCAAATAGGGACTGGACCACAGCGCGTCACGATCTGGATGGGGCCCGCAGCGCTGCTACGTTTTTTAGGGGTTTCTATCCCCACCAGGTCCACCTCCCTGCCTTCTTCAGCCGGCTCCCTGGTGCCCGCAGCCATCCCTTCTGCGAGCGGTGCACACAGGAGTATGTGCAGAGTCTCAGCCTGCACTCTTCAGCGCGCCGAGGATCAGGTAGGACACCCTCTCCTACCTTCTCCCCCTCGGGCGGCTGCAAAAATTTAGGCCCCGGTCTGGGCCTAGTCGCCGGGCACCCCCGCAACATCCGCGGAGCTCCCTGAAGACTCCTAGGCCGGGCAGTTTCGGATCGCTGCTGCGGCGCGGCAGCCTCAAATTTAGCCCCCGGCCTCGGCCGGGTCCGTGGGGTCCCAGGCCGCGACGCCGCCGCCTCGCGGCCAGGTACGCCGGCGCTGCCTCTGCCGTGTGGCAGCGTCATAATTTACCCCCCGGCTTCGGCCGGGTCCTCGGCGTCCTAGGCCGCGCCGCCGCCTCGCGGCCGGATCCGCCGGCGCTGCCTCTGCCCGCGCGGCAGCGTCATACCTTAGCCCCCGGCTTCAGCCGGGTCCTCGGCGTCCTAGGCCGCGACGCCGCCGCCTCGCGGCCGGGTCCGCCGGCGCTGCCTCTGCCGCGAGGCAGCGTCCAAATTTAGCCCCCGGCTGCGGCCTGGTACTCGGCGTCCCAGGCTGCGACGCCGCCGCCTTGCTGCCGGATCCGCCGGCGCTGCCTCTGCCCGCGCCAGCGCGGCAGCGTCAGAATTTTCCCCCCGGCTTCGGCCGGGTCCTCGGCGTCCTAGGCCGCGACGCCAGAGGCAGCGCCGGCTGATCCGGCCGCGAGGCGGCGGCGTCACCCCTTAGCCCCCCGCTTCAGCCGGGTCCTCGGCGTCCTAGGGCCGCGACGCCGCCGCCTCGCGGCCGGGTCCGCCGGCGCTGCCTCTGCCGCGAGGCAGCGTCCAAATTTAGCCCCCGGCTGCGGCCTGGTACTCGGCGTCCCAGGCTGCGCCGCCGCCGCCTCGCGGCCGGATCAGCCGGCGCTGCCTCTGGCCGCGCGGCGGCGTCATACCTTAGCCCCCGGCTTCAGCCGGGTCCTCGGCGTCCTAGGCCGCGACGCCGCCGCCTCACGTAAAAATTTAGCCCCCGGCTTCGGCCTGGTCCTCGGCGTCCCAGGCCCGCCTCCTGCGCAGCGCTATTGGCCGCCGGCCTCTCCTTCTCCGCCCTCCGCTCTGCCCCAAGCATCATCAGGGGGGTGGGGGATATTTTTTCCCGCTCCCTCAGCGTTCATTTTATTTAAAAGACAAAAAAAAAAAAAAAAAACAACAAAGATTATGGCAGACTCCCGGATCTGCGGATTGCTGAGGCTGCAGCAACTTTTTTCGGGGAAAAACAAAGCACACTCTTTTGGTAGTGTATATTTTTTTATATGGGTCGATTTTTTATTATAGATACGTGCACGATCTTTCATACATTGACTCCTACATTGCTTATGCGGGCACTTGTTTTTTCTATCACGTTTTTTAGTACATAGCGTTTCCAGCTCGACTTTTTAGTGATTTTGGGCCGGTAAGCCCAAGACTCGGTCCCCTTTTTTGTGAGTCAGTTTCAAGAAGATGTCAGTTTGCTGTTGACCCCTGCCGGCTTGTAACGCCCTGTCTCAGGCCACAACTCCCCTCGCTACGTCCCTCGGGTTCGTGCGCATGCGCCGCGTCTCCGGCCGATGCTCGGTCATACCATACATAGGACTGGCGCAATCCCCTCGGGGAGGGGAGTCCCGTACCAGGGACCTTTTCTCCTATGCTGGAAGCGGACCCGCCAGGTCTCGTCCTTGTGGCCCCCCAGTTTCCACTTATCCCCCAGGTCCAGACTGTCCTTCCTCTGGCAGTCTTCCGGCTCTGGGGTGATGGCCCAGGCTTCCACCTCCGCTGGATTCCGAGCAGGACCCGGATGTCTTGGCGCATGACGAATAGCCTGCTACAAATGGTGAGTCAAGCCGTAAGGCTACGCACAGCCCTCTTCTCTCCGTGCATGCAGGTCTCCCTTAAGACATTTGAAGCAGACCCTTATGTGCTCAGAGGACATCCAAAGCTCGCCGAGTTACCGCGGGCTCACAGACAACTACCAGACACGGAATTGACCAGCAGTAAGTCTTGTCATTGTCTTTTTTCCCTTCTCCAAGGCGATTTCGGAGAGAAGGGGCACACTATACTGGAGTCGCTAATGATCACAGACGGCAACCAGACACGGCGTTTACCAGCGGTAAGTCGTGTTATTGTCATTTCATCCCCCCCAAAGGGCTCTGGAGAATGGGGGCATGCCTCTTTCCAGGGAACAAGGTGGGGGCCACTGCGTGATCATGGATAATCCCCGGACGTGTTTTTTCCCAGTGGTAAGTCTGTTTATTTGTCTTGCCCCTTCTCGAAGGGGGCTCCGAAAGGAAGCGACACGCTACCCTTTATGCGACCCGCCTGGGTTCCTCGGGGCTTCTCGTCACTATCGTGCCGCTCCGCAGGGACTTCCCGGACACCATACGCAGCGGTCCACGTCCCACCTATGCCGACCCAGGGCTGGGTATCCTCTTGAGTGAGTACCCTCTTTTCACAAACCTGATGTCTGCCCGCTACTCGGCCTGAACCTCTAGCATCAGTGTTCCCACCATCGAGACCTCTGACTCGGGATCAGGAACGCAGATTCGATATCTAGGAAGTCGCTGACTTTTTTTCCAACTTTCGGGAACGCCCTTTCGGAGATAGGTCGAGTTTATCCCTAGACTACGTCAGGGTAGGCTACTCTCCCCCCTAGGCTACGTAAGAGAAGGGTATATCCCCTTCCCGGCATCGGCCCTGATGCACCAGGTTCGTTCCCTCACGCTAACCCGTCTGGAAGCCTTTATCCCTACAACAACCATCTCCGCCTTGCAGGGCTGCGGTCCGTTCCAGCCTTTCTAAAAACGCTTACAGGGATCACTGTCCCTACGTATCCTACCCTGCAGAGCTGCTAGGCTTTCTCTGCCCAGAACCGACCGGGAGGCCCAGAGTCTCCCTTCAAGAACCATCGCCTTGAGGCTCAGACCATCATCACCCTCTAGGAAGCTACCCCTTCCTTGCTACTAGGGTAGCTGGGCTACCGGAAGGAGCCCTCCCGGACCCGGTCCGGTCCATCATCCCTCAGGCACAGTATTCGAGCCGTTCAAGGGTGGCTACTCCTCACGCAGGAGTAGTTTTTTCCCTCCTGGCACAGAGTCCCGCGTGCCTTTTGCCTCCTGCGCCCGTTTCTTCCCTTCGGTTTTTTGGCTCCTTCACAGCCTGTGGTGGTGATAGCGACGGTGCACATACCAGATTTCATCCCGGACTCTCCAACGGAGCGCACTGAGGAACGGAGACAGGAAGGTTCCGTCTTCGCGGGTGACCCGCCAATCCCCTCCTAGCGGACCAGTCTTCGCAACCTAGAGAGTCGTCTCTCCTTCAACATTCCGGACTTCAGAGGCAGCTGGCTAGCACAGTTACAATTTCTTCTCTAGGTCGCGGTGACCCAGCCAGGTTGCAGCCGGACCATGCCGCAGCGGTGGTTACATCATCCACCAGGAAGTTGCAGAGAGTGTCATGGCAAGGGAAGAGGCCTAGAAGATCTTGCTCTGGGACGGGTCCCTTCGCTCGCTAATCTCGGCAGCACATCCCTAGCGTGGACGTTTAGACGGCCGATGTCCGCGGTAGGATGGACCTCGCGTAGGTAAAGGGCTCCAACGCGGAAATCACCAGCCAGATCTCTGGCGAAGGAAGACCTCCGGTCGTGGACCATTTTTGGCCTTCCGATCCAGATCTCAGTCAAGGGTGCTTAGAGTATGCACCTGCTCTGGACTAGATGTCGACGCCCTAGTCCGGTCGTGTAGCCTGTTCAGGCTCTCTTGTATCTGCCCGCGGCTTCCTATGATCTCGAGGGTTCTCAAGATGGACCAAGGCAAGCGATAGATCGGGAGTGACCCAGGCGAGCATAGTTTCACATCATTTACTCATCTCCTCGCCAATTCCCCGTGGCCCCTTCCAGACCGCAAAATTCTTCAGTGTCGGGGCCCCTCTATTCTGCCAGGGCTCAGAAGTCCCAAGTTACATGGCCTCATCAGTGGATCCCGGATGCTGGCTCGTCAGGACTGTGGGCAAGATGATGGCAGGCATTGAAGAGGGCCGGGAATCAAGTTTCCTCGAAGATTTATTTCAGCGTTCACTAGAGATGTGGGACCTGAATCCAGTGATGGGTTCGATCAAGGTTCCCCTTTTTTCTCTGCTCCCACCTGTTTTTTGATAGGTGGGCTCCTCGTGGCCATCGGGTTGTTACAGACGACATCAGGGCGGACAGCCCTCTTGTTGTTTTTTCCCCACTTTTCCGGCTCCGCCAGCAGGACAAGGGGGGGCTACATCCAGAACCTTTCGTTTCTGTCCAAGACACCTCGCTGTTTCCTTCCAGCAGAGGACTTTGGTTTTCGGTTTTTTCGGTTCTAGGCTCCTCTCTCGGCCTAAAAGGGGCATAGTTCGTTCCAGGGCTGGTGCGAGCCCTCAGTTTTTCGTGCCTGCCGGACACCATTTTTCGGTCTCACCGACCGTCAATCCATCCTTCCACCCTTGCCCAAGAAGCGTGTGCTGGCGCCAGGGGCCAGAATTTCACATGGATCCTTTCCTCCATATGTGCAGACTATCGCATGAGGGACGGACTTCCGCCGCGGTCTACCGGGCAAGGGGCACCCTCGAACGATTGAACTCCAGTCGTCGTTTGACCAGGGCCGCTCTAGCTGGCATACCTTGACTTTTTTCTACCAAGTTCACACCCAAGCTTCGGCAGAGGCCAGTCTTGGCGTAGGGTTTGCGGGTGGCATTGGCACACCTGTAACAACATTAGGCGCTTGTAGGTCTGGGTCAAGCCCAGCAAGGGGGAAGTGGCTTCCTTCCTATCTCCGGTGATGGTTTTTCTTCCCACCCAGGGACTGCTTTTGGACGTCCCATGGTCCTGTGTCCCCCAATGAAACGATAGAGAAAGAAGGATTTTTGTGTACTCACCGTAAAATCTCTTTCTCTGAGTCTTCATTGGGGGACACAGCACCCACCCTGCTTGTGTTTTTTGTTATATAGGACATGCCTGTTGCCCCAGTGCCTGTATTCCCAGGTCACTGGTCACACGAAGGATCGTCATAGTTTCTTACCTTGTTTTATTCAGGATTGTTTGGTTCTCCTCCTACTGCTTGTGCACTAAACTGATTGAGCCCGCCTCCGGCTCAGGGGTTATACTGCTGGGGAGGAGCTAACTTTTTCTGTTTACTTAGTGTCAGCCTCCTAGTGACAGCAGCATAACCCATGGTCCTGTGTCCCCCAATGAAGACTCAGAGAAAGAGATTTTACGGTGAGTACACAAAAATCCTTCTATACAGGTCTACGTGTTTCAAGGGTCTCAGTATTATTAAATTATCCTGTCATTCAAAATTGTCCTGAGGAAGGGGGGGCTGAGACCCTTGCAACGCGTAGACCTGTATATGCTTTTTGAATAAAGGACATGGATTAAAAAGCATCTGCTTCTTGAATGGTGATAAGCGCGGCATGAGACCCGTCTTTCTACACTAACATTGTATAGGGACAGGCATTGTTTTTGGGGTTTTTTTGCGGATATATCAAGCAAAAAATTGCATTACTGTGTATGCAACGGCTTATTTTTGGTTATTTTTACTCATGGGACCATACGGGGCATGGACCAGAGGCGTCCATTTTGGAGATATGTATCGTATACTACAATCTTAGTATGAGTGCACCCAAACCAGTGTACAACATAAAACAGATATATGCAATTAAGGGTATGTGCGCACGTGTACTCAATACATGCAGTTACGCTGCGTTCTGCACCGCAGCGTAACTGCATGCGTCCTGCGTCCCCTGCACAATCTATGGAGATTGTGCAGGGGCCGTGCGCACGTGGCATGTTAGAACGCAGCGATTCGGCTGCTTGCCGAATCGCTGCGTTCTAATAAGTGACATGTCACTTCTTTCGTGCGTTCTGCATGCTGTCTGTAGGGAGAGGCAGCATGCAGAGTGCACGAATCTGCCGGCACCATGCGCTTCAGAACGCAGCTTTTCAGCTGCGCTCTGAAGCGCACATCATTTTCGGTGCGGTGCAGAGCGCACACGTGTGCACATAGCCTAAAGGAGAAATGCAGGCAGTGTCTGCATGCACAAGCAGTGCAGTCTGGCAGTCATGTTTCCCTGTGAAATGCAGAAGGCGAAGCACTGATCAGGGTTGATACATACGTTCTCTGGAGCTTAGAGATGTGACTGTACCACCAACTGCGCTTATTACAGGCATCTGTCCCAACTTATTCTGACCTGTAGCAAGGCTATCCAGAGAGGAAAATTACAGCTCCATGGAATGTGTAAGAAGTACTTTATCGGGCAATTCATTGGAAACAGGAAACCATGGGTGTACGCTATGGTTATACCAGTGTGTGAATAATGGCTACACAAATGTAGAAAGCAGTAAAGGGGTTTTCTAAGCTTACGATATTGATGACCGATCTTATGGATATAAAGGATGGGTCATCAATATATGCCTAGTGCTGGACGAGCCGAGAAGTTATGGAACAGCACAGCTCCATTCACTGTTTAGTGGTTATTCTTGGTCCTGCAGATCAACTTCAATTGAAGTGAGTAGGCGCTAAGCAGCAGTGTCTGCTGAGCCACAGTACAGCTGATCGGTGGTGTTGGAGTTGGACCCCACCAATCCAATATTAATAACCTATTCCAAAAATAGAGCATCAATATTGTAAGACTGGAAAACCCAGCGGACGTCATTAGGAAATTTGTCAGTTTCCTGGGGTATAAAAGTTTTAAATATTAGAATTTTTATTGTGACTTTTGGTGTTTTTTTTTTTTTTTCTTGCCTTGGCATATTGAAAAGTGAGTGGGGCTTAGCGGGAGGAGACTGGTCCAATCACAGCTCAAATATCTTCACTACAATTTACACTAAAAAGTGATGTAAATTACAACAAAAACCTACTCCTGCTCATAGGAGAGAGATTTAAAGCGTTTTTCCGGTCTAAAATAAGTCTGCGGTCAGTCTGTGTCACTCTATGTGACTGCAGACTTATGAATCCTCCCCGAGTACACACTGTGTTCTGCGAGGATTTGATGTTTTCTGAGCCAGGAACGGTGGTCACGCAGCCACAATTGTGCGATATACCTGTTCCCAACTAGAACAGTCATGGCCTCACTCAATACAAATGTATTGAGCTAGGACGCGCCAACAGAACTGCCACGCCAGCTAGTCGGACGCACCTAATCCACCTCGTTAAAGAGCATTGCGAAACGGCCGTTGTCCTGTTTGTTCTCTGCTTCTCTCCCACACTGAATGTAATGCCGCAATAAAATTTTCCTATGGGATGGTGAGTGCCGCTATATTTATTTATACTTGCGTGTTGGACTCGGTCACACTCCATTAGCGTGCACCGCCGTTATCTCTCAGGTCAAAGCAAGGCGACGCAGCCCCATAATGGGTCTCTAGAGTGGATTACACAGTGACACAACTCCATGCTGTTGCCCAATCACAAGCTGAATCTGTAAAAAAGGGAAATCAATAATAAAAAAAGAATAAACCTAAGGTAGAAACGGGGCTGTGTCTGCCTCCTACGGACACTAAGCTTAAACTGACCTGCTCTGCTTAGGTTGGTCAGTGTATCGTACTGAGGAGGAGATAACTTTCTTGCCTAGTGTCAGCAGCATACACCCATGGTCTTCTGTGTTCCCCAGTGGAGCGATAGAGAAGACCCTTTAAAGGCTGCTTTACACACAACAATATCGCTAGCGATCTTGTTAGCGATGTGACATGCCCAGATCGTTGCTACGATTTGCCGAGTTCGCTCATAGGTCGTTTTGTAGCGGTCACACGTACACATCTCACAAACGACGCTATATCGTTCAGCGATATATTGTTTGACCAAAGCGGTCGTGTGGACACTGTCACACAACATTCCTCCCAACAATTCCGGCAATGACAGAGGCGTATAATTGTCCATAGCATACACCCTGGCGTGTGATTGCCTCGCCCTCTCCACGCCCCAACTTCCATACTGTCAGAATCTCCTCCGGTCTTCTGTTACGTGATTGTTTGTCTATGAAATAAAAGGCCGCATTTGCAGCTGCCCCGTGTAACGCAACCACCGGTACCGCACACGTGATCTGTTTTGTGTGTGTGTGTGTGTGTTTACGCCATTCTGTCTTCTCCAAGGTTTTTTTTTTTTGTTTACATTTTTTTAATTAAAAAAAAAACAAAAAACAACTAAAAAATAATAAAAAAAAAAACAACAAAAAACAGACGTGCGGCCAAAATGTGCTTACAGGTGTATGAACATGTGAACAATGCAGGATAGGGGCTCAGTGTTTTTTTACTCCGGAAGTATGCACAAAAACAAGGTCTAAAATTCATTTTAAAACAAATATGAATCTACCCAAAAGATGCAATCAACCAGGACAAAAGATAGTAGCCGAAAATGAAATAACACACACGTCACAGCAGAGCTCTGTAATGAAACGCACACAGGACCGCGGGCAGCCACAAAGGAAGTCAATGAAACTTTGTGTCCGCCTTATCAACCATGCCTGCCAAATCGTAACGCAGTTTGTACCACCAATCAGAGCGGAGGAGGCGTAACAACACGCCCGCGTCGCTGATGGACGCGCTAACGATGTTGTTCGTCATTGGCAGGGTGTCAAACGTAGCAATATGTCTGCTGCGTTCGAAACGACGAACAATATTTTGAAACTGAACGACGTGTCAATGATCAACGATTTTCGCCCTACTTGCGATAGTTCGGAGTCGCTCGTAGGTGTAACACGAAACGACGTCGCTAACGATGACGGAAGTGCGTCACGGAAGCCGTGACCCCCGACGACATATCGTCAGATAAATCGTAGCGTGTAACGGGGCCTTAACTCTTTCACTCCTGGTTTTGGCTTCCAAATACTGAAGTAAAAACTCCCCCGAATACTCAACGTGTGCACGTGGCCCAACAATGCTCAACTTTTCACCAGGCACCCACATAGGTCATTACCAGGGAAGGGTTTAGTTCGGCAGGGTGCAGACTTGCTGACTGTCACCCTTTACAGACTCCAGATATTTCAGGGGGTTTGTCGATCAGATGTGCAATAAATGTGTATGTTGTCTGTCTGCAGGTTATAATGAAAAAGGGGGCTGATGTATAAAAGCAATGCATGATGGTATAATCGTTTTTTGCCGTTTGTAAACATGGAGAAACAATTCTGCAGAAGAGCTGTGTACACTTTTTTTTTTTTTACCTAAGCAAAATTGCTTAATTTCTTATTTTAAGATGAATTACAGAAAATAAATTTGTTGTAAAAGCCTATTTAACATTCTCATTAACTTTGCCACTCAGGAACTACAAGAAAACGCTAGAATATCTTTTTTATACCTTGGATCCAAACATATCCATTAAAGAGAACAATCTCCTTCAAATTCTTGAAGATGGATTTAAAGTCACAAAAATGTCCCAGGTAAAAATATAAAATGAATAGTTTTTTGTTTTTTTTTAATGTGTGAATGGAGTTACGTGACACACTGGTGGCGCCATTGCTCTGTAAAGTTTGGCTTTCTTTTTCACTTTTCCACTATTGACCAGGTAAAGTTTTCAATTTAATTAAACATTTCCAGGAGGAACAACACAGAATGACTCAAGGAGCCGCTGTCATTCTGGAAGAGAAGCCTGTGATTCAGCGCCTGTATAAAATGTGCCATTATCTCATGACAATACGATATCTTCTCACAAACCCTGAGTCACATCACATTTATATGTATATTAGTGATGAGCAGGCACTAAAATGCTCGGGTGCTCAGTACTTGAAACTAGCAAGTCGGACACTGGTACTTTGAAGCCCAGCCATACAGTGGGCTTCATAGGAGATAGTGATGTAGCTATTTACTGTATTATTGTGGTATTGCATTACATAGACCCAAGTGATCTTATGATTGCAGGTTCAAATCCCCTAAGGGAACTAAAATGGAATAAGTATATTAAAAAATCAATTTTAAAAAAAATCTAATTGCTCACTGCCCTCTCCCCAAAAATAAGCAACTTTAAAAAAATAAATAAATTAATTAAAATAAAATATTCAGTATTGCTGCATCCATAAAAATCTGAGTCATCAAAGTATAAAAGTATTGCTTATAGTTGGTAAACGCCATATGGCTAAAAATATATATATATATATATATATATATATATATATATAGCTATATATATAATTGCCTTATTCTGTCTGTCTGTCTGTCTGTCTGTCTTGCTCCAAAATTGTGTCCTTACGGTGACACAAAGCTGATTGGTCGCTGGGCTCGCCATGGCCCCGCCCCCCGCACGGATTGGCTGCTCGCTCAGGCTCCGCCCGCACACGGATTGGCCGGCCGCTCGCCCAGGCTCCGCCCCCCCCACGGATTGGCCTCTCGCTCCGGCACCCTGCACGCATTGGCAACTCGACCACGCCCCGCCCCCTCACGCAATGCACGCTCGCTCTGGCCCCGCCCCCTGCACGCATTCCCCGAACCGACACGGAGCCACGACTCCCAGGTGAGTACTGTACCCCCGGGAGCCCACATCAGCGTACGCCGCCAACCCAGCCGACACATACCCTCGCATTGCTGGGGTTGCCGCCGTATGCTGGTGTGGGCTCCCGTGCGAGCGGGGGACGGGATACGCTGGTAACCATGGTAGCATAGTTACCAGCGCATCAAGGTCCTGCAGCGGTGGAACATACACACACACACATAACAACACACACACACACACATCAGATCACACTCACTCTCACACACACATCACATCGCATCCACACACTCACAACATCCTGGGATATCGCTTGCTTCTCGGCGGCGATACTGTGGTGTGACCTTCCAGGACCTGCCGGAGGATCACATGGCCAGAAGCATGTGGTATCTCCGGATGTTATGAGTGTGAGCGCGTATGTGCGATATCGTCAGTGTGTGTGTGTGTGTATGCGATCGGATGTGTGTGAGTGTGTTCTGATGTGTGAGTGTGTGTGTGTGAGTGTATGCGATCGGATCTGTGAGTATCGGCAGAGGAGCACGGCGTGCTGGGGGAGGCTGGGAGAAGAGAGGCTGATCATGGGGAAGGCTGGGAGGGGGAGACTGATGCTGGGGGAGGCTGGGAGGAGAGAGGCTGATGCTGGGGTAGGCTGATGCTGGGGTAGGCTGATGCTGTGGGAGGCTGGGAGGGTGTAGGCTGATGCTGGGGGAGGCTGAGAGGAGACAGGCTGATGCTGGGGGAGGCTGGGAGGAGAGAGGCTGATGCTGGGGGAGCCTGGGAGGGGGAGGCTGATGCTGGGGGAGGCTGGGAGGAGGGAGGCTGGGAGTAGAGAGGCTGATCCTGGGGAAGGCTGGGAGGGGGAGGCTGATGCTGGAGGAGGCTGGGAGGAGAGAGGCTGATGCTGGGGGAGGCTGGGAGGAGAGAGGCTGATGCTGGAGGAGGCTGGGAGGAGAGAGGCTGATGCTGGGGGAGGCTGGGAGGAGAGAGGCTGATGCTGGGGGAGGCTGGATGGCGAGAGGCTGATGCTGGGGGAGGCTGGGAGGGGGAGGCTGATGCTGGGGGAGGCTGGGAGGGGGAGGCTGATGCTGGGGGAGGCTGGGAGGGGGGAGGCTGACAGAAGAGAGGCTGATGCTGGGGGAGGCTGAGGCTGGGAGGAGAGAGAGGCTGATGCTGGGGACAGAGAGGCTGATGCTGGGGACAGAGAGGCTGATGCTGGGAGGAGAGAGGCTGATGCTGGGAGGAGAGAGGCTGATGCTGGGAGGAGAGAGGCTGATGCTGGGAGGAGAGAGGCTGATGCTGGGGGCAGAGAGGCTGATGCTGGGGGCAGAGAGGCTGATGCTGGGGGCAGAGAGGCTGATGCTGGTGCAGCATGGGGGATGGAGCACGATGGGGGGTGCGCAGCATGGGGGATGGAGCACGATGGGGAGTGCGCAGCATGGGGGATGGAGCACGTTTGGGAGTGCGCAGCATGGCGGATGGAGCACGTTTGGGAGTGCGCAGCATGGCGGATGGAGCACGATGGGGGGTGCGCAGCATGGGGGGATGGAGCACGATGGGAGGTGCACACCTCCCCCAACACACACACAACACACCACACACACACTGGGAACCACAAACACCGCCCTACACAGACACCCACACACACAGACAACGCTGCACACACACAACACCCAACACACAAACACCGCGGCATACATAAATATACGCACATACCACGCAACACACACACATTGCACAAAACATACCTCCCCCCAAAATACACCACACCCACATAAACCGCGCAACACACACAACGCTACAGACACACAGCGCTCCACAAACAACGCAACACACGCAACACACATACAACAACGCTCTCACCCCCCGCCACACCCAGACAACACCCAGAACATGTACAGCGCCCTACACAAACACTTGGTAACTACACACAACAACATCTATATATATATATATATATATATATATATATATATATATATATATATATATATAACAAAAATCATACATTAACTACACAATACGTAAATTCTAGAATACCCGATGCGTAGAAGCGGGCCACCTTCTAGTATTATATATATTCACTTTACCGGAACGCCAGAATAAATTGTTTAGTCACCTCACCTACAGTGCATTGCAAATCACAACCCCCTCCCACCTTGGCTTGTGCTTATGTTTTCACCCCTTTTGCTGTGAAGCCTCTAAACATTTCTGGTTCAAGTAATTACCTTCATAAATCACATGCTTCGTTAAAGGAAGTCCCCCTGTGTGCAATCTAAGGGGTACTTTACACGCTGCGACATCGCTACCGATATATCGTGAGGGTCATGTCATTATGTAGCGGTAGCGACATCACAGCGTGTAACACTAATGAGCGACGATCAACGATCGCATAATCGTTCCAAAACGGTGATCGTTGACACGTCATTCATTTCCTTAATATCGCTGCTGCCACTGCTATGATGTTGTTCGTCGTTCCTGCGGCATCACACATCGCTATGTGTGAAACCGCAGGAACAACGAACATCTCCATACCTGCATCCACCGGCAATGCGGAAGGAGGTGGGCGGGATGTTACGTCCCGCTCACCTCCGCCCCTCCACTTCTATTCGCCGGCCGCTTAGTGATGTCGCGGTGACGCCGAACGAACCTCCCCCTTGAGGGTGGGATTGTTCGGCGGTCACAGCGACGTCGCTGACAAGGTATGTGCGTGTGACGCTGCCGTAGCGATAATGTTCGCTACGGCAGCAATCACCAAATGTCGCACAAGTGATGGGAGCGGGAGCTATCGCGCTCGACATCGCTAGCAATCGCTAGCGATGTCGCAGCGTGTAAAGTACCCCTTAGTGTTTCGTGGTCTGTCAGTACATAGACAACTTTTCTGAAAGGCCACAACACCATTAAAGGGAATCTGTCAGCAGGTTTTTGCTATGTTTACTGAAGAGTACTAGTTTTTGGCCTGGGCGATGTACACACTGCAGCCCATCTTGCTGTAAGTAATAGTTATGTTTACTGAAGCCAGCATGCTGCAAAGGTTAATACAGGAAATTCAGGGATGCCTGTATTGTCACAGTTCTATCTGTTGTTTACTTGCTATGTTTGTAAGCAGCACGACCCTTTGTTGCTCTGACTACAAAGTAAGTCCGGCACGCGTCCTACTCTGATTGACATCTGACATCAGCTCTGCTAGATGGCTAAAACTAAAAATTCTGATTGTGTCACAACTGCTGCTCCCAGAACTCTACGGGGTACTTTGCACACTACGACATTGCAGGTGCAATGTCAGTGGGGCCAAATCGAAAGTGACGCACATCAGGCGTCGCTGTCGACATCGGAGTATGTGAATCCTTTTTACTATGATTAACGAGCGCAAAAGCGTCGAAATCGTATGATCGGTGTAGCGTCGGTCATTTCCATAATTTCGGAAGGACCGATGTTACGATGTTGTTCCTCGTTCCTGCAGCAGCACACATCGCTGTGTGTGAAGCCGCAGGAGCGAGGAACATCTCCTTACCTGCGTCCCGGCTGCAATGAGGAAGGAAGGAGGTGGGCGGGATGTTTACGTCCCGCTCATCTCCGCCCCCCTGCTTCTATTGGCCGCCTGCCGTGTGACGTCACTGTGACGCCGCATGACCCACCCCCTTAGGAAGGAGGCGGTTCGCCGGCCATAGCGAAGTCGCAGGGAAGGTAAGTGCATGTGAAGCTGCCGTAGCGATAATGTTCGCTACGGTAGCTATCACAAGATATCGCAGCTGCGACGGGGGCGGGGACTATCGCGCTCGGCATCGCTACCATCGGCTTGCGATGTCTTAGTGTGCAAAGTACCCCTTAGTGATACACTGTTGGATTCAGGATCTCAGCTGCTACATCATGCTGCTCTCAGATGAGGTAGCAAAAACTTGCTGACAGATTCCCTTTAAGCAAGAGGCACCACTAACCAGACAACAGAATGAAGACCCAGGAGACCTCCAAACACATCAGGGACAGTGTGGTGAGAAGTACAAGTTAGGATTGAGGGTCTACAAAAAATATCCCATTCTCTGATGGTCCCACAGTCCACATATCATCAAATGGAAAGAACATGGCACCACCACAAACCTGCCAAGAGAGCGCCACCCACCAAATCTCTCAGCCCGGGCAAGGAGGGCATTAATCAGAGAGGCTGCACAGAGACCAAAGGTAACCCTGAAGGAGTTGCAGAGTTCCCAAGCAGAGACTGGAGTATCTATCCATACGACCATAATAAAACGTACACTCCATAGAGCCGGCCTTCGTGGAAGAGTTGTCAGAAAAAAAGCCTTTACTTACAGCCAGAAATTAGAAAGCTTGTTTTGATTTTGCCAAAATACATGTAAGAGACTCTCCAAATGTATGGAGGAAGGTGCTTTGGTCAGAGGAGACCAAAATTAAATGTTTTGGCCACTAAGGTAAACACTATGTCTGGTGCCAAACCAACACAGCTCATCACCCCAAGAACACCATCCCCAAAGTGAGACATGATGGTGGCAACATCATGCCGTGGTAAGGATTTTTGGTAGCAGGGACAGGGAAAAAGGTCCAAGCCAAGGGGAAGATGGATGGTGCGAAATACAGGGATATTCTTGAGCAAAACCTGTTTCAGCTTGTCAGTGATTTGAGACTTGGGATGGAGGTTCACCTTCCAACAAGACAATGACCCAAAGCTACGGAGAGGTTTAATGGGAGACATGATAATGTATTGGAGTGGCCGAGTCACAGCCCAGACCTTAATCAAATGGAGAATCTGTGGTCAGACATGAAGATTGCTGTTCACCAGAGGAAACCATGTAACTTGAAGGAGCTGGACCAGTTTTGACTTGAGGAATGGGCAAAAATCCCAGTGGCAAGAAAAGCTCATAGAGACTGATCCAAAGTGACTTGCAGCTGTAATTGCCACAAAAAGAGGCTCTACAAAGTACTGACTTTAGGGGGGTGAATAGTTATGCACACAGACGTTTTTACTGATATTGTCCGATTTGTTGTTTGCTTCACAATAAAATGAAAGCCAAATGTTGACAGGTGCAGACATGTTCTTTACATGAACTGATACAAACCCTCAAAAAAAATCCAAACAAACTGTGAAATTACAGGTTGTGAGGTAGCAAAACATGAAAAATGCCAAGTGGGTGAATACTTTGACAAGTCACTGTACCCTCAGAAAATGCAGTGAGAAACGATCAGAACATTGTATGTACAAAAATAGTAATACAAATATCAGCTGGCCATGCAAAAAAATAAGCCCTCATACAGCTGCATTGACGGAAAAATTAAAATGTAAAGAAAATAGCAACACAAACTAAATGAAAAAAATATATATTTCTTTTTTCTTCACTACTAAAATAATTAGAAAAAAAACTATAAAAGTTGGTATCACCATAACATGATTCTTGACATGACGCCGAGATGTGGAGATATTTCAGTGAACTCACCATGGCAGCAGAATACCCCATACAGCAAGAGACGGGAGTGACTTGGAAAAAACCGAAGATGTTTATTTAGAGAGCTGATGGAAAATGGAAAAGAAACTGAAGGAGAGACCCCTCTGGAAAGCGACACTGAACTCTCCTGGGAGAGCAACCGGCAAGGGAACCCATATAACGGATTATCCCGGCACACTCCCAGGAGGTCTAGAAGCTGCGAATCCTGGACCAGAGGAACGACTCATACAGACCGTAGAAATAGTATAAACAAGACTGTGAAAGCAGGATCCAGTTAGTAGAGGAATCTGGAAAGTCCAATATTGACCAAGGGAGGTTAGAACAGCCAGAGGTGGGATCCGATGAATACAGTGGAGCCAGGGATAATAAACTGCCTGGGGAAGATTCTGTGGAGCGAGAGGTAAGAATAATGCACAACAAGATAAGGCATAATCTTCAGTACAGAGTGCTGAAGGTGAGGCGCCTGAACACTAGCACTGTTCCAAAGGAATGAATATGTTGCCCAGGCACCTCCCATAAGGAAAAGGTGCCTTTTAAACACAGATAAGCTCAGCAATTAGACTGAGAGTTAACAAGGAACAGGTGTACTGTTCCTTTACTCATCAACAAAGTGCGGTGCACACTGCCTAACTGCGCTCCCAGAGGACCTGCTGAGAGAATGCAGACTCCGGGAAGAGAAGGAGACAGATGGACGGGTGGAACCGCAGACAGGGTGAGTAGAGGACACGGAGGTGCGGGAGGAACATTGATCTCCCTGCCCAAGGGAGACCGAACCTGCGGCCGAGGGCATGACAATTCTTTCTGAAACCATGGTGGAGTTACATAGTTACTTAGGTTGAAAAAAGACCTAGGTCCATCTAGTTCAACCTTCCTCCACCAGTTCTACATTTGGTCACTAAGTCATTTATAACCAACAATGTTGTGTGAGGAGAAAATCATCCAGCCCTTTTTTAAAAGCGGTTATAGTATCTGCAATTACTACCTCTTGTGGTAGGGCATTCCACAGTCTGACTGCTCTAACTGTAAAGAACCCTTTCCTATTTAGCTGCCGGAAGCGCTTTTCTTCCACTCACAGTGAGTGCCCCCTGGTCCTTAGTATTGTCTTTGGAAAAAATAAGTCATGTGCCAGTCCTTTATATTGACCACACATGTATTTATACATATAAATGAGATCTCCTCTGAGACGTCTTTTTTCTAAGGTAAACATATCTAACTTTTTCAACCTGTCATCATACGGGCGGCCTCCATTCCTTGTAATAGTCTAGTTGCCGCCTTTGAACTGACTCTAACTTCTGAATGTCCTTTTTAAAATGTGGAGCCCAAAACGGGATCCCATATTCTAGATGTGGCCTTACAAGTGATTTATAGAGGGGTAACAATACGTTAGGATCACGGGATCTAATCTCTCTTTTTTTATACACCCTAAAATCTTGTTTGCTTTAGCAGCTGCTGCCTGACATTGAGAGCTGCTGCTCAGCTTATTTGTAATGAGAATACCCAAGTCCTTCTCCTGATCTGTAGTCCCCAGTTTACTTCCATTTAATGTATACGCAGTTATAGGATTACTCCGTCCTAAGTGCCTTACTTTACATTTGTCAACATTAAATCTCATTTGCCAAGTATCTGCCCATTCTGACATCTTATCCAGATCTTTTTGTAATATTGTACTATCAAAGTCAGGTTTTAATATCCTACATAGTTTGGTGTCATCAGCCAAGACTGACACTTTACTATCTATGCCATCCACAAGGTCATTAATAAAGAGATTAAAAAGAATCAGTCCTAGCACAGATCCCTGCGGTCCCCACTGCTGACTATAGCACATTTAGAGAATGTACGCTTTATGACTACTCTTTGTTTCCTATCTTTTAGCCAATTCCTTACCCATTTGCACATAGTTTCCCCTAGTCCTTGCTTCTGGAGCTTTAGTATAAGGCTATTATGTGGTACAGTATCAAATGCCTTTGCAAAGTCCAAATAAATCACATCAGCTGCATTACCAATATCCAGGTTTGCACTTACCCCCTCATAGAACCCCAACAGGTTGGTTAGACACGACTTATCTTTCATGAATCCATGCTGTTTGTCAGTTATTATATTATTTTCTGCAATATATTTTTGCATGTCATCCCTTAAAATGCCCTCAAAAACTTTGCATACTACTGATGTCAGGCTTACTGGACGGTAGTTGTCTGGATCTACCCTTTTACCTTTCTTAAATATCGGTAGCACATCAGCAATCCTCCAATCCTGAGGCACCAACCCTGTTACAAGCAAGTCTAAAAAGATGAGATACAGCGGTCTGTCAATTACGGAGCTCAATTCCCTCAATATTCGTGGATGAATGCCATCTGGCCCTGGGAATTTGGCAATGTTTAATTTAGCGTAAGTAGGTGTACTTCATCTTGTGTTAAATTAATTATATCAGGTGGTGAACTTTGATTTTTGACTTGTTGAATGATCCCTGGTACAGTTAGCTCCTTGGTGAACACAGATGAGAAATGCCTATTTAATATTTCAGTCTTTTGTTTGTCCTCTATAACTAACTTGTTATTATAGTTTAAGGGGCCGATACTATCCTTTGTTTTCCTTTTGGCATTAATGTATTTATAAATTTGGGATTTATTTTAATGTCATTGGCGATTTTTATTTCAGTAGCTAATTTTGCTTGCTTGATTTCTTTTTTACATTTCCTATTGATATCTTTATACTTCTGAAATGCTATTTCTGTATTCTCAGCCTTTAACATTTTAAACGCCCTTTGTTTTTGTTTTATTATACTTTGTACAGTCTTATTTATCCATAGTGGTTTCTTTTTATTCCTGGACATTTTCTTACCAGAGGGTTGCAACTTTATTTTTTTTTTTTAATTTTGCCTTTTTCTTTGCATTTGGAAGTGTTTTGTTTTTTTTCTTTACATTGTATGATAAAGTGAATGGTGTCATTGAAAACTACAACTCATCCCAGAAAAATCAAAGTCCTTACCCAGCTACGTCATTAGAAAAATAAAATGAAAGTTCTGGCTCTTTGAAGAAGGGAAGGAAGAAATGAAAGCGCAAAAGAGAAAGTTGGCGACTGTGAAAAGAGTTTAATCAGAAGATGGGTGTACGATTATCACGAATAAGAAGGGGAACATTTCCGAATATTTTCTTAAGATACATTTCCCCTATACTTTTTGCAGAGATCCAATGCTTTTGATTTAGTACTGTATTTAGTATCTCCTGAACATGCGAGGACCATAACTGGTTTCGGTTCAGTGTTCCCAGTGAGAGCCATCATTTGCTTCTGAAAGAGAAGCCCAGGCCCGGCAGAGCAGATCCATTTTTTTTTCTAAAGACAGGCAGCGAAAGGCCCTGGCCGGAGCCATAAGAGTTCGTTATATCCTAATTAATGTAATTAGTAGAAAAGCTGCAGAATTGTGACATACTCCTTGTTTTGCCTTAGCCATAATACATTTCATTTACAATTGTCTTCATCTTTGCCATGTCATTATGCGTTTTCCACAGTTGTATGATCAGGAACAAGAAGAAGCTGTTCATCTCTCCAACAGTTTAGGATTGTATCAGACTTCTAAATTGGAGCAAGAAACAAACCAGCAGACACATCATTATGATCCGGGACTTTTTAAACACGGTAAACTAATTACAAGAGCACATAAATGATACACGAAATGATAGAGCACATACTGGATCCAGTGTTGAGATTTGTCTGACTAATGAATACACTGAATGAATCGCATTCCATGTAATCACTTGGGGAATAATCGGGGGACGAGCGGAGGTTGACACAACCACTTGGTTGAATGAACATGTTATTCTAGACATAATAATACTTTCAGCATTTCCTCGAAACCAAACGTTTGCTGTCATCTCTAATCTTCAGACTTCACGGTTATCAGCATTATGGAGATATATTTACTCCATTCGTTCATTGCATCCATTCTTATTTACAACATTTACGATGATTTTCATAGACTAGGAGGCATTTAAAGGGGGTTTCCACTTTTTTTTTTTTAACTATATACTGTATGTAATTTACATATAGTCCAAGACTGCAGTTAAAAGCAAAAACAAAAAAAAAACTGCATGCTTCCCTACCGATCTCACTAGAGCGATGACTTTTTGGTTACTTACCGCTGCCCTAAGGCTGTATGCGCACGTTGCGTCGTGTCCCTGGAGTGCAATACGCAGCGTAAATGCATGAAATTCAGCAACGTGCGAATGAGCCCTTACAGCTCTTGAGGAGTGAAGGAGATCGGCAGGGGAATAAACAGGTAACTAAAAAGTGTCCCACAGAATAAATATTGTGTACCATTTTTGTGGCTAAAATATTGTCAAAATTCTGGTGCATTTAGTCTATTAAAGACATTTACCACCACTTGTTTACCTGAGTGTGCCATAAAAATAATAAAACGCATATACTCACCTATAGATCCTGTCGCTCCTCTGTATCCTGGTTGGGTCCCATGCCGATCTCCTCTCTTTCTCTTCTGGCGTTGGTCCATGACCAGTCCACTGTGGCGCGGGATTGATAAGTGAGTATGTGTCATTTATTTATTTATTTTTGTTGCACACTTGAGCCTTGTGTAAAATAGTCTAAATGTATTAGAATTTTGGCTAATTTGCACCAGAAAATGTTGTGCATGCCATAAAAGTGGTTGTTTGGGACAGGTTTTTTTTTCTGTTTTAAAAAATGACATGACCTACATAGGAAAGGAGTGTGGCTTACCAGAAAGGGAGCATGTCACAAAATTGAAAATTGTACAAACACTCACCAAAATGTATACAATCTCTTCATGAGTGTCACGGTAGGTACAGGGAAGTACCCAGCATAGGCGAAAGGGAAGGGAAACCCTGTGTGTAGGGAAGGGGTAGATGGTGACCCCTGACCAAACCTACAGCTGGGCCCTGGGTTCCAATAACACCCTAGGTAGGTTCCGCACCTATGCACCGAGCAGTATACCCGACCCTAGGCTGACCCTGTATCTGGGGCTTAGGTAGGGAGCAGATGGGTTGAGCTCTTCCTCAACCCCAATGAGCGCTAAAGAAAACACAGGGATAACAAACAAGGAACGGAAACAACAACTTCTCTCCATATGCCTCAGGAAGAGGAACTACAAACAGCCAGGTTACACTAAAAGAACGCGAGCCGACTGCTTGCACTGAAGACTTGTAAAGGGTGTGGGACTTATCACCAGCACTGAGTATGGGAAAATGAGTGTATATAAGACACCAAGGAAGCGCTGATGAAAAGCAGCTGAAAGGGTGAGGAACTCTGCAGGGTCCTAAAGTGAAAGTGATGAAAACAAAGCAGAGGAGATACATAGGATACCAAATACATCAAGCAGGAATGATAGAAGGTCAGGGAGCAGTTTGCATTGCCAAATGCTGTGACCTTCTATTGCTCAACACCACATGACTGTCTGTTACCTGTGACACACCCATGACAGTGAGTGCCTGTTAGGTGAAATTGGGGGGTATTACTGTAGAACCCACCTATTCAGTATACTAATTTATTACGCCCCATGGAACCAGCACTTACATAAATGGAACACAATTACACCCTAATTCTATTTTTAAGATTTTTATTATTTTTTAGAAAACTTTGCCTTTTTTTTGTTTTATAACCTTAGGTAAACTTATCATCTCTAAAGTGTTTCTTGGCCATAGTGTTCAAGCACAAGAATTTCTGTCTATTAATCCTGCCAATTATCCAGATGCTAATTCAGTCTTCAGACCTCTGAGGATGACCGGCAGCACTCCGCGTGCTACAGGAGACGGTGAGTTCTACATTAATTGGATAAAACTGTGTTAAAACACTTAAACGCTGGAGTCATCAATTTACCTTGTAGCTCAGACTCATATTTTTTTTTTAGAATGACGCGCTAAGTAGTATAGTATTTATTGCCCATTCTGACAGTGTGTAGAGGGCAGGTGTCATTTCCAAATAAATCCTTACCAACTGCAGACGGCAGCATTTTGGTAGATGGACAGTGTATCTCTTCGCTCTATAAAAAAGAGCAGCCGCCAGCTCACCGCAATCAGTCAATGTCTAGAGTTTCCGGAGCACGGCAAATATCTTGGGTAGATACAAAAGGAAAAAGGGATCCAGCTCCACAAATAAAATAAACTCCTTTATTAATAGTTTTTAAAATTCCAAAATCATTGTGAGTGGAAACCGCGTGGAATTAAATAAAATCCATAATAGAAAAGTCAATAATGAGACAATATGGACAGCAGTCAACGCGTTTCAGGTGCATAAACAAGTGTTATTACCGAGGTCTCTGCTACGGATTTTACTTGATTCCACACTGTTTTCATTCACATTGATTTTGGTATTTAAAAAACTATTAAGAAAGGAGTTACTTTTTTCCGTGGAGTTGTATCCCGTTTTTTCCTTTTGGATCTCTTCACTCTACCAGCTCAGGTTTGGCTATTGTGGTGCAGGATAATGCACTTTTCTTTTTCGCTCCTAATTGGGAGACCCAGACAGTGGGTGTATAGCTACTGCCTCTGGAGGCCGCACAAAGAACTACACTTAAAAGTGTAAGGCCCCTCCCCTTCTGGCTATACACCCTCCCGTAGGAGTACAGATTCCTCAGTTTTAGCTTTGTGCGCAGGAGGTCAGACACGCACGCATAGCTCCATTCTTTTTAGTCAGCAGCAGCTGCTGACTATGTCGGATGGAAGAAAAGAGGGCCCATACAGGGCTCCCAGCATGCTCCCTTCTCACCCCACTGTATGTCGGAGGTGTTTGTAAGGTTGAGGTACCCATTGCGGGTACGGCGGCAGGAGCCCACATGCTGATTCCTTCCCCATCCCTTTTTACAGGGCTCTGGGTGAAGTGGGATTTACTGGTCTCCAGGCACTGAGACCGTGCTCCATCTACAGCCCCTGGAGAAGATGCTGGATGGAGCGGAGTACATCAGGGACATGGCCCTGCTTCCTCAAGGTACTCTGTGTCCCCGTGCATTTGGCGCTCACACCGCAGCATGCTGGGTGTTGTAGTGCGCCGGGGGACATCAGCGCTACGGCGCTTGTGCCATGGCCTCATTCAGCTTCGCTGAAGCAGGCACACTTCTAGGAATCGGTCGCGCCGGCCGCTGGGACTGCGGCGCGGCTGGCACTTGTGGTGCGCCGGGGACTTCAGCGCGGCCCGCGCTTTTACGGCGGCCGCGCTGATAACTCGAGTCCCCGGCTTTTGCGGCCTGCTTCCGTTCGTTCCCGCCCCCGGACCTGCCAGTCAGGAGAGGGGCGGGACGCTGGCCACGTCTAGGAATCGGTCACGCCGGCCGCTGGGACTGCGGCGCGGCTGGCACTTGTGGTGCGCCGGGGACTTCAGCGCGGCCCGCGCTTTTACGGCGGCCGCGCTGATAACTCGAGTCCCCGGCTTTTGCGGCCTGCTTCCGTTCGTTCCCGCCCCCAGACCTGCCAGTCAGGAGAGGGGCGGGACGCTGGCCAGTGCATCAGCGCCGAGGGCTGGAGTCGTTTTTACATACTCCAGCCCTCACAATCGGCACAGAGGGGACACTGTTTCCCGCACTTTTGTTTGGGAACTCCCACGGACCGCCCCTCTCCACAGACGCCGGCAGCCATTCCTGCTGACACGCTGAGCTGCAGAGGGGAGCCGGGGAGACCCAGACAAGGAATTCTGCAGCCTCTTACCCGCTATTCAGCGGGCGGTAAGCAGCCCTCAGGGCTCACCCCCTCTTGTGCCAGTAGTATTCTTAGTATTTTGTTTCTACAAATACTTTGTATTGCATAGCGCTGGTCGCCCTTTGGCTATAGACTCTCTCACATTGCAGAGAGCCAGCAGCATGTCGTCCGTAAAACGCAAGGGTGCCAAGGCACAGACATTATATGCTTCCTGCACCGCATGTGGGACTTTTCTACCGGCAGGCTCCACGGACCCCCATTGTGTGCAGTGCTCGGCCCCTGCGGCGCTTGCACAGTCGGGACCTCTGCTGGACGTGACCCAGGGTGTACCACCTGTGAATGCTGTCCAGGTGACGGGAACTGAGTTTGCAGCTTTTGCTGACAGAATGTCTCTCACTATGTCACAAATTCTTGACACATTGCGAGCTAGGCCTGTACTTCAGGCCACGGACACTGTGCAATCATTGCCCCCTGGTCCCCCTCAGCTCCAAGCTCCGGGACCGGCATATACACCTCAGGGTGAAGACTCTGACTCGGACGATGGCCCCGGGCAGCCTAAGCGGGCTCGCTATGACGGGCCTTCACATTCATCTCAATGGTCAGGATCCCAGCGAGATGAATCTATGGGTGATGAGGCGGACGTAACTGATCAGGATTCTGATCCTGGGACCGCTCTCAATCTAGATACACCAGATGGTGACGCCATAGTTAATGATCTTATATTTAACATCAATAAGATGTTAAATATTTCCCCACCAGCTCCTCTTGTGGAGGAGTCAGCTTCGCAGCACGAGAGAATCCATTTCAGATACCCTAAGCGTACTTTAAGCACTTTTCTGGACCACGCTGACTTTAGAGACGCAATCCAGAAACCCCACGCTTATCCTGAAAGGCGTTTTCCTAAACGGCTTAAAGATACACGCTATCCTTTTCCCCCTGAGGTGGTCAAGGGTTGGACCCAGTGTCCAAAAGTGGATCCTCCAATTTCCAGGCTTGCAGCTAGATCCTTGGTTGCAGTTGAAGATGGAGCGGCACTTAAAGATGCCACTGACAGGCAGATGGAGCTCTGGCTGAAATCCATCTATGAAGCGATTGGAGCGTCATTAGCGCCTTCTTTTGCAGCCGTATGGGCACTCCAAGCTATCTCAGCCGGGCTTGCGCGAGTTGACTCCGTCACACGTGCATTTGCCCCGCAGGTAGCACCATTGACCTCGCAAATGGCGGCATTCGCGTCGTACGCGATTAATGCTGTTCTTGACGCTACAAGCCGCACGGCAGTGGCGTCAGCCAACTCCGTTGTTTTGCGTAGGGCCCTGTGGTTGAGACATTGGAAAGCAGATTCTCATTCCAAGAAGTGCTTAACCAATTTGCCTTTTTCTCGTGACCGATTGTTTGGAGAGCGTTTGGATGAAATCATCAAACACTCCAAGGGTAAGGACTCATCCTTACCGCAACACAGACAAAACAGACCCCAACAGAGGAAGGGTCAGTCTGGTTATCGGTCCTTTCGAGGACCGGGCAGGTCCCAATTCGCCTCGTCAAAAAAGACTCAAAAAGACCAGAGACGCTCAGATTCTTGGAGGTCTCAGTCACGCCCAAAAAGGACAGCCGGAGGAACCGTTGCCAAGACGGCGTCCTCCTGATTTGCGGTCTCCGATTCCCACACCCGCGGTCGGTGGGAGGCTTTCCCACTTTGGCGACATCTGGCTGTCACACGTCAAAGACCGTTGGGTGAGGGATATTCTGTCTCACGGGTACAGGATAGAGTTCAGTTCTCGTCCGCCAACTCGTTTCTTCAGAACTTCTCCACCACCAGACCGAGCCGATGCTCTGTTGCAGGCGGTGGCCGCTCTAAAGGCGGAAGGAGTGGTGACCTCCGTCCCTCTTCAGGAACAAGGTCACGGTTTTTACTCCAATCTGTTTGTGGTCCCAAAAAAGGACGGATCGTATCGGCCCGTCCTGGATCTAAAGTTGCTCAACAGACACGTAAAAGTCAGGAGGTTCCGGATGGAATCCCTACGCTCCGTCATAGCCTCAATGTCTCAAGGAGATTTTCTAGCATCAATAGATATCAAAGATGCGTATCTCCACGTGCCGATCGCACCAGAGCATCAGCGTTTCCTACGCTTCGTCATACACGACGAACACCTGCAGTTCGTAGCGTTACCTTTCGGTCTGGCAACAGCCCCCCGGGTCTTCACCAAAGTCATGGCAGCAGTAGTAGCTGTTCTGCACTCGCAGGGTCACTCGGTCATCCCGTATCTAGACGACCTGCTTATAAAGGCACCCTCTCAAGAGGCATGCCAACACAGTCTGAAGGTGGCACTAGACACTCTCCAGAGTTTCGGGTGGATTATCAACTTTCCAAAGTCTCATCTAACCCCGACCCAATCTCTGACTTATCTTGGCATGGAGTTTCATACTCTCTCAGCGATAGTGAAGCTTCCACTGGACAAGCAGTGCTCGCTACGGACTGGAGTGCAATCTCTCCTTCAGAGCCAGTCGCACTCACTGAGGCGCCTCATGCATTTCCTAGGAAAGATGGTAGCAGCAATGGAGGCAGTCCCGTTCGCGCAGTTTCATCTGCGCCCTCTACAATGGGACATTCTACGCCAATGGGACGGGAAATCGACGTCCCTCGACAGGACTGTCTCCCTCTCTCAGACTGCCAAGGACTCTCTGCGTTGGTGGCTTCTCCCCGCCTCATTGTCACAGGGAAAGTCGTTCCTTCCCCCGTCCTGGGCAGTGGTCACGACGGATGCGAGCCTATCAGGGTGGGGAGCGGTGTATCTCCACCACAGGGCTCAGGGGATGTGGACTCTGGAAGAGTCCACCCTGCAGATCAATGTTCTGGAAATCAGAGCAATCTATCTTGCCCTGCGAGCCTTCCAACAATGGCTGGAAGGCAAGCAGATTCGGATTCAGTCGGACAATTCCACGGCGGTGGCGTACATCAACCACCAAGGGGGAACACGCAGTCGCCAAGCTTTTCAAGAAGTCCAACGGATTTTGACGTGGGTGGAAAGCAGAGCGTCCACCATATCCGCAGTTCACATCCCAGGCGTGGAAAACTGGGAAGCAGACTTTCTCAGTCGCCAGGGCATGGACGCAGGAGAATGGTCCCTTCACCCGGACGTGTTTCAGCAGATCTGTTGCCGCTGGGGGACGCCGGACGTCGATCTGATGGCGTCACGGCACAACAACAAGGTCCCAGTTTTCATGGCACGGTCTCACGATCACCGAGCACTGGCGGCAGACGCCTTGGTTCAGGATTGGTCGCAATTCCGACTCCCCTATGTGTTCCCACCTCTAGCATTGTTACCCAGAGTTCTCCGGAAAATCAGGTCCGACTGCCATCGAGCCATACTCGTCGCTCCAGATTGGCCAAGAAGGTCGTGGTACCCGGATCTGTGGCATCTCACGGTAGGCCAACCGTGGACACTACCAGACCGTCCAGATTTGCTGTCTCAAGGGCCGTTTTTCCATCTGAATTCTGCGGCCCTGAACCTGACTGTGTGGCCATTGAGTCCTGGATCCTAGCGGCCTCAGGTTTATCTCATGAAGTTGTTGCCACAATGAGACAGGCTAGAAAACCATCCTCAGCTAAGATCTATCACAGAACGTGGAAGATATTCTTAGCGTGGTGCTTGGCTCAAGGGTTTTCTCCCTGGCCATTTGCATTGCCAATTTTTCTTTCCTTCCTGCAGTCTGGGTTGGAAAAAGGTTTGTCGCTTAGCTCTCTTAAGGGTCAAGTCTCCGCGCTATCCGTATTCTTTCAGAAGCGCTTGGCACGGCTTTCTAAAGTACGCACGTTTCTCCAAGGAGTTTGTCATATCGTTCCTCCTTACAGACGGCCATTGGAACCCTGGGATCTGAACAAGGTTCTCATTGCTCTCCAGAAGCCGCCTTTCGAGCCTTTGAAAGAGGTTCCCCTTTCTCGGCTTTCACAAAAGGTAGTTTTTCTTGTGGCGGTCACGTCTCTTCGAAGAGTGTCCGAGCTAGCGGCGTTATCTTGCAAATCTCCCTTCCTGGTGTTTCACCAAGACAAGGTAGTACTGCGTCCAATTCCAGAGTTTTCTCCCAAGGTGGTTTCTTCCTTTCATCTCAATCAGGATATCACTTTGCCATCTTTGTGTCCGCATCCAGTTCACCAATTTGAAAAGGGTTTACATCTGTTGGACCTGGTGAGAGCACTCAGGATTTACATTTCTCGCACGGCGGCTCTACGCCGTTCTGATGCGCTCTTTGTCCTAGTCGCTGGTCAGCATAAGGGATCGCAAGCTTCCAAATCCACCCTGGCGCGGTGGATCAAGGAACCAATTCTTCACACATACCGTTCTGCTGGGCTTCCGATTCCATCTGGACTGAAGGCCCATTCTACCAGAGCCGTGGGTGCGTCCTGGGCATTGCGGCATCAGGCTACGGCTCAGCAAGTGTGCCAAGCGGCTACCTGGTCGAGTCTGCACACGTTTACCAAACACTATCAAGTGCATACCTACGCTTCGGCAGATGCCAGCCTAGGTAGACAGGTCCTTCAGGCGGCGGTGGCCCACCTGTAGGAAGAGGCTGTCTGACAGCCCGTTCATGTGGTATCTTTTTACCCACCCAGGGACTGCTTTTGGACGTCCCACTGTCTGGGTCTCCCAATTAGGAGCGAAAAAGAAGAAGGGAATTTTGTTTACTTACCGTAAATTCCTTTTCTTCTAGCTCCAATTGGGAGACCCAGCACCCGCCCTATTTGTTCTTAGGGTTTCGTTTTTCGGGTGCACATGTTGTTCATGTTGTTTCTTAAGTTCTCCGATCGTGTTATCGGATTGAATTTGTTTTTGAAACTGTTATTGGCTTTCCTCCTTCTTGCTTTGGTACTAAAACTGAGGAATCTGTACTCCTACGGGAGGGTGTATAGCCAGAAGGGGAGGGGCCTTACACTTTTAAGTGTAGTTCTTTGTGCGGCCTCCAGAGGCAGTAGCTATACACCCACTGTCTGGGTCTCCCAATTGGAGCTAGAAGAAAAGGAATTTACGGTAAGTAAACAAAATTCCCTTCTTTTCTACCTTTTTGGAGCATTTACTTTACATAACCGTTGGCAGATTGATCTGTCTTTTCAGTTTTTCTATACATGCAGCTGGTACAAGCCCCTCACTATACTGGAAATACCAGCTAAGAATTGGCCGTAAATTGCTCTGCACCCCATCCATATAGATGCTGAGCGGCTGCTGTGACCTGGGTATAATCTAAACCATATACTGCCAAGATGTCTCCAGGTCACAGCAGCGGAGCCTCCTGCTGCACAGGCTCCTGTCATAATAATATTCCAGAACAGATTACTGTCAATGTAAGGCTAGTTCCACACTTGCGTTGAACGGCATCCATTGCTATTCGCCGCCTTGAGGAATTACGGTAACCGTTGCAGGAAACCGTTTTATTCCTCATAGACGTCTATTAGCTATGGATAGCAATGGATGGCCTTGCATTGCATCCGTCAGCCGACGCTGCGTTGCATCCAACTGGCGGATGGAACGCTGCATGTAACTTTTTTTGCACTTGGCGGAGCGTCAAAAAAACGCAATCAGCAGGATTTCGTCGGCGTCCATTGTTGTTATAATGGACGCCTATGGTGGCGGATTCCGTTAGAATCCGTCATTTGAAGTGGGGGTGGATGAACAAGTGAAACTTACAGTGGCATGATTGTTGTATGCAGCAAGGAAACTAATTGCCTTGTATTGGCTATCTGAAAAAGCACCGACACTTAAGGAATTTGTTGAAAAAGTGAATTATATTATTTATATGGAGAAAAATGTTTATATTAAAAGGGGAAGGAGAGCTCAATATGAGAAGATCTGGAGCAAGTGGCTGGACTTTCCAGGATTAGCGTCATTTGATCTACTGAAAGATAAGATATTTAGACTATAGGTAGGAAAGGAAAGATCGCAGTGGCTGAGAAATAAGGAGGGCAGGTCATTATGTGAATAAAGAGGGATGTAGAGAGTGTAGGGGTGAGACTGTCGACCGGAAGAGGGTGGGGGGAGGGGAGGGGGTATGTGTGATGACTACCCTCACAATTTGTTGTTATGCTTATGAAAGTTTTAAAATGCAATAAAAATGTATCTGATTTAAAAAAAAGAATCCGTCATTTGACGGATTCCGTTAACGCAACCGTCTTTACACAACTGCGCATGCCCAGATGTGTAATGTCAAGAAAAAAAACCTATAACGGATTGCGTCATTTTGTACGATCCGTTGTGCCACTATATGCAACGCATCCGTTGCATCCGTCACACAACGCAATGCAACGGATGCCGTTCAACTCAAGTGTGCAACTAGCCTAACTTGATGGTGAATATTTAAATATTCTTTAGTAATTTCTTTCCTAGAAAAAAAGTCATTTACTAATTAATAATATTTAAGAATTTGATTAGCATTACTTTTTTTCTTCTTTTTAATTTTTTTTTCTCTGCTCCCGATGAACTTTAATTAATATTTGTGTGGATATAATTCAGTAGTTTATTTGTTCAGTTACATTTCTGCTAAATGAGTTTGAGTCCAGAGGGCTAGAGATGGGAGAATCGATTCCCAGGAGTCCGGTCCATCGCCCAAGTCAGTACGCCAACCTGCGAATGTCCTTACCTGCCAGCATCTGTGGCTCGTTTTTTGATTAGCCGATTTGGCATGATGTTGTATGAGTGCATCATACCGTAATGATAGCATCGCACCAGTCCTGGATAATTAACAGTGTAGCGGGCAATGCCAGGAGGTAAACAGATTTGCAGGTGACCTCCTGTCCCGCAGTCAGTAGTCACCAGGCCCTGCAAATCAATTCTCCCATCTCTATAGCGGATGATCTTATTTATTTATATTCCATTGCTTATATAGCCAACATATTCTGTGGAACTGTACACATATACTCACTATTCACATCTCTCACTGTCCTCTACGGTGCTCATATTTACTTTCTCTATTTTAGACACACATTAGGTCAACTTCATAGAAAGCCAGATGACTTTTTGGTATATTTTTGCAGTGAGAGATTAGACCCATACAAGCGCCATTTCTTTGGCAGGAGTAGGATAAAATATAATAAGTTTTGCTGATGCTTTCCCACCTGCTCCCTCCTCTTGCTCTATACCTTGTTGCTGGCAGATCAGACCCGATGTTCATAGGGATCTGCTCTTTTTTTAATGAACTATTATCATGAATAAGGTTATATAGAGTGGGAAAGAAAAAAGCTCACCCTGCTTGTATATCTATGTAAGGCTATGTGCCCATGGGAGATTAAACCTGCGGATTTATCTGCGGAAAATCCGCAGATTTTCATGATTTTCCAGATAAATCCGCAGGTTTCAGCATGCACAGAAACTCCCCATGTTATCCCATTGGACAGGGTGTCCATGCTGCGGATACATGCGGCTGCGGAACATGCTGCGGATGTCCCGCAGCCGCACGTAATTGCATGACCATTCTTTCTGCGGAATTACCTGCGGAAACTTTGGCCCTTCACTATGGAGATAGAGGCCGGGACTTCCGCAGGTAATGCGCAGGAATGTCCGCAGGTTTACCGCAGCTATTTCGCTGTACTACCACAGCTATTAAATAGCTGCGGATTCCGGGGAGCTGCTGCGGGAAACCTGCGGCCGTACCTGCGGATATATCCTCAGGTACGAGCTCCCGTGGGCACATAGCCTTAAGGTGAGACAATGCTGCTAATGGGTACCGTATTCTGGTGAGTGGCAGCCAAAAAATTGAAGACTGAAGGTCGACACAACCAACTAATAAAAAAAAAAAAACTAAACTTTTTTTTTATGTCAGAAATGTGTGAAGGTTTTGTTGTTTTTTTTTTTTCTTCTTTTGTGGTTTTTTTTTTTTTACATTTTTTTCCATTGATTTACCTGTTTTTATGTGTTGCTAAACCTTTCCCTTCAGACTTCAATAACGTAGATATGTCTCCGAGCTTACATTTGAGATGTATAATACATATTTAATTACTACGCAGAACCCCTAAGTCGGGTGTAATGTAATGTTTTTTTATATCAGCATTTCTTATTTCTTCATCGTTCCTTATGGGAGACCCAGACCATGGGTGTATAGCTTCTGCCTCCGGAGGACACACAAAGTACTACACTAAAAAGTGTAGCTCCTCCCTCCGAGCATATACACCCCCTGGATAACCATATCTAGCCAGTTCAATGCTTTGTGTTCAGGAGGTCACACATCCACACATGCATTCTCATCTGATTTTTGATTTTAAAGAGTTGGAAGAAAAGCGGGTCCAAGCTGGACCCCCGGCATGTCCCTTCTCACCCCACTGTGTCGGCGGTGTTGTTAAGGTTGATTTCAAGGCTGGAGCCTTACATGCCGCGCTCCTTCACCATCCCTCGGGCTCTGGCTTGAAGTGGGAGCCAGCACGGTTCTCACTGCTTCGCAGGAGACCGGTCTCCATCCGCAGCCCTTTCAGGACCCTGCCGGATGGAGCACTCATCCCTCAGGGACCTGGCCCTGCGTCTCACAAGCTAAGTATTTGAGACGTTATTGCACGGGGTCCTTTGCATCTTTATTGTTGGGGAGAGTGTGTCAGGTTACTTCGGTGATATTTCCGGCCGGTTCTCTGGTTTTCACCTGAGAACCGCGCCGAGGGTGCCTGCTCGCCGGCCGCATTGAAAAATTTAGGCCCCGGCTTCGGCTGCGACCTACTTTCGTTTTCACTGCCCCTGCATGTCAGTCATGCAGAGGGACAGTGCGGCGCCGCCCACCGGCCGTTCAGCACAGGGGAAGACACTCCTCTCTGAGGAGATGTTTCCCTCCCCTGTATATCTCCTTGGCCCTCCGGTTCCCGCTCTTGGACTAGGCCCCGCCCCCCCTCCTCACTCCGGCGCCATTTTATCAGCGTTCTCACACTGATCGGCGCTGGCTGCTGCATCTCACTAGGGACTCTATGCCTGAATTGGTTGCCTTAACTTCCCAGGCTTCAGCCTTTTCAGCCTACGCCATGTCTGCCATGCTGGAGGCTTCTCACCGCACTGCGGTGGCCTCCGCTAATTCCCTCGCAGAGCTCACAGAGGATTCTGCATCTGCTCCCAGACCCCGTCCTCCTAAAAGGAGACGCAGGGTCCCCTCTCCTTCCTCGTCCCGCAGCTCCGATTCACGAGCCGACTCCCTCTGCTGCTCCGGCTCGCTCCACCGAGCACAGGGCACTTGGACTCCGTCCGAATCGGCCCTCTCGATCAATGTGCTGGAAATCAGAGCTGTGCTCCTAGCTCTCGTAGCCTCTCACCGCCTGTTGGCGGGCAAGCACATTCGAGTCCAGTCAGACAACGCGACAGCAGTTGCCTACATCAATCACCAGGGCGGGACTCGCAGCCGCCTGGCAATGTTGGAGGTTCAACGCATCCTTCAGTGGACGGAGGACTCCAAGTCCACCATATCCGCAGTCCACATCCCAGGCGTAGAAAACTGGGAGGCAGATTATCTCAGCCGTCAAACCGTGGACAGCGGCGAGTGGGCTCTGCATCCGGCAGTGTTCCGGTCGATCTGCCGCAAGTGGGGCACTCCGGAAGTGTATCTAATGGCATCCCGGCACAACAACAAGGTCCCGGTTTACGTGGCTCGCTCCCACGATCCTCAGGCCTTTGCAGCGGACGCGCTGGTTCAGGATTGGTCCCAGTTCCGTCTGTCTTACGTATTTCCCCCTCTAGCTCTCTTGCCCAGAGTCCTGCGCAAGATCAGAATGGAGGGCCGTCGGGTCATACTCATTGCTCCAGACTGGCCCAGGCGAGCTTGGTACCCAGACCTGCTCCGACTGTCCGTAGAGGTGCCGTGGCATCTCCCGGACCGCCCAGACCTTCTCTCACAAGGTCCGTTTTTCCGCCAGAATTCTGCGGCTCTCAGATTGACGGCGTGGCTCTTGAGTCCTGGATCCTGACGGCTTCCGGCATTCCTCCCGAAGTCATCTCCACTATGACTCAGGCTCGGAAGTCTTCCTCGGCCAGGATTTACCACAGGACTTGGAGAATTTTCCTGTCCTGGTGTCGTTCTTCCGGGCATGTCCCTTGGCCTTTTTCCTTGCCGACCATCCTGTCCTTTCTACAGTCCGGTCTGCAGCTAGGACTATCCCTCAATTCCCTTAAGGGACAGGTCTCTGCTCTGTCAGTGTTGTTCCAGCGGCGTATCGCCCGACTGGCCCAAGTGCGCACCTTCATGCAGGGCGCATCTCACATCATTCCACCTTACCGGCGGCCTTTGGATCCCTGGGACCTTAATCTGGTCCTCACGGCCTTACAGAAACCCCCCTTTGAGCCTCTTAGGGAGGTTTCTTTGTTTCGACTTTCACAGAAAGTCGTCTTTCTGGTGGCCATAACTTCTCTCAGGAGAGTCTCTGATTTGGCTGCACTCTCTTTGGAGTCACCTTTTTTGGTTTTTCACCAAGACAAGGTGGTTCTCCGTCCGACTCCGGACTTTCTCCCTAAGGTGGTGTCTCCTTTCCACCTTAACCAAGACATTTCATTGCCTTCCTTTTGTCCGGCCCCTGTGCATCGCTTTGAGAAAGCGTTGCATACTTTAGATCTGGTGCGGGCGCTCCGGATCTATGTGTCACGCACCGCTGTTCTTAGACGGTGCACCTCTCTTTTTGTGCTGACCACAGGTCAGCGCAAGGGTCTCTCGGCTTCTAAACCGACCCTAGCTCGTTGGATTAGGTCGGCCATATCCGATGCCTACCAGTGTACTCAGGTGCCTCCCCCGCCGGGGATCAAGGCGCACTCGACCAGAGCTGTCGGTGCCTCTTGTGCTTTCAGGCACCAGGCTACGGCTCAGCAGGTCTGTCAGGCTGCCACTTGGTCTAGTCTGCACACCTTTTCGAAGCACTACCAAGTGCATGCTCATGCTTCGGCAGATGCGAGCTTGGGCAGACGCATCCTTCAGGCGGCTGTCGCCCATTTGTGAAGTTAGGTTTTGCCTACTTCTCAGTTTTCTGTTTATTTCCCACCCATGGACTGCTTTGAGACGTCCCATGGTCTGGGTCTCCCATAAGGAACGATGAAGAAAAAGAGAATTTTGTTTATTAACCGAAAATTCTTTTTCTTATAGTTCTGACATGGGAGACCCAGCACCCTCCCTGTTGCCTGTTGGAAGTTTTCTTGTTCCGTGTGTTTTCACCGGCTGTTGTTGTAGACAGAGGTTCCGGTTGTTCCGGGTTTTGCTCTATCTCTACTTGTGGGTGGATGTCCTCCTTCAGCTTTTGCACTAAACTGGCTAGATTGTCATCCAGGGGGTGTATATAGCCCGGAGGGAGGAGCTACACTTTTTAGTGTAGTACTTTGTGTGTCCTCCGGAGGCAGAAGCTATACACCCATGGTCTGGGTCTCCCATGTCGGAACTATAAGAAAAATAATTTACGGTAAGTAACAAAATTCTCTTTTTTTCTGAACAATCGTATGAAGTTCACAATTTTTTTTTCTCACTTTCTCAGAAATTTGTTTTTCCAAGGAACATGAAATCTGTGACTGCAGCCTCCGCCGGTGGGAGTGGTTTGTGTTTGACACTGAACTGGTCCTGCCGGAGTACATTGTGGAGTATGAATATATCACCCAGGTAATGATGGCTCCTTATTCCGCCCCTTTCATGAATTTGTGAATATAGTACACAGTATAAACCTCATTGTCATTGAGAGCACGAGAATCAAGTTCTACTTGTCATGAAAGTTAAATATTCATCAGTTGTGTTCGGTTTATTAGATAAAACCTTACAGGTCAATAATAGTTTAAAGGGTGTTCCCATCTCGTACATTTTTGGCATATCTACAGGATGTATAACAAGTCCCACCTGTGTTACCTGTGTCTATCTCAAGAACAGGGCCCTAAGGATGGCTGCTGTCATTGGAGATGTGGTCAGAAGTTCCTTTTATTTTGTGGGAATTCCCACCTCTTCTCCACTGGCAGCAGCACGGGACGGAGCCTTGTTCTTGAGAGACATGCAAGTCCCATTGGTGGAATCCATGCCTATACATGATATGTTATATCCTGGATATCCATATTTTATGCAGAATATATGTTTCAGTACATTCTTGGAAGTGGTCACCAGTCAGATATTTTCTGATACAGAGCTCCAAAGCCCACCGCATTAATACAGATGTAACCCTTTCCTGACAAGTGGTGTAAAGTATGTCACATGTCAGGTCCCAGTCTGTAGCGGCTATGTTTTACAGTCAGCACCTAACTAGAACTGCAGTGATCTGAGCTAGCTGCAATCTCTGCTGTTTAACCCTTAAGGGTGCTTTACACGCTGCGACATCGCTAGCGATAGCTAGCGATGTCGTGCGCGATAGCACCCGCCCCCGTCGTTCGTGCGACATTTGGTGATCGCTGCCATAGCGAACATTATCGCAACGGCAGCGTCACACGCACATACCTTTGCAGCGACGTCGCTGTGACCGCCGAACAATCCCTCCTTCAAGGGGGAGATGCGTTCGGCGTCACAGCGACGTCACTGCAGCGTCACTAAGCGGCCGCCCAATAGCAGAGGAGGGGCGGAGATGAGCGGCCGGACATGCCGCCCACCTCCTTCCTTCCTCATTGCCGGTGGACGCAGGTAAGGAGATGTTCGTCGTTCGCAGGAACGACGAACAACCAGCAGCATACACCACGAACGATGTTATGAAAAGGAGTGACGTGTCAACGATAAACGATTTTTGACGTTTTTGCGATCGTTGATCGTCGCTTGTTGTCACATGCTGCGATGTCGCGAACGGCGCCGGATGTGCATCACTAACGACGTGACCCCGACGATATATCGTTAGCGATGTCGCAGCGTGTAAAGCACCCTTAAGGCTATGTGCCCACAGGAGAAAGTAACCGCGGATTTTGCCACGGAAAACCCGCAGATTTTCTAGATTTTCCAGATAAATCTGCAGGTTTACGCAAGTACAGACACTCCCCATGTTATCCTATGGGATTTGGGGAGTGCTGTATCAATGCTGCGGTATTTGCGGCTGCGGAAAATGCTGCGGATTTCCCGCAGATGCACGTAACTCCATGTCAAGTATTCATGTGGAATTATCTGCGGAATTCCTGCCTTTCCACTATGGAGATACAGGGCGAGAATTTTGCAGGAATTCCGCAGGAAATCCGCACTGTTTCCGCAGGTTTATCGCAACAACTCCGCAGATATACCACAGCAATGAATAGCTGTGGATTCCGGGGAGTTGCTGCGTGAACCTGCGGAAATACCTGCAGAAAAGTCCGCTGGTACGATCTCATAACCTTAGACCAGTGTTCCCCAACTCCAGTCCTCAAGAGCCACCAACAGTACATGTTTCCAGGATTTTCTTAGCATTGAGCTGTTGCAATAATCACCTGTGCAAGTGACCAAAAAAGTTGTACGTAATGCAAAATGTTGCCATAAGAAAAACACAGGATCATGGAAAGAGAAAACGGTTAAAGAATTGCTTACTGCCTGCAACTGCCACCAGATGGCGCACAGTATGTAAAGAGCATGAAGTGCGTGCCCCCTAGTGGCAGGTGTCCTGTATGTTATCTTTGTATATGCTAATAATACAGGCCATCCCCAACTTTGGAACATCTGATTTAAGTGTCTTCCAGTTGTGAACATAATATAGGAAAGAAGTAAATAACAAACCTCACCTTATCCCTCATCTCCGGCTGTCCCACGAGCTGCCCGTCGTCTGATTCTCTTCCATCCGCCATACATGCCGTCTTTCTGGCCTCTTCACTAAAGGCTAGGATTTCTGGCTGCATCGAGGCCTCATGGTTTGTAAGGTCTCTACATCATGATGTCAAGACGTGAGTCATGACCTTGTGACATGTAGTGGGCTCCGAGACCGGCACAGACAGCAGAAGTCCTGACTAGGGTTGAGCGGACCCGGATCGGCAAAATCCGGATCCGCACGGTTTGAGTTCCCGATCCGAGTCCGACCAGTACCCGGGATTCGGGGTGCACAATCCGGATCCTTTTTTTTTTTTCTCTCTCTCTCTGTCTCTCCCCTCCTCCCCCCCCCCATTGATTTATATGGCCGCGGATTCCGGATCGGATCCGGACTTTGACGGCAACCCGATCCAGATCCGTCGGACCCGGATTATGGCCGATCCGCTCAACTCTAGTCCTGACCTATAGCGAAAAGGCCGGAAATGTGGAGCACTGTGATAGATAGAAAGAATAGGACTGTAATGCGAGCAGTGGGCGGCCGGAGAAGTTAGTCATGAGGTGAGTGTCCCTTTTCTATTTTTTGGCCGGGTGGTTCCATCTTGCAAATTGGGATTATGAACAACCCAATGACTGCTTTGTAGTCTAATAAATTTTAATACATTTTATTTAAGGATTTGGATATCTGAAGGCTAAAAAGATCTATTCATCACAGCTCAAGTGTAGACTCGTTTAGATCAAATAAACTATCACTGTGTTCAGTGGTGGACACTCGCTTAAGGCTACTTTCACACATCCGGATTTTTGCTCTGCGGCACAATACGGCGTTCTGCAGAAAAACCGCAACCGGCTTTTGTAACGCCAGTTGCGTTTTTTTTTTGCATAGACTTACATTAGTGCCGTATTGTGCCGCAGGGGCTTGCGTTCGGTCCGGTTTTTGCCGTATGCGGCAGATTTAGCCGATGCGGCGGCCGGATAGAACGTTCCCTGCAACGTTTTTTGCTCCGGCAAAAAAAAAAACGCATCGCGCCGCATCCGGCCGCTGCGGCGCATTTTCAATGCATGCCTATGGATGCCGGATGCGTCGCGATGCGGAAAAAAACGCATCCGGCCGCCGCATGCGGTTTTTTCCACTGCGCATGCTCAGTAGCGTGCCGCAGCCGGAAAAAAACGGACCGGCCGCATGTAAAAACTTATGCAAAGGATGGGGTGTTTTCGCCGCATCCGTTACATAGGTTTCACAGCCGGATTGAGCCGCACGGCTCAAACCGGATGTGTGAAAGTAGCCTTAGGGCTAATTACACATAAAATTTCAGACATCCTCACAATGCTCATAGTTGGGTCAGGATTTTCATATGAAATATGGATACAGAAAAGTGGATGGATTACGCTTGAGAGGCATTGGCTTAAGGGCTCTTCAGACCTTCAGACCAGTCCATGCGTTATGGACTGACCACAGTCTGGTCACAGGTCTCTCCACCCGAACTCATCAGCCTCATAAGCATATATGAGCTTGGATCCTGAGACCCGCGGCCAATCCATGGTCAAGCATTGATGTACGGACGTCTGAGCCATTACACTGGATTTACTACTGTACTTTTTGATGCTTTTACTTTTCGCCAAAGCCGATAGCGGATTTGAAAGGAACTTATAATAAAACTTATCACTCATCTCTTTTGCATGTAATCAATTAAAAATACAAAAACACAAGATCCATATGACACTGTCAGCTTCTGCTATTAAATCCGCTGCCGGGTGGTGGACACACAGTCGTACTATGGATACAACAATGGATCTGTATTACGCTCATAAATGCATAAAAATAAACCGCAGGAATACAAATGGCAGTTTTCAGTTAATTCGGCTATATCTGTGATACGTGACATAACATGAATTTAAAGAAATATTTCCTGAGCCTTCATCATTTACATTGAATAACACTTTTTATTGGTAGGAAATGTCCAGCATGACTTGCGGTCTTTCCAGTATCACAGCTGGAGAATTCTCAGATGAAATGAAATTGGATGAGGACGTTATTTCCACTGAACCAGTTATTAAACCCAGGCCCAAATTAATTACTCTGGATGAAGAGACCATTGTTTCCATTGGAAAGTCCAATATGTGCAGCCAAATTACAGTAAGTATTGCAAGGCTCAGCTGCCAGGATATTAGGGGACGAATGCTCTAAATGGCATATTTTAAAGACCCATTTTTTTAAATAGTAGATATATAAATTTGGATTTCCTGGCTGTATATTTATTTCTTCATTGTATTATCATTACCAACCGTGCATGCATTCTTGCACTGCCCACATTTTAGCTATTTGCAAGGCCGGGCAAACAATAACCTGTAATTATGAGAAGTAATAATAAGAAACCGGAAGAAGAAATGGAGACAAAAGTCAGAGGAATGTCGTGTTTCACAAAAATCAGTGTTAGGCCCCTTTCAGACTTCCGTGTTTCAGATACATGTGACATCTGTTTTTAAACACAGATGCCACACGTACCTATGTTATTCCCTGGAGTTACTCACACGGACTGTGTGACCCCCTCGTGGCCCCGCTCACACACACTGAGACATATTCGTTTTTTCTCCGGCAGCACGGATGTCACATGGATCGCACACTGACGTGATCCGTGAGGCATCAGTGTGACACATACCGGAGAAAACACGGGTATTTGAAATAAAAAGATTTTCTATATTCACCTGTATCCAGCGCTGCTTTCTTCGGCTCTGCTGTCTCCTGCTTCTCACCCCCGCTCATTATACTCATAGAATATTCACTGCACCTTGGAGCTGGAAGCCAGACCATGGCTGGGGACAGCTCCGCCAAGGACAACATCGGGGACAGCACCACCGAAGACAGCATCGCTGGGGACAGCATCAGGGACAGCATCGCCGGTGACAGGTGAGTATCGAGTAAGTAATATATGTGTGCGGTGACGTCCAGGAGGTCATTGGAGTTCCCAATCAACTCTGATGAACCCGTGAAGTCACCATGGTAACACCCACTGTAGCGCGGCTGTCGCAGGGGTATCATCAGGATGTCATCAGAGTTCATTGGGAGCTCCAATGACCTCCTGGACGTCCCTGCACACACACTGCTTGCTGGTTACTTATCTGTCCCCGATGCTGTCCCTGCGGTGCTGTCACAGAGATGCTCCGGCTTCCAGATCCTCAGTGCAGTGACTAATCAATGAATATAATGAGCGGGAGTCAGAAGCAGGAGACAGCAGAGCCGAAGAAAACAGCGCTGGATACAGGTAAATATAGAAAATCTTTTTATTTCAAAGACCCGTGTTTTCTCCGGACATGTCACAAGTGATGTCACACGTATGCAAACACAGATGTCACACGTGACACACGTATGACCGTACCGATGCGTGTGGCTTGTATCTGATTAAACACGGACATCTAAAGGGGGCCTTATGGATGACATTGATCCACTAACCTCATGAGGATAATGGCTGAATTGACTGTAAAGGTATATTCACACAATGCAGATTTGTCGTAAAAATTTTTGTGACTGTATGGGGAAGTGTCTGCAGCACGCACATGGATTTCTACAAGATTCTGTCAGAGGAATAAGACAACTCTTGTAACAAATCTGCAGAATGTGAATTAATAATAATAATAATCTTTATTTCTATAGCGCCAACATATTCCGCAGCGCTTTACAATTCAGGAGGATCATATACAAACAAGTAACAGTTATAGAAATACAATATTTAGAGGGAAAAAAAAAGAAAAAACACAACCCTGCTCGTGAGAGCTTACAATCTACAATGAGGTGGGGGGAGGGTCAAGGTTCAAGTGTTTATTTACAATGACAATCCAGCCATCTCACGGAAATGGGGGATAGATAATGGTTTCCTGGACCAGTTGGCCAGAGCCTTGAGATGCCTTTGGGTGCCATGGAGTTTGACATGGGGTTATGTTGTGAGAGGTTGTAGAGGGACTATGTGAATCGAATCTGATTAGTGAGTGTGATAGGCCGCCCTAACAAGATGCGTCTTTAGGGTACGTCTGAAGCTGAGTAAGTTGGGATTTGTCCTAACTTCTTGGGGTAGAGCGTTCCAGAGGGTTGGTGCAGCTCGGAAGAAGTCTTGGATCCGGGAGTGGGAGGTTCGAATTAGTGTGGATGTTAGTCGAAAGTCGCTTACAGAGCGTAGAGAACGGGTGGGGTGATAGACAGAGAGGAGGGCGGAGATGTAGGGGGTGCCACACTGTGGAGAGCTTTGTGGGTGAGAACAAGCAATTTGAATTGGATCCTGTGATATATGGGCAGCCAGTGCAATGACTGGCACAGGGCAGAGGCATCCGAGTAGCGGTTAGCCAGATAGGTGACCCTGGCTGCTGCATTAAGGATGGACTGTAGAGGAAAGAGTCTAGTTAGGCGGAGACCAATTAATAGAGAGTTACAGTAGTCAAGGCGAGAGTGGATCAGGGCCACGGTGAGGGTTTTTGTCGTTTCCATAGTGAGAAAGGGGCGGATTCTAGAGAATTGACACCAATGGGAAATCCTGAGGGTATGTACACACAAAGCAAGGACAGAAAATCAGTATTGTACCACTGCAGCACTGCTGTGTTTGAGATTTCAAGAAATTTAATGGAGAATATCCATAATGTGAATTGAGTGAGTATTTAAAATCTACAGAAACATTGATCTGGGCTGCGACTGTAACCACAGATTTCACCCTTTGCCATGCATATATCTTCATAGTATTTTTCAGCTCAGAAGTAGGTTTTCTGAAGGGGTATGATGAAACATGTAACCATTATTGCTTAAATGCATCCAAAATAATTGTATATTGTCATACAACTGCTCTCAGTTTGATCAGAGACTTTATATGTACACACAGTTTCTTGCAAAAGTATTCCCGCCCTTGACCTATTTTGTTACCTTACAACTTGTGTTTAAATATTTTTGTAATCCAATTTGTGTGTGATGCATCAGCACTAAATAGTCTAATATGGGGAAGTGAAGTGAGGAATATAGGCAAAAATGTAATTTATGCCATAAAATAAATAAAAATTGCCATACGCATATGTATTCACCCCTTTTGCTTTGAAGCCCCTAAAAATTTCTGATGCAAGCAATTACTTTCATAAGTCACATGCTTAGTGAAAGGAAGTCCACCTGTTTGCAATCTAAATGTCCCGGGCCTGTCAGTATATACACATATTTTCTGAGAGGCAACAGAGACTGCAACACCATTAAGCAAAAGGCGCCACTAACCAAACAGCACCATCAAGACCAAGGAGATCTCCAAACCACACCATGAAGACCAAGGAGATCTCCAAACCACACCATGAAGACCAAGGAAATCTCCAAACAACACCATGAAGACCAAGCAGCTCTCCACACAAGTCAGGGACAATGTTGTTGAGAAGTATACGTCAGGGTTGGGTTCTAACAAATATCCCAGCCTCTGGTGATCTCCCGGAGCACCATCAAATACATTATCATCAAATGAAAAGAATATGGTACTACAACAAACCTGCCAAGAGAAAGCCTCCCACCGAAACTATCAGCCCAGGCAAAGAGGTCATTGATGAGAGAGGCATCACCGAGACCAAAGGTAACCCTGAAGGAGCTGCAGAGTACAGACTGGAGTATCTGTCCATACGACCACAATAAGCCGTACACTCCAGAGAGCTGGCCTTTATGGAAGTGGCCAGAAAAAAAAAAGTCTTACTTACGGCCAAACAATGGAAGGCTAGTTTTGATTTTACTAAAAGACATGTGGGAGACTCCCCAAAAGTATGGCGGAAGGTGCTGTGGTCAGATTGAGACCAAAAGTGAACTTTTTGTCCACCAAAGCAAGCCCTATGTCTGGCACTAAACCAACACAGCTCATCACACCAAGAACACTATTCCCACAGTGAAACATGGTGGTGGCAGCATCATGCTGTGGGGATGTTTTTCAGCAGCAAGGACATGGAAAATGGTCCAAGTAGAGGGGAAGATAGATGCTGCGAAATACAGGGATATTCTTGAGCAAAACCTGTTTCAGTCTGTCAGTCATTTGACATTGGGAAGGTAGGTTCACCTTCCAACAAGAAAATTACCTAAAGCTACTGCTAAAGCAACACTCGAGTGGCTTAACAGGAAACATGTAAATGTATTGGCGTGGCCCAGTCATAGCCAAGAGCTTAATCCAATTGAGAATCTGTGGTCAGACTTGAAGATCGCTGTTCACCAGAGGAAACCATCTAATGTGAAGGATCTGAAGCAGTTTTACCTTGCAGAATGGGCAAAAGTCCTAGTGGTAACAAAGGCTCATAGAAGCTTATCCAAGTGACTTCCAGCTGGAATTGCTGCAAAAGGAGGCTCTGCAAAGTGCTGACTTTTGGGGGTGAATAGTTTTGCAAACAGAAGTTTTCATTTATTTTGTCCTATTTGTGATTTGCTTCCCAATAAAATGAAAACCAAATGTTCACAGTTGTAGGCAAGTTCTTTACAAGACCTGATACACACCCTCCAAAGAAACCATGAAATTCCAGGTTGTGAGGTTACAAAACTTGAAAAATGCCAAGGGGATGAACACTTTCGCAAGGCACTATGTATGTGTGTATAGACTTTTAGGATTTCTACCTCCAGTAGGTGGTGGTTCTCTTCCTGTCTGAAGAGGCAATTTGTATATTATTTTGTAAAAACGGAAAAGGTTCAATTAAAAAAAAAAAATGGTTTGCAAAATCAGACTACATAAGGTTGTTTGCAGTCTGTTACCATAGAGACACATAGATCAGCATAGGAGCCAAACTAAACAGGACTACATTTTATACATAGCTTCCAAGTTGGACCTATCCCATAAGCTTTTTTTTTTCTCCCATACGAAAAGTAAATCCTTTCAAAACCTAAATCAAAATGTATCAACTTGTTGTAAGATTAATAAATTCTGACCATGAATTGTGTATAATCGGGCTAAGAAATAATATTCCTTAATCATTATTGCAATTTTATTACACACAGATCCTAAACTTACACGGCAACAGTTTAAGTCAATTAAAGGACATTTCCAAACTACATGGACTTCGGAGACTTATAATAAGTTTCAATGAGTTCACCAGTCTGGAAGACGTCTCGGGTTCGGTAAGCTGTTTAATATATATGCAATGTTGTCTCAGATATTTTTTTGGCAAGGTGCAGTCACTTTCTTCCCCTGAATGCAGCCCTAATTGGGTTTGTGTGTCTCTAAAGAAAACATTATTCTGTTACCAGCCCAATTTGGAATACCTGGATGCCAGCCATAACCGTGTGATAAATCTGGAAGGATTTAAGGGCATGGGGAAACTGAAGCACTTAGACTTGAGCTGGAACCTATTAACAAAGACGATGGATGAAATGAATATTTTGCGCAGACAGGCAGCTCACCTGCACACACTGAACGTCGCCCACAACCCTTGGCAGAAGGTCAGTCCACATAACAGAAGCAGTATGACTCTGTAAATACCGCCATTTAATGCCAATTACTATGAAAGGATTGGTAATTCCAAGGTGGGAACCCAGATCTATTGTCTCCCATGCAGAGTGACAACCCTGGCAGCAGACTGCGTCTCTGTTTTTAGCTTACTAATCCTAAAATACCATGCCTGATGAAGAGACCTGAGTAGTCTGGAAAGCTTGCTATTATTACCATCTTTTCAGTTAGCCATTAAAAGGTATCAACCACTGAGGACTAGTGTTGAGCGGACCCGAACTGTAAAAATCCGGATCCGCACAGTTTCAGCGTCCGATCCGGGTCTGACTCGGACGCGGGAATCCGGCTGCACGATCCGGATCCGTTTTTTTTTCTCTCTTTCTCTTTCTCTCTCTCTCTCTCCTCTCATTCACATAGATGGGTCCGGATTCCGGATCGGATCCGGACTTCTTTTCCAACCCATGACGGATCCGCCGGACCCAAATTATTAGAAGTCCGCTCAACTCTACTGAGGACTTCAGTTCTTTTAAAGAATTTTTGGTCCTAAAATAGGATGGAGAAGTACCTACGCAGGTCGGTTGCCAATGCAAGAAATACTTTTTTTTTTTTTGCCATTAACCCCTTATCGACCCATGACGTACTGGGTACCTGCGGCCATTAACCCCTTACATTTCGCTGCCAAAATCTGGCAGCGATATGTATATGGGCGCCGCCATGACAGTCACTTACCCCGCCCCCACTGGAAGTCACGTTACATGATCACTTGACTTTCGGTGGTTGCCATGGTAGCACAGGGTCATGTGATGACGCCTGTAGCTATCATGACTCACTTCACTCTTCCAGCCGGCATTGAAAGTAAAGCAGCAAATCTGCAGTTCTCAGCTCGGTAGCTGAGATCTACAGATAGTGCAGAGCGATCGGATTGCTGATCGCTATAGCCCCCTAGAGGGACTAGTAAAATAAAAAAAAAAAGTAAAAAAAAAAGTTTTAAAAAATGAAAAAAAAATAAAAAAACCTAAAAGTTCAAATCACCCCCCTTTCACCCCATTGAAAATTAAAGGGTTAAAAAAATTAAAAATACACACATATCTGGTATCGCCGAGTTCAGAAATGCCCGATCTATCAAAATATAAAATCAATGAATCTGATCAGTAAACGGCGTAGCGGCACAAAAATTAATAAACAAAAACGCAAAAACGGAAAGTGCCCGGGGGCTGAAGGGGTTAAAGAAGCCATTATTGGTACACAGATTTTTTATTAAATATAAGCAGTAAAATGCTTAATGTAAAAATAATGTACAGTTAGGCTATTATCGCTCCCTGAGTATTTGGTGCAGAAATTTTCTGAATCTTCTGGCACAAAAACACACCAATAACGAAGTGCGTTTTTGTGCTATGCGTTTTTCATAATGAAGTCAATGGGTGGAAAGGTTGAAAAACGTAGGCAAAAATGCACCAAAAATTTATATTCTAAGGCTATGTGCGCACTTAGCGTTTTTACATGCGTTTCCGCAGCGTTTTCAGCTGCAGCGTTTTTATGCCAAAATGTCTGCGTTTTGATTTTCAAGCAAAGTCTATGGGATTTTGGGATTTCTTGTGTGCACTATGCATTTATAAATGCAGCGTTTTAGTTGCAGAAAATTTGGCAAAAACTCAGCGTTTAAAGAAGCAGCATGTCAATTGTTTTTGCCATTTTGGCTGCGTTTTGCTAACATTGCAGTCAATGAGAAGTTGCAAAACTTCAAAATTCTAGCGTTTAACATGCTTTTTTGATGCAGAAAGCATGCTTTTTGGATCAATTAAATGAATGCGTTTTTGCCAAAATATTAATGGCATGATATGTCCCTTTACACACACACATAGTCCGACAATTAAATGTATGAAAATCAATAAATAAATAAATGTAATTTTATGCATAAATATTAGCACACAGTTATCATTTTATTAAAATAAGCCATTTTTGGTATGATTTTAATATTGACATTTGTTATCTTTTTTTTTCCTTTTTTTTTATAGTGTTCGTATTATTTAACATTGTATTTGTAGTCAAAAGACATCTGATTTTAATCTGTGAAAAAGCATGTAAAACGCGGTAAAAACGCAAGCGTATTTATAGTGTTTTTGTAGTCAAAACCAAATTTGACAAAAAAATATTTCTGCCAGAGGATGCGTTTACAACTGCAACTACCTCGACGCAAAGTGCGCACATAGTCTAACTCTCACTGTTAAAATTAACCTATCCTTAAAGTTATAGACTGTTCATGTCTTTGTCAGTGGGCATAATACAGATAATAAGCTGCACACTAACCACTATAAAAATATAAACATGAAAAATGGTAAAGCATTACTGCTATAGGGATACTATGAACAATGAAAAATACATTTAGCGATCTGGAAAAAATGAATATATGAAAATGGTATTGCAAAACTGCTATTAATTTTTTGAAAGTAGTAGAGATATTTAGCAAATGTATTGATCAATGGAAATAAGCTCGAACACCATTGACAAGGTAATCTCTAATTTTTCGGGAACCTAACCTTAATGCCTCCATGTGCTATTAAAAATCCGCAGATATGGGCAGATAGGCTCCTGGTTATATAGGATCATGAATAGTCTGGTAATAGGGCGGGGTTCTGGATTCTAATTTTTCTGAATAGCATGCAGTTTCTTCTGATTAAGAACCCAGAACTCCGCCCTATTACCAGACTCTATTCATGATCCTATATAGCCAGGAGCTTATCTGCCCATACCTTCAGATTTTTAATAGCACATGGCGGCATTAAGGTTAGGTTCCCGAAAAATTAGAGATTACCTTGTCGTTGTTTTTTGGGCTCACTTGCATTGATCAATATATTTGCTAAATATCTCTACTACTTTCAAATATTCATAGCAGTTATTGCAATACCATTTTCATATATTCATTTTTTTTCCAGTTAGCTAAATGTATTTTTCATTGTTCATAGTATCCCTACAGCAGTAATGCTTTGCCATTTTTCTTGTTTATATTTTTATAGTGGTTAGTGTGCAGCTTATTATTTGTATTACAGTCATGTATTTTTAGGCTAGCAGGCAACGGTGAAAAAGAAGAAGTTGGACCCAGCACCGATTCCAAAAATACATTAAAAATAAGATTTCTTTATTAATACATGATTAAAAGTTTATATGAAGACCAATGATGAAAAATATAGAACATAGAACTTAACGCGTTTCGGACTCAGTGCTGGGTCCAACTTCTTCTTTTTCACCGTTGCCTGCTAGCTGGTTTGGACTCACCAGCGGACCACGAGCATCCCCTGGATCTTACGGCTTTGGGTGCCAGGTGAGCTGAAAAACCCCATTTTTAGGCTAGCACCTAACACATAGGTGTTCCAGTCAGTCTTTTTTTCTGATTTGTCAGGGGGCAAACTTACAAAATCAGCAAGGGATCAAATAATTATTTCCTTCACTGTATATGGGATTTATAGACATGTCATACCCCCTGTGCTTTTTCTTTTTTTCTTTGTCGCTCCATTGGGAGACCCAGACAATTGGGTGTATAGCTTCTGCCTCCGGAGGCCACACAAAGTATTACACTTTAAAAAGTGTAACCCCTCCCCTCTGCCTATACACCCTCCCGTGCATCACGGGCTCCTCAGTTTTATGCTTTGTGTGGAAGGAGGCACACATCCACTCATGCATTCTCATTTTAGTTAATCGGTTGGAAGAAAAGTGGGCCCCCACGGGGCCCCCGGCATGTTCCCTTCTCACCCCACTACGTCGGCGGTGCTGTTAAGGTTGAGGTACCCATTGCGGGTACAAAGGCCGGAGCCTCATGCCGTCTCCTTCACCATCCCTTAGCGGCTCTGGGAGAAGTGGGATCCTGAGCGGTCATCCATTCACTGGGACCGTGCTCCCTCCGCAGCCCCTGTGGGAATCTGTCGGACAGGAGTCTATTTATCCTCAGGGACCGGGCCCTGCATCACTAAGGTACTCTGTGTCCCCATGGGGGATGTGCATGGAGCGCCTTCATCCCGGACGCTGCAGCAGCTGCTTATTTGTGACGGCCGGCGGACTTCCGCGCCGACCGCGCCTGCTTGTCGGCCGCAGTCTTAAATTTAGTCCCCGGCTTTAATTGCGGCCTAGTAGCAAAACTCCCGCCCCCGGGCCTGTCTATCAGGGGTAAGGGCGGAACTGCCGACCTGACGTCGGATGTGAGGGCCGGAGCATCCTGTATGTTTCCTCCCCCCTCACTGATCACTGTGGGGACTCCAGATTCCCGCACTTTTCTAGCGCCGCCCACGGCCCCACTCCTCCCCAGAGAGCTCCGGCAGCCATTTTTTTGGCATTCTGCCAGTGGAGGATTTCCAGGAAAGAGCTCTGCAACACTGGGAGACCTAAGGCAGGGAATCTGGAGGACACACGCTCCGCTTTTTAGCGGTCGGTAAGCCACACCGGTCACCCGGTGCTGGTCCCCTTAGGGTGCCGGAATAGATACTATATATTTATATATTTCTGTTCGGTCGGGCTGTATACCCTTTCCCATATACCCTCAGTGATCACTCTCCTAGGAGACAACAGCATGTCGTCCACAAGGAGCAAGGGTGCCAAGGCACAGGGTTATTTTGCGACCTGTACCTCTTGTGCGGCTAAGTTACCTGCGGGTTCCACCTACCCTCACTGTGAGCAATGCTCAACCCCTGTTTTGCTTGCTCAGCCGGAGCCTCGGTCACTAGTGGGCCCCTCGGCTCAGGCAGACCCCACTGCCCCCCCTGTCCAGGCGGCAGGGACAGAGTTTGCCGTTTTTGCTGAAAAACTCTCTGAGTCACTCTCACAATCCATGGCTCAGTCTATGGACAAATGGTCTTCCAAGCTGCTTGAAGCTTTGCAGTCCAGACCGGTCCTTACACAGGCCCCGGGCCCTGTTGGATCGTCGCCTCCAGGCCCCTCTAAGTCCGCGCCGCAGCGCGTTCCCAGGGGGGGCCCTAGGTCTCACGTGGAGGACTCCTGCCCGGACCACAGTCCCAGACCGGCTAAGCGGGCCCGCTGGGAATCTTTCCCGACTTCTTCACGCTGCTCGGGTTCCCAGCTTGAGGACTCTCTGGAGGATGAGGCGGACGTCGCAGCTCAGGGCTCTGACCCTGACGTTGCTCTCAATCTTGATACACCTGAAGGGGACGCCATAGTAAATGACCTTATCTCGTCAATCAACCAGGTGTTAGATATATCTCCCCCGCCGCCACCTGTAGGGGAGTCGACTTCTCAGCAGGAGAAACACCAGTTTCGGTTCCCCAAACGTACACGGAGTGCGTTTTTCGATCACTCTAACTTCAGAGATGCTGTCCAGAAGCCCAGAGCGGTTCCGGACAAGCGCTTTACTAAGCGCCTTACTGACACACGTTACCCCTTCCCCTCTGACGTAGTTAAGGGTTGGGCTCAATGTCCCAAGGTGGATCCCCCAGTCTCTAGATTGGCGGCTAGATCTGTGGTATCGGTTGCAGATGGCTCATCGCTAAAGGATGCCACTGACAGGCAGATAGAGCTCCTGGTGAAATCCATCTATGAAGCCACGGGCGCGTCTTTTGCCCCGGCTTTTGCAGCCGTGTGGGCACTCCAAGCTATCTCAGCTTGTCTGGCTGAGATTAATGCGGTCACACGTAATTCTGCTCCGCAGGTTGCGTCTTTGACTTCTCAGGCGTCAGCTTTTTCTTCCTACGCCATGAACGCAGTTCTAGACTCGGCTAGCCGTACAGCGGTGGCATCCGCTAACTCTGTGGCAGTCCGCAGGGCCATGTGGCTGCGCGAATGGAAGGCAGACTCGGCTTCCAAGAGGTTCTTAACCGGTTTGCCGTTTTCTGGCGACCGCTTGTTTGGCGAACGATTGGATGAGATTATTAAGGAATCCAAGGGAAAGGACTCCTCCTTACCCCAGTCCAAACCGAAGAGACCTCAGCAACGGAAAATACAATCGAGGTTTCGGTCCTTTCGTCCCTCCGCCAAGCCTCAATCCTCTTCGTCCAGCAGGCCGGAGAAAGGCCAGAGGAACTCCTATGTGTGGCGGGCGAAGTCACGCCCCCAAAAACCCGCCGGAGGCAATGCCTCCAAGGCGGCCTCTTCATGACTCTCGGCATCCCCGAACCGCATCCTCGGTCGGTGGCAGGCTCTCCCGCTTTTGTGACGCCTGGTGGCCACATGTTCAAGACCGATGGGTGAGAGACATTCTGTCTCACGGTTACAGGATAGAGTTCAGCTCTCGTCCTCCTACTCGTTTCTTCAGAACCTCTCCGCCCCCCGAGCGAGCCGATGCACTTTCTCAGGCAGTGGACGCTCTGAAGACAGAAGGAGTTGTGATCCCTGTTCCTCCCCAGGAACATGGTCGCGGCTTTTACTCCAACTTGTTTGTGGTGCCAAAGAAGGACGGCTCGTTCCGTCCCGTTCTGGACCTCAAACTGCTCAACAGACATGTGAGCACCAGACGGTTTCGGATGGAATCTCTCCGCTCGGTCATCGCTTCGATGTCACAAGGAGACTTCCTAGCATCGATCGACATCAAGGATGCTTATCTCCATGTGCCGATCGCATCCGAACATCAACGCTTTTTGAGTTTCGCCATCGGGGACGAACACCTTCAGTTTGTGGCATTGCCTTTCGGCCTGGCGACAGCCCCACGGGTGTTCACCAAGGTCATGGCATCTGTTGTGGCGGTCCTACACTCTCAGGGCCATTCGGTGATTCCCTACTTAGACGATCTTCTGGTCAGGGCACCCTCTCAGATGGCGTGTCAAAACAGTCTTTCCGTCGCTCTGGCGACTCTCCAGCAGTTCGGGTGGATCATCAACTTCCCAAAATCCAAGTTGACACCGACCCAATCACTGACGTACCTTGGGATGGAGTTTCATACTCAGTGAGCGGTAGTCATGCTACCGCTGGACAAACAGCTTTCGCTGCAGGCAGGGGTGCAATCTCTTCTTCGGGGTCAGTCACACCCCTTGAGGCGCCTCATGCACTTCCTAGGGAAGATGGTGGCAGCGATGGAGGCAGTGCCCTTCGCGCAATTCCATCTGCGGCCACTCCAGTGGGACATTCTCCGCAAATGGGACAGGAGGTCGACTTCCCTCGACAGGAACGTCTCTCTTTCCCTTGCAACCAAGACATCACTTCAGTGGTGGCTCCTTCCCAACTCTCTGTCGCAGGGAAAATCCTTCCTACCCCCAACCTGGGCTGTGGTCACCACGGACGCGAGCCTGTCAGGGTGGGGGGCGGTTTTTCTCCACCACAGGGCTCAGGGAACCTGGACTCCGATAGAGTCATCCCTTCAGATCAATATTCTGGAGATAAGGGCAGTGTATCTAGCCCTATTGGCCTTTCATCGGTGGCTGGAGGGCAGGCAGATCTGGATCCAGTCGGACAACGCCACTGCCGTCGCATACATCAACCACCAAGGCGGCACTCGCAGTCGTCAAGCCTTCCAGGAAGTCCGACGGATTCTGCAGTGGGTGGAAGCCACAGCTTCCACCATCTCCGCAGTTCACATCCCGGGCGTAGAAAACTGGGAAGCAGATTTTCTCAGTCGTCAGGGCATGGACGCGGGGGAATGGTCTCTTCACCCAGACGTGTTTCGAGAGATCTGTCGCCGCTGGGGAACGCCGGACGTCGATCTCATGGCGTCACGGCACAACAACAAAGTCCCGGCATTCATGGCCCGGTCTCAAGATCACAGAGCTCTGGCGGCGGACGCATTAGTTCAGGATTGGTCGCAGTTTCGACTGCCTTATGTATTTCCTCCTCTGGCGATGCTGCCCAGAGTGCTGCGCAAAATCAGGTCCGACTGTCGTCGCGCCATTCTCGTCGCCCCAGATTGGCCGAGGCGGTCATGGTACCCGGATCTGTGGCATCTCACGGTGGGTCAACCGTGGGCGCTCCCAGACCGCCCAGACTTGCTATCACAAGGGCCGTTTTTCCATCTGAATTCTGTGGCCCTCAACCTGACTGTGTGGCCATTGAGTCCTGGCTCCTAGCGTCCTCAGGGTTATCTCAAGATGTCATTGCCACCATGAGACAGGCCAGGAAACCAACGTCCGCCAAGATCTATCACAGGTCTTGGAGGATCTTCTTATCCTGGTGCTCTGATAAGGGTTTTACTCCCTGGCCTTTTGCCTTACCCACTTTTCTTTCATTCCTTCAATCCGGAATGGACAAGGGGTTGTCTCTCGGCTCTCTCAAGGGACAAGTATCGGCGCTATCCGTATTTTTTCAAAAGCGTCTAGCCAGGCTTCCGCAGGTCCGCACGTTCCTGCAGGGAGTTTGCCACATAGTCCCACCTTACAAGCGTCCGCTGGAACCCTGGGACCTTAACAGGGTGCTAACGGCTCTTCAGAAACCACCTTTCGAGCCGCTGCGGGATGTCTCTTTATCACGTCTTTCGCAGAAGGTGGCATTTCTAGTGGCAGTTACATCACTCCGTAGAGTGTCGGAGCTGGCAGCGCTGTCATGCAAAGCCCCCTTCCTGGTTTTTCACCAGGATAAGGTGGTTCTGCGTCCTGTTCCGGAATTTCTCCCTAAGGTGGTATCTCCTTTTCATCTCAATCAGGATATCTCCTTACCTTCATTTTGCCCTAATCCAATTCACCAATGTGAAAAGGATTTGCACTCCTTAGATCTAGTGAGAGCACTCCGACACTACGTGTCTCGCACGGCGCCCCTGCGTCGTTCAGATGCGCTCTTTGTCCTTGTCGCTGGCCAGCGTAAGGGTTCGCAGGCTTCCAAGTCAACCTTGACTCGGTGGATCAAGGAACCGATTCTTGAAGCCTACCGTTCTTCTGGGCTTCCGCTTCCTTTGGGGCTGAAAGCCCATTCTACCAGAGCCGTGGGTGCGTCCTGGGCATTGCGGCACCGGGCTACGGCTCAGCAGGTGTGTCAGGCAGCTACGTGGTCTAGTCTGCACACTTTCACGAAACACTATCAGGTGCATACCTATGCTTCGGCAGACGCCAGTCTAGGTAGGCGAGTCCTTCAGGCGGCGGTTGCCCACCTGTAAGAGGGGGTCGTTTTCTGCTCTTTTTATCGAGGTATTCTTTTACCCACCCAGGGACTGCTTTTGGACGTCCCAATTGTCTGGGTCTCCCAATGGAGCGACAAAGAAGAAGGGAATTTTGTTTACTTACCGTAAATTCCTTTTCTTCTAGCTCCTATTGGGAGACCCAGCACCCGCCCCTGTGCCCTTCGGGCTGTTTGTTCTTTTGTGTACACATGTTGTTCATGTTGAATTGTTCTTTTGGTTCATGGTTTTCAGTTCTCCGAACATCCTTCAGATTGAATTTACCTTAGACCAATTTATAAGTTTCCTCCTTCCTGCTTTTGCACCAAAACTGAGGAGCCCGTGATGCACGGGAGGGTGTATAGGCAGAGGGGAGGGGTTACACTTTTTAAAGTGTAATACTTTGTGTGGCCTCCGGAGGCAGAAGCTATACACCCAATTGTCTGGGTCTCCCAATAGGAGCTAGAAGAAAAGGAATTTACGGTAAGTAAACAAAATTCCCTTCTTTTTTAATCCTGTGTAAACTGACCTGTGGTGCGTAACACCACAAGTTTTATCGAGCTTTATGTGCGGATTTTCCCAATAGAATCGTATTAGATGCTAAAATACTGCAGGTAAAAAAAAAAAAATGCATGTAATCCGCACGTGACTTTCAATAAAGTTTTGGCAGAGTCAAATATAAAAAAATGAATAGAGAAAAAAAAAAAAAGGCCATAAAAAAAAAAAATGTAAGTGACCTAATTTACCTAATAAGTCAGACATTTTGCATTATGAAAACCTCCCGAAATACTGATTGTGGGAACATATCATCAGGGATGGCCAAGCCTTCCTTCTATTACAAGGACAGACATTTCTATGAATGGCTGCCGTATACTACTGTATTTTTCCCTAGAGGTGAAATCCCTGGCCGGCCACAGGTTTTTTTGCTTTTTTTTTTTCTTCTAGTGGCTATGTGCCCGGAGCCATTTCTGAAGATATAAGGTCTTTAAATAATATGTAGACTAATGTGTTATCCATACACACATTATGGTCCAGAACTCCTTACATATAGTGCAGAGCTCGTGCAGACATCCCCCTTTGCCCTTATTAGTTTTATTATACTAAATGCTACTTGTAATTACGCCTGCTTCCGACAGCGCTCTAACAATCCCCCATTACAGCCGACGCCGTAATGTTACTTACATGTAACAGCAATCACAGCAGATCATAATTGCTTTATCTTTATGTCCCAGTTGATGGATCAGTATTTTTTATTTCATTGTTATACCTGTTCAATAAGAAAGACCTTTTATTGGTCATCAAACAGAAACGCAATTACTCGGTTTCACCTCCACTGCAGCCGTCACACAAATGTCGCGTATTTTAAAGTCTAATGGCCCAGGACATTTTTTTTTTTCTTGTTACAATCTTCATTATGAGCTCTTCTGCCATCCGTATTGTACAAAATCCAAAGATTGAACGTCAGAAAAGAAAATCTTTCTTTCTTCTGACTTTAATAAGGATGTCATCATTTAGCGGAGAGTAACAATTGCGGTAACCCCTTTCAGGAGTTTTGAATGAAGCGTCTTGAATACATGACCTAGTTTCTTAAAGCCCCCGAGAGGCAGCACAATGTGATATTGCTTCTGTGCTTATGTGTAATAAACATTCTCATTATGTTCACTTAACTGCGAGACCATCACAAAGTACAATAAAAAGTTACATATGATAGAAGTCATTAGCTGACATGGTTGTCCTTTTCCCAGCCGGCGTTAGTGCGTATGGCAGCGATTGGAAGATTGAAGTTTCTGACTCATTTAGATGAAGTGCTGGTCACCAAAGAAGAGTTTTCTCAATCATCCAAATTTTCGTCTGGGGACCAAATTACACAGGTCACATCTTATGTCTCATGGAATAAACTGTTTCTGTTTCATTAATGTCTTGGTTATTAAAGGAAAACTTAAAATGTTAAGAGCTGTGAAAATTGTTAGTCTTGGATGAATGTTCTTTTCTCCCCCAAAAAATTAGTACCTACTGTAAAATCTTATCTCTTAGCCTTGGGAGGGACACAGGAACCATGGGTGTTGGCTGCTGCCACCAGGAGACTGATACTAGGATACCACAAAAGTCGTCTCTTCCTCCTCAGACTGCACTCACTTACTAGTACCAAGCTAACACCAGATAGTGTAAAAGCAGTAGGAGAAACCTAACACACAAGACTAAGGAAAAACAAAAACTAAAGAAAACTCCAGAAGCACACACTTCACACAGTGAGGGCAACCAGGGAGGGAATTGTCACCCAATGAAGGGTTCAAGAGAGATTTTTTGATGGGTACTAAAAATTCTCTTTTCGTGGGCACTTCAACGGAGGACACAGGAACCACGAGTCATCCTAAATTAGTCTCTTAGGGTGGTTGGAAAAGAAGAAGCCAGAAACAAGACCTCAGGTGAGTACTAAGAAACTGCCATCTACACTAAATTTCTGTTAAGACTCGCTGCCCCAGAGGCAAAAGGTATGCACTCAGAATAACACGCAGAATGTGCATGTGAATAGAAGGCCATGTAGCGGACTTGTAGACTTGAAGTTTTGATGCTGACCATTACATATCAGCAGGATGACCCCCACACACACACCTATGCAGAGTGGGTCATGGCCCTGATGCCTTTGAGGCTTGCCGACCCCCGTTGAAAACCCTCCAGGATGTCAAATAAGCTATCTGAATGCCTGAAGACAGCAGTGATAGACACAAGTGATGGGTGGCTCTAATGTCATCCAATTTGTGGAGCGATTTCTCTCGGAGATGAGCTGGGGAAGAACAAATAGAATGCAGAACTATCTCCTTGTTGAGGGGAAAGAAAGCGATCACCTAGGGTAGAAAAGAAGACAGCGGTCACAAGACCACCCTGTCACTGTTGAGAATGAGAAAGGATGAGCGGCACAAATGTGGTCTCAGCCATCTGAGACCCTTCTGATGGGTATGCCTGTTATGAAGAAGGCCACTTTCCAAGAGATGAGCTACAGGAGAGACTTACTGGCAAGACTCAAAAGTGGTATACTGCAGAGCCTCCAGCTACAGGTTGACATCGGATGAGGACACAGGCGGTTTGTAAGAGTGTGCGATACCATGGAGATAGGTGTTAACTTAAGGCTTTGAGACCAGTCTCTCCTGGAAAAGAATGGACAGGGCAGATACTTGGAACATGACAAGGCAGCTAGTACTGCGCTGGGCAGAGGGAAATTTGATTTGCACTTGCAAGCAATGCATGGAAAAGAAGTGATTTGGGAAGGCTGACCTGGCTGGTGAGTGCTTTTGTTCTGTTTAGCCTGACACGACAGAACAATAGAAAAGAGCAGAGGAAAGAAAGATTTGGAGACAAATGGTGGTAGAAGTGGTCTGGAGCAGGAGGAGACTAGTGTCTGTGCCCTTGTTGGACACGGCCCGCCAGGTTCTAAAGAGTGCAGTACAGCGAGGAGCTGGGTTGGTGAGGAGAAGTGGGCGACCGTGTCTCTGGTGGATCTGATTCTTCTGCTGTGCTGTAGAAAAGATGACCGCTCCAGGCAGGGAAAAGAATAATTTGGAGAAAAGGGGGTGGAAAGGGAGCACAATGAAAGATTAGAGAGCTGACATGTCCAGCTGGGGCTTGTAGTGGATCAGGTGTAGTAGGCTGCAGAGGTCTAGGGCTACTGACGTGCCTGCACTCTCGCTTAAGAGAGGAGAACTGGAAAGGGCACCAAGTGTCACAAGTGGGCTAAGCAAGAAGAAATGGCAATGCTTGCATGTAGGGAGTGAATAACCTGGAGCACGGGAGACTGAGGGTCGAGGTGGAAAAATACCTGTGTGCCGTGAAGCTTGACACTGTGGCTGCTTAACATCTACACTTGATATAGGTGTCACGCTCTGGGGGTGAGCAGAAGTATAAAGCAAGGACTGACCGCCTGATTGATAAAGCCTCTAATGCAGGTGACATATTCCTGCTGTCAGAAACAGTATGACTAATTGACACTGTTCCCTCTATCCGCAGTAGGGTAATGAAATGGCTGCTCTATTTCCCAGCCTAAAAAGGAAAGTAACGTGGTTAACATGAATAACCTAAACTAGGTAGAAAGATCTGAGATCCCAGATTTGTTTCTGCCTCCTACATGATACTGATCTAAACTAGTGTTGGGTATGTGCCAGTTTGTGTGGATAGCCTGCGGAGGAGGAGCAGAATTTTTTGCTATTTTATTGTTAGCTTCCTTCTGACATCAGTCAACGCCCATGGTTCCTGTGTCCCCAAACGAAGCACCCGATAGTCAAGAAATTTGTCTCTTTTGTGCTATTGATAGGTACAGTATATCACAAAAGTGAACACACCTCTCACATTGTTTAACAGTTTATTATATCTTTTCATGGGACAAAACTTAAAATCTGACACTGATACAATGTATATGTAAATAGGGTTTAGGTCTGGAGGTGCTTGACTAGTCCAGCACCTTTACCCACAGTTTCTTTAGCAAGGCAATGGTCATCTTGGTGTGTTGAGGTCGTTCTGTTGTAATACAAAAGGAGGGGATCATGCTCTGCTTCAGTATGTGTCACAGTACATGATGGCATTAATGGTTCCCTCAATGAACTGTAGCTCCCCACAGCCAGAAGCTCTCATGCAGCCTCAAACCATGACACTCCCACCACCATGCTTGACTGTAGGCAGGACACACTTGTCTTTGTCCTTATCACCTGGTTGCCACCACCCACGCTTGACACCATCTGAACCAAATAAGTTTATATTGGTTTCATCAGATCACAGGATCTGGTTCCAGTAATCCACATACTTAGTCTGCTTGTCTTCAGCATATTGTTTGTGAGCTTTCTTATGAATCATATTTAGAAGAGACTTCCTTCTGGGCTGACAGCCATGCAAACCAATTTGATGCGTATGGTCTGTGCACTGACAGGTGGATCCTCCCACCCCTGTAACCTCTGCAGCAATGCTGGCAGCACTCATACATCTATTTTGAAAAGACGACCTCTGGATATGATGCTGAGCACGTGCACTCAGCTTCTTTGGTCAACCATGGCGAGGTCTGTTCTGTGTTGAACTTGTCTTGATAAACTGCTGTATGGTCTTGGCCACCATGCCACAGCTTAGTATCAAGGTGTTGGCAATCTTCTTATAGCCTCGGCCATCTTTACATAGAGCAACAATTCTTGTTTTTCAGATCCTCAGAGAATTCTTTGCCATGAGGAGCCATGTTGAACTTCCAGTGACCAGTATGAGAGCGTGTGTGAGCAATAACACCAAATGTAACACCCCTGCCCCCCATCCACACCTGAGACCTTGTAACACTAATGAGTCACATGACACCGGGGAGGGAAAATGGCTAATTGGGCACAATTTAGCCATTTTCACTTAGGGGTGTACTCACTTTTGTTGACAGCCGTTTAGACATTAAGGGCTGTGTGTTGAGTTATTTAGAGGGCACTGAATTTAAAGTTATACAACCTGCACACTGACACTGTACATTGTATCAAAGTGTCAGATCTTCAGCTATGTCCCATGAAACGATATAATAGTTACAAAATAACGTGAGAGGTGTACTTACATTTGTGATATACTGCAGCTACCTTTTGGACAAGAAGGCTATAAGTTATCACCTATCCTGTGGAAAACCCCTTTAAGGCTACTTTCACACATCCGGTTTGAGCACTGCGGCTCAATCCGGCTGTGCAAGCTATGCAACGGATGCGGCAAAAACACCGCATCCTTTGAATAAGTTTTTACATGCGGCCCGTCCGTTTTTTTCCGGTTGCGGCATGCTACTGAGCATGCGCAGTGGAAGAAACCGCATGCGGCGGCCGGATGCGTTTTTTTTTGCATCGCGCCGCATCCGGCGTCCATAGGTATGCATTGAAAAATGCGCCGCAGCGGCCGGATGCGGCGCGATGCGTTTTTTTTTGCCAGAGCAAAAAACGTTGCAGGCAACGTTTCATCCGGCCGCGGCATCGGCTAAATCTGCCGCATGCGGCAAAAACCGGACCGACCGCAAGCCCATGCGGCAACAATACGGCACTAATGTAAGTCTATGCAAAAAAAAAACGCAACCGGCGGCAAAAAAAACGGTTGCGGTTTTTCTGCAGAGTGCCGTATTGTGCCTCAGAGCAAATACCGGATGTGTGAAAGTAGCCTATGACTGCAAATATTGAGTCATCTCCATAAGAACTGTTTTGCACCCAAATCTAGGACTATTGAAGTTTAGTCATCTTCTAATGTGATATCACTAGGACCTCTTCTTAGACAGTTTCTGATCCTCAGAATAAAGGTTCTTTTTTGTCGTACCTGACCACATGCTGTGCAGAAAATTGCTGTGCCCCAAGAGCACCACTATGCAGGGAAAATGGAGAAGGAGATTTGTGTTACACCAGCGATGTGTCACCTTCATTCTCAGGATCTTTAGGGGCTGTAGAGAACAGACCCTCCCCCATCGGTCGCCACTAGGATTTGCCATTACTTTAGAAGATGAGAAATCCTTTGTTCTTTATATATCACATTGTATACAGCACAGATACAGAAATATATATAGAGCTCATCTATCTCTGTTATATTGCATCTGCCAGATGAGATTTTCTGTGCGGATGACCTCAAGTGGGACCTGTCGGAGAGGACACTGAAGGGTAGATGTGGTGTTTCTGCTCAGTTGAGGTTGTGAATGACACTCTGAGGCATTGTGGATGAAAATCGGTAATTGTAGTTGACCGTCAAGGGCACGTTGACTATATTTTAGGGGCTGCACTATGGCTGACAATGTATGGAGGGCTAACTACCTGTGTTTCTCCAAAAATAAGACCGGGTCTTATATTATTTTTTGCTTATTTTCAGGGGATGTGTTGTTTTTTTTTTTTTTTCATGAACAGCAATTCACATTTATACTTGAACAAAAAAAATTAAATTTATTCAAATATTATCATATTGCATTCTGGAACATCAACATAACTATCAAAACTCTGCGTGTAAAACGTGTATATCTATATATCATCTATCGATACACATACCATCCTGCCTCTTCTTCTGCTTTAGACTCCTGCAATTAAAAGACCTTTGGTCATATGACGTGATGTCACAATGGTCCTTAAACAGTCTTATCAGGATATAAATGCTGGGGCCCCTAGGAGAATGGGGACCCTGTGAAACTTCCCAGTTTGCTCTCCTTTCTCCCTAATGCCAGTCTGTCTCCTGTTCAGTTATTTTAGACCCCTGCAATTAAGAGACCTTTGGTCACTTGACTGTGAAGTCATCAAAAGCCTTTAAACGATCATAACCTCGGTATACAAATGTTGGGGTCCTTAAGAGAGTGGGGGGCCCTGAGAAATTGTACTGTTTGACTGCCCCTAACGCTGGCGCTGACTGTGTGACGCCCTCGCCTATCAGGTCGTCACAGGCCTCCTCCTTGGCTATGGGTCCCCAACTACATGGTGTTGCCTACATCAGCCAATTAAAGTCCTAGGTACACTCTGCACCACACCCACCAGACACACCAGTGGACGGCCTGAGTGGAATAGGGTCGACCACTTGGGGGGTTGGTAAGGGGAGGTCAGGAGTGTAAGGAGTAGGTCAGTCAGTGAGTGGAGTTCGAGAGAGAAGGTTGAGGAGGTTAGGACATGGGCTCCTTGGAAACGACTAGGTGGCAGTCTGTGGTCTGGGCCTAGTAGGAGCTGTACCCCCGGCCGCAGGGGATCGTGACAAGGGGCACGGAAGTGTCAAGGAGGACAGCCGCCGGCCTTGTACAATCACCGAGCTGAGACCAGGGCACGACGGGGTACATGGACCCTAGGTCAGGCAGTAGCTTCAGGCAACCTGACAATTTACCCGACGAGAACGGAGCCTTCAAGATCCGCTCTCCACCCGCACCAAAATCGGGGTACTAGCGCAACGAGGGGATAGGACTCTCCACTAAAACGGTCCAGGAAATCCCAAGCGTGAACCGTGAGAGCAAGTTCCCACAGTTAGCCACACTGGGGAGCGGGACCCAATTAGTTTTATGCTACCAGGGCCAACCAAGACGCAAACTAAGTGCCAGGGAGAAGGTCACAGATCATCAGGCAACACCATCGGGGACGGGACCCAAACAAGCTCCCCTCAGCAGCAGCGGTGTCCAGAACTTTGGTTTATCCAGTTGACGGTGTCAGCTTTATGGACTATGTGAGTATGAAAGTCTCCCCCTTCACTCTTCACGGCACCCCTCGAACCCCATCACCGAGTCCCCGGGGCATCTTCCTAGCCGTGGAGGGTTCTAACACCTGGCTGCCCCATTCCATCATCCCTGGGTACTCCCAACTGCAGCGGTGTTACTCCAAATTACCACATACCACGGGTGGCGTCACGAACTTTCACACAACCCCCTGTAAATACCCCCTTCATTTGAGTGGCCGCACGACCCCCGGGTCTGGACGCCCCTCGAGCCACCGCGGATCCGGATCCGAGCAGCCCGGGCTGCTGACACGGGGGCGGCACAACTGTAGCTAGGGCTTATATTTCAAGCATACCCCAAAAATCTTGTAAAATCATGCTATGGCTTATTTTTGGAGTAGGTTTTATTTTTGGGGAAACATGGAATACGTATATAGTATGGACTGTATATTGAGTGTGACTATTCATCATACCAAATAGTTCAGTAATGCCATAAGTATTGTTATTTTTGCCGTTTTGCAGGCATCTCTTCAGATGAGCGCAAGAACAGATAATGTTAAACCACGTTGCCTCAGTCTACTACCTTCTGCTCAGATCATTGCTCAAATTAGCAAGAACTGCCTGGATCCATATGCTGAAATTAATAACAGCTGGTATCATATGGTAAGAAAAACATTACCATGCAGGGACTATATTGTATGTACTTCCGATTGTAAGATGCAAAAGAAATATTTATGGATAACATTGGCATGAAGGATGCAACATTGCTAAAGGGTCCTAGCCAAAATGTCCCGTGCATGATGCTAGTAGTTTTACTAGTATGTACTAAGTGGGATAGACTTGAAGGAGTATTTATTTCTCTCTCGAACATTGCAGGTCCCCCATATCACGGCCATCATGAACTAGGATGTTGTCCAATCATGTGCTGCACTTTTCATTCACATTTGGGGAGTTACCAAAAAAAGTCAAACAAGCCATCCCAAAAAGATGAATTTGTCAATTATTATTAAGACATAATAACTTACAAATTCCCTAAAAACAAGGGAAAGATCCCATACTAAATACAAAACCTAAGATTTCAGTGACTAGCCCAATAAATTGGAATTGTAGAGGGCACTGAAAAAGAGGGATCGAAACACTGATGGTGAAATACAAAGTTCTTTATCAATAAAAGGGTGAACAAAGCACAGACATTGAGGGCAAAAAGGTGGAATACTTGCGAGATACAGAATAGCACAAAAAACACACACCACCTGACATTAATTAAAGGCTGCAGACCCAAGGTGCCGAGATTACACTTATCAAATAGTCTGGGAGTGAGCCTAAAGGCCCCGTCACACGCTATGATATATCTAACGATATGTCGTTGGGGTCACGGAATTCGTGACGCACATCCGGCAACGTTAGAGATGTGGTAGCGTGTGACACCTCCGAACGACTGTTAATGAGCAAATGAGGCAATGAGGAAGGAAGGAGGTGGGTGGGATATTACATCTCGCTCATCTCCGCCCCTCTGCTTCTATTGGCCGGCCACTGTGTGACGTTGCTGTGACGCCAAACGTCCCTCCCCCTTCAGGAAGAGGATGTTCGCCGCCCACAGTGAGATCGTGAGGGAGGTAAGTACGTTTGACAGGGGTTAACAACATTGTGCGCCACGGGCAACGAATTGCCTGTGACGCACAATTGACGGGGGCGGGTGCGATCGCTCATGCGATCACACGATATATCGTTGCGTGTGATGGGGCCTTTAAGGTGTAACACACAAATGGTTTTGGTTAAACACCCTAGGGATACTCCTCCCATAGGCACATATAGGAAAATCAGCAATTACAGCAATCATTACCTTGAGACATGACGCAAGTAATAACGCAGCAGTCAAGTCAGTGGTGGGGGTGGGGCCTCGACGTGCGTTTCACCAGGCGTGGCTTCAGCTAGGGCTTGTTTTTTTTTTTCTTCCATGAACAACAATAATACATTTTTGCTTCAGTTTACCTTGAAGGTGTATGGCCACCTTCAGCTTGAAGGTGAGTGGCAAACTTCAGCGTGAAGGTGTATGGCCAGCTTTAGGGTTAGTAACCTTAACCCTAACTTACATTCACAATTGCTGGTGCAGTGTCAGTGTCTCTTATGGTAACACTTACTGGCACTCTCAAAACACTTCATGTGGCAGAGCAGTGGCACTCTTCTCTATGGAGCCAGGAGGACGCAGAAGGCGGGAGTCTGGAGCGGGACTCGGGAAAGGTGGTTGTGACATGGCTGCTTCTGCGGGAGCGAGCAGGGTCGGCCTTGAGGTGGGATCCAAGAGGCAGCACTTGGGAGGCAAGAGGTGGGACACTGAAGCAGATGCCAAACCCACAGCATAGCACACTATGGGAGGCGGCACCCAGGAAGCAGCGTTCGGGAGGCGGGACTCTAGAGCAGCAACCAAGCAAACATGATAGCGCAGTAGTAGCCAGGGGGCGGGAACCAGGTGACAACACTCAAGAGGCAGGACTCGGAGCGGGTGAGCAGATTTTACCCTGCCATGGTGGGAGGAAGCGGCAGGACGATTTGGGTACTACATTATGCCTATTCTTGTGCCTCCAGTGTTTGGTTATGTCTCCGTGATGTTAGTGAAATAACCTAGCGTCACGTGACATAAGCTTGCGCTGGAGGCGCTGACTAACTAGGGCTTATTTTTGGAGTAGGGATTATATTTAAAGCCTACTCTAAAAATCAAGCTAGGGCTTATTTTGGGGGGAGGACTTATTTTGTGGATAAACAGGGTAAACAGACTATCAAATGGAGATAAGTATTAAAATGACAGGGACCAGCCATTTAAAGTGACTCTGTCAGCAGTTTTTTGCTGCCTCCTCTGAGAACGGGATAATATAGGGGCAGAGACCCTAATTCCACGGATGTCACTTATTTTGATGGGTGCAGTAGTTGTGATAATCTCTGTTTACTGTGCTGCAGATCTAGCAGAGCTGTGACTTCTGAGCTGTGATGCTCCTCTATGACGGCTGTGGACTAAATCGCTCAGGGTTCTCTGCACTACCGCTGATCTTGATGGGGACTGTCATGGATTTGCATGTCTGATATCAGCTTTTTGGCCTCCTGATGAACCACTCACTTGGGGAAACGCGTCGAGGCAGAGACAGACCTCATCCATTGTAGATGGCTACTGTTTCACATAATGAATGAAGGGATTTGGACATCTGCATAAATGCGACATATGGATCTTGACGGACTGTAACTTCTCCAACGATAATTATACAGCTTTACACTTCCTGTGAAATCTATATCTGATTGGATATATTGTTACGGTCAAAAGATAAGTCCGGTTATATATCTGACCATCATCATAATTACTGTGTCGCTTTGTCCCTACCTGTGTTAAAGGTGCAGTCACACATAACGAGACTGTTACAATCGTTAATGAGATCGTTGGTGATATGTCAGTCATTTTCCTAACGACTTTAGTAACAATGCAGCGACCTGTATAACGATCTCATTGGTTGTTGAGACGTAACGACTCCGACCTCGAAAAGGGGTGTAGTGTTTGACGCTGTAAGCCACGTAGGCGTGCATATGCGTCGCCTTTTCCACACTCCTCCGCTCCGATTGGTGGCCAATACTGCGTTCTGATTAGGCGGCCGGTCTAGAAGGCAACTTGTATCGCTTCATCCTTTGTCCCTTTTTGAGCCTTGCTTTGAGGATAGAACCTGCGACTCCACCCGGATTTATTCGTACTTTGTTCCCGGTTGCTTGCTTACTTTTCGGATCGAAGTTGCATCTGCACCCGGATTCATCCCTCCTTCGTTCCCGAGTGTTTGCTTACTGTTCTCAGCGCCAACCAGTCTGTGCAGAGGGGGCGCGGGAAAGGTGACGCAACTACACGCCTATGTGTCACACTTTAAGTTCTCATCTAGGTCATTAACGAGATCGTTGGTAGGTGTCAAACATACAGATCCATCCTGCCCAGCAGGACTCCGAGCCAAAAATGGCCCAAGACATTCAGCAACGACCGACGATCTCACAGCAGGGAACGGATCGTTGGTACGTGTCAAACATAACGAGATCGCTGGTGAAGTCGTCGTTTCGTCGCAGAAGCTGTGACGTAGCAACGATGTCGTTAGCGATCTCGTTATGTGTGAAGTGGCCTTTACAGTGCTCTATCTAATTCATATCAATTTGTTTGTATTATCACCTTTCTTACCTTGTCCCTGGTATCCAGGGCCAAGGTGTACAGGATGTTGTTATAATATCCTGAGACAAATTAGTACCTGTATTGTCTATATTTTTTCACTAATTGGTGTGACAATCACCCTTGTGTGTTCTATATATCTAATGAATACTGTGTATAACCCCGCCCACACTACTGCTAGGCAGCTATTTGTGTACACTGTATATTGACAGAAAGCTGCTAATTAGTAGTGTGGCGGGGTTAGATAAAGCAGGAGGACTAGGAGGCATGATACACCTAGTCCTGTAGTGATAATATCCTGATAAAACCCTGATTTTATTGGATCAACAACACACAGTCTAGTGAGTGACACATTGCTGAAATCAGGGTCTCTGTCCCTGCATCACACTGCTCTCAGATTACATAGCACAAACCTGCTGACAGATTCACTTTAAGCTAGGTATTTTTAAATAAAACACAACCTATTTTAAATATTTCATATAGAATTGCTGTGAACTTGATAATGATAACCAGTTCTACCCTAACCTACTGTATCCTCACCTATCCCTTGTAGACTGAGCCCTCGCGGGCAGGGACCTCTCTCCTCCTGTACCTGTCTGTATCTTGTATTGTTTATGATTATATTACTTGTCCCTATTATGTATACCCCTTTCACATGTAAAGCGCCATGGAATTGATGGCGCTTTAATAATAATAATAATAATAATAATAATAATAATAATAATAATAATGTAATAGAATAAGTAGAATAGGACAATATAGGATTTGTCATTTCCTTACCAAATAACATTTTTCTCTGTATTTTACTTCTATTCATTTTTTTTCCATTGCACTATACTGAAACGTAAATTGAATTGCTTACAAAATCTAAAAAAAAACAAAGTAGATTTTTTTTTTCTTCCACTTAAATATCTCAGCAACATGGAATGATATAATCTGCAGTCTGAAAACACAGCTCCCGAAGGTAAAAGTTTCGCCAAGCTGCAATATGACTGATCATGTGAAATCATGTAATGTTCCCACAACGAAAGGTTAAGAGCTTGCTTGTCAGGTTTCATTTCATCCAGCCGTACCAAACATGGCTGGGAGTAAGATGTATCTTATGTGATAGCCATAGTGTTCATATCTGCAGATATTAGGAAGGGCACATTTCTAACCCTTCTCGCAGCAACCAGGATTTGTTACTTTTTAACCCGATAAAATCATTTTAAAATACAGAATTTTTCTTTTGAATGAATTCTTTAAATATTTTTTTTATTTCCAGATTACAACAGTGAATTTCGATGGGCAGAATCTTTCCCGAATCACAAATTTAGACCAGCTGGAAAACCTTCGTTGGGCATCTTTCGGTAACAATCATCTAAGAAGAATTGAAGGTCTGGAAAACTGTGTGAATATAGAAGAGCTCTGTCTAGACGGAAACTGCATCACAAAACTGGAAGGTAATCTGCACAAAGGCTTTATGGTCTTGCAACAATGGCCTTAACGGGAGCCAGTAATGTCCAAAAAACGCTATTAACCTGCACATATAGGGGTTAATCTGCAGGTTAGTAGCGTTCAATGCTGTCCGGCCACCTTACTGAAAGCCTGCCTACTGGGAGAAAATAAAATGTATTCTTCCCGAGAGTCGCCGGCTTTCAGTCATAGAAGTATGCATGGAGCTGGTACCGTTAATGCTCTGTCGCCCCAGGCACTTTGATTGACAGCTCACAATGCATAGATGTGATGCAGAGCATGCTGTCAAGCAAAGTGCCGGGGCGATGCTCACTGTGTACTAAGTGATCCCTGAAGACACTCCATGCATGCCTCTATGACTGAAAGCTGCCGGCTCCCAGGAATAATAAAGTTTATTTTCTCCCTGTAGATGGTTGGACAGCATTGGAACACTATTTACCTGCGGATTAACTCTATATCTGCAGATTAATAGCATTCAGGGCAGGTTACTTTTTTAAGAGGTGTGGGCAAGTTAACTGTCGACTCTTTAGAAGACAAGTCCATAAAGTATGTTTTATGTTTTATTTTAGGGGTGAGGTATAGACTGAACGATTCTAAGGATGGAGATGTGTAAGATATCAATGTAAGCAGCTCCGTCCTCAGAGCCGCTGGCACATACATGGGTGAAGCTCCGGTCTCCACCTCCCTCGCCATCTCTGAGATACACTGCAGGGCACAATTGTAATTACAGAATTAAAGTGGTTTTCCACTTCCGGGAAAATGGATCCCAACTGCTCTAAAATGCCTAAACTAACAGACAGAGCAGTTACTCACTCAACCTGTATGGGGCATCTATTCCCACCATTGCTCGGGCCTTGGTGTCTTGGCTGTAGAGGCACCATCACATAGACAGGTGTAGCCAGTCACTGAGCTTAGCATCTGTGCCGGAGTAGACAGCCAGAACCGCTTAGCTCAGTGATTGACTACAGCGGTGATGTGCGCTGTTCCTGTGACTATGCCCCTGCAGGCAAAACGCTGAGACCCGAGCAGTGGCGGTATCTGCTGGTGAACCCACAAAGGGCACATACCTGCTGAGATTGTTATCTGGGCATTTTATAGTGTTTGCGACCCACTTTCTTGAAAGTAGAAAACCCCTTTAACGCATTTGAAAATCACATGATCCTTTGTGTATTTGCTGACTGGCTGGGAGGGACCATGCAGTGCCACATTTACCAGCATTTTATCCCCTGGACACAAGGCCCCATCCTTATTCCTTGGTGAACATTAGAAATGCCCCTTTTTCAGTAAATAAATTAGCACAAACCCCCATTTTCCCATAGTAACATTCATATAAAAAGTGGAGAAACTTCTTCATAGTTTCATAGTGTTTAAGGTTGGAGCTATATTTAAGTCCATCGAGTTCAACCCATGACCTAACCTAACGCGAGGAAGGCAAATATTCTTTGCCTGTTTATTCTCCATACAGTTTGTGGTCCTGTGGTTTACTTTCTGGGATGATGGCGTAGTATGCTCTCGTCATAGGTACTACATTATTCATCGTGGCACTGCCCAGTTATAGTGCAGATATCCTCTCATGGAAGAGGGGTCTGTACATGTAGAAGTACAAACCCCTCTACCTCTGCGCCTGAATAGACCTATTTGACAGCACAGTGTCACGTCTTCTGTGACTACAAACAATCTGTATTTTCTTTGTCGCTCCATTGGGAGACCCAGACAATTGGGTGTATAGCTATTGCCTCTGGAGGCCACACAAAGTATTACACTTAAAAGTGTAAGGCCCCTCCCCTTCTGGCTATACACCCCCAGTGGGATCACTGGCTCACCAGTTTTGTGCTTTGTGCGAAGGAGGCAACACATCCACGCATAGCTCCACTTTTTAGTCAGCAGCAGCTGCTGACTATGTCGGATGGAAGAAAAGAGGACACATATAGTGTCCCCAGCATGCTCCCTTCTCACCCCACTGTATGTCGGAGGTGTTTGTAAGGTTGAGGTACCCATTGCGGGTACGGCGGCAGGAGCCCACATGCTGATTCCTTCCCCATCCCTTTTTACAGGGCTCTGGGTGAAGTGGGATTTACCGGTCTCCAGGCACTGAGACCGTGCTCCATCTACAGCCCCTGGAGAAGATGCTGGATGGAGCGGAGTACATCAGGGACATGGCCCTGCTTCCTCAAGGTACTCTGTGTCCCCGTGCATTTGGCGCTCACACCGCAGCATGCTGGGTGTTGTAGTGCGCCGGGGGACATCAGCGCTGCGGCGCCTGTGCCATAGCCTCATTCAGCTTAGCTGAAGCAGGCACACTTATGGGACTCGGCCGCGCCGGCCGCTGGGACTGCGGCACGGCTGGCACTTGTAGTGCGCCGGGGACTTCAGCGCGGCCTGCGCTTTTACGGCGGCCGCGCTGATAACTACAGTCCCCGGCTTTTTGCGGCCTGCTTCCGTTCGTTCCCGCCCCCAGACCTGCCAGTCAGGAGAGGGGCGGGACGCTGCCCACGTCTAGGACTCGGGCGCGCCGGCCGCTGGAACAGCGGCGCGGCTGGCACTTGTAGTGCGCCGGGGACTTCAGCGCGGCCCGCGCTTTTACGGCGGCCGCGCTGATAACTCGAGTCCCCGGCTTTTGCGGCCTGCTTTAGTTCGTTCCCGCCCCCAGACCTGCCAGTCAGGAGAGGGGCGGGACGCTGGCCACTTCTAGGGCGGTCGCGCCGGCCGCTGGGACTGCGGCGCGGCTGGCACTTGTGGTGCGCCGGGGACTTCAGCGCGGCCCGCGCTTTTACGGCGGCCGCGCTGTTAACTCGAGTCCCCGGCTTCTGGGCCTAGTCTCCCTTCGTTACCGCCCACAGCCCTGACAGTCAGGGTAGGGGCGTGACGCTGCAAGAGCAGAGCTGAGAGCTGGAGTATGTTTTGCATACTCCACCCCTCTCACTGTGTGCAATTCCCGCACTTTCTCAGGCACGCCCACGGCTTCCTTCTCTACAAGGACACCGGCAGCCATTAGTGTCAGTTTCTGTACGATACAGAGACAAGTGTGGAAGACCCTGGCATTCTGATAGTCACACAATCGCTGTAACAGGCGTTAAGCAGCACCTGTGGTGCTAACCCCACTAGTGCAGAAGTGCACTTATAGATATGCTTGTACTATATACATTGCACTCTTTGGTCGCACGTTGTATATACCCTCCTGGATTATGCGGAGGAGTTATCAGCATATTCTCTGTGTAAAACAAAGGTGCAGAACCACATGTTTTTCTATACAGCTGGTACAGCATGTACGGCTATACGGCCGGCAGGTACATAGACTCCCATTGTATGCACTAATGGCCAGGGGATGAGGACGGTGTCTGCAGTATTTACTGACAGTTTTTCTGAGACTATGGCTATGATACTAGAAGCCTAGCAGTCCGGACATGTCTCTCACAATATGGGCACTGTTGAATCATTGATCCATGGCCCCCCTCAGTGTGAATAACTAACAGCTCCGGGAATGTCACACGCATCCCAGAGTCACGGCTCTGCACGGACGTCAGTCCCAGACAGCCTAAGTGGGCTCGCTATGAGCGGCCTCGGTTTCATCAGGGTCCTAACAGAAGGACTCGCTGTGTAATGAGGCGGAAGTAGCGGCTCAGGATTCTGATCCTGAGACCGCTCTCAATCTGGATACACCTGATTGTGACGCCATAGTAAATAATCTTATAGCGTCCATCTATAGAATGTGGGTTATTTCTCACAACTCCTCCAGTGGAGGAGTCAGCTTCACGTATTTTTCTGGACCACTCTGCCTTCAGAGAGGCAGTCCAGGAACACCACGCTTATCCAGATATGCGCTTCTCCAAACGGCTTAGGATACACGCTATCCCTGTCCCCTGACTTGGTCAAGGACTGGACCCAATGTCCAGAGCGGCATCCTCCAATCTCCAGGCTTGTAGCTAGATCCATAGTTGCAGTGGGAGATGGAACTGCAAACTCAAAGATGCCACTGACAGACAGATGGATCTCTGGTCGAAAGCCATCTATGAGGCTGTCGGCGCACCGTTGGCTCCGGCATTCTCTCCCTTGGGGCACTCCAAGCTATTTCAGCTTGTCTTACACAGATTGACACGGTTACACGTACATCTGTGCCGCAGGTGGCATCCTTAACCTCTCAAATGTCTGCATTTGTTTCTTACGCGATTCAGGTTGTCCTGGACTCTGCGAACCGTGCGGCGGTAGCCTCCGCTACTCCGTGTTTTTAAGCAGAGCCTGGTCTGCTCGTTAAGTGAATGGAAGGCAGATTCTGCTTCCAAAAAAGGTTGCCTAACCAGTTGCCTTTTTCTGCTGACCGACTGTTTGGTGAGCGTTGGATGTAACCATCAAACAGTCCAGGGGTAAGGATTCATCCTTTCCTCAGCCCGGACACAACAAACCCCGACAGAGCAAGAGGCAGTCGGGGTTTTCGGCCTTTTCGAGGCTCGGGCAGGTCCCATTTTTCCTCGTCCAAGGTGGACTCAAAAGGATCAGAGGAGCTAAGATTCTTAGCGGGCTCAGTCTCGCCCAAAAAAGCGACAGTCGGAAAACCCGCTTCCAAGGCGGCTTCCTCATGACTTGCGGCCTCGGTCCGTAGCAGGCTCTCCCGCCTTGGCGATATTTAGCTGCCATAGGTCAATGACCATTGAGTGTGAGACATTCTGTCTCACGGGTACAGGATAGAGCTCACTTCTCGTCCTCCAACTCGATTCTTCAGAATTTCTCCACCTCCCGGCCGGGCCGCTGCTCTTCTGCAAACAGGGTGCACTCTATAGGCAGAAAGAGTGATGACCCCCGTTCCTCTTCAGGAACAAGGTCACGGTTTTTACCCCAAATTCTTTGCGGTACCTATAACAACGGGCCGTTCCGTCCCGTTCTGGATCTAAAAATGCTCAGCAAGCTCGTGGACACCAGGCGGTTCCGGATGGAATCCCTCCGCCATGTCATCGCCTCAAGGTCCCAAGGATATTTCCTAGCATTATTAGGCATCAAGGATGCTTATCCACACGTGCCGATTGATCCAGAGCACTAGCGTTTCTACGCTTCGTTATAGGAGACGAACACCCTCTGTTCGTAGCTCTACCTTCCGGCTAGCGACAGTCCAACTGGTCTTCGCCAAGGTCAGGGCAGCAGTAGTCACAGTCCTGCACTCTCAGGGTCACTCTGTGGTCCCGTATTTAGACGATCTACTTGTCAAGGCACTCTCTTAGGAAACATGCCAACACTGCCCGAACGTTGCGCTGGAGACTCTCTAGAGTTTTGGGTGGATCATCAACTTTTTAAAGTCAGATCCGACCCCGACCCTATCGGTAACATATCTAGGCATAGAGTTTCTTACTCTCTCAGCGATAGTGAAGCTGCCGCTAGACAAACAGCATTCACTACGGGCTGCAAGCTCTTCTTTAAGAACCAGTCGCACACATTGACACGCCTCATGCACTTCCTACGTAAGATGGTAGCAATGGAGGCAGTTCCTTTCGCGCAGTTTTACTGCGTCCACTACAATGGGACATTCTCCGCCAATGGGACGAGGAGTCGACGTCCCTCAACAGAGTCGTCGTTCTTCTCAGGCGGCCAAGGAATCTCTACGGTGGTGGCTTCTTCTCACCTCTTGGTCAAAAAGAAGGTCCTTCCTATCCCCGTCTGGGCGATAGTTACGACAGACGCGAGTCTATCAGGGTGGGGAGCAGTTTTCTCCACTACAGCGCTCAGGGTACGTGGACTCAGCAAGAGTCCACTCTTCAGATCAATGTTCTTGAACACAGAGCAGTGTATCTTGCCCTACAATCCTTCCAACAGCGGCTGAAAAGCAAGCATATCCGACTTCAGTCGGACAGCTCCACAGCGGTGGCATACATCAACCACCAAGGAAGAACGCGCAACCGGCAAGCCTTCCAGGAAGTCCGACAGGTTCTGATGTGGGTGGAAGACACGGCATCCACCATATCCACAATTCATCCCAAGTGTGGAAACTAGGAAGCTGACTTCCTAAGTCGCTGAGGTGTGGCCGAAAGAGTATGGTCTCCTCACCCGGACGGGTTTCAGGAGATCTGGCGCCGCTGACAGAGGCCGGACGTCGATCTAATGGCGTCACGGCACAACAACAATGTGCCAGCTTCATGGCACGGTTTCACAATCATCGAGCTCTGGCGGCAAACGCCTTAGTTCAGCATTGGTCGCAGTTCCAGCTACCTTAGGTGCCACCTCTGGCATTGTTGCCCAGAGTACTGCGCTAGATCAAGACCGACTGCGGCCGCACCATCCTCGTCGCTACAAATTGGCCGAGGATGTGTGGTACTCGGTTTTGTGGTGCCTCACGGTAGGCTAACCGGGGGCACTACCAGACCAATCAGACTGGCTGTCTCAAGGGCCATTCTTCCATTTGGATTCTACGGCCCTCAACCGGATGGTGTGGCATTGAGTCCTGGAACCTAGTGTCGTCAGGATTACCTCAGGACGTGGTTGCCACCATGAGACAGGCTAGCATACCAACGTCCGCCAAGATTGACCACAGGACGTGGAAGATGTTCTTATCTCGGTGCTCGGCGCAGGGTGTTTATCCCTGGCCGGTTGCATCGTCTATGTTTCCTTCCTTCCTGCAATCTAGGTAGGAAAATGGGTTGTCGCTCAGTTCCCTTTAGGGACAAGTCTCAGCGCTATCTGTATTTTTTCAGAAACGACGACTTCCTCAGGTACGCACGTTCCTACGGGGAGTTTGTCTTCTCAGCACTCCGTACAAGCGGCCGTTAGAGCCCTGAGATCTGAACAAGGTTCTAATTGCTCTCCAGATGCCGCCTTTCGAGCCTTTGAAGGATGTCTCCCTTCCCGTTTTTCACGGGAAGTGGCCTTCTAGTAACGGTCTCGTCTCTTAGGAGAGTTTCCGAGCTAGCAACGCTCTCATACAAACTCCCTTCCTGGTCCTTCACCAGGACAGGGTAGTTCTGCGTCCGGTTCCGGAATTTCTCCCTAAGGTGGTATCCCATTTTCATATCAATCAGGATATCACCTCACCTTCTTTGTGTCCTCGTCCAGTCCATCAATTTCAGAAAGATTTGCATCTGTTGGTTCTGGTGAGAGCACTCAGGTTCTACTTCCCGCATGGCGCTCCTGCGCCACCCGGATGCACTCTTTGTCCTTGTCGCTGGTCGGCGTAAACAGTCGCAAGCTTCCAGATCCACCCTTGCTCGGGGGCTCGAGGCACCAATTCTTGAAACCTACAGTTCTACTGGGCTTCTGGTTCTCTCAAGGCCGAAGGCCCATTCTACCAGAGCCGTGGGTGCATCCTGGGCATTACGGCACCAGGCTACGGCTCAGCAGGTGTGTCAGGCACCCACCTGGTCGAGTCTACTTACTTTTACCAAGCATTATCAGATGCATACCTACGCTTCGGCAGACGCCAGCCTAGGTAGATAAGTCATTCAGGCGGCGGTTGGCCACCTGTAGGAGAGGGCCGTTTGACGGCCCTATCATGAGGTATTCTTTTACCCACCCAGGGATTGCTTTTGGACATCCCAATTGTCTGGGTCTCCCAATGGAGCGACAAAGAAGAAGGGAATTTTGTTTACTTACCGTAAATTCCTTTTCTTCTAGCTCCAATTGGGAGACCCAGCACCCGCCCTGTTTTCTCGGGGTTTTTCTGTTTTTTCGGGTACACATGTTGTTCATGTGGTATGGTTCAGTTCTCCGATGTTTCCTCGGATTGAATTGGTCTTTAAACCAGTTATTGGCTTTCCTCCTTCTTGCTTTGGCACTAAAACTGGTGAGCCAGTGATCCCACTGGGGGTGTATAGCCAGAAGGGGAGGGGCCTTACACTTTTAAGTGTAATACTTTGTGTGGCCTCCAGAGGCAATAGCTATACACCCAATTGTCTGGGTCTCCCAATTGGAGCTAGAAGAAAAGGAATTTACGGTAAGTAAACAAAATTCCCTTCTTTTACTAAAATATTTCTTCAATTCCACATTGTAACAGCGGCGTTACACGCTACGAGTTATCTGATGATATGTCGTCGGGGTCACGGTTTCCATGACGCACTTCCGGCATCGTTAGCGACATTGTTGCGTGTGACACCTACGAGCGACTCCGAACGATCACAAATAGGTTGACAATTGTTGATCGTTGACACGTCGTTCACTTTCAAAACTATTGTTCATTGTTTGGAACGCAGCAGACATATTGGTACGTTTGACACCCTGCCAACCATGAACAACATCCACACGACCGCCTTGGTCAAACAATATATCGCTGAACGATGTTGCGTCGCTTGTGAGATCGTTACGTGTGACCGCTACAAAACGACCTATGTGCGATCTCGGTAAATCATAACTATGATCTGGGCGTGTCACATCGCTAACGAGATCGTCAGATAAATCGTAGCGTGTAAAGCGGCCTTTACTTCTTGAGATTGTCCCAATACCAGAAGCATTGATTAGATCATAAAATATAAATATTATTTGCAATTTACCTGCTTAATCCAGTTGACAATGTAGCCATGTTATTTGCCTTCATTTTTCTTTCTTGCATTCCAAGGGTCGTAACTTTTTTCTGTTCCTAACAACACAGTAGTGCGAGGGCTTGTTTTCTCCAGGATAGTAGCTTTCTGTCCTGCTCATCAGGGAAGGGTCCGAGCCTCTGCAGGACATGGCTGGGAACGTAAGAAAGGACTGTATTGCAATCTGCAAGAGTAGGAAGACTGATTCCATCCATAGGCCACACCAGACGCACACGGGCACTATTGAAAAGAAGTACAAATGTATTTTTTGTTTTAATTCTAATAACAGAAAGTAGACGAGGAAAACGGGTTGTAAATCCGCGCCAAGGACTCAGAGGATTCAATGGAGATTTATGCTTCTTTTATTGGCATGCAATTGTCTACGCGTTTCAGGAGTCACAGCTCCCTTCGTCAGGACAGCAAGCAAGGAACATCAAATCTCAGAGATTTGATGTTCCTTGCTTGCTGTCCTGACGAAGGGAGCTGTGACTCCTGAAACGCGTAGACAATTGCATGCCAATAAAAGAAGCATAAATCTCCATTGAATCCTCTGAGTCCTTGGCGCGGATTTACAACCCGTTTTCCTCGTCTACTTTCTGTTATCAGCCAAATTTGGGACTGCTGCCGGACTTGGATTCTTACATGCGTGCATAGTGGTTGTGACTGGCACAACCATTATAGGTGAGTGCAACACTTTCTTTCACCCTCCCATCACCTGGGTAAGACCCTATTGCGCTTTCTCTTCCACAGCCCTTTTGTTTTAATTCTAGAAACACGCATTCCTATTTTCTAGGACTCTCAAAGCTCGTCAAGCTCCGACACCTCAGCATTAATAAGAACCGGCTTACATGTTTCAGCAGAGACGTTATTGATAATCTGTCTCATCTTCACTTTCTATCTGCCGAGACCAATCACATCAGCTCGCTGGCAGGGCTGCAGAAAGCCAGCTCATTAATAGAACTGTACCTGAGCAATAACCTCATCTGCAACAACCAAGAAGTCTACCACCTTAAGGTAAAAGTATTCGGAATGACCTGTGGATCACATATATTTACATGCTAATGGCTAACTAGGAAAAAAATGGTCTAAAAGGGATATGACAGTTTAGTAAGCTGCTTGTAGGGATTCTGTCAGTAAAGGCCGCTTTACACGCTGCGACATCGCTAGCGATCGCACCCGCCCCCGTCATGCGTGCAGCACGGCAAATCGCTGCCTGTGGCGAACAATATCGCTAGTATGCGTCACACGCACATACCTTCCTAATGACGTCGGTCTGGCCGGCGAACAAACTCTTTTTTTAAGGGGGAGGTTCGTGCGGCGTCACAGCGACATTACACAGCGGGCCACCAATAGAAGCGTAGGGGCGGAGAGCGGCCGCATTAACGTCACTCCCACCTCGTTGCCGGAGGACGCAGGAACGCTGTTGTTCGTCGTTCCCGGGGTGTCACGCGTAGCGATGTGTGCTGCCTCAGGGACGACGAACAACCTGCGTCCATAATGAGCAACGATATTTGGGAAAGGAACGACGTATCAACAATCAACAATTTTTGCCGTTTTTCGGATCGTTAGCGGTCGCTCATAGGTGTTACACGCAACAACGTTGCTAACGAGGCCGGATGTGCGTCACGAATTCCGTGAAACCAGCGATATCTCGTTAGTGATGGCGTCACGTGTAAATGGCCTTAAGAACCGTTTATTCTTGCATACATTGCAGTTAAAGTTGAACTTATTGGTACTTTTATATTATTTTGTTGCTTGAATCTTTGTGGTATGTAAATGAGTTGTTACGTGCAGTGGGCAGGACAATGCGCTTATTGAAACTTTGCCTCCTCAGTTATTAACATTTTTGACACTTCACACTGTCTGATTTCGTCATTGACCGGTTGCCGGCCAGGAAATCTCATGCCTGCACAGATCAGTGATGTCCTATTTTCTGCGCCTTTCTCAGGTCACAGGTTTCAGCATTCTGCTGCGCATGCACAGTCTGTGCCCTCAGATGGTCTCGTTATTGTGCAGAAACCAGGAGAGCATTGATCTGCTCAGGTGCAAGATTTCTTGGCCAGTACCTGATGTCAGAGGCAAAGTCAGCTATCAATCAACAGAGGGAGGCGCCAAGAATGTTAAAAACCCCGATGAGTCCAAGCTTTGATAAGTGCATTTTCCCAACGACTTCACTGAATGACTCACTTGCATACCTCAAAAACTAGATTTATTAACTAAATTCAGGCTAGAGAATGAGTATTTAAAAGTACATCTTTCTCTATCGCTTCATTGGGGGACCCAGGTAACTATGGGTATATGCTATTGTCACTCGGAAATAAACAAGGATAAAAAGTGGAAAAACGTCCGCGCTGCTGTGCCAATAAAGAGTTAATTCCAAATAAGAGCAATTCAGTGTGGTTTATTCTACGTGTTTCGGAGATAACCCCTCTCCTTCATCAGGAAATCCACCAAAAAAGATTGCAGTTGGATCTGCTCTTCTTTTTTGGATGCCTATTGAGCAATGGACAGAGCTCCCTCACTCAGGGTTTCGGCTCTCTCTACCTATGACTGAGGCCTCCTGAGCCGTTCGTTGTCAGGCCTTTGTTTGGCAACTCTCTAGGCTGCTTCCTTGTTCTCTGTACTTATCATTTCCAAGATCTACAGAGTACACATCTTTTCTTTACCTTTCTCCTTGGCAGTTTTGGGCCTATGCAGATTGTTTTTGCAAACAGTGGCTGGTTTCCATCCTGAGGATCTTGCCTCTGCTTTTCCATTGTCTAGTCCTTCTCTTCCCACCCTTGGGGACTGCTTTGGGATGTCCCATGGTTTACTGTGTTCCCCAATGAAGCAATGGAGAAAAAAAGATTTTTGGTACTCACCTTAAATCTTTCTCGGAGCCTTCATTGGGGGACACAGCACCTGCCCTCCTTAAGTGCCTCTGTGGGGCCAGTATGTATGTAATCAGATTGCTTCTCCTACTGTTTTCACACTAACGGATCATCTTGGCCGTGGTCAGTGGGTATGTCCTACCTAGGAGGAGCTAACTTTTTTTATAGCAGTGTCAGCCTCTTTGTGGCAGCAGAGTACACCCATGGCTTCCTGGGTCCCTCAATGAAGAATCTGACAGATTTTGCAGGGAGTACCCAAAATATTGCTTTCACTGGGTATAAAATGATTTAAGTGGTAAACGTCAAACCCACTGACAGATTCCTTTGACGAAAGAATTATTCTACCCCCAGCTCTGAAGGGTAAGGCTGCTTTCACACATCAGTTTTTGGCCATCAGGCACAATCCGGCAGAAACATGAAAAAACGCATCCGGCGTCTGTTGATGCCGGATGCGTTTTTTCCCCCATAGACTTCTATTAGTACCGGATGGTCGTCCGGCGGCCGGATAGAACGTTGAGCTGTACGTTTTTTGTCTTTGGCGAAAAACCGTATTGTGCCGGATCCGGCGGCGTACGGCGTGTTTTATAATGGAAGCCTATGGACACCGGCGTAATATGGCAAAAAACACATTACAGCCGCCGGATCCATTTTTTTCAACTGAGCATGCTCAGTATCACAACGGATCTGTCAAAAAACTGAAGGAACTGATGGAAAAAACGGATGTAACTGATCCGTTTTTTTCGCCGGATCCATCGCATCAGTTTTTTTGCCGGATCGTGCCTGATGCCAAACAACTGATGTGTGAAAGCAGCCATAATAGAACAAAAGGCACAGAAAAGTAATAACACCTTCTATCATATTAACCTTACATATGTCACGTTTTCCTATTAGGGCTTGAACAACCTTGTGATTTTGGACTTGTACAGTAATCCAATATCCGTGAAACATGACAGCTATCGATTGTTTGTTATCTTTCATCTCTCGTCTCTGAAAGCTCTGGACGGATGTGCCGTGGTAAGCAGTATTTAACGTGTCGCCATTTATCATATTAAAGGAGCATATGTGGTCGGTCTCATCATTAGTGACGGCCTGTGATAGTGAAAGGTTTTTCTGATGATGAATACACTAATATAATATATTACACGGAGTCAGATTGCCGAAAATCTGATGAAATCTGCAGGAAGATTCGCAGCAACAAAATCTCCCCTGATTATGTGGATTTTGATTTTTTTGTATCTTCCACTTTTTTTTCCTGCTCACTCCCTTCACTGTGAGCGCTGCACCCTGTGATCGGTGCGATGTTTCATCGCAGGCATCCATTATTCAGAGATTAATTGGTGGCAGAGCAGGGTAGCGTCACCACGAGTATGCCCACGGACACATTGTGCTGTGCATCCGCAGGTAATCACCAGCAAAAGCTACAATCTTGGATTTGATTGCAGATTTTGACTACTGTTTAGAAATAAACTCCACAGCAAACCTTTGCTCCATCTACACAAATCTGCACAGAAAAACTATTCTGGCAGCTAAATAGGAAAGGGTTCTTTACAGTTAGAGCAGTCAGACTGTGGAATGCCGACCACAAGAGGTAGTAATGGCTGATACTAGAACAGCTTTTATATCAGGGCTGGATGATTTCCTCAGTACACAACATTGCTGGTTATAAATGACTTAGTGACCAAATGTAGAACTGGTGGAGGAAGGGTGAACTAGATGGACCTAGGTCTTTTTCAACCTAAGTAACTATGTAACTATAAAAAGCTGCACCATTTTTGACCCACGTGGATAAATTCTAAGGGGTACTTTGCACGTTGCGACATCGCTACTGCGATATCGTCAGGGTCAAATTGAAAGTGACGCAGATCCGGCGCCAGTAACGACGTCGCAACGTGTAAAGCCTAGATGCACCGATAAACGATCGCAATAGCGTCGTAAATCGGTGATCTGTGTAGTGTCGGACATTTCCATAATGTCGCACCAATAGGAAATATGATGTTGTTCCTCGTTCCTGCGGCAGCACACATCGCTCTATGTGAAGCCGCAGGAGCGAGGAACATCTGCTTACCTGCCTCCACCGGCTATGCTGAAGGAAGGAGGTGGGCGGGATGTTTACGTCCCGCTCATCTCCGCCCCTCCGCTTCTATTGGCCGCCTGCCGTGTGACGTCGCTGTGACGCCGCACGACCCGCCCCCTTAGTAAGGAGGCGGGTCGCCGGCCAGAGCGAAGTCGCAGAGCAGGTGTGTGCGTCTGATGCTGCCGTAGCGATAATGTTCGCTACGGCAGCTATAACAAGATATCGCAGCTGCGACGGGGGCGGGGACTATCGCGCTCGGCATCGCTACCATCGGCTAGCGATGTTGTAGTGTGCAAAGTACCCCTAAGTAATGTGACCTGTTCCTTCCACGTCCCGTGAATAGATTCACACCACCTCTATATAAATGCCTTAATATCTGGGCCGTATATTTAACCATTGTTTGCTTCTATTATATGTGTTTTTTTTTCATTTCTAAAGGACCCAGTGGAATGTGAAAATGCCAAGGACATGTTTGGCGGCAGGCTCAGTTCTGATATGGTGGCCGAAAAAATTGGACATCAAAATTTTACTGAACTGCAAGAGTTAAATTGGAGAGCCTCGTCCATTAGGTATAACTCCGCTTTATACAGCACATTGCACTTTCAGTAACACCATTTTGGGTGCACATTAGCCCTTTATTACAGCAAGGAATAATATCATATATTAGGTATTTTTTTCTAGTGTAGTATTAAATACAACATGGTAGGACTCGCTACCGTTCATTGTGAGCAGAAACCTTCTGAATTAATTGGAGCCATGAAAAAGAGGCAATCGCTGCAGAGAGGCCAAGTAAGGCCATGTGCGCACATCTGCGTATTGCATGCATTTACGCTGCGTCTAGCAGTGCAGTGTAAATGCATACATTCTGCGTCCCCTGCAAAGTCTATGTAACTTGTGGAAAATCCATGCGTACGTTGCGTTTTAGAACGCAGCGATTTGCATGCTGAAATTTGTGGCCGAATCGCAGCGTTCTAAAAAGCAACATGTCGCTTCTTTTGTGCATTTTGGATGCTTTTCCCTCCCTGTCTATGGCCCCCTTCACACGCATGTGAAAAAAACGAACCGTTTTTCATGGACGTATTAAAGGGGTGGTTTGCTCCCCGTGTGCCGTGTTTGTGGCACATGCTTGTTCTCCATGTGTTATACGTAATAACACACGGAGAACGGAAAGCCCCGCCTTACCTGTGTCTTCCGGAGCTGTCTGTGGTGCTGAATGACAGTGCCCGCCATAGGCCACGCCCCGCTGACGCTGCTTCCGGCCCCGCAGTGAAGAAGATGCGTTGTTCAAATTCACTGGGGGATGGATGCAGGTGACAGCCGCGGCAGAGACTGCAAAGCTGGTGGGGGTGAGTATGTGTTTTTTTTATTTTAACAATGACACGTGTGTTTCTCCGGCGTGTGTCACGTGGGCCCGCATCCACACTACACCTGTGTGATACGTGTGCGGGCCGCGTGACACCTGTGCTGCCGGAGAAAAACGGACATGCCTCCGTATGGAGCACACGGGCTCACGTCTGCTCCACATGGAGGCACGGGCTAATGGCTGAACACGTGCGTGCACATAAACCCATTGATTTTAATGGATTTACGTGTGCCCGTGTCTCCGGTACATGTGGGCACGGACCTAGCACGTACCGGAAACACGTGCGTGTGAACGGGGCCTATGGCAGGGCAAGCATCCAGAACGCATGAATTCTGCATTCACAATACTTTCAAAACGCAGATTTTCGGCTGCGTTTTGAAACGCACATGCAGTGACAAAACGCTGCAGAATATTTGTCACGCAGAACGCAAACGTGTGCACATGGCCTTAAAGTTAGTTTCCTGTAACACCTCTTTCTTAGGAGGCCTTTTAGCTTTTAGCTGCGCTGTGTGTGCTGAAGCTTCCGAAATCCCCGGAGACACAACGTGTGTGTGGTCTGCACTCTACGCTAGATCTGGTGTTGTCACCTTCAGCACCCAGGCGGCTAGATTGAAGGTGGAGGTCGTGACTGCTGGAGCTCATGAATTTTTGTACAAAAACATTTATGTGATGGATAAAGTCACGTCTGTTGTACACGCGTTTTCCTTTTGATGCCATTATTTGGAGATGGAGTGGCTTCAAACAGACCATCAAAATCATCATCAATTACAGCACAAATCTAAGCCAGCCCATTGCGCTAATAATGCACAAAGAGTCAGAAATGCCACACAGTGATTAAGAGGCCGGTGGTACAATTGACACATTTTACTCCACTACACTTTTTTTTTTTTTTTTTAAAGGGTAAAGGCCGCTTTACACGCAACGACATCGCTAACGAGATGTCATTGGGGTCACGAAATTCGTGACGCACATCCGGCCTTGTTAGCGACGTCGTTGCATGTGAAACGTACGGGCAACCGCTAACTATGCAAAATACTCACCACATTGTTGATCGTTGACACGTCGTCCATTTCCCAAATATCGTTCCTTGTTCTGGACGCAGGTTGTTCGTCGTTCCCGAGGCAGCACACATCGCTACATGTGACACCCTGGGAACGACGAACAACACCGTATCTGCTTCCTCCGGCAACGAGGTGGGCGTGACTTCCATGCGGCTGATCTCCGCCCCTCCGCTTCTATTGGACCACTGCCGTGTGACGTCGCTGTGACGCTGCACGAACCGCCTCCTTAGAAAAGAGGTTGTTCGCCAGTCACAGCGATGTCGCTAGGAAGGTAAGTCCGTGTGACAGGTCCTAATGATATTGTGCGCCACGGGCAGCGATTTGCCCATGACGCACAAACGACGGGGGCGGGTGCGATCGCTAGCAACATCGCTAGCGATGTCGCTGCGTGTAAAGCAGCCTTTATTCACGAAATAGTAAGTTGTTCCTTGTCCATAGGATAGGGAATACCTTATTGATTGCTGGGAGTCTCCTTGATGGGAGAACAGGGAAGGGGACTGGATCCCAGGAACCATGCTCTGGAGAGCCCCATCTATTTTAGGTGTGCATGCTGAACCTCATTGTCTACAGTTGTGGCAGAAATGGCTGAGCACAGCGCATACGTATTTACAGCAGTCCCATGGATCATGATTGAAACTGAGGTCGATCATGAGCACTGCTGGGAGCACGGGGAATGGGGCGGCTTTGGATGGTGGTGACCAAGCTCTGAAGAGCCCCATCTTATTTTGATATGTGCATGCTCAACCTCAGTTCCATTTATTGTCCATAGGTCTGCCACAAATGGCAGAGCACAGCACATGCCTATTTCCAGCAGTGCCATAGATCATGAATGGAGCTTAGGTCGAGCATGAGCAGCGCTGGGAGAACAGGGAATGGGATGGATTTGGATGATGTTAACCAGGGTTTGATTGAAGCAGAGGTGCGAATGATCGAAGTCCATTCATTGTCTAATGGACTGCCAAAAATAGCAGAGTATAGTGTTCAACTATTTCCAGACGTTCCCTAGAGGTCGAGCATGCGCACCTTCGCCTGGGTACTGGGATCCAGAGCCCCATTTCCTATTTTTCCCAGTGGTCGGTTCCCCAGCAATGAGTAAGTTATTCCTAAAGGATAGGGAGTAAATAATTATTTTGAAAATAAGTCCAGCCTAAAAATGCCCATGTAAAGTGACTGTCCCTGTATATGTGCTGGGTCTGTATAAATAGCACACGCTATAGCTTTTACATCACAAGCGGGCAGACTCATATCCATAGATGCTTTTTACAGCCTTGATGATAGAAATAAGGATGATGAATAATTCACAGTCTCTATGAATAAGCTTTTATGAATATTTTATCTTCTGAAATATATTCCCAAACCTGTGGGATGGTAACACATAGCGTAGGAAACGTGATGTGGATGTTTCCAGTGTATGCCTGCTGTTTGCTTATCCTCACTGGATTCAAGAAATTATAAAAAAAAAATAATTATGAACCCAGCCTGTGACAGATGGATTTTACCTGCTGATTTTCCACAAGGGGTCGGTGCTATGGACCCGAAGCGATCCAAAGAGAGCTACTGTATAATAACAGATAATACTAAGGTCAGGCTGAAGGCCGCTTTACACGCAACGACATCGCTAACAAGATGTCGTTGGGGTCACGGAATTCGTGACGCACATCCGGCCTCGTTAGCAACGTTGTTGTGTGTAAAGCGCCCTTTACTCTTAGGCTATGTGTCCACGGGAGAATGTTGCTGCGGATTTTTCTGCATCAAAATCTGCGGCTTTCCCGCAAAATCTGCACCTTTTCAAAGGTGCGGATTTGCCGCGGAATTGCCGCGGATTTTGGTGCAGATTTTTTTTCCCCCAATTTTAAAGCCAAAATCCGCAACAATAATTGACATGTTGCAGATTTTTCCGGATCAAAATCTGCACCAAATCCGCCGCGGAAAAATCCGCAGCATGGGCACAGCATTTCCAAAATGCCATAGAAATGGCTGGGAAGTGCCGCTGCTGCAGATTTTCGGGAAATCCGCGGCTTTTCCGCGAGAAATCCGCGGCAAAATCCGCGCATTTTCCGCAGCGTGGACACATAGCCTTATGATCAATCAAATAAATAGTTGTTAATGTTATGTGGAGATGATCCAAGTCCAGCAGATGCAGAAGATACTGTTAGGCCGTGTTCACATGATGCACTCGTGGTGCATCTTTTTTCCTATGAGTTTCAGAAAAAGCAGTTCAAGTGCAGCGAGTTTACCATATTTTGTTGTTTAAAAAAAAAAATAAAAAAATGTATATATATTTATATTTATATATGGCAAAAAGTACACATCTAGAACATATCGTGTGACTACAGCCTTAGTTCCCACTTTGAGAATTTGGTATGGGGGGTTTTCTGCTGCATATTTTTGTTCACAAAAAATGTGGCATATTATGGTTCAGTTCCAGGATAGTGTATGAGATAACACCAGAAGAATTTACCATTCATAATAGGTGATGTCACAGCTCACCCCCTCCTCCTCCTCTACAATGACGTCTAACACCTCTATATACAGAAATAACACAGGATCCACAGTTCACGATATGTACAAGCTCATTTCCTCCTCCTGTATAATGACTGATAACAGCTCTATATACAACAGATAAAAACAGGATCAACCATTCACAGTTAGTGATATCACAGCTCACAACTTAATGACTGATAATAGCTGTATATACAGTAGATAACACAAGATCCACCATTAACAATAGATTATATCACAGCTCACCTCCTCCTCCTGTACAATGACTAATAACACCTATATATACAGTAGATAACACAGGATCCACCATTCACAATAGGTGATGTCACAGCTCACCTCCTCCTTCTCTGTGACCTTTGCACAGATGATACCATGCACAGATAACGCTTTCTTTTTCGCTCCTAATTGGGAGACCCAGACAATTGGGTGTATAGCTATTGCCTCTGGAGGCCACACAAAGTATTACACTTAAAAGTGTAAGGCCCCTCCCCTTCTGGCTATACACCCCCAGTGGGATCACTGGCTCACCAGTTTTGTGCTTTGTGCGAAGGAGGCAACACATCCACGCATAGCTCCACTGTTTAGTCAGCAGCAGCTGCTGACTATGTCGGATGGAAGAAAAGAGGGCCCATACAGGGCTCCCAGCATGCTCCCTTCTCACCCCACTTCATGTCGGAGGTGTTTGTTAAGGTTGAGGTACCCATTGCGGGTACGGAGGCTGGAGCCCACATGCTGCTTCCTTCCCCATCCCTTTTTACAGGGCTCTGGGTGAAGTGGGATTCTATCGGTCTCCAGGCACTGAGACCGTGCTCCATCCACAGCCCCTGGTATCTGCTGGACATGGAGCGGAGTATCTTCAGGGACATGGCCCTGCTACATGGAGGTACTCTGTGTCCCTGTGGGGACCGCGCAGACACACGGCAGCACTGCTGGGTGTGTTAGTGCGCCAGGGACAGCGGCGCTGTCCGCACTAGTGCCATCGCACACCACAGCGTTGCTGGGTGTGTTAGTGTATTGGGTGACTACTGCGCTAACCGCCGCTGCCATTTTTATTTAAGGCGCCGCTGGGATTTGTGGTGCGCCGGGGACTTCCGCGCCGGCCAGCACTGATATGCCGGCCGCGCTTATTAACTCGAGTCCCCGGCTTCTGGGCCTAGTCTCCCTTCGTTACCGCCCACAGGCCTGACAGTCAGGGTAGGGGCGTGACGCTGCATAGCACAGCAGCGCTGAGAGCTGGAGTATGTTTTGCATACTCCACCCCTCTCACTGTGTGCACTGTGAAACCGGATTACCGCACTTTCTCAGGCACGCCCACGGCTTCCTTCTCCACAAGGACGCCGGCAGCCATTAGTGTCAGTTTCTGTACGATACAGAGACAAGTGTGGAAGACCCTGGCATTCTGATAGTCACACAATCGCTGCAACAGGCGTTAAGCAGCACCTGTGGTGCTAACCCCACTAGTGCAGAAGTGCACTTATAGATATGCTTGTACTATATACATTGCACTGTTTGGTCGCACGTTGTATATACCCTCCTGGATTGTGCGGAGGAGTTATCAGCATATTCTCTGTGTAAAACAAAGGTGCAGAACCACATGTTTTTCTATGCAGCCGGTACAGCATGTACGGCTATACGGCCGGCAGGTTACATAGACCCCCATTATATCAACTCAGCCGGAGTCTCTGCTAATGGCCAGAGGATGAGGACGGTGTCTGCAGTATTTACTGACAGATTTTCTGAGACTATGGCTATGATACTAGAAGCCTAGCAGTCCGGACATGTCTCTCACAACATGGGCACTGTTGAATCATTGATCCATGGCCCCCCTCAGTGTGAACAACTAACAGCTCCGGGAATGTCACACGCATCCCAGAGTCACGGCTCTGCACAGACGTCAGTCCCAGACAGCCTAAGCGGGCTCACTATGAGCGGCCCTTGGTTTCATCAGGGTCCTAGCAGAAGGACTCTCTGTGTAATGAGGCGGAAGTAGCGGCTCAGGATTCTGATCCTGAGACCGCTCTCAATCTGGATACACCTAATGGTGACGCCATAGTGAATAATCTTATAGCGTCCATCAATAGAATGTTGGTTATTTCTCACCCAGCTCCTCCAGTGGAGGAGTCAGCTTCACGTATTTTTCTGGACCACTCTGCCTTCAGAGAGGCAGTCCAGGAACACCACACTTATCCAGATATGCGCTTCTCCAAACGGCTTAGGATACACGTTATCCCTGCCCCCTGACGTGGTCAAGGACTGGACCCAGTGTCCCAAGCGGCATCCTCCAATCTCCAGGCTTGTAGCTAGATCCATAGTTGCAGTGGGAGATGGAGCTGCACTTAAAGATGCCACTGACAGACAGATGGATCTCTGGTCTAAATCCATCTATGAGACTGTCGGCGCACCGTTGGCTCCAGCATTCTCACCCTTGGGGCACTCCAAGCTATTTCAGCTTGTCTTACACAGATTGACACGGTTACACGTACATCTGTGCCGCAGGTGGCATCCTTAACCTCTCAAATGTCTGCATTTGTTTCTTACGCGATTCAGGTTGCCCTAGACTCTGCGAACCGTACGGCAGTAGCCTCCGCTGCTCCGTGTTTTTAAGCAGAGCCTGGTCTGCTCGTTAAGTGAATGGAAGGCAGATTCTGCTTCCAAAAAAGGGTGCTTAACCAGTTGCCTTTTTCTGCTGACCGACTGTTTGGTGAGCGTTTGGATGTAACCATTAAACAGTCCAGGGGTAAGGATTCATCCTTTCCTCAGCCCGGACACAACAAACCCCAACAGAGCAGGAGGCAGTCGTGGTTTCGGTCTTTTCGAGGCTCGGGCAGGTCCCTTTTTTCCTCGTCCAATGTGGACTCAAAAGGATCAGAGGAGCTCAGATTCTTGGCGGGCTCAGTCACGCCCAAAAAAGAGACAGTCTGAAAACCCGCTTCCAAGGCGGCTTCCTCATGACTTGCGGCCTCCTCTCTCCGCATCCTCGGTCGGTAGCAGGCTCACCCGCCTTGGCGATATTTAGCTGCCATAGGTCAATGACCGTTGGGTGTGAGACATTCTGTCTCACGGGTACAGGATAGAGCTCACTTCTCGTCCTCCAACTCGATTCTTCAGAACTTCTCCACCTCCCGGCCGAGCCGCTGCTCTTCTGCAAACAGGGTGCACTCTATAGGCAGAAAGAGTGATGACCCCCGTTCCTCTTCAGGAACAAGGTCACGGTTTTTACCCCAAATTATTTGCGGTGCCTATAAGAACGGGCCGTTCCGTCCCGTTCTGCATCTAAAACTGCTCAGCAAGCTCGTGGACACCAGGCGGTTCCGGATGGAATCCCTCCGCCATGTCATCGCCTCAATGTCCCAAGGAGATTTCCTAGCATCATTAGGCATCAAGGATGCTTATCCACACGTGCCGATTGATCCAGAGCACTAGCGTTTCTACGCTTCGTTATAGGAGACGAACACCTTCTGTTCGTAGCTCTACCTTCCGGCTAGCGACAGTCCCACTGGTCTTCGCCAAGGTCAGGGCAGCAGTAGTCACAGTCCTGCACTCTCAGGGTCACTCTGTGATCCCATATTTAGACGATCTACTTGTCAAGGCACTCTCTTAGGAAACATGCCGACACTGCCCGAACGTTGCGCTGGAGACTCTCTAGAGTTTTGGGTGGATCATCAACTTTTTGAAGTCAGATCCGACCCCGACCCTATCGCTAACATATCTAGGCATGGAGTTTCATACTCTCTCAGCGATAGTGAAGCTTCCGCTAGACAAACAGCATTCACTACGGGCTGCAATCTCTTCTTTAAGAACCAGTCGCACACATTGAGACGCCTCATGCACTTCCTACGTAAGATGGTAGCAATGGAGGCAGTTCTTTTCGCGCAGTTTCATCTGCGTCCACTACAATGTGACATTCTCCGCCAATGGGACGGGGAGTCGACCTCCCTCAACAGAGTCGTCTTTCTTTCTCAGGCGGCCAAGGAATCTCTAAGGTGGTGGTTCTTCCCACCTCATGGTCAAAAAAGAAGGTCCTTCCTATCCCCATCCTGGGCGATAGTTACGACAGACGCGAGTCTATCAGGGTGGGGAGCAGTTTTTCTCCACCACAGCGCTCAGGGTACGTGGACTCAGCAAGAGTCCACCCTTCAGATCAATGTTCTTGAACACAGAGCAGTGTATCTTGCCCTACAAACCTTCCAACAGCAGCTGGACAGCAAGCAAATCCGACTTTAGTCGGACAACTCCACAGCGGTGGCATACATCAACCACCAAGGAAGAACGCGCAACCGGCAAGCCTTCCAGGAAGTCCGGCAGGTTCTGATGTGGGTGGAAGACACGGCATCCACCATTTCCACAGTTCACATCCCAGGCGTGGAAAACTAGGAAGCTGACTTCCTAAGTCGCCGGGGTGTGGCCGAAAGTGTATGGTCTCTTCACCCGGACGGGTTTCAGGAGATCTGGCGCCGCTGACAGAGGCCGGACGTCGATCTAATGGCGTCACGGCACAACAACAATGTGCCAGCTTCATGGCACGGTTTCACAATCATCGAGCTCTGGCGGCAGACGCCTTAGTTCAGCATTGGTCGCAGTTCCAGCTACCTTATGTGCCACCTCTAGCATTGTTGCCCAGAGTGCTGCGCTAGATCAGGACCGACTGCGGCCGCGCCATCCTCGTCGCTACAGATTGGCCGAGGATGTTGTGGTTCCCGGTTCTGTGGTGCCTCACGGTAGGCTAACCGGGGGCACTACCAGACCTATCAGACTGGCTGTCTCAAGGGCCATTCTTCCATTTGAATTCTACGGCCCTCAACCTGATGGTGTGGCATTGAGTCCTGGAACCTAGTGTCGTCAGGATTACCTCAGGACGTGGTTGCCACCATGAGACAGGCTAGCATACCAACGTCCGCCAAGATTGACCACAGGACGTGGAAGATATTCTTATCTCGGTGCTCGGCGCAGGGTGTTTCTCCCTGGCCGGTTGCATCGTCTATGTTTCCTTCCTTCCTGCAATCTAGGTTGGAAAAAGGGTTGTCGCTCAGTTCCCTTTAGGGACAAGTCTCAGCGCTATCTGTATTTTTTCAGAAACGACTTCCTCAGGTACGCACGTTCCTACGGGGAGTTTGTCGTCTCAGCACTCCGTACAAGCGGCCGTTAGAGCCCTGGGATCTGAACAAGGTTCTAATTGCTCTCCAGATGCCGCCTTTCGAGCCTTTGAAAGAGGTCTCCCTTCCCGCTTTTCTCGGGAAGTGGCCTTCTAGTAACGGTCTCGTCTCTTAGGAGAGTTTCCGAGCTAGCAACGCTCTCATACAAATCTCCCTTCCTGGTCCTTCACCAGGACAGGGTAGTTCTGCGTCCGATTCCGGAATTTCTCCCTAAGGTGGTATCCCACTTTCATATCAATCAGGATATCACCTCACCTTCTTTGTGTCCTCGTCCAGTCCATCAATTTCAGAAGGATTTGCATCTGTTGGTTCTGGTGAGAGCACTCAGGTTCTACTTCCCGCATGGCGCTCCTGCGCCACCCGGATGCACTCTTTGTCCTTGTCGCTGGTCGGCGTAAACAGTCGCAAGCTTCTGAATCCACCCTGGCTCGGGGGATCGAGGAACCAATTCTTGAAACCTACAGTTCTACTGGGCTTCTGGTTCTCTCAAGGCTGAAGGCCCATTCTACCAGAGCCGTGGGTGCATCCTGGGCATTACGGCACCAGGCTACGGCTCAGCAGGTGTGTCAGGCACCTACCTGATTGAGTCTGCATACTTTTACCAAGCATTTTCAGGTGCATACCTACGCTTCGGCAGACGCCAGCCTAGGTAGATAAGTCCTTCAGGCGGCGATTGCCCACCTGTAGGAAAGGGCTGTTTGACGGCCCTATCACGAGGTATTCTTTTACCCACCCAGGGACTGCTTTTGGACGTCCCAATTGTCTGGGTCTCCCAATTAGGAGCGAAAAAGAAGAAGGGAATTTTGTTTACTTACCGTAAATTCCTTTTCTTCTAGCTCCAATTGGGAGACCCAGCACCCGCCCTGTTTTCTCGGGGTTTTTCTGTTTTTTCGGGTACACATGTTGTTCATGTGGTATGGTTCAGTTCTCCGATGTTTCCTCGGATTGAATTGGTCTTTAAACCAGTTATTGGCTTTCCTCCTTCTTGCTTTGGCACTAAAACTGGTGAGCCAGTGATCCCACTGGGGGTGTATAGCCAGAAGGGGAGGGGCCTTACACTTTTAAGTGTAATACTTTGTGTGGCCTCCAGAGGCAATAGCTATACACCCAATTGTCTGGGTCTCCCAATTGGAGCTAGAAGAAAAGGAATTTACGGTAAGTAAACAAAATTCCCTTCTTTATACATATATTTAAGGTCTGTGGTGAATCTATTGCTTTTAACATACATGTGAAGAAAAGGATTCTGATATTTGGCCTAGTAGCCTCTGAAAAATGGCAAGATTTTTTTTTTCCGGAATGTGCATATAGCCATATGAGAAAAAAAGGGAAAATAAATTTAACATATCAAAAATAGGCCATTTTCGGGTAACATCACTCAGGTACCTGAATTCAAAGTGGTTTTGTGGGAGGTAAAGAATCCCTACAATGCTGTGAAATGCTGTGTACTATTATATGAACCAGTAATATGGAAAGGTTTCGGCCATTTTTTTTTTCACTTTAAAAAAAGCTACTTTAAATCTGCATTAAAGACTTCTTACATAAAAGAAGAAATGGAGCAAAAATTCAATAGTTAAAGACGATTGTTATTGCATATTCTGTTGCGGAGACCTGCAGAAAAAAGCACAATGTGTGCATTTAATGTTGCATGTGCAGACAGCCATAAACCTTTTTGTTTTCCTCAGCCGATCCTTTGCACGCGCCACTTGCTTTCATTTGGACTCGTGGTATCAGATTAAAGTATTGAACTCAAGTTCCCAAATTGCAGATCTCACATTTCTCCCACTGTATGTGTCGTCCGCTGACCGGCTGCTCCTCTCATGCACCATACGTGCACTATGGGCTATGACCACGTGTACATCAGGGAATAAATAGGCTGAGATCACGTGCTGGACATGACCTAACGCCTCTGCAGAAGAGCGGAATCTAAGTGGTAGCGGATTTGTACATTTACATTTCACATAAACTTGTCTTTCTTTGTCGCTCCATTGGGAGACCCAGACAATTGGGTGTATAGCTACTGCCTCCGGAGGCCACACAAAGTATTACACTTTAAAAAGTGTAACCCCTCCCCTCTGCCTATACACCCTCCTGTGCATCACGGGCCCATCAGTTTTATGCTTTGTGTTGAAGGAGGCACACATTCACTCAAGCTCCCATCTTAGTCAGCAGCAGCTGCTGATTGTATCGGATGGAAGAAAAGAGGGCCCCTAACAGGGCCCCCGGCATGCTCCCTTCTCACCCCACTAAGTCGGCGGTGCTGTTAAGGTTGAGGTACCCATTGCGGGTACAAAGGCTTCCTTCCCCATCCCTTAGAGGCTCTGGGAGAAGTGGGATCCTAACCGGTCACCATTCACTGGCACCGGGCTCCCTCCGCAGCCCCTGGGGGAATCTGACGGACAGGAGACTGGGTATCATCAGGGACAGGCCCTGCATCTAACAGGTACTCTGTGTCCCCTTGGGGACGGTGCATGGAGCACCTGTGTCACAGACGCTGCAGCGGCTGCTGTTTTTTTGTGACGACCGGGACTACCGCGCCGACGGCGCCTGTTTGCCGGCCGCGTTATTAAATTTAGTCCCTGGCTTCTGCGGCCTAGTACCATAACTCCCGCCCCCGGGCCTGCCAGTCAGGGGTAAGGGCGGGACGGTCGACTGGACGTCGGCAGTGAGGGCTGGAGCATACTTAGGTGTCCTCCTCCCCCCTCACTGAGCACTGTGGGGCACCAGATTCCCGCACTTTATTAGCCACGCCCACGGCTCCCTCCTCCCCTGAGAACTCTGGCAGCCATTTTTACAATCACTTCTGCCGGTGGAGGATTTCAGAACGAGCTCTGCAGCTCTGGGAGGCCCAGGCAGGGAATCTGGTGGACACACAACCGCTTTGGGCGGTTGGTAAGCCACACCGGTTACCAGGTGCTGGCCCCCCTAAGGTGCCGAAGTGTATATATATATATATAGATATTTGTATACATTTTCTCTGTTCGGCTGCATTATTTGGCTTGTGGCTATATACCCTCACTGATCACTCTCAGAGGAGACAACAGCATGTCGTCCGCAAAGAGCAAGGGTGCCAAGGCACAGGCTTATTTTGCAACCTGTACCTCTTGTGCGGCTATGTTACCTGCAGGTTCCACCTACCCTCACTGTGTGCAATGCTCGGCCCCTGTGGCACTCACTCAGCCGGAGCCTCGGGCACTGGTGGGACCCTCGGCTCAGGTAGAACCGCCGGCCTCCACTGTCCAGGTGGCAGGGACAGAGTTTGCAGTTTTGGCTGCGAAACTATCTGAGTCGCTTTCACAATCCATGGCTCAGTCTATGGACAGATGGTCTGCTAAGATACTAGAAGCATTGCAGTCCAGATCGGTAACACAGGCCCCGGGCACTGGGAGTTCATCGCCCCCAGGCCCCTCTCGGTCGGCGCAGCAAAGTGCTCCTGGGGTGACACCTAGGTCCCATGGTGAGGACTCCGACACGGACCGCAGTCCCAGACCGGCTAAGCGGGCTCGTTGGGAACCTTCCCCGACATCATCACGCTGTTCGGGGTCTCAGCATGAGGACTCTCTGGAGGATGAAGCGGAGGTCGTAGCTCAGGGCTCTGATCCTGACGTTGCTCTCAATCTTGATACACCTGAAGGGGACGCCATAGTAAATGACCTTATAGCGTCCATCAACCAGGTGCTAGATCTTTCTCCCCCAACTCCACCTATAGAGGAGTCGGCTTCGCAGCAGGAGAAACAACAGTTTAGGTTTCCCAAACGTACACGGAGTGCGTTTTTCGATCACTCTAACTTCAGAGATGCTGTCCAGAAGCACAGAGCATTTCCGGACAAGCGCTTTACTAAGCGCCTTAATGACACACGTTACCCCTTCCCCCCTGACGTAGTTAAGGGTTGGGCTCAGTGTCCCAAGGTGGATCCTCCAGTCTCTAGACTGGCGGCTAGATCCGTAGTATCAGTGGCAGATGGTTCATCGCTCAAGGATGCCACTGACAGGCAAATAGAGCTCCTGATGAAATCCATCTATGAAGCCATAGGTGCGTCTTTTGCTCCGGCCTTTGCAGCCGTGTGGGCACTCCAAGCTATCTCAGCTTGTCTGTCTGAGATTAATGCGGTCACACGTACCTCTGCTCCGCAAGTTGTGTCTTTGACTTCTCAGGCGTCGACCTTTTCGTCCTACGCCATGAACGCCGTCCTGAACTCTGCGAGCCGTACAGCGGTAGCGTCCGCCAATTCGGTGGCAGTCCGCAGGGCCATGTGGCTACGCGAATGGAAGGCAGACTCTGCTTCCAAGAAGTTCTTAACCGGTTTGCCATTTTCTGGCGACCGTTTGTTTGGCGAGCAATTGGATGAAATTATTAAACAATCCAAGGGAAAGGACTCGTCCTTACCCCAGTCCAAACCAAACAGACCTCAGCAACGAAAAATACAATCGAGGTTTCGGTCCTTTCGGCCCTCAGCCAAGTCCCGTTCCTCCACGTCCAACAGGTCAGAGAAGGGCCAGAGGAACTCCTCTGCATGGCGGTCTAAGTCACGTCCTACAAAGACCGCCGGAGGAACCGCCTCCAAGGCGGCCTCCTCATGACTTTCGGCCTCACCAAACCGCATCCTCGGTCGGTGGCAGGCTCTCCCGCTTTTGCGACGCCTGGTGGCCACATGTCCAAGACCGATGGGTGAGAGACATTCTGTCTCACGGTTACAGGATAGAGCTCAGTTCTCGGCCTCCGACTCGTTTCTTCAGAACATCTCCGCTCCCCGAGCGAGCCGAAGCTCTTTTTCAGGCGGTGAACACTCTGAAGGCAGAAGGAGTTGTGATCCCCGTTCCCCTTCAAGAACGTGGTCGCGGTTTTTACTCCAACTTGTTCGTGGTGCCAAAAAAGGACGGATCATTCCGTCCCGTTCTGGACCTCAAACTGCTCAACAGACACGTGAGAACCAGACGGTTCCGGATGGAATCTCTCCGCTCTGTCATCGCCTCGATGTCCCAAGGAGACTTCCTAGCATCAATCGACATCAGGGATGCTTATCTCCATGTGCCGATTGCACCAGAGCATCAACGCTTCCTGCGTTTCGCCATCGGGGACGAACACCTTCAGTTCGTGGCACTGCCTTTCGGCCTGGCGACAGCCCCACGGGTCTTCACCAAGGTCATGGCATCAGTGGTGGCGGTCCTACACTCTCAGGGCCACTCGGTGATCCCTTACTTAGACGATCTTTTAGTCAAGGCACCCTCCCGGGTGGCATGTCAACACAGCCTGACCATTGCTCTGGAGACTCTCCAGAGGTTCGGGTGGATCATCAATTTCCCAAAGTCAAAATTGACACCGACCCAATCACTGACTTACCTCGGGATGGAGTTTCATACTCTCTCAGCGATAGTGAAGCTTCCGCTGGACAAACAGCGTGCGCTGCAGACAGGGGTGCACTCTCTCCTTCGGGCCCAGTCACACCCCTTGAGGCGCCTCATGCACTTCCTAGGGAAGATGGTGGCAGCAATGGAGGCAGTTCCCTTTGCGCAGTTTCATCTGCGTCCACTTCAATGGGACATTCTCCGCAAATGGGACAGGAGGTCGACGTCCCTAGACAGGAACGTCTCTCTTTCACTGGCAGCCAAAACCTCTCTTCAGTGGTGGCTTACTCCCACTTCTTTGTCGAAGGGAAAATCCTTCCTGCCCCCATCCTGGGCTGTGGTCACGACGGACGCGAGTCTGTCAGGGTGGGGAGCGGTCTTCCTCCACCACAGGGCTCAGGGAACCTGGACTCCGACAGAGTCCTCCCTTCAGATCAATGTTCTGGAGATAAGGGCAGTGTATCTAGCCCTAAAGGCGTTCCAGCGGTGGCTGGAGGGCAGGCAGATCCGAATACAGTCGGACAACACCACGGCGGTAGCGTACATCAACCACCAGGGCGGCACACGCAGTCGTCAAGCCTTCCAAGAAGTTCGGCGGATTCTGCTGTGGGCGGAAGCCACAGCCTCCACCATCTCCGCAGTTCACATCCCGGGCGTAGAAAACTGGGAAGCAGACTTTCTCAGTCGCCAGGGCATGGACGCAGGGGAATGGTCTCTTCACCCGGACGTGTTTCAAGAGATCTGTTGCCGCTGGGGAACGCCGAACGTCGACCTCATGGCGTCTCGGCACAACAACAAAGTCCCGGCATTCATGGCACGGTCTCAAGATCACAGAGCGCTGGCGGCGGACGCATTAGTTCAGGACTGGTCGCAGTTTCGACTGCCTTATGTATTTCCTCCTCTGGCACTGCTGCCCAGAGTGTTACGCAAGATCAGGTCCGACTGCCACCGCGCCATCCTCGTCGCTCCAGACTGGCCGAGGAGGTCGTGGTACCCGGATCTGTGGCACCTCACGGTGGGTCAACCGTGGGCACTCCCAGACCGACCAGACTTGCTGTCTCAAGGGCCATCTTTCCATCTGAATTCTGCGGCCCTCAACCTGACTGTGTGGCCATTGAGTCCTGGCTCCTAGCGTCCTCAGGGTTATCTCTATCACGCCTTTCGCAGAAGGTGGCCTTCCTAGTGGCAGTCACATCACTTCGGAGAGCGTCTGAGCTAGCAGCGCTATCATGCAAAGCCCCCTTCCTGGTGTTTCACCAGGATAAGGTGGTTCTGCGTCCGGTCCCGGAACTTCTACCTAAGGTGGTATCCCCTTTTCATCTCAATCAGGATATCTCCTTACCTTCTTTTTGCCCTCATCCAGTTCACCAATGTGAAAAGGATTTGCACTTGTTAGATCTCGTGAGAGCACTCCGGCTCTACATTTCGCGCACGGCGCCCCTGCGCCGTTCTGATGCGCTCTTTGTCCTTGTCGCTGGCCAGCGTAAGGGGTCACAGGCTTCCAAGTCAACCTTGGCTCGGTGGATCAAGGAACTGATTCTTGAAGCCTACCGTTCTTCTGGGCTTCCGATTCCTTTAGGGCTGAAAGCCCATTCTACCAGAGCTGTAGGTGCATCCTGGGCATTGCGGCACCAGGCTACGGCTCAGCAGGTGTGTCAGGCGGCTACCTGGTCGAGTCTGCACACTTTCACGAAACACTAGCAGGTGCATGCCTATGCTTCGGCAGATGCCAGCCTAGGTAGGCGAGTCCTTCAGGCGGCGGTTGCCCACCTGTAAGAGGGGGCCGTTTTCGGCTCTTTTTATCGAGGTATTCTTTTACCCACCCAGGGACTGCTTTTGGACATCCCAATTGTCTGGGTCTCCCAATGGAGCGACAAAGAAGAAGGGAATTTTGTTTACTTACCGTAAATTCCTTTTCTTCTAGCTACAATTGGGAGACCCAGCACCCGCCCCTGTTCCCTTCGGGCTGTTGTTCTTTTGTGTACACATGTTGTTCATGTTGAATTGTTCTTTTGGTTCATGGTTTCAGTTCTCCGAACATCCTTCGGATTGAATTTACCTTAGACCAATTTATAAGTTTCCTCCTTCCTGCTTTGGCACCAAAACTGATGGGCCCGTGATGCACGGGAGGGTGTATAGGCAGAGGGGAGGGGTTACACTTTTTAAAGTGTAATACTTTGTGTGGCCTCTGGAGGCAGTAGCTATACACCCAATTGTCTGGGTCTCCCAATAGGAGCTAGAAGAAAAGGAATTTACGGTAAGTAAACAAAATTCCCTTCTTTTGTAGGACGGTGGACCTCGCGCCTGCTGACCAGTTTAGGAACATTCACACTGTGAATTTGGAGAACAACAATCTGACGTCGTTCAGCGGCTTAGTCTTCCTGACGCATGTGAAGGTGAGTGTCTATATTCTCCGTCTGATATATTAGTATTTCCCATTTATTCTGTATGCACATTCCTAAATGTATATTTGTATATGTATATTTGTATTCCCTAAATACATCATTTGTTTGGCAGACTGCTTTCTCCCCTGATTCCCCCATATACATGAGAGCTTAATTCAGCCAAGCATTCATAAGTTTTCAATGGGGAGAGAGGAGAAAGCAATTGCCGGACACTGCTGCCAGAGCCTTCTCATCTGAAACAAAAAGATTGGGCACTGAAATTCCAACTGCCTGATCCTTCCAACTGCCTGATCCTTCCAACTGCCTGATCCTTCCAACTGCCTGATCCTTCCAACTTCCTGATCCTGCCAACTGCCCGACACTTCCAACTCCTTTCCAACTGCGTATCCTTCCAGCTGCCCAATCCTTCCAGCTGTCGATCCTTCCAAGAGCCTGATCCTTTTCTCCATCCGACATCATCTATCTGAGGAGAATCAAAAGGCCCCAATACAAATCGCTGCTTCGGCCATTTTTCATATAATATGTTTGTTCAGGGCTTTAGTTTGGTTATGCAAGTTTTACCTATTTACACCAAAAAATCGCCATGATTATCATTATTTTTCTGGTTCTGAAACCTGTTTTCTTTGTCGCTCCATTGGGAGACCCAGACAATTGGGTGTATAGCTTCTGCCTCTGGAGGCCACACAAAGTATTACACTTTAAAAAGTGTAACCCCTCCCCTCTGCCTATACACCCTCCCGTGGACCACAGGCTCCTCAGTTTTATGCTTTGTGTGGAAGGAGGCACACATCCACTCATAAAAAAAAAAAAAAAAAAAAAAAAAAAAGATTTCTCATACATAGTATGACGGATGGAAGAAAAGAGGTCCCCTATGGGGTCCCCGGCATACTCCCTTCTCACCCCACTATGTCGGCGGTGTTGTTAAGGTTGAGGTACCCATGGCGGGTACAAAGGCTGGAGCCACATGCCGTCTCCTTCACCATCCCTTATGCGGCTCTGGGAGAAGTGGGAGCCTCACCGGTCATTCACCTGCTGAGACCGTGCTCCATCCGCAGCCCCTGGTGGAACCTGCTGGACCGGAGCGTTTTCATCCCCAGGGACCGGGCCCTGCAACCTTGAAGGTACTCTGTGTCCCCATGTGGGGACGGTACGGGGAGAGAGGTCGCCTTTACCCCCAGTAGCGCCGTCCGTTGTTTTTTCATCGGACTTCCGCGCCGACCGTGCCTGCTTGTCGGGCACGGCCTTAAATTTAGTCCCCGGCTTCATCGCGGCCTAGTCACGAAAAATCCCGCCCCCGGGCCTGCCTGTCAGGGGTAAGGGCGGGATTACCGACAGAGGGCTGGAGCATCTTTGCATGTCTCCCCTCCCCTCTCATGGACCACTGTGGGGCCTCCAGATTCCCGCCTTTTACCAGCGCCGCCCATGGCTTCACTCCCCCCTTGAGAGCTCCGGCGGCCATGTTTGGCATTCTGCCGGTGTATGCTGCAGCTGCACAGCTCTACAGCTCCGGGGGACCCACGACATGGAATCTGGAGGACACCAGTGGTTGGTAAGCCACACCGGTCACCCGGTGCTGGTTCCCCTAGGGTGCCGTGATATATATATATATACATTATATATATTCGGAACGGCTGTAGAACCTTTTCCCATATACCCTCAGTGGTCGCTCTCCTAAGGGACACTTATTGCTTACAGCATGTCGTCCACAAGGAGCAAAGCCCCTAAGGCACAGGTTTTTTTCGCAGCCTGTACCTCTTGTGGGGCTATGTTGCCTGCGGGATCCACGTACCCTCACTGTGATCAATGCTCGACTCCTGCCACGCTTGCTCAGCCGGAGCCTAGGGCACTTGTGGGCCCCTCGGCTTATGTAGATCCCCCTGCTCCCCCTGAGCAGGCTGCAGGGACAGAGTCACCGTCATTGGCCTCTTTCGCTGAGAAACTCTCTCAGTCACTTTCTCAATCCATTGCACAGTCTATGGACAAATGGTCATCTAAGCTCCTTGAGGCATTGCAGTCCAGAACGGGCTCTTCACAGGTCCCGGCCCCTGTTAGTTTGTCTCCTCCAGGGCCTTCTTGGTCCGCGCCGCAGCGCGCTCCCAGGATAGCCCCTAGGTCCCAGGCGGAGGACTCCTGCCCGGATCGCAGTCCCAGACCGGCTAAGCGGCCTCGCTGGGACTCTTCCCCGGCCTCCTCACGCTGCTCTGGACGTCCATCAACCAGGTGTTGGATCTCTCTCCCCCGCCTCCACCTGTAGAGGAGTCGGCTTCTCAGCAGGAGAAACACCAATTTCGATTCCCCAAACGTACGCGCAATACGTTTTTTGATCACTCTAACTTCAGGGACGCTGTCCAGAAGCCCAGAGCGGTCCCGGACAAGCGCTTTGCTAAAAGGCACTCTGACACACGTTATCCCTTTCCACCTGAAGTCGTTAAGGGCTGGGCACACTCAGAATGGAAAGCAGACTCTGCTTCCAAAAGGTTCTTAACTGGTTTGCCTTTTTCTGGCGAACGTTTATTTGGCGAACGGCTGGATGAGATTATTAAGGAATCCTCGGGAAAGGACTCCTCCTTGCCACAGTCCAAACCTAAGAGACCTCAGCAGAGAAAGATCCAATCGAGGTTTCGGTCCTTTCGTCCCTCCGCCAAGCCCCAAACCTCTTCGTCCAACCGGCCGGAGAAAGGCCAGAGGAACTCCTATGCGTGGCGGTCCAAGTCACGCCCCCAAAAGGCCGCAGGAGGCACTGCCTCCAAGACGGCCTCCTCATGACTCTCGGCCTCACCTACCCACATCCTCGGTCGGTGGCAGGCTCTCCCGCTTTGGCAACGCCTGGTGGCCACACATTCAAGAGAGATTCTGTCTCATGGTTACAGGATAGAGTTCAGCTCTCGTCCTGCGGCTCGTTTCTTCAGAACCTCCCCACCCCCTGCACAGGCCGACGCACTTTTTCAGGCAGTGGACGCTCTGAAGATGGAAGGAGTTGTGATTCCCGTCCCCTTTCAGGAACGTGGTCGAGGATTTTACTCCAACTTGTTCGTGGTGCCAAAAAAGGACGGGTCATTCCGTCCCGTTCTGGACCTCAAGCTGCTCAACAGACATGTGAGAACCAGACGGTTTCGGATGGAATCTCTCCGCTCAGTCATCGCTTCAATGTCACAAGGAGACTTCCTAGCATCGATCGACATCAAGGATGCTTATCTCCATGTGCCGATCGCACCCGAACATCAACGTTTCCTGCGGTTCGCCATCGGGGACGAACACCTCCAGTTCGTCGCATTGCCCTTCGGCCTGGCGACAGCCCCACGGGTTTTCACCAAAGTCATGGCATCCGTCGTGGCGGTCCTGCACTCTCAGGGCCACTCGGTGATCCGCTACTTGGACGATCTCCTAGTCAGGGCCCCTTCTCGGGTGGCGTGTCAACGAAGTCTTACCGTCACTCTGGCGACTCTCCAGCAGTTCGGGTGGATCATCAATTTCCCGAAATCCAAGTTGACGCCGACCCAATCACTGACTTACCTCGGGATGGAGTTTCATACCCAGCAAGCGTTAGTCAAGCTGCCGCGCGACAAACAGCTTTCTCTGCAGGCGGGGGTGCAATCACTTCTTCGGAGTCAGGAACACCCCTTACGGCGCCTCATGCACTTCCTGGGGAAGATGGTTCCAGCTATGGAGGCAGTGCCGTTCGCGCAATTCCATCTACGGCCACTCCAATGGGACATTCTTCGCAAATGGGACAAGAGTGCGGCTTCCCTCGACAAGAACATCTCTCTTTCCCTTGCAACCAAAACATCACTTCAGTGGTGGCTCCTACCCACATCTCTGTCTCGGGGAAAATCCTTCCTACATCCAACCTGGGCTGTGGTCACCACGGACGCGAGCCTGTCAGGTTGGGGAGCGTTTTTTCTCCACCACAGGGCTCAAGGAACCTGGACTCCGATAGAATCGTCCCTTCAGATCAATATCCTGGAGATAAGGGCAGTATATCTAGCCCTATTGGCTTTCCATCGGTGGCTGGAGGGCAGGCAGATCCGAATCCAGTCGGACAACGCCACTGCCGTCGCCTAAATCAACCACCAAGGCGGCACTCGCAGTCGTCAAGCCTTCCAGGAAGTCCGGCGGATTCTGCAGTGGGTGGAAGCCACAGGCTCCACCATCTCCGCAGTTCACATCCCGGGCGTAGAAAACTGGGAAGCAGATTTTCTCAGTCGTCAGGGCATGGACGCGGGGGAATGGTCTCTGCACCCAGACGTGTTTTGAGAGATCTGTCGCCGCTGGGGAACGCCGGACGTCGATCTCATGGCGTCACGACACAACAACAAGGTCCCGACCTTCATGGCACGGTCTCAGGATCACAGAGCTCTGGCAGCGGACGCTTTAGTCCAGGATTGGTCGCAGTTTCGACTGCCTTATGTGTTTCCCCCTCTGGCGATGCTGCCCAGGGTACTACGCAAGATCAGGTCCGACTGCCGTCGCGCCATTCTCGTCACTCCAGACTGGCCGAGGCGGTCGTGGTATCCGGATCTGTGGCATCTCACGGTGGGTCAACCGTGGGCACTTCCAGACCGCCCAGACTTGCTGTCACAAGGGCCGTTTTTCCATCTGAATTCTGTGGCCCTCAACCTGACTGTGTGGCCATTGAGTCCTGGCTCCTAGCGTCTTCAGGGTTATCTCAGGATGTCATTGCCACCATGAGACAAGCCAGGAAGCCAACGTCCGCCAAGATCTATTACAGGTCTTGGCAAATCTTCTTATCCTGGTGTGCTGATAACGGTTTTCCTCCATGGCCGTTTGCCTTACCCACATTCCTTTCATTCCTACAATCTGGAATGGACAAGGGTTTGTCCCTCGGCTCTCTCAAGGGCCAAGTATCGGCGCTCTCCATATTTTTTCAAAAGCGTCTAGCCAGGCTTCCGCAGGTCCGCACGTTCCTGCAGGGGGTCTGTCACATGGTCCCACCTTACAAACGTCCGTTGGAACCTTGGGATCTTAACAGGGTCCTGACGGCTCTTCAAAAGCCGCCTTTTGAGCCGCTGCGGGATGTCTCTCTCTCCCGTCTTTCGCAGAAGGTGGCCTTCCTGGTGGCAGTCACATCACTTCGGAGAGTGTCTGAGCTTGCAGCGCTGTCATGCAAAGCCCCCTTCCTGGTTTTTCACCAGGATAAGGTGGTTCTGCGTCCTGTCCCGGAATTTCTCCCTAAGGTGGTATCCCCTTTTCATCTAAATCAGGATATCTCCTTGCCTTCCTTTTGCCCTAATCCAATTCACCAGTGTGAAAAGGATTTGCACTCTTTGGATCTAGTGAGAGAACTCCGGTTCTACGTGTCTCGCACGGCGCCCCTGCGCCGTTCAGATGCGCTCTTTGTCCTTGTCGCTGGCCAGCGTAAGGGCTCTCAGGCCTCCAGGTCAACCTTGGCGCGGTGGATCAAGGAACCGATTCTCGAGGCCTACCGTTCTTCTAGGCTTCCGCTCCCTTCAGGGCTGAAAGCCCATTCTACCAGAGCCGTGGGTGCGTCCTGGGCATTGCGGCACCGGGCGACGGCTCAGCAGGTGTGTCAGGCAGCTACGTGGTCTAGTCTGCACACTTTCACGAAACACTATCAAGTGCATACCTATGCTTCGGCAGACGCCAGTCTAGGTAGGCGAGTCCTTCAGGCGGCGGTTGCCCACCTGTAAGAGGGGGCCGTTTTCAGCTCTTTTTATTGAGGTATTCTTTTACCCACCCAGGGACTGCTCTTGGACGTCCCAATTGTCTGGGTCTCCCAATAGAGCGACAAAGAAAAAGGGAATTTTGTTTACTTACCGTAAATTCCTTTTCTTCTAGCTCCTATTGGGAGACCCAGCACCCGCCCCTGTGCCCTTTGGGCTGGTTGTTCTTTTGTGTACACATGTTGTTGATGTTGAATTGTTCTTTTGGTTCATGGTCTTCAGTTCTGCATTATTCAGAAGCTACAAACCTGCATGTAGCAGAAGCATCACTAGAATTCCTGGGGCCCCTGAGAAGACAGGAATGGGCCCTCGTTTACAGTAACCCTGTCCCCATTGGGGCTCACAATCTAAAGTCCCTATCTGTATGTTTTTCGAGTGTGGGAGGAAACCGGAGTACTCGGAGGAAACCCACGCAAACACGGGGAGAACATACAAACTCCTTGCAGATGTTGTCCTTGGTGGGATTTGAACCCAGGACCCCAGCGCTGCAAGACTGCAGTGCTAACCACTGAGCCACCGTGCCGCACCAGGTTTTTCACTAACTGAAAAGGGACCCCTTATCAATGGGTTTAGGTAGGTGATTGAAACACAATTATACTCCCTGCTGGGCTGTGTACAGTCTCACCCTATTTACGTAGGTGATGGTAACAGCCATTGGTCATTTTTTTGTATAAATTTACAATAGGAGTAATAGAGGAATGACGCAATGCACCATTTTTATTTGATGAGGGATGCCAGTATTAAAAAAAAAAAAAAGCAGCCAAGATGAAATTGTGTATGAGCAGCAGATGCTGGTACTCCCAGGAGGTCAGTGATGGTATAGATCTGCCCTTGCAATGTGAACCGTATAGATATAGCAGTGACCTGAGTGACGGGCGGGCACATAGCATCTATATCCGCTGTGTAACGCTGTCAGATATACATGCACGGTTCTTTGTGCGGCCCAATAATAGCACATCTCTGGAAGAACACTTCATCCCAAGACTGACGGGGATATAAATAAGTAATATTAATATAGAACGTGTATATCCTTTCAGCCAGACTCTCTGGTTAAGTGCTCTATGAATAATACAAGGCAGTGCATTCAGTCCTGCTTAATGTATGTATTTACCTTAATGTCAGGGATGTGGATGGATTCGCCGGTGCTCCATTAGAGGTAATCAAACATATATTTAGCTCTCATACTGACACCTCTCACATAAAATAAAGGAAAAAAAAAAAGTACCGGATTTACATTATATTACTGTATACAGCTGGGAATCTATGTAAATAGCATGGGAATTAATGAATGTCCACTTAATTTTTCAATCCAGAAATCAGTCCCCTAGATATCAGCCTTGTATGAAAGGTATCGCATAGAACAGGTAGCATCCAATACAGCATCATAATAAGCAAAAATGTTACCAATAGTAAGAATAGACATTCTGTATTTCTAAGGAAAGGCGTCATCTGTACTTCGTACACGTCAGTGTAATTATTTCACAATGTTGTGTAGTCAGCCTGACAATCCATAATCCGTGAAATGGCAGTGAGCACAGGGGTATCTAGCCATGAGAACATAGGATTTTTACTATGCAGAGGTGGTTTCTGCACCAAACCATGCAATACCTTATATCCGGGTTTATAGGTCAGCTTCAGTCCTCCTTATGAGAACAATGGTCATGGGTGCACATAGACAAAGGAATGAAAATCTAAGCCAATGTGCAGGAAGCAGAAATCTACGGCAGACACCTTCCGATTTTCCAAAGTGCTTTATTCCAATATCATGTGCAGTTAAAAGTAGCAGGGAGAGAGCCGGGTGCAGGCCCCCTAATGGACGACGGCCGTTTCACACGTCCATGTGCTTCTACGGGTCCAATTGGACCCGTAGAAGCACAAGGACGTGCGAAACGGCCGTCATCCATTAGGGGGCCTGCACCTGGCTCTCTCCCCGCTACTGACCCGTAGAAGCACAAGGACGTGCGAAACGGCCGTCGTCCATTAGGGGGCCTGCACCCGGCTCTCTCCCTGCTACTGACCCGTAGAAACACAAGGACGTGCGAAACGGCCGTCGTTCATTAGGGGGCCTGCACCCGGCTCTCTCCCCGCTACTGACCTGTAGAAGCACAAGAACGTGCGAAAGGGCCATGATTTCAGTGATGTATCACTTACCAGGTTGCATGGTGCAGTTTTGATAAAATCTCTGTTCTCTCTGCTATAGATGTAGTAGTGGTGAAGTGCTGAGCTTTGTATAACCCCTCCCACAAACCTGGTTGGCAACTTACTGTGTACATTGTGAGCAAGCTGCCAATCAGTGATGGGCGCGGGGCTACACAGATTAGCTGGACTGTGTGGCACACAGCACCTAGTCCTGCAGTGATAATCTCCTGATTGTATTAAAACTACAACACACAGCCTAATAAGTGACACATCCCTGGAATCGGGGTCTCTGCCCCTAGATCATACTGTTCTCAGATTAAATAGCAAAAACCTGCTGACAGATTCCCTTTTAAGAAGCAAATTGTCGGGTTCAGCTCACGAAGAATAATTTACTAATCTTCATAGATAAGATAGAGATATAATCTATTTTTTTGTTGAAAAATATTTCACATTATTAAGAAGGGCTAAAACATGTCCCCCCCGTATCAGAGAAGCCATGGACAATTTTACATAACATGAACCCAGAATTTCACTTGTTATCATTTTATCCATATCCTTCAATACTGTCCTACATTAAACACCGAATGATCATATTTTCTTTCAATAGACATTGTATCTTAACTACAACCACATCGAGTCCATCCTGCCAAGACAGAAGTCTCAGAATCCCCTCACCAACCGGCAGATGCTTCACCAAAAAGTGAACTCTAGTGGATATGGCCAGCAAGGCAAGAATGCCAGGTAACCGGGGCACACGTGCCGTACCGCGGCAAGCTACTTGTGCTACATAAAGGCCACGTCGTGGGCCCATTTCAGATAAACCTTTTAAAACATGTTCAAGTTTTGGCAACATTATTAGGAATGCAAGCGTCTGAATAATCATCTTGTCCTGTTTTCTTATGAATTACAGAGATCCTTTATTCGGGGAGCCGCTCTCTCCAATAATGCAGAGTTTAGAGGTGCTACATTTGGGTTATAATGGCATCAGTAATTTGCAGCAGTTGCAGCTCAGCAGACTGAGGAATCTGAAATCTCTGTTTTTGCAGGGTAAGTTATACATAAAAGCAGCTTTTTCCAGGTTTTAGGTTCATTAATGGAATCAATGTGGGGGTGAAATTGAGCTCTGCACCTCAGGTTTTTGCTCCCCCATCTGAGAGCAGCATAATGTAGAGACAGAGACCCTGATTCCAGCAATTGTCAACTACTGAGCTGTTTGCTGTCATTTTGATAAAATCAATGCTTTCTCTGCTGCAGACCTAGCAGTTATACAGAGCTCATGAATATGCTGGACTACCTGCAGCACACCAAGTAGTCCTGTAATGATAATCTGCTTCTGATTAAACAGTGATTTTATCAAAACTACACTAAGCAGCCCAGTAAGTGACACATCACTGGAATGAGGATTTCTGTCTGTACATTATGCTGCTCTCAGATTAGGTGGCAAAAACCTGCTGAAAGATTCCCTTTAAAGCTTACCTGACCAGAATAAGCTTTTATATGAGCACATGGGGACTAACACTATTTTTAGCCATTACATGATATCTGTCCTTTGTTTGTTTTTTTCCCCTTTTAGGCTAGTTTCACATATCCGGCATTTCGCCGGATTGCTGGATCCGGCACACTCCAGTACAGTGTAATACAGTACAATGGCATCGCGGCACCTCCGGTCACATGACAGCATATAACCGGAAGCTTGCCGCAATGCCATTGTACAGTATTAACACTGTACTGGAGTGTGCCGGATCCAGCGATCCGGCGAAATGCCGGATATGTGAAAGTAGCCTTACAGGCTCTCTCTTTAATTTGAGCTGTCTCTGGGCTAATGCGTGTAGACTGCCTCTGTTCCTGTTTCTCCCATGCACAGCACATGCAAGGGGTTCTTGGTCTCCTGTGTCTATGGAGCACATCAGACCGCAGTACTGAGCAGTGTAGCTGGGAACCAAGCACTTGCTAGAAAGCAGGAGTACCATGTGTGTGACTCGCTCTACCTCTCTCTCTGCTTCTCCCTCGTCCTCCCCCTGTCCGCTCTATGGACATCAATAGGCAGCAATAATCTGACCCCTCAGTGAGTTGGCAGTACGTATTTTCTTGATAAAAAAAAAAAAAACAACTACTAAGATTTATGTTAAGTTATTTTGAGTTTAACCCATAGAGTAGCCAGCAATTTTTGTTTTCAGGTTTTACCTCCCTTTATTCCACGAGCCATAACTTTTTTTTTTTCTGTCAACAAAGCCGTATGAGAGCTTGTTTATTGCGGAACGAGTTGTACTTTTGAAAGAAACCAATAATTTTACCATCTAGTGTACTGGAAATTTGGGATGAAATTGCACAAAAAGTGCAATTCCGCTATTGTTTTTTTATTTTTTTTAAAACCATGTTCACTATACGGTAAAACAGACCTGGAAATATGATTCCTCAGACCAGTCTGAGTTTGTAGATACCAAACATGTATAGTTTTGTTTTTTTATTTAATTGGTGGAAAACAAATCCAAATTGGTCCATATTCCAAGACCCATAATGTTCTCATTTTTCGGGATCTGGGGCTGTGTGATGGTTTATTTTTGCGTCCTGAGCTAACATTTTTACAAATATTATAGATAGAAACTGTTTTGATCACCTCTTATTGCAATGTTGCAAGAGCCCAAAAACGTAATCCTGGTGTTTGTAAATTTCTTTTTTGTTACATTGTTTACCGATCAGAATAATTTATTTTATATTTTGATATATTGGAAATTTCTGAACGCGGCGATACCAAATAATACGCATTTTTTTAATTGTTTTATTTTTCAATTGGGCAAAAAGGGGGGTGATTTGAACTTTTGAGGGGGGGGGAATTATAAAAACATTTTTTTCCCCACTTTTTATTGTTGTTACTAGTCCCCTTAGGCCACGCTCACATCAGCGGTATTTTGCCGCAGGGCTGGATCCAGTACAAATGCGTTTCAGCTCAATTCACCTACAATGGAGTTGCGGCGGGATGCGGTCAGATGCACCGCATGTGATCTCATGTTGCCGCGATTCCATAGGAAATGAATGAACTGAAACACATTTGTATCTGATCCGGCTTTCCAACAAAATACCGCTGATGTCAAGCCGGCCTTACTCGAAGCTGCCATCATCCGATCACTTGTGCTGTACAGAGCAGAGCATCAGCCCCGCTCCGTACAGCAGAAATCACCATCTCCTATGAATATCACTCACAGCCGGCATGCACAGGAACTTTGTCATGACAGTGACGGGTCATCAGCTGACCCCTGGCTGTCATGACAAACCATTGGCACCCCTTGATCACGTCACTAGGCCGTTGATGGGAGCATAGAATGATGCACTCCCCGTCGGCACACATTAGATCCTGCGGTCACAGATTGACAGCTGGATTTAACTAATGGATCTTCGATCTGCATGCTGCTGTTAGAGGCACATATGAGCTGATCAGACCAGCCAACATATGCAGGAAAAGAGGTGGGCTCGGCATGTGAGCCCGCATCAAAGGCAGAGACACAACCTTCTATGTAAAAGTACATCTAAGGGCATGAAGGGGAGTTGGCTCATAAGTGGAGAGAGAAATCAATATCCCTGATAACATATTTTGTAGTATATCTTATATCCGCCTTTTCACCCTTAATATATTGGATGTCCTAACGACAGTGATCACAACTGACTTGTGTCATCTCTCTTTTCTAGGAAATGAGATCAGCCAAGTGGAAGGACTTGAGGGACTGCAGCTTCTTCAAGAGCTTGTGCTGGACCACAACCGTATTAAAATGATCACCGAGACTTCATTTGCAAAGCAGAGCTGTCTAGTCTCCCTCCGTATGGAAGAAAACCGGCTCCGCGATGTCAACAACCTACTTCCACTTGTTAATTTAAAGAAGCTGTTTATAGGATTTAATAAAATTCAGGTAAAATATTGCGTTTCAGTTATAGCAAGACAGCCCACCCTGTGACCTGCAGAGGCATTCAGAGCGGCCCCTCACCATCAGGATGTGTCCTAAAAGACGCATGCCACTGATGGAGAGACAAGGGTGCCGCCGTCATTAGATCCTGGATAGCAGTGCTGGTCTTGGAAGATGTGAGCTGAATGGCTGACACTGCACTGTACGGAGGGCACAGAGGGGCTGGAAACCTAAGCAATCAGAGCCAAACTGGTGCAGGCCTGAGGCAAATGTGCAACAGATGGGCTTCAATCTCAAAGCATGTTTCCTAATTCAGGACATCGGTGTTATTGACTAGGGATGATCGAATATCACAAATATTCGGCTTTGCGAACATTCGACGAATAGGTCGCCGCTATGCGAATATTCGATGCACAATGTAAGTCTATGGGAAGCCTGAATACGGTAGTTGCTATTCGGCAACTATTTGGGTTTTCCATAGACTTACATTATGCATCGAATATTCGCAAATGGTCGAATAGCGGCGACCTGCTTGTCGAATACGGGCGTAGCCGAATATTGAGGTATTCAATCATCCCTATTATTGACACATCTGTGTCGTGCGTTCCATTTACAATAGTGACTTACAATGGGATCTGTCGAGGGTCTGTTGTGGTGCCCATCATTTTGACGGCAAGAAAAGTGAATAGTCTGGATTGGCATATTCAATGTTTTACTTGTAAGCGGCACTAAAAACATACGGAGTGAACATATACCCGTTAATGTACATGTAACTATAGGAAACCTTTGCTTCATATCTCTCAACAGGAAGTTTCGGAAGTGGAAAAACTGGAAGCAGTTCCTACACTGCAAGAGCTTTCTATCTCTGGAAACCCAGTAAGTCTCATCTTCTGTTAGCCACCCTTCCCTTCTTTAGTGGTTATAGATGTCATCCAGCATTGGTCACTGTACTATAAACCACACTTTGTTTTCTTGCAGAGGCCCTCCATTTAGGAAAGTGCAATATGCTGCTTTTTTTCCTGCTATATATGTCAATATGTACTTTCTTTGTTGCTCCATTGGGAGACCCAGACAATTGGGTGTATAGCTTCTGCCTCCGGAGGCCACACAAAGTATTACACTTTAAAAAGTGTAACCCCTCCCCTCTGCCTATACACCCCCCCCGTGCATCACGGGCTCCTCAGTTTTATGCTTTGTCCAACTCCACCTATAGAGGAGTCGGCCGCACAGCAGGAGAAGCACCAGTTTAGGTTTCCCAGACGTACTCGGAGTGCTTTCTTCGATCACTCGAACTTCAGAGATGCTGTCTAGAAGCACAGGGCTTTCCCGGACAAGCGCTTTACTAAACGCCTTAATGACACACGTTACCCCTTCCCCTCTGACGTAGTTAAGGGTTGGGCTCAATGTCCCAAGGTGGATCCTCCAGTCTCTAGACTGGCGGCTAGATCCGTAGTGGCAGTGGCTGACGGTTCAACGCTCAAGGATGCCACGGACAGGCAGATAGAGCTCCTAATGAAATCCATCTATGAAGCCATAGGTGCGTCCTTTGCCCCAGCCTTTGCAGCAGTGTGGGCACTCCAGGCTATCTCAGCTTGTCTGTCTGAGATTAATGCGGTCACCCGTACCTCGGCTCCGCAAGTAGCGTCTTTAACTTCTCAGGCGTCGGTATTTTCATCCTACGCCATGAATGCTGTCCTGGACTCGGCTAGCCGTACAGCGGTAGCATCCGCCAATTCGGTGGCAGTCCGCAGGGCCATGTGGCTACGCGAATGGAAGGCAGACTCTGCTTCCAAGAAGTTCTTGACCGGTTTGCCTTTTTCTGGCGACCGATTGTTTGGCGAACAATTGGATGAAATTATTAAGCAATCCAAGGGAAAGGACTCGTCCTTACCCCAGCCCAAACCAAAGAGACCTCAGCAACGAAAAATTCAAGCGAGGTTTCGGTCCTTTCGGCCCTCAGCCAGATCCCAATCCTCCTCGTCCAACAGGCCACAGAAGAGCCAGAGAAACTCTTCTGCATGGCGGTCTAAGTCACGTCCTCCAAAGACCGCCGGAGGCACCGTCTCCAAGGCGGCCTCCTCATGACTTTCAGCCTCCCCAAACCGCATCCTCGGTCGGTGGCAGGCTCTCCCGCTTTTGCGACGCCTGGTGGCCACATGTCCAAGACCGATGGGTGAGGGACATTCTGTCTCACGGTTACAGGATAGAGTTCAGCTCTCGTCCTCCGACTCGTTTTTTCAGAACATCTCCGCCCCCCGAGCGAACCGTGGCACTTTTTCAGGCGGTGGACACTCTGAAGACAGAAGGAGTTGTGATCCCCGTTCCCCTTCAGGAACGGGGTCGCGGTTTTTACTCCAACCTGTTCGTGGTACCAAAAAAGGACGGTTCATTCCGTCCCGTTTTGGACCTCAAATTGCTCAACAGACATGTGAGAACCAGGCGGTTTCGCATGGAATCCCTCCGATCTGTCATCGCTTCGATGTCCCAAGGGGACTTCCTAGCGTCAATCGACATCAGGGATGCCTATCTCCATGTGCCGATCGCTCCAGAGCATCAACGCTTCCTGCGTTTCGCCATCGGGGACGAACACCTTCAGTTTGTGGCACTGCCTTTCGGCCTGGCGACAGCCCCACGGGTATTCACCAAGGTCATGGCATCCGTTGTGGCAGTCCTACACTCTCAGGGCCACTCGGTGATCCCGTACTTAGACGATCTCCTAGTCAAGGCACCCTCCCGGGTGGCATGTCAACACAGTCTGACCGTGGCTCTGGAGACTCTCCAGAGGTTCAGGTGGATCATCAATTTCCCAAAGTCAAAATTGACTCCGACCCAATCACTGACTTACCTCGGGATGGAGTTTCATACTCTCTCAGCGATAGTCAAGCTACCGCTGGACAAACAGCGTTCGCTGCAAACAGGGGTGCAATCTCTCCTTCGGGCCCAGTCACACCCCTTGAGGCGCCTCATGCACTTCCTGGGGAAGATGGTGGCAGCAATGGAGGCAGTTCCCTTTGCGCAGTTTCATCTGCGTCCACTCCAATGGGACATTCTTCGCAAATGGGACAAGAAGTCGACGTCCTTAGACAGGAACGTCTCTCTTTCTCTGGCAGCCAAGACCTCTCTTCGGTGGTGGCTTCTTCCCACTTCTCTGTCGAAGGGAAAATCTTTCCTGCCCCCATCCTGGGCGGTGGTCACGACGGACGCAAGCCTGTCAGGGTGGGGAGCGGTTTTTCTCCACCACAGGGCTCAGGGAACCTGGACTCCGACGGAGTCCTCCCTTCAGATCAATGTTCTGGAGATAAGGGCAGTGTATCTAGCCCTAAAAGCGTTCCATCGGTGGCTGGAGGGCAGGCAGATCCGCATACAGTCGGACAACGCCACGGCGGTCGCGTACATCAACCACCAGGGCGGTACTCGCAGTCGTCAAGCCTTCCAAGAAGTTCGGCGGATTCTGCTGTGGGCGGAGGCCACAGCCTCCACCATCTCCGCGGTTCACATCCCGGGCGTAGAAAACTGGGAAGCAGACTTTCTCAGTCGCCAGGGCATGGACGCAGGGGAATGGTCTCTTCACCCGGACGTGTTTCAAGAGATCTGTTGCCGCTGGGGAACGCCGGACGTCGATCTCATGGCGTCTCGGCACAACAACAAAGTCCCGGCATTCATGGCACGGTCTCAGGATCACAGAGCTCTGGCGGCGGACGCCTTAGTTCAGGATTGGTCGCAGTTTCGACTGCCTTATGTATTCCCTCCTCTGGCAATGCTGCCCAGAGTGTTGCGCAAGATCAGGTCCGACTGCCGCCGCGCCATCCTCGTCGCTCCAGACTGGCCGAGGAGGTCGTGGTACCCGGACCTGTGGCACCTCACGGTGGGTCAACCGTGGGCGCTCCCAGACCGACCAGACTTGCTGTCTCAAGGGCCATTTTTCCATCTGAATTCTGCGGCCCTCAACCTGACTGTGTGGCCATTGAGTCCTGGCTCCTAGCGTCCTCAGGGTTATCTCAAGAGGTCATTGCCACTATGAGACAGGCCAGGAAACCAACATCAGCCAAGATCTATCACAGAGCTTGGAGGATCTTCTTAGCCTGGTGCTCTGATAAGGGGTTTACCCCCTGGCCGTTTGCCTTACCCACGTTTCTTTCCTTCCTTCAATCCGGAATGGACAAGGGTTTGTCTCTCGGCTCTCTCAAGGGACAAGTATCGGCGCTTTCCGTGTTTTTTCAAAAGCGTCTAGCCAGGCTTCCGCAGGTCCGCACGTTCCTGCAGGGAGTTTGCTACATAGTCCCACCTTACAAGCGGCCGCTGGAACCCTGGGATCTTAACAGGGTTCTACGGGCTCTTCAGAAACCACCTTTTGAGCCGCTGCGGGATGTCTCTCTATCACGTCTTTCGCAGAAGGTGGCATTTCTAGTGGCAGTTACGTCACTCCGAAGAGTGTCAGAGCTTGCAGCGCTGTCATGCAAAGCCCCCTTCCTGGTATTTCACCAGGATAAGGTGGTTCTGCGTCCGGTCCCGGACTTTCTCCCCAAGGTGGTGTCCCCTTTTCATCTCAATCAGGATATCTCCTTACCTTCATTTTGCCCTCATCCAATTCACCAATGTGAAAAGGATTTGCATTTGTTAGATCTAGTGAGAGCACTCCGGATCTACGTGTCTCGCACGGCGCCACTGCGCCATTCTGATGCACTCTTTGTCCTTGTCGCTGGCCAGCGTAAGGGGTCGCAGGCTTCCAAGTCAACCTTGGCTCGGTGGATCAAGGAACCGATTTTTGAAGCCTACCGTTCTTCTGGGCTTCCGATTCCTTCAGGGCTGAAAGCCCATTCTACCAGAGCCGTGGGTGCGTCCTGGGCATTGCGGCACCAGGCTACGGCTCAGCAGGTGTGTCAGGCAGCTACCTGGTCTAGTCTGCACACTTTCACGAAACACTATCAAGTGCATACCTATGCTTCGGCGGATGCCAGTCTAGGTAGGCAGATCCTTCAGGCGGCGGTTGCCCACCTGTAAGAGGAGGGCCGTTGTCGGCTCTTTTTATCGGGGTATTCTTTTACCCACCCAGGGACTGCTTTTGGACGTCCCAATTGTCTGGGTCTCCCCATGGAGCGACAAAGAAGAAGGGAATTTTGTTGACTTACCGTAAATTCCTTTTCTTCTAGCTCCTATTGGGAGACCCAGCACCCGCCCCAGTTCCCTTCGGGCTGTTTGTTCTTTTGTGTACACATGTTGTTCATGTTGAATTGTTCTTTTGGTTCATGGTTTTCAGTTCTCCGAACATCCTTCGGATTGAATTTACCTTAGACCAATTTATAAGTTTCCTCCTTCCTGCTTTTGCACCAAAACTGAGGAGCCCGTGATGCACGGGGGGGTGTATAGGCAGAGGGGAGGGGTTACACTTTTTAAAGTGTAATACTTTGTGTGGCCTCCGGAGGCAGAAGCTATACACCCAATTGTCTGGGTCTCCCAATAGGAGCTAGAAGAAAAGGAATTTACGGGAAGTAAACAAAATTCCCTTCTTTTGGGGCTTTATATTATGGACAATATGCTATGGATTTTACCCTCGCTACATTAAAGGGAATCTGTGAGCAGATTTTTGCTATGGAATGTGAGAGCAGTATGATCCAGCAATGCCACTTGGCTTCTTGCTGTAGTTTTGATAAAATCCTTGTTTCTCTCTGCTGTATATTTAACAGTGGTGAGAATGCTTTATATAACCCCACCCACACCACTGATTGGAAGCTTGCTGACAGTGTGGACAGGAAGCTGCCAATCAGTGGTGGGGGCGGGGTTACACCAATTATCTGGACTGCCTGGCAAGTGACAGCTGTAGTCCTGCAGTGATGATCTCCTGCTGATACAATACTGATTGTATTGAAACTACAGGAAGCAGCCCAGCAAGGCATACATCCCTGGAATCAGGGTCTGAGTCCCTACATTATGCTGCTCTAGATAAAATAGCAAAAACCTGCTGACATATTCCCTTTAAAAGGTGATGGACTTGGCATTGAAAATCAGCTTTGATTCTATTAAAATCCTCAGAATGTTTTGGTAGAAATGAACAGAAAAATCTCTCTAAAAAATTGAAGGCATACAGAAGTACAGTAATGCACCGTGCTCACGGTTGTATGGACCTGTAATACGGCTGTACATTAGTCACGGAGTAACATTAAACCATGAAGCTCAATATTACGTAGCCATTCTCTCCGATACACAGCACTGCCTGAAGACCATTACATCAGTATACAATGTATTCTAATAAATTCTCTTTTTCTATTCCTCATTTTATTGTATCATTTGCTTCTCTAGATCTCCCGTAAGATGTTCCATCGTCATCTGATAGTGCTGCGGCTACAAAACCTGCAGATATTGGACGGCATTGTCGTGACCTCCGAGGAGAGGGCAAGGGCTGAGATGCATTTCCTAGAACAGCAAGTAAAATCTCACTTTTCTTGTGTGAATTTGTTTTATTTCAGCCATTAAATCTTGAATAAAAAGAACGACATAGTTTCTGCTCTGCATTAAATTACGACAGATATAACACTTATTCATGACAATAACATAAAGGCAATTTGCACAGAATCTAATCACAAATACAACACCGCTGGGAGTCTGTGGTTACAACATACAGTGCTTGATAGATATTTCTAGAAAATGTAAATCTAATCATGATATGATAGAGCAGAGTTAGGAGATTCTGGGGAAATATCACTGATTATTAGCATTAGAAATAGTTTAGGGCTAGTGATCAGAATGCATTTCAGCATAACAGGTATTTCATAGATTATTCCCATCTGAAGAGATGGCAAATCATGAAGCTTGGTGGGAAATTAACCGCGAGCCCATGCCGGTCACACCGTAATGACTTGTTCTAAACTTCTATGTCTACTCATTTTGATGTGGAGACAGTTTGTATGGTCACATTTTGAAGGTGGTGGTGGGTGCCACGTATTTAAGGGAAAGGATCAGATCATATGTAAAGAATGCCTTTACAAACATTCTTGGTTATATCAAACCCCAATCTTGGTTTTATCGCTACATCTCCTATACCAGGGGTCTCAAACTCTGCTGGGTGTGAAGGCCGCACATAGAAAAAAAATTATTTGGGGGGCTGCATTCTTTTCGTTTATTATAACAAATGTACTTTTTATATGTGTGTGTGTATGTATATATATATATATATATATATATATATATGGTAATATATGTGTGTGTATGTAGACTACCGTAAAAAGTTTAGGCTCACTTAGATAATTCCTTATTTTTGAAAGAAAAGCACTTTTTTTTTTTTTAATGAAGCTAAAATTAAATTAAACAGATATATACTCTATACATATAGGCTAATGGATGCTTAGAAATCGCTTGAAAAACCCTTGTGCAAGCATGTTAGCACAGCTAAACAGTTTTGCTGATTAGAGAAGCTATAAAACTGACCTTCCTTTGAGCTAGTTGAGAATCTGGAGCATTACATTTCTTGGTTCCAGTAAACTCTCAAAATGGCCAGAAAAAGAGAACTTTCCTGTGAAACTCGACAGTTTATCCTTGTTCTTAGAAATGAAGGATATTCCATGCAAGAAATTACCAAGAAACTGAGGATTTCCTACAACGGTGTGTACTACTCCCTTCAGAGGAGAGCACAAACAGGCTGTAACCAGAGTAGAAAGAGAAGTGGAGGCCGCGCTGCACAACTGAGCAACAAGACAAGTACATTACAGTCTCTAGTGTGAGATATTGACGCCTCACAGGTCCTCAACTGGCAGCTTCATTAAATAGTAACCGCAAAACTCCATTGTCAACGTCTACAGGTGAGAGGTGACTCCAGGATGCTGGTCTTCAGGGCAGAGGGGCAAAGAAAAAGCCATATCTGAGACTGGCTAATAAAAGGAAAAGATTAATATGGGCAAAATAACACAGACATTGGACAGAGGAAGATTGGAAAAAAGTGTTATGGACAGACGAATCAAAGTTTGAGGTGTTTGGATCACATAGAAGAACATTTGGCAGGAAAATGCTGTGGAAGAGAGAGCGCAATAGGGTCTTACCCGGTAGGGATGTGGAATATACAGGAAACACAGTACACTCACCTTTTCAGGCTGTGCAAGTCACAACCTCTATGAAGCACATTCAGTATTGGTATCAGCTGCAGCCTCGAGGTGTAAGGATGTAGTAGAAACGTGAGCAGAAATCGGGTATATCCTCAACAACAAGAACAATCCATTGTTGTTTTGATGTCCTGAGGAAGGAGACGGATGTCTCTGAAACGCGTAGACCTGAACGAACAATAAAGAGATTATATTAATATACCATTGAGTATCAGCACGGTATATACCCGATTTCTGCTCATGTTTCTACTACAGAAGAACATTTGTGAGATGCAGAACAACTGAACAGATGCTGGAAGAGAGCCTGACGCCATCTGTCAAGCATGGTGGAGGTAATGTGATGGTCTGGGGTTGCTTTGGTGCTGGTAAAGTGGGAGATTTGTACAAGGTAAAAGAGATTTTGAATAAGGAAGGCTATCACTCCATTTTACAACGCCATGCCATACCTTGTGGACAACGCTTGATTGGAGCAAATTCATCCTACAACAGGACAATAACCCAAAACACACCTACATGAACTATTTAGGGAAGAAGCCGGCAGCTGGTAATCTATCAGTAATGGAGTGGCCAGCCCAGTCACCAGACCTCAACCCTATTGAGCTGCTGTGGGAGCAGCTTGACCGTATGGTATGCAAAAAGTGCCCATCGAGCCAATCCAACTTGTGGGAAAGGGGGAAAGCATGGGGGGAAATATCTCCAGATTACCTCCGCAAATTAACAGCTAGAATGCCAAAGGTCTGCAAAGCTGGAATTACTGCAAAGGAGCCGAAAGAAAAGTATGAAGGAGAAAATTTATTATTTAAAGCAAAAATCATTATTTCTAACCTCGTCAATGTCTGGACTATATATATATATATATATATATATATATATATATATATATATATATATATATATACAGGGCCGGCTCCAGGTTTTTGTGGGCCCTGGGCGAAAGAGTCTCAGTGGGCCCCATCCACACATAGACATGCACAGATACATACAGGCACACGTACACATACTTATTTAAAGAGAAATTCACAAAAACACATAGACATAAATCTAGACACAGTCATATACACTGCCATACATAGATACATATCATACACACACATTATTTTTATATATTTATCCTGTATATATATTTCTAATATTGGGAAGCCGGCAACAGCCTCATTCACCTCCCGGCTTGTCTAACAGACATGGCCGCACATAGGGCACACTAACACTGCTGTATATACATCACAAGAGAGGTCTGCGGTGGGGGGGGGGGACATACAGCACCTGGGTGGAGGGGACATACAACTCTGGGGGTATAGTAGTATGCAGCCCCCATATTGTGTTATGAAGCCCCCATTGTCCTCCATATAGTATTATGTAGCCCCCATATGCACTATGCAGCCCCCATATAGCACAATGCAGACCCAGATAGCATTAGGCACCTTCATGTAGTATACAGCACACATATAGCACAATGCAGACCCAGATAGCAATAGGCACCCTCATGTAGTACACAGCCCCTAAATACCACAGTGCAGAGCCAGCTAGCATTAGGCACCCTCATGTAGTACACAGCACCTATATAAAACACAGTGCAGAGCCAGACAGCACAGTGCAGAGCCAGATAGCATTAGGCACCCTCATGTAGTACACAGCACCTATATAACAGTGCAGAGCCAGATAGCATTAGGTATCCTCATGTAGTACACAGACCTGTATAGTACAGTGCAGACCCAGACAGCCCAGTGGAGAGCCAGATAGCATTAGGCACCCTCATGTAGCATACAGCTTGTATATAGCATAGCCTGTATATAGCACAGTGCAGAGCCAGATAGCAGTAGGCACCCTCATGTAGAATACAGTGATTAATACTCAGTGGCGTAACTAGAGTTTGATGGGCCCTGGTGCAAAATTTGGATCGGGGCCCCCCTCCACGTACACCGACACTTAGGGTGCGGGATAATGACACTAACACTCGGGGTACAGGATAATGATGCTGACACTTGGCTCTTACCCTCAGCACCCAGGTTTCCCATGATCTGAAATCCCTCTATCAGTACCCAGCTTTCCCATGTTCTGATATCCATCTTTCCCTCAGCACCCAGCTTTCCCATAACAGAGTAAAGCTGGGTGCTGAGAGATGTATAGCAGAGCATGGGAAAGCTGGGTGCTGAGGGAAAGAGCCTTTTTCCCTCAGCACAAAACATTCCCATCCCATACTTGTATCTTTGTCCTCCTTGTATATAGATCTCCAAATACTATAATGGCCCCCACATAGCCTTTCATATAATATAAAGGGTCCCACATAACCCGTCATATATTATAATGCACCCCCATAGTTCTCCATGTATTATAATTCACCCCATAGTATTCCATATATTATACTGCACCACAGTCCTCCATGTTTTATAACGCACACCCATGTGCGACCATGTGTAAGGTAGCCTCCATATTCCTCCATTTATTATAATGTAGCCCCCATAGTGCTATATGTATTATAATGTAGCGCCATAAATCATCATTTTGTATTATGCAGCCCCATACTCCTCCATGTATAATGCACCCCTAGTCCATGTATAAGGTGTCCTTCATGTTTATTATGCAGTCCCATAGACCTCCATGTATCATGGAGCCAGGCCCCTCCAGGCCTCCATGTGTCATGCAGCCAGCAAAATAAAAAACAAGTACCTCTCTTCTCCTTCCAACCCTGCGACTGCGGTAGTTACGCCCCTGCCCCCATATGTCACACACCCTGCACCCCCATATCACACACACTACACCCCCATATCTCACACACCCTGCTTCCCATACAGCCTGCACCCCCATATCACACACACTACACCCCCATATCACACACACTACACCCCCATATCTCACACCCTGCTTCCCATACAGCCTTCACCCCCATATCCCACACACACACACTGCTCCCCATACAGCCTGCACCCCCCATATCCCACACACACACTGCTCCCCATACAGCCTGCACCCCCCATATCCCACACACACTGCTTCCCATACAGCCTGCACCCCCCATATCCCACACACACACACACACTGCTCCCCATACAGCCTGCACCCCCCATATCCCACACACACACACTGCTCCCCATACAGCCTGCACCCCCCATATCCCACACACACACACTGCTCCCCATACAGCCTGCACCCCCCATATCCCACACACACTGCTTCCCATACAGCCTGCACCCCCCATATCCCACACACACACACTGCTCCCCATACAGCCTGCACCCCCCATATCCCACACATACTGCTTCCCATACAGCCTGCACCCCCCATATCCCACACACACACACTGCTCCCCATACAGCCTGCACCCCCCATATCCCACACACACACACTGCTCCCCATACAGCCTGCACCCCCCATATCCCACACACACTGCTTCCCATACAGCCTGCACCCCCCATATCCCACACACACTGCTTCCCATACAGCCTGCACCCCCCATATCCCACACACACACACTGCTCCCCATACAGCCTGCACCCCCCATATCCCACACACACTGCTTCCCATACAGCCTGCACCCCCCATATCCCACACACACTGCTTCCCATACAGCCTGCACCCCCCATATCCCACACACACACACACACACACTGCTCCCCATACAGCCTGCACCCCCCATATCCCACACACACACACTGCTCCCCATACAGCCTGCACCCCCCATATCCCACACACTGCTCCCCATACAGCCTGCACCCCCCAGATCTCACACACTACACCCCCATATCTCACACACCCTGCTTCCCATACAGCCTGCACCCCACAGATCTCACACAGTACACCCCCATATGTCACATACCCTGCTCCCCATACAGCCTGCACCCCCCATATCACACACAATACACCCCCATATCACACACACCCTGCCCACATATCTCACCCTGCCTGTACCCCAACTTACCCCTCTCAAACACTCTGCACCCCTTCACATGCTTCTGTCAGTCTGCAGCCCTCATATGCCCCTCACCCTGCAGCCCCCCTCACCCTCATGTCCCCTCTTTTCTTATTACCAGTCATCATGTGTCCAAATCGCCTTCAGTATCTTGCTTTCTGCCGGCATCCTGTGTCTCCTCCCACACAGTCACATGGGCGTGACATCATCGCAGGTCCTGCAGGATGGAGATTCCGTCTGCTGTGCAGGTCAGGAGCACTCCTGCAGCTCAGACATGGCTGGTGCCTCTCCAGGTCAGGGGCCCCTCTACTGACACTGGGCTCCCCTGACTCACAGGCCGGCCACTACACAGCGGCACTACACATAGACGCAGAGCGGCTGCCGGGCCCCTATGTGTACTAGTGCCGCTGTGTAGTGGCCGGCCTGTGAGTCAGGGGAGCCCAGTGTCAGTAGAGGGGCGGCTCACTTCTCGTTCGCCCGCTGATCCGGTCTCCTCGGCGCATCGTCCATTGCTGTCGCTCGCTCTGACCTCTCAGCAGGCGCGCAGTGATGACGTCACCGCGGTCCTCTGCAGAGCTGTCAGAAGAACGCCGACAGTCACAGGGGGGAGAATGATAAGAGGCAGCCGCCGCTCACTCTCTCATCATTGCTCTCAATTGTATCGGCACCTGCGATGCCGATGCAATTGAAAGCTCGATCCTCGGCGGGGGGGCGGTGACAGCGCGGCCACCGGGCCCCCCTGAGTAGCGGTGCCACCGCGAGTGGGCCCCCCCCGGCAGCTCAGGGCCCCGGCATTTGACCGGGTTTGCCGGGTGCTGGCGCCGGCCCTGTATATATATATATACTGTATATATAAATTTTTGCTGGTAAAAGAAAATAAATCATGCTTTATTCTGATTTTTTTACTTTTTATCCCCCTTTTTCTATGTAATACAATTAGTTTTACTATTAGAACCCTATAGTAATTTTGCCCAACATTTTGTAGTAATGTTCACATACTGGTCCTCATCTTTTAGTAATGTCCCCCATCGTGTTCCCCTGCTTGTAGTAATGTGCACCGTCCTGGGCCCCATTCTGTAGTAATGTGCCCATCCTTGTCCCCTTGTAGTAATGTGCTCATCCTTATTTCCAAGGGCCTGCAGGCTGCAAGAAGCAGGCTGAGGGGCCGTATGCGGCCTGCGGGCCACATGTTTGAGACCTCTGTCCTAGACCAAGCTATGCATAATGTCCGTCTGAAGCAGCCTAATCTTCGGGTTGGAGCTGTAGACGTCAGCCTCGCAGCATTGTGATATTACTAAGTGCTCATGCAGACGACCATATTATGGCTGTTTATAACCTACAAGTGGAAGCATCACATCTATAGGATATGTTCACATGCAGCATTTTTTTAAATGCAAATTAAAAGCTGCTTTTTAGAGTAGTTATTCCTACTGTAAAAAGCAGCTTTTAATTTGCATAAAAAAATGCTGCATGTGAACATATCCTATAGATGTTATGCTTCCACTTGTAGGTTATAAAGAGCCATAAGCTATGAGATTTCAGATTCATCATGCACACATTTGTTGTTTTTTTTTGTTCTGACTGAATTTGTCAGTTCTTTCAGCATTTTTGCAGCTTTCTTTGACCCATAGAAAGCAATGGGAAAATGGGGGGAAAAAAACACAAAAAACATTTTTGCGGCGTTTTTGGTGAATAAAATTAACTTTATTAACCTTAGAACGTGCAACCATAGAAATCTACAATAGAAAACAAGTGACCTAGCAGGCCTGCGAGGCCCCAGGTATGCCTTCTAGGGTTAAACATCCACTGTAGACAAAGCCCACATGTAATCCATATCCAAATAATATCTGCAATAAACGTGATGAAAATGCTGCAAAATTTGCGCTTTCAAAGCAACATTTTCTCTATCGCGTCACTGGGGGATACAGAAGACCATGGGTGTACGCTGCTGCCACTAGGAGGCTGACACTATGCAAAAAAATGTTAGCTCCTCCTCAGTAGTATACACCCACCGGCTGGCACGGAAATGATCAGTTTTAGCATACCTCCCAACCGTCCCGGATACAGCGGGACAGTCCCTCTTTTGAGCCTTTGATCCCGAGTCCCGCCCGTGAGGCTGTTTGTCCCGTGGCTCCGCCCACCCACTGTAGCCCCGCCTCGCTGTTTCTCCCTTCTATTCATTACAGAGTCGAGCGCACACCTTGAAACTCCTGTGACTGCTGCTGAGGTATGAATCACCCCCTGCAGCAGAGCGACCCCCCTGCAGCAGAGCCGCCCCCCCCCTGCACCAGAGCCGACCCCCCCCCTGCACCAGAGCCGACATCCCCAGTCCCGAAGCCTGCGTTTCTCTGCAGCTGTTCTCTGACTCCCCGTGTGTGGCTTCTCACTGCTGCAGACACACGGGGAATCAGGAAGCTGAGGAGAAGACCATGCAATCAGCACTTCTCTCTCCTGCAGATAGCACTGGCCAGTAATAACCTATGCAGAGTGGCATCTGCAGGCTTCTATTAGCTTACCGATCAGTGGTCTCCTGCCTGTGGAGCTGCTGGGTCCTAGCTTCCCAACAGGTTCAGCTCTGCTTTATCCTGGCTCCCCTACCAGTTAAAGGGAACCTGTCAGCAGAAATTTCACAATAAAAATAAAAGATTCCCCTCTGCAGCTCCTGGGCTGCTTCTAGAAAGGTTCCTGTTGTTATTGTGCCCCCTTTGAGACCTACAAAAATACTTTATGAAGTGTTACCTTTTTGTATGCAAATGTGTTTTTATGGTCACGGGGGCGGGCTGTCTGGCGTCCGTTATTCCCCCTCCTGCCGCTTTACGCAGTCCCCCATTGCTCATTTACATACACAAGGACGCCTTCCTCATGTAACTGTCCTCCCGAAGTTTTGCGCATGTTAACGCTTTTTCAGGTGATTGCGCAGGCGCGAGATTATGGGCGGCGCTGTGATTGTCATCAGCAGCGTTAACCAAGTACCCACCCATAATCTCGTGCCCGCACTTTTCCCTCTGACTCCACCGTTAAGCGCAAGTGCTGGCCATATGAACCATGTTACCTGTTACTGCTTGCACGAGATTATGGGCGGGTACTTGGATGACTTTGCTGATGACAATCACAGCGCCGCCCATAATCTCGCGCCCACGGTAATAGGTAACATGGTTCATATGGACAGTGCTTGCGCATAACGGTGGAGGCAGAGTGAGAAGCGCGGGCACGAGATTATGGGTGGGTACTTGGATGACGCTGCTGATGACAATCACAGCGCCGCCCATAATCTCGCGCCTGCGCAATCACCTCAAAAGCGTTCACACTTTGCACAGTGCTCACTCCCGCGAGAGTGGCACTGGGCATGCACAAAACTTCAGGAGGACAGTTACATGAGGAAGGCGTCCTCATGTATGGAAATGAGCAATGGGGGACGGCGTACAGCGGCAGGAGGGGGAATAACGGACGCCAGGCAGCCCGCCCCCGTGACCATAAAACAGATTTGCATACAAAAAGGTAAGACTTCATAAAGTATTTTTTTAGGTCTCAAAGGGGGCACAATAGCAACAGGAACCTTTCCAGAATGCAGCCCAGGAGCTGCAGAGGGGAATCTTTTATTTTTTTTGCTAAATTTCTGGTGACAGGTTCCCTTTAAAGGGAACCTATCAGGTGCAATCTGCACTCAGAGCCAGGAGCAGTTCTGGGTGTATATTGCTAATCCCTCCCTAACTGTCCCTGTATACACTAGCATAGATAAAGGCATCTATAGAAAAAGTATTTTTAAAGAGCTTATATCTTATGCTAATTAGCGCGGGGACTAGTCCCAAGGGCGTTACTTCACTTGGCTAGTCGGCTCACATAGCGTGTTAGTACTCACACAGGGGCGTAATAACATGCTAACATGCTATGCGAGCCGACTAGCCAAGTGAAGTAACGCCCTTGGGACTAGTCCCCGCGCTCATTAGCATAAGATATAAGATCTTTAAAAATATTTGTTCTTCATCTCTTTATCTATGCTAGTGTATACAGGGATGGTTAGGCAGGGATTAGCAATATGTACCCAGAACTGCTCCTGGCTCTGAGTGCATATTGCACCTGACAGGTTCACTTTAAAGGGAACCTGTCACCAGATTTGGGGCCTATAAGCTGCGGCCACCACCAGTGGGATCTTATATACACATTCTAACATGCTGCATACCTCCCAACCGTCCCGGATACAGCGGGACTTTCACGCTTTACGTTGTTTGTCCCGTTGCCACGGGCGGGACGGCCGGCTCCCGGGCTCCGCCCACCCACTCTCTCTCCGCCTCCCTGCTTTTCCCTCCTACCATCCTAGTAGACGTGGCATAGAGAGGAGCGCTGCCTGTGCTGCTGCTGGTACAGTAAACTAATCTCCCCAGCGCTGATTTCCCTCCCTCACCCCCGGCCGCCGCCTGTCTGTGCGGGCGCCCCCCTGCCGCCTGTCTGTGCGGGCGCCCCCCTGCCGCCTGTCTGTGCGGGCGCCCCCCTGCCGCCTGTCTGTGCGGGCGCCCCCCTGCCGCCTGTCTGTGCGGGCGCCCCCCTGCCTCATTGTGCGGGCGCCCCCCTGCCTCATTGTGCGGGCGGCCGGCCGCCTCTCTGTGCGGGCGGCCGGCCGCCTCTCTGTGCGGGCGGCCCGCTGCCTGTCTGTGAAGGCGACCGGCCGCCTCACTGTGCGGGCGACTGGCCGCCTCACTGTGGCTGCCTGCGTGTCCGTGCTGGAGGCCCGCCGGCTGCCTGCGTGTCCGTGCTGGAGGCCCGCCGGCTGCCTGCGTGTCCGTGCTGGAGGCCCGCCGGCTGCCTGCGTGTCCGTGCTGGAGGCCCGCCGGCTGCCTGCGTGTCCGTGCTGGAGGCCCGCCGGCTGCCTGCGTGTCCGTGCTGGAGGCCCGCCGGCTGCCTGCGTGTCCGTGCTGGAGGCCCGCCGGCTGCCTGCGTGTCCGTGCTGGAGGCCCGCCGGCTGCCTGCGTGTCCATGCTGAATGGGTGTGGATGGGGAGTGGATATGGGCGTGACTGTGAAATGGGTGTGGTTAGGGGGCGTGGCCTAAAAATTTGCCGCGGCGTCTCTTTTCCTCCCCCCTGCTCGCTCTCTTTCCCCCCCCCCCCCGCTCGCTCTTTTCCTCCCCCCCTCGCTTTCTTCTCCTCCCCCCTCGCTCTCTTTTCCTCCCCCCCTCGCTCTCTTCTCCCCCCCCTCGCTCTCTTCTCCCCCCGCTCGCTCTGTTTTCCCCCCCGCTCGCTCTCCCCCCCCCCCCCCCGCTCGCTCTCTTTTCCTCCCCCCCCTCGCTCTCTCTCTTTTCCCTCGCTCTCTCCTGGCATGGTCAGTACAGAAATCTCTCCATCGTGGAGGGGTGAGAGGGAGTAATAAACATGGAGTCCCTACCGTGTCTGTGTATTTATTTCTAATAAAGTATTTTTCTCTGTGTGGTCTTTTTTTTTTAAACCCTTTATTGGAGATTCTTAATGGCCAGGTTAACCTTGGCCTGACATTAAGAATCTCGGGCTTTATACCAGCGGGTAAAACATAGCTGGTATTAACCCCTTATTACCCAGCGTGCCACCTGCCACCAGGGCCACTGGAAGAGTTGGATACAGCGCCAGAAGATGGCGCTTCTATGAAAGCGCCATTTTCTGGGGCGGCTGTGGACTGCAATTCGCAGCGGGGGGCCCAGAAAGTTTGGGCACCCTTCACTGCGGATTCCAATCCCCAGCTGCCTAGTTGTACCTGGCTGGACTCAAAAATTCGGCGAAGCCCATGTCATTTTTTTTTTAATTATTTCATGAAATTCATGAAATAAAAAAAAAAAAAAAGGCTTCTCTATATTTTTGGTTCCCAGCCGGGTACAACTAGGCAGCTGGGGGTTGGGGGGCAGCCCGTAGCTGCCTGCTGTACCTGGCTAGCATACAAAAATATGGCGAAGCCCACGGCATTTTCTTAAAAACATTTTCAGGGAAAAACCTTTATAAAAAAAAAAATGCTTCCCTGCATTTCTATTGCCAGTGAAAGTAACACCAAGCAGCGGGGGCTAGCAGCCAGTAGCTGCTTTGGTTATCCTTAGCAACAGAAAATGCAGCGGGAGCCCACAAACAATGTGATTTTTTTGTTTTTTTATTTTTAATGAATTTTTTTTTTAAAAAAAATCGGCATGGGCTTCGCCCATCGAGCACCAGAGCATTTTACTGCTCAATTCATCCCAAGTAATCAGATGACTCCAGTGTCGGCCGATTACTTGTTCTGTGTCCCCCTGCATCCATCGCAGCGTGTACGGGCTGTGAGGTCAGCGGAGTGGAGACAGTGACATGCTCTGCTCTGACACATAGTGTGCTGCATGTCACTATCTTTCTCCACTCTGGCACTTGTTGTGCAGGTGACCGGATGCTACATGTCACTAACTGTCTCCACTATGGGACTTGTTGTGCAGGTGACCGGATGATACATGTCACTAACTGTCTCCACTATGGGACTTGTTGTGCAGGTGAGAGTGTATACAGTTGGTACTATGCAGCAGAAATCACAGAGTGGGGCAGTTAGTGACATGTAGCATCCGGTCACCTGCACAACAAGTCCCAGAGTGGATACAGTGACATGCAGCACACTGTGTCAGAGCAGAGCATGTCACCAACTTGCTCTGCTCTGTCACCTGCGGTGCTGCATGTCACGTTTTTGCCGCGATTTGGTGCCTTTTTTGCTCACTGCGTTTTTAATCAGTGCACAATGCCATTAAAGATTGTTGATGAAAAAAATAAAAAAGGTCTGATGTCATTTCCTTATTCAAAATGTTCATTGTATGCAGGAGAGCAGACAGCAGCTGCAGAACTACAAGGCTCAGCATCATCCATCCAGGACTGTATGCAGTTTTTTACCCAAAAAGAAAAAAAAATGACGTGGGCTTCGCCATATTTTTGTATGCTAGCCGGGTACAGCAGGCAGGTACGGGCTGCCCCCAACCCCCAGCTGCCTAGTTGTACCCGGCTGGGAACCAAAAATATAGAGAAGCCCTTTTTTTTTTTTAATTATTTCATGAATTTCATGAAATAATTTAAAAAAAAAATGATGTGAGCTTCGCCTAATTTTGGTGTCCAGCTGGGTACAACTAGGCAGCTGGGGATTGGAATCCACAGTGAAGGGTGCCCAAGCTTTCTGGGCACCCCCACTGCGAATTGCAGTCCGCAGCCACCCCAGAAAATGGCGCTTTCATAGAAGCGCCATCTTCTGGCGCTGTATCCAACTCTTCCAGCTGCCCTGATGCTGGGTGGCTAGCCGGGTAATAATGGAGTTAGGGCTAGCTGTATATTATCAGCTAGCCCTAAGCCCGAAATTCATGGTGTCACGCCAATATTAGACATGGCCACCATGAATTTCTAGTAATGATAAAGATAAAAAAAAAAACACAACACAGAAAAATATTTTTATTAGAAATAAAACACAACACAATTAGTGACTCCATCTTTATTGAAATAAAGAACCCCCCTCCGCAGTAATCCTGGGTTAGGGTCCCGCGCCGTCCAATCCGGATCCAACATCATCTGATCGGTTTGCTGGAAGGCAAAGCGATCAGATGATGTGTCAGGATCAAGTGCCTGAATCACATCACACATCAGCTGATTGTATAAAAGCCGATTATACAATCAGCTGATGCATCAGTAGAAAAAAAAAAATAATACTCACTTATGTGCTGTGCTGATTACCGGCAGCTCCAGGAGCGATCGATTGGACAGGAGTCTGATCCCGTCCGATCGCTGCAGCAGCTGCCGGTAATCAGCTGATGAAGTCCCCTGACGGCAGGATCAGCTGATAGCCGGCCGGGCGCGAAAAAGCCGGCGAGACTACGATCAGCTGATGCGTCAGGTGACTGCATCAGGTGATCCACGGCCAGGTCCTGCAAGCTTCGTGCATGCACCGGGGAGACTGCACACAGCAGAAGCGGCGGGACCGAGACAGGGGCTGGAAGCAGGCATGGCACCCGGACCCTGCAGACAGGTGAGTATGACATACACACACACACTGTATATATATACACACACACTGTATATACGCGCACACACTGTATATACACACACACACTGTATATACGCGCACACATACACTGTATATACGCGCACATACACTTTCTTCCCCCGGCTGTGTAGAGCTGCTGCTGTCTCTGTGTGATTTCTCTCACATCCACTGGGAAGAGGCAGGGAGGAGGGTTTGGTCGGAGAGCAGAGTGGGTGTATTAGACACAATGGGTGTGTTAGATAAGCTAGACACCTCCCTAGAGCCACAAAGAATTCTGGGACTTGTAGGAACGGAACACAGGAAGTCAGAGGAGAGATTAACCCCATCAGAGCTGGAGCCAGCAATGAGCATGTGCTGCTAGTGCACAATGAAAGGTAATTTTGCTGAAAAAACATAATAGATGTGTTGAGGGGCACATATTAGCAAGATTTATCAGAAAAAAAAAAAACAGTTTTGGTAACTGGACAACTTCTTTAATGATTTCCCTTTTTCTTTCAAATTCAGCTTGTGATTGGACAACAGTGTAGTTATATCTCTGTCATCCAGCCTATAGACCGAGAGCTCAGTATGGGGCTGCGTCACTACTGTATCCTCTCTGGTCTGGGGCAGGACACTAAGCCCCCTAACACATCAAGAGTGTTTGGGGCACCACGGTGTGGTCGGTCCTTGCCTCCACACCCCTGCCCTCTCGCCCTTCAGAGCCTAATGTGCAGGGAGGAAAGACAAATCTGGTTCCTTCCAGCCATCCGACAAACAACTTCCGGGACGCCTGATGACAGGTTGCCTTAGTGTACTCCAAAGATGATGGATTCCAGGGTCTTAAGGGTGCTTTACACGCTGCAACATTGCTAGCGATTGCTAGCGATGTCGCAAGCGATAGCACCCGCCCCCGTTGTTCGTGCGATATGTGGTGATCGCTGCCGTAGCGAATAATATTGCTACGGCAGCGTCACACGCACATACCTGTTCGGCAACGTCGCTGTTGCTGCCGAACAATCCCTCCTTCAAAGGGGAGGTGCGTTCGGCGTCACAAAACGGCTGCCCAATAGAGGAGGGGAGGAGATGAGCGGCCGGAACATGCCGCCCACCTCCTTCCTTCCTCATTGTCGGTGGACGCAGGTAGGATGATGTTCGTCGTTCCTGCGGTGTCACACATAGCGATGTGTGCTGCCGCAGGAACGACGAACAACCAGCGGCATGTACCACCAGCGATATTTTGAAAAGGAGTGACGTGTCAACAATCAACGATTTTTGACGTTTTTGCGATCGTTGATCGTCGCTCCTAGCTGTCACACTCTGCAATGTCGCTAACGACGTGACCCTGACGATATATCGTTAGCGATGTCGCAGCGTGTAAAGCACCCTTTAGGGACAGTTATTCGCTTCCCTAGGTACCGGACTATGTGGGGCCGCATATTAAATAAAAATATATATATTAAGAATTTTTATTCATAATGAATCGTAATAATAATCCTCAAAGTAGTCCCTTCCTCTTTTATTTCTATTTAAGATGGGACAGAGGTTCCCTTTTTCTCTCCCCCCTCCCCCTCACAAATCCCCCTTTCTGTTCAAGCTCTCTAATTCAGCCCCCTGCTTCATTGTGGCCTACTCCTGTGGTTGGGACACGTCCCTCGCTGCTCAGCTAATCAGCCATGCCTGCATTCACCGCCCAGCCTATCCGAGTGCGTTTTTATGTTATACAGAGTGGCCTGGGCTCTTATATACCTGCCTGGGCTCTTATATATAGCATTGCTGACTGGTGCTGGCCGCAGTTTATAGGGCAAAAACCTGCTGACAGGTTCCCTTTAAGAAAAAAAAAATGTTCCTGTGCTGAGATAATCTTATAAATGTGTCCCTGCTATTTACTGTGTAATGGCCGTGTCTGACCGTACAGGGACATGGTCTGATCATATATCTCTTGTGTCGGGGAGAAAGTAAAAAAGTATACACAGTACAGAGCGGGATGGCAAATTATTCATTCTTTGAGGTGAAACATTTTTTAAAAATAGGCAGGGTAAATGTTTTACCTCACATAAAGAATCCGCTATTATCTTACTCTGTGCTATCCGTTTTGCGTCCTCCCCGGTCCAGGAGCTGTGGTATGATCAGAGCATGTCCCTGTACGGTCAGACACGGTCATTACACAGTACATAGCAGGTGCACATACTGTATATAAGATTATCTCCACACAGGAACATTTAAAAAAAAAAAAAAACCCCAATTGTAGAATTGATTTGTTGTATAAAATCAACTTTAAAATTAACTTTGTTCGTGGGAAAACCCCTTTAAGCCAAAACCTAAGGCAGAAAGATGCAACAACTGAAGTCAGCTGCAGTAAGGGTAAGTTCACACAGTGAGTTTTTGCGCATTTTTAATGCCTTTTTGGCCTCAAAACTGCACGACTTTGCTTCCCCAGCAAAGTCTATGAGTTTTCATTTTTGCTGTCCGCACACAACTTTTTTTTTAAGCTGCGTTTTTGAGCTTAAAAAAAATGGACATGTCAATTCTTTCTTCAGCGCTCTATTGGGAGACCCAGACGATTGGGTGTATAGCTACTGCCTCCGGAGGCCACACAAAGCATTACACTAAAAAGTGTAAGGCCCCTCCCCTTCTGGCTATACACCCCCAGTGGGATCACTGGCTCACCAGTTTTCTGCTTTGTGCGAAGGAGGTCAGACATCCACGCATAGCTCCACTGTTTAGTCAGCAGTAGCTGCTGACTATATCGGATGGAAGAAAAGAGGGCCCATATAGGGCCCCCAGCATGCTCCCTTCTCACCCCGCTTGTGGTTTGTAAGGTTGAGGTACCTATTGCTGGTACGGCGGCTGGAGCCCACATGCTGTTTTCCTTCCACATCCCCCTGAGGGGCTCTGAGGAAGTGGGATCTTACCGGCCCCAAAGCCCTGAGGCCGGGCTCCATCCACAGACCCATTGAACCTGCTGGATACGGAGCTGGGTACCGTTCAGGGACATGGCCCTGCACCATTCAGGTACTCTGTGTCCCCGTACACACAGGCACAGCACACTCCAGACTTGCTGGGTGTGCTAGTGCGCCGGGGACAGTAAAGGGTTACAGTCACTGCAGCCTAGCTGAGTGACTTTATGTATGGGGAACTACCGCGCCGGACGCTCCGGGAGCGGCGGCGCGGCTGGGACTTGTAGTGCGCCGGGGACTTAGCGCCGACCGCGCTTTTACGGCGGCGGCGCTTATAAATCCAGTCCCCGGCTTTTGCGGCCTAGCTCCGCTTCGTTCCCGCCCCCACCCTGTCAATCAGGGTAGGGGAGAGACGCTGTACAATCAGCAGCGCCGAGGGCTGGAGCCTTATTTACATGCTCCAGCCCTCTCACTGGACACTGTGGGACGCCGGTTTCCCGCTCTGACTTGGGGGCACGCCCACGGCCCGCCCCTACTCACACGAGCTGGAGAAGGACGCCGGCAGCCATTCCTGCAGTCCGAGCTGAGATCGGACTCTGGGCGACCAGGCACAGGACTAGGGCGACCACACACCCGCTTATAGGCGGGCGGTAAGCGGCACCTGAAGTGCTGACCCCACTAAATACCGCAGTTGTCCATTTGTATTTTTATGCTTATTCTGCATAGGTCGCTATTTTTGGCTATATGCCCTCTTAGATGGCGACACATCAGCAGCATGAAAGCAGGGGTGCTAAGGCACAGGCTTTCTATGCTGCTTGTATTGCATGTACTGAAGTGTTCATGTGTATTTATGCTTGTATGCTATACACTGCACTGTACGGTCGCTAGTCTGGGCTATTTTCGCCTAGAATGACTAGACTACAGCAGCAGAAAAGCAGGGGTGCTGAGGCACAGGTTTTTTCTATGCTGCTTGTATTGCAGGGGTTGCAGTGTTCATTTGTACTTATGCTTGTATGCTATACATTGCACTGTATGGTCGATATTCTGGCCTATATTCCCCTAGATGGCTAGTCTACAGCAGCAGAAAAGCAGGGGTGCCAAGGCACAGGCTTTCTATGCTGTTTGTATTGCATGTGCTGCAGTGTTCATTGTACTTTATGCTTGTATGCTATACATTGCATTGTACGGTCGCCATTCTTGGCTCTATGTCTTAGATGGCTAGTCGGCAGCAGCATATAAGCAACACAGGCTTTCGATGCTGTTTTTACTGCATGTGACACTGTTCCACGGCACTGAACCCCATTGTGTGCAATGCTCCCCTGGAGCACTTGGTCAGCCGGGGTCTCTACTAGACGTGGCCAAAGGAACCACCTGTCAACCCTGTCCAAGGACAGGGATGGAGTTGCATTGGGATAGAGACTTGCAGTCCGGACAGGCCATGGGCAAATCATTGCTCCCTGGCCACCCTCATTGGGAATAAAATCGGTTCCCCGGGGGGGGTCCCAGGAAGCTCTCTGTATGATGAGGCAGACGTAGCTCATCAGGACTTTGATCCTGACAACGCTCTCAATCCGGATACACCGGATGGTGACGCCATAAGGAATGATCCTATAGCGTCCATCAATGGAATGTTGGATCTTTCTCCCTCAGCTCCCCCAGCGGAGGAGTCAGCTTCACAGCAGGAGAAGTCCCATTTCAGTAGCTCAAACGTATTTTGAGTTTTTTTCTGGCCACGCTGACTTCAGAGAAGCAGTCCAGGAACACCACGCTTGCCAGATAAGCGTTTTCTCCAAACGTATTAAGGATACACGTTATCCTTTTCCCCCTGACGTGGTCAAGCGCGGGACCCAGGGTCCAAAGGTGGATTCTCCAATCTCCAGGCTTGCGGCTAGAGCTATAGTTGCAGTGGAGATGGGACTTCACTTAAAGATGCCAGACAGATAGACTGTGGTTGAAATCTGTCTATGAGGCTATCGGCGTGTCGGTTGCTCCGGCATTTACAGCCGTATGGGCAACCTAAGCTTTTCAGCTGTCCTTGCACAGCTGGTCTTGAGCATATGTACATTTGTGCCGCAGGGGCGTCCGTATCCTCGCAATGTCTGCATTGCGACTTACCCTATTAATGCTGTCCTGGAAGGACAGTCGAGGTTTCGGTCCTTCCCAAGCTCGGGCAGGTCCCAATTGTCCTCGTCCAAAAGAGCTGAAAATCCTCAGAGGGGCTCAGTTTCCGGGGGCTCAATCACGCCCAAGGAAGGCAGCCGGAGGGACCGCTACCAAGGCGGTCTCCTCATGACTCTCAGCTCTCTCATCTCTCCGCATCCGCGGTTGATGGCAGACTCGCTCGCCTTTGGCGACATTTAGCTGCCACAGGTCACAGACCGGTGGGTGAGGGACATTGTGCCCACGTGCACAGGACAGAGTTCTGTTCTCGTCCTCCGACTCGATTCTTCAGAACGTCCCCACCTCCCCACCGAGCCGATGCTCTTCTGCAGGCAGAAGGAGTGGTAATCCCTGTTCCTCTTCAGGAACAAGACACGGTTTTCCTCCAATCTGGTTGTGGTGCCAAAAAAGGATGGCTCTTTCCGTTCCGTTCTGGACCTAAAACTGCTCAACAAGCACGTGGAGGCCAGGCGGTTCCGGATGAAACCCTCCGCTCCGTCATTGCCTCAATGTCTCAAGGATATTTCCTAGCATCAATAGACATCAAAGATGCTTATCTCCACGTGCCGATTGCTACAGAGCACAAATGTTTTCTACGTTTTGTGATGGGAGACGACCATCTTCAGTTCGTAGCTCTGCCATTCGGTCTGGCGACAACCCCACGGGTGTTCACCAAGGTCATGGCGGCAGTGGTCTTGCACTCACAGGGACACTCTGTGATCCCTTACTTGGACGATCTACTTGTCAAGGCACCCTCTCAAGAGGCATGCCAATTCAGCCTGAATGTTGCGCTGGAGACTCTCCAGACGTTCGGGTGGATCATCGACTTCTCAAAGTCAAACCTGTCACCGACCCAATCACTAACGTCTCTTGGTATGGAGTTTCATACTCTCTCAGCGATAGTGAAGCTTCCGCTGGACAAGCAGCGGTCACTACAGACTGGGGTGCAGACTCTCCGTCAAGGTCAGTCGCACTCCTTAAGACGCCTCATGCACTTCCTCGGGAAGATGATGGCGGCAATGGAGGCGGTTCCGTTTGCGCAGTTTCATCTGCGTCCTCTTATTGGGACATTCTCCGCCAATGGGACGGGAAGTCAACATCCCTGAACAGGAAAGTCTCCTTTTCACAGAAGGACTCTCTGCAATGGTGGCTTCTTCCCACCTCATTATCACAGGGAAGATCCTTCCTACCACCGTCTTGGGCGGTAGTCACGACAGGCGCGAGTCTGTCAGGGTGGGGAGCAGTTTTTTCTCCACCACAGGGCTCAGGGTACGTGGACTCAGCAGGAGTCCACCCTTCAGATCCATGTTCTGGAAATCAGAGCAGTGTATCTTGCCCTACTAGCCTTCCAGCAGTGGCTGGAAGGGAAGCAGATCCGAATTCAATCGGACAACTCCACAGCGGTGGCATACATCAATCACCAAGGAGGGACACGCAGTCGGCAAGCCTTCCAGGAAGTCCGGCGGATTCTGACGTGGGTGGAAGCCACGGCCTCCACCGTATCCGCAGTTCACATCCCCGGCGTAGAAAACTGGGAAGCAGACTTCCTCAGCCGCCAGGGCATGGACGCAGGGGAATGGTCCCTTCGCCCGGACGTGTTTCAGGAAATCTGTAGCCGCTGGGGAAGGCCGGACGTCGACCTAATGGCGTCCAGGCACAACAACAAGGTCCCAACCTTCATAGCACGGTCTCGCGATCACAGAACTCTGGCGGCAGACGCCTTAGTGCAAGATTGGTCGCAGTTCCGGCTCCCTTATGTGTTTCCACCTCTGGCACTCTTGCCCAGAGTGCTACGCAAGATCAGATCCGACTGCAGCCGCGTCATACTCATCGCCCCAGACTGGCCAAGGAGGGCGTGGTATCCGGATCTGTGGCATCTCACGGTCGGCCAACCGTCGGCACTACCAGACCGACCAGACTTACTGTCCCAAGGGCCGTTTTTCCATCGGAATTCTGCGGCCCTGACCCTGACTGTGTGGCCATTGAGTCCTGGATCCTAGGGTCTTCAGGATTATCCCAAGGGGTCGTTGCCACCATGAGACAGGCTAGGAAGCCCACGTCCGCTAAGATCTACCACAGAACGTGGAGGATATTCTTATCCTGGTGCTCTGCTCAGGGAGTGTCTCCCTGGCCTTTTGCATTGCCTACCTTTTTTTCTTTCCTGCAATCTGGGTTAGAAAAAGGTTTGTCGCTCGGCTCCCTTAAAGGGCAAGTCTCGGCGCTATCCGTCTTTTTTTCAAAAGCGTCTAGCACGACTTCCTAAGGTGCGCACGTTCCTGCAGGGGGTTTGTCATATTGTACCCCCGTACAAGCGGCCGTTAGATCCATGGGATCTGAACAGGGTACTAGTTGCCCTCCAGAAGCCGCCCTTCGAGCCTCTGAGGGAGGTTTCACTTTCTAGACTATCACAGAAAGTGGCTTTTCTGGTAGCGATCACATCTCTTCGGAGAGTGTCTGAGCTAGCAGCGCTGTCATCCAAGGCTCCTTTCCTGGTCTTCCACCAGGACAAGGTAGTGCTGCGCCCCATTCAGGAGTTTCTCCCGAAGGTGGTATCCTCTTTTCATCTTAATCAGGATATCTCTTTGCCTTCGTTTTATCCTCATGCAGTTCATCGGTATGAGAAGGATTTACATTTGTTAGATCTGGTGAGAGCACTCAGAATCTACATTTCCCGCACGGCGCCCTTGCGCCGTTCGGATGCACTCTTTGTCCTTGTCGCTGGTAAGCGCAAAGGGTCGCAGGCTTCTAAGGCCACCCTGGCTCGATGGATCAAAGAACCAATTCTTGAAGCCTACCGTTCTGCTGGGCTTTCGGTTCCATCCGGGCTGAAGGCCCATTCTACCAGAGCCGTGGGTGCATCCTGGGCATTACGACACCAGGCTACGGCTCAACAGGTGTGCCAGGCAGCTACCTGGTCGAGTCTGCACACTTTCACCAAACATTATCAGGTGCATACCTATGCTTCGGCGGACGCCAGCCTAGGTAGAAGAGTCCTGCAGGCGGCAGTTGCCTCCATATAGGGGAGGGCTGTCTTGCAGCTCTAACATGAGGTATTTCTTTACCCACCCAGGGACAGCTTTTGGACGTCCCAATCGTCTGGGTCTCCCAATAGAGCGCCGAAGAAGAAGGGAATTTTGTTACTTACCGTAAATTCCTTTTCTTCTAGCTCTTATTGGGAGACCCAGCACCCGCCCTGTTGTCCTTCGGGATTTTTGGGGTTTTTTTTCGGGTACACATGTTGTTCATGTTGAACGGTTTTTCAGTTCTCCGATGTTACTCGGAGTGAATTTGTTTAACCAAGTTATTGGCTTTCCTCCTTCTTGCTTTTGCACTAAAACTGGTGAGCCAGTGATCCCACTGGGGGTGTATAGCCAGAAGGGGAGGGGCCTTACACTTTTTAGTGTAATGCTTTGTGTGGCCTCCGGAGGCAGTAGCTATACACCCAATCGTCTGGGTCTCCCAATAAGAGCTAGAAGAAAAGGAATTTACGGTAAGTAACAAAATTCCCTTCTTCCTGCGTTTTTCTGCGTTTTCCCCCCATGCAATGCATTGGAAAAACGCAGAGATCAAAAATGCAGCAAAACGCAGCCAAAAGCGCACCAAATCGTGGTAAAAACGCATGCGTTTTTGCTGCTTTTTTTTGCCGCGGGTGCGTTTTTGTGCGTTTTTAGCGGCCAAAAAGCCACAACAACGCAGCGTCAAAAAAACGCAGCGTGTGCACATAGCCTAAAGTAGGAAATCCAGTGTTTAGTGACGTCATTGACTTCAGGCCGTAATTGCCTGTAAAGGATTCTGTACAAAGCATTAAAAATTAATATTTTATTTATGGTAAAATTAATTTGTCCAATTTACTTTATAGCCCCTGAAATCAGGAGGCTCTGTAGAAAAATGGTTGCAGTTCCTAAATGTTTCACAACATATTTTTATTTAACCCTTTCAATTAAACACTGTTCAAATATTTCTGGATCTAACTGTAGTTAAAGATCTGAGTTGGACTACATGAAGAGACAGGACTAGTCCACTGCTTCTACCGGAAGGTTTCTTCCCGCATCACTATGACTGACCGGTCTTTTCTGCTGTAGACACATAGGAGAGATCTGTCAATCACATGGTGGTGCGGTGTGGGTAGAAAGCAACTGGAGGCAGCACTGGACCAGTCTCACCTTTACCAATAATCCCTGGATGGATCTTTCAACCATGTTCTCTCTGAATTGTTGAAGTGTTTCATAAAAAAAATATACTTGGCTGTAATCATGCAGCCAGGCTATTAATCTTAGTGCCTGTGGTTTTGGCATCATGAATTGACTGACAGGTTCCCTTTAAAGTCATCATCCACCCGACATTTATGCTGCCGTTGCCCCCTCGTTTTTCCAAAAAGACAATCACAGTGGCATGGGTAGGAAGTCCAAACCATGGTATGGCCTCTCTGCAGCAGCATAGCGGAGGGCACCAGGTATGGCCTCCCTGCTGCAGCAGCATAGCGGAGGGCACCAGGTATGGCCTCCCTGCTGCAGCAGCATAACGGAGGGCACCAGGTATGGCCTCCCTGCTGCAGCAGCATAGCAGAGCGCACCAGGTATGGCCTCCCTGCTGCAGCAGCATAGCGGAGGGCACCAGGTATGGCCTTCCTGCTGCAGCAGCATAGCGGAGGGCACTAGGTATGTCCTTCCTGCTGCAGCAGCATAGTGGAGGGCACCAGGAATGGCCTTCCTGCTGCAGCAGCATAGCAGAGGGCACCAGGTATGTCCTCCCTGCTGCAGCAGCATAATGGAGGGCACCAGGTATGGCCTTCCTGTTGCAGCAGCATAATGAAGGGCACCAGGTATGGCCTTCCTGCTGTAGCAGCATAATGGAGGGCACCAGGTATGGCCTTCCTGCTGCAGCAGCATACCAGAGGGCACCAGGTATGGCCTCCCTGCTGCAGCAGCATAGTATAGGGCACCAGGTATGGCCTTCCTGCTGCAGCAGCATAACGGAGGGCACCAGGTATGGCCTCCCTGCTGCAGCAGCATAGCAGAGGGCACCAGGTATGGCCTCCCTGCTGCAGCAGCATAATGGAGGGCACCAGGTATGGCCTTCCTGCTGCAGCAGCATAACGGAGGGCACTAGGTATGGCCTCCCTGCTGCAGCAGCATAATGGAGGGCACCAGGTATGGCCTTCCTGCTGCAGCAGCATAGCAGAGGGCACCAGGTATGGCCTCCCTGCTGCAGCAGCATAATGGAGGGCACCAGGTATGGCTTTCCTGCTGCAGCAGCATAGTGGAGGGCACCAGGTATGGCCTCCCTGCTGCAGCAGCATAGTGGAGGGCACCAGGTATGGCCTCTGTACATCAGCAATGTATGGTTAAGATGAGTGTCAGGGATAAAGGATCACTTTAAGGTTACTTTCAATAAATCAGTTTTGTGTTTTCTCTTTCCCACGTGTAGACGTCATCCGGTCAGACCATCGAGCATCCAATGTCCACACTGATCCTGAGCAAGGCACCGCCGCCACCATTACGTGTTACCAATGTCTACCTGACAGGCGGGAACCACCACCACATCCCCGGGCCTGATCTCTACTTAAATAATGCACAAGATGACATCTTTCCAAATGAATCGAACAAATGTACGTAAATTGCAATCCATTCCATATGTCTCTATCTTTTCTAAATCGCATTCAAATGCTTGTATAGTACACATATGTTAATGGATGTTAAACACAGGGAATCCTAATCATGCCACTAATTCAGCCTTTCATTCCCGCCGCACACTCGGAGGCCTTGGCTGGCTTGCACGGAGCTGGGTGGCTCTTAAGTGCTAATTTCTGCACAAATTATTTTCTGCCAAGAGTTGTTGACATAATTGAGCAACCCTAAACATAGCTTTTCCTTTTAAGCACCATGTCTTAAAATCACAGAGACTAATTTCTAAACGTATGCTTAATGCTTAGAAACAAAAATGTCAATCAGCGGCAATTAAGTAAGGACAAAGATGTCAGCCAGAGGCAATTAAGCAGACAACCTTGCTGTGGATTAATGAAAATGTGTTTTTATAGGTGCTTCATGAAAACAGACATGGAGTGCTCTATATAGACACAATGCGAGCCAGCGTGTTTCATAGACACACAGCCGGGGTGCTAAATAAACACAGGCTTTCAGAACAGCAGGTACTAGAAGAATAGCGGAGGCCGAATTGTCCGCTTCATGCACACAACTTGCTGGATTTTACACATTAGACATTTGTTACATGCCAAAAATCTGTCTAAAATCTCTACAATAGCTTTTTTGCAAAAGACAGAATGTAATAGTGCATAAAAATGTGACCATAATGAAGATGGAGGTGACCTGGTCTTGAAAACAAGACAACAGAGAATGCCCCCTGCCACCGGAATAAGGCGCATGCACATTGGCAAGTTACAGCTCTGTACAATATTCTCTGAGGTGTGCAAAGTAGTAATATGACACCCATAGCGGTCTATGGGGCTCTGCTGTATGTCTATATTCCTTACATATTAAGAAGTCATAGGCCATGTGCGCACGTTGCGTTCAGTACCTTGCAGAATTTGTCATTGTCAAAATTGGTTTTGACCACATAAACGCAGGAAATACGCAAGCGTTTTTGCCACGTTTTGACCACGTTTTACATGCATTTTCTGGGCGTAAATTAAGTTGTGTTTTCAATACAAATACACATCTAAATAAAGTTTGACCATTCAAACAGTATGAAAAAATGTAAAAGAAAAAAAAAATTGTAAAGTTTAATTCATACACTATAATGATAATTTACTGCAAATAATTAATGTGATTTATTAATTATGTTTATTATTAAGTAAAATTATTGTTTGACTCATTTTTTGATGTCGGAATGGATGTGTGTGCAAATGTAAACCTCTTGACATCAGTATAATGTCCAAAACGCATGCTTTGTTTTTGTCAAAAAAGCATGCGTTTAGCATCAAAAAATCATGTAAAATGCTAGGAATTGCTTTAAGGATGTGTTTTGATGATTATCATTGACTTCAATGTTAGCAAAACGCTGCCAAAATGGCAAAAACAATTGACATGCTGCTTCTTCAAACGCAGAGATTTTGACAAATTTTAGGCAACTAAAACGCAGCGTTTTAAACCGCAGAGTGCGCACAAGAAAGCCCTATTTCCCATAGACTTTGCCTGGAAATCAAAACGCATGCAATTTTGCATTAAAATGCTGCAGAAACGCATAAAAAAAACGCAACGTGCGCACACAGCCTTTCAGGGTTTTTTGCTCTTAAAATTCATATGGAAATATAAAAGCATGACCTCAGACTTTACGTAATGGTACATTACAGTGGGGGTACACTGAGTACCCATTCAGGAACTTTATGCGCCCTCCTTGCAGACTGGCATGCAAAGCAATTCTGTATTCAATTCCTAATAAGTGAGTTGCATGACACAGAGGGATTTGTGAAGTTAAAGACTGAAGCAATATATAGAAGTCAAATTGGTCAGAATACAGTATATATATCGTATTTTTCAGATTATAAGATCCACTTTACTCCCAAAAATTTTGGAGGAAAACGAGGGGTACGTCTTATAATCTGAATGTAGCTTACCGGGGTTGGTGGAGAGGGGTCACAGGAGGCCGGGGAATTCTGGAGTGGCTGTGCAGGGTCTGCGGTGGCTGTGTGGGGTCTGCGGATGCTGGGCTGGCGCTGCGGGGTGGGTGGTGAGGACTTCAAATAATGGCACCCAGAGTCGGCGCCTGCGCAGATGGAGCCCCAGCACAGCTGCACCAGCACAACTGTCCCAGCTGCCGCCGCAGCCCCAGCACAGCTGTCCCAGCTGCCGCCCCAGCACAGCTGCACAGCACAACTGTCCCAGCTGCCGCCGCAGCCCCAGCACAGCTGCCCCAGCACCAGCACAACTGTCCCAGCTGCCGCCCCAGCACAGCTGCACAGCACAACTGTCCCGGCTGCCGCCGCAGCCCCAGCACAGCTGCCCCAGCACCAGCACAACTGTCCCAGCTGCCGCCGCAGCCCCAGCACAGCTGCACCAGCACAACTGTCCCAGCTGCCGCCGCAGCCCCAGCACAGCTGCACCAGCACAACTGTCCCAGCTGCCGCCGCAGCCCCAGGACAACTGCACCAGTACAGCTGACAGTTTCTTGGACATCTGTGACACCCCCTGCCTCCTGTGACCCCACTCCACCACTGCTTCTGCCCATCTGGTAAGACACCACTGGATTATAAGACAGACCTCCTTTTTTTCACCCTTCTTTGCTCTGAATTTGGGGTGCGTTTTATAATCCGGTGCGTCTTATAAACCGAAAAATATGGTATATATTTTTAACCAGAGCATTACCAGGATACATAGTAATTTATGACTCTCACTTGTTTTCTAAAGACTGCTGTAAAAGGTAAGAAGACCTAAGAGAAAAATAATATGGACATATACCCTGCAAATAAGTAAAAAGCAATAGTGTATATAAATAACATAGGGTACTTAGTAAACGCTGTTTTTGATCAAAAAAGCATAAAGCCATCCCACCACAGCAAGGTGTACCTAAATCAGGACTGTACCTACATTGTTTAATGTTAAAACCTCACCATGTGTCTGAACAGATCTCAATGTGGAAAAAAAGCAATAGTGCATATAAATTATAACAAATGGCACCTAGTAAATGCTGATCTTGATAAAAAAAATATAAAACCATCCCACTGCAACAAGGTGCACCTAAATCTGGATGATATCCACACTCTCTAATGTTAAAACCTTACTATGTGTCTGACCAGAACTCACTGTGAATAAGAGTGACTGGGTCCTGACTATGGACACCCAACCGTGGGAAGCTCACGGGACTCTGTATCTGCGGATTTTTCTGCATCAAAATCCGCAGCTTTCCCCCGGAATTTGCACCTTTTCATAGGTGCGGATTTTGTGCGGATTTGACACGGATTTGACGCGGATTTTATTGCGGAGTTTGCGATTTTTTTTTTTTTAATTCAATTGAATAGGCAAAATCCGCACGAAAATCTGCAACAATAATTGACATGCTGCAGATTTTTCCGCACGAAAATCCGCACGATTTCCGCTGCAGAAAAATCCTCAGCGTGGGCATAGCATTTACCAAATGCCATAGAAATGGCTGGGGAGTAGCTGTGCTGCAGATTTCTGGAAAATCTGCTGCTTTTCCGCGAGAAATCCGCGGCAAAATCCGCGCATTTTCCGCAGCGTGGGCACATAGCCTAATAGATGAAATGTCCAGCTCAGGGATAAAAGGGGGCCACACTCTATTTATACTGAGACTAAAGCAAAACCAAAAGAACAAGATGGAGTATGTTATTTATTTATATGCACTATTGCTATTTACGTATTTACAGCAGGGTATATTCCCATATCATTTTTATCTTGGGTTTTGTTAGTTTAATGGTCAGTGTGAGCATGCACTTATAATTTCCGTGTACACCAACTCATGCTCCGGCTCATTCTTTTGGTTGTGCCGTAAAAGGTAGTCTGTGGCTGATGGCGAGGTCTGTAATGCTCCCCAGCTGCTCTATTTGCCACTACAAGCTCTTCATAATATTTTGGTTGATAACCATATGCCAGCAAATTGACATTTAAATTATAAAGTGTGTGTGTGTGTGTGTGTATATATATATATATATATATATATATATATATATATATATATATATAGTGTGTTCACCCATATCCTGTCCACCGCCATTAACTTCAGAACGGCGGCAGCTATAGGCATAGAAGTGGTGTCTAGGTATAGTAAAGTAGCCATGCGCTGCACAATGAAACCACCTATAGCGTCACCTGGTGGAAAACAACGGAGTTAACATTTTCATCTCGAAAACAGAACGAGATAGAGAAAAAAAGTGAATTACAAAGTTGCAGGGCGTCATCAATTCAATACGGATCAACACCTTGCATACAGAAATGCTATGATAGAACGTGTAAAACTCACAAGGCTGTGGACGTGAAGCAATACCTCATGGAGACCTTCCTACAAGTCATTGGGTATGGTGGCTGTGTGGAGTGGCCTCCACGCTCACCTGACCTGACCCCATTGGACTTCTTTCTGTGAGGTCACATCAAACAGTAGGTGTATGCGACCCCTCCTTCAACATTGCAGGACCTACGACGACGTATCACAGATGCTTGTGCAAATGTGTCACCTGCCATATTGCACAATGTGCAACAAGATGCAGTATGCTGTGCAGAGTCCAGATGTGCATTGCAGCTGACGGGGGCCACTTTGAGCATCAAAGTTAAATGAGCGCCATATGCGTGACCAGCATTCAATGTTTTGGGGGGGTCATGGGTTTCATATCATAGCATTTCTGTATGCAAGATGTCGATTTGTATTGAATTGAAGATGCCCTACAGTTTTTTAATTCACTTTTTTTCTCTATCTCGTTCCGTTTTCAAGATAAAAATGCTAACTCCATTGTTTTCCACCAGGTGGTGCTATAGGTGGTTTCATTGCGTAGCGCATGGCTGCTTTACTATACCTAGACACCACTTCTATGCCTATAGCTGCCGCCGTTTTCAAGTTAATGGCTGTGGACAGGCTATAGGTGGACACACTGTATATATATATATTATATACAGTATATATATATATACACATACACACAGTTTCATATTGCTCTGACTTTAAAAAAAAATAATCTAAATCTTGCCGCTTTTGCACTGCCCAGTAGGCATAATATTCGACCTCTAAAAACACCATTCCTCAAGCTTAAAGGGGTTGTCCAAGACTTTTACATTGATGACCTATTTTTAGGATAGGTCATCAACATTTGATCGTGGGGGTGCAACACCTGGCAAATGCTGCAAATCGGCTGTTCCCAGTGATGACGGCGGGTGAAAGTGCCCAGTTGCGAAGCTGCACAGCACAGCTTTGACAACTCTATATTAGCCATGGCTAGATACTGCATAATCACCCCCTACTGATTTGAACAGGGGGCAGATGTGTAGCACCCTGCCGGCGCCGTATCCAATGGATGGAGCTGTGTTGTGCAACTGAGCACTTCAGTGTGGGAACAGCTGATCCGTGACGATGCCGGGTGTCGCACCCCCACCGATCAGATATAGTATAGGCTATAAATATAAAGGTCCCGGACAATAAATTTAATGCATTTTAATTAAAAAACACTGTCTTCTCAAATGCAAGAAACACCCCCCAAAGTGCATAGACCTTAAAGTAACACCCAGCTGCAGCATTTGTGGTAAAAATTAGTTTACTTGTGTTTTTCGAGGCGCCCTCTCTGCCTAAGTGTGAAGCCGGCCACATTGCGTGTGCGCTTCTATTTCTACGCCCAATTTCCGCACCGCTGCAGTCTTCATCTAGGACTGTTATATAATAGTACCTGGTGAAATCGCACTGTGAATTGTACAGTATAACACAGCCCGTTTGTTCCCGCTTTCCCTTGTTTTAATCTATAGGAAATGACAGGCCGGCGCTTATTTAAAAATGGATTACAGTCTAAATAGACATTTTTATATTTCAGACAAGAAATCCAAGCACCATGGCGGTGCGATGAATAACCCACGCAGCGTGAATGCAGAAATTGCTTTCAGGCAGTTCAAAGGAGGAACAAGTGTTTCTTCCACGTACTCACAACAAGGCAACCAAAATCGAGCAGCGCACTTACAAGCCAGCAATCTGGAGCAAGACGGAAGGTGTGTGCTGATAATTAATGGCCACCGCTGGGACTGCGGCCCTGACATATGCGGCTTTATTTCACCCACAGCCTACACACAGTGGTGGACGCATCGGCGCTGTGAACTGAATCAATAGCCAAACTAGTACTTGTTCTTTTGTAGAACTTGTAGCATTGCTGACCGTCCTACACATCGGTTTAGGCTCGGGCTCCGTGGTGGTGACATTTATAGAACGTTTGTACAACTGACATGTAACTAAATGCCACTGAGCCCCAGTCTTAAGCCCGCTTTACACGCTACAATATATCTTATGATGTGTCGGCGGGGTCACGTCATAAGTGACGCACATCCAGCATCGTAAGTTACATTGTAGAGTGTGACAGGTACGTGCGATTGCGATTGAACGGTAAAACGTTCATCGCATACACATCGTTGAATCCTGACGAATTGCAGGTTGTTCAATGTTCCCGAGGCAGCGCACATCGCAGTGTGTGACACCCCGGGAACGATGAACAGATCTTACCTGCCTCCCGTGGCTCCAGCCAGTAATGCGGAAGGAAGGAGGTGGGCGGGATGTTTACATCCCGCTCATCTCCGCCCCTCCGCTTCTATTGGCCGGATGCCGCGTGACGTCGATGTGACGTCGAACGTCCCTCCCACTCCAGGAAGTGGACGTTCGCCGCCCACATCGAGGTCGTATGGACGGGTAAGTACGTGTGACGGGGTTAATCGTTTGTGCGGCACATTCAACAAAATTGAACGTGCCACACATACGATGGGGGCGGGTACGATCGCATACGATATCGTATGCGAAATTGCAACGTATAAAGCAGGCTTTACTAATAAGCATCTGCACACCAGACGCACTGACACTGCAATATCCAGTAATAGTGGGCAGTTGGGGTTACCCGAGTAGTTTTTGCAGCACAGTCCAGGACAATATCTTTATGGTTGTCTTATGTTCTCACATTGGATTAGTTTCCTCTGGGGCATCTACTTTCATCACAAAGACTATAAAAAAGGAGGAATGAGAGTCTCCTCACTGAACTTGTGTTATTCCTCACCGATCTGTGATCCAATGTTAATCTAAATCCTAATACATTGTGAATGCAGATGTAACCTCATACTAATCTATCTATACAAAATCAGAGCCATCCAAATGTATCGAAGAGATCTCACGGACCTCCATGGCTTAATAAAATGGAGTTGTAAAACGACCATGTGCTATGATAAAGTCAAACCCTCATGTCAAATACACATGGCTTAAATTATATGATTAACACTAGATGTCCCAGGAATTTCGAGCTCCATAGGGTTCCAATGGTAGAAATGTTAAATGACCCCTCTCTGGGACTTCTAGTGTTAAAGGGAATCTCTAATCGTAGAGACAGAGACCTGGATTACAGCGATGTGTCACTTACTGGGCTGTTTTCTATAGTTTTGAGAAAATAACTGTTTTATCAGCAGGAGATTATCACTTGGGATTAGTAAACCTGCTGACATGTAGTCATCCATATTTATTTAATATATAATATAATATAATATATAACCTCACCCCCTCCACTGGTTGGTAGGTTTTTGCATGTGCACTGTACATGGGAAGAATGCTGCCAATCAGATCAGTGGTGTGGGCGGGGTTTTGTAATTGGTAGATCACAGCAGATAAAACAGGGATTTTATCAAAATAACAGCAAACAGCTCAGTAAGTGACACACCACTGGAATCATGTAATGCTGCTCTTACATGGATAGAGAAAACCTGGTGAGCGATGCCCTTTAAATAGGCAAATAGGGAGATATGTTCTGTAGATAGATGGATACATGGAGTGAGGATCGATATAGGGATATACAGTACAGACCAAAGTTTGGACACACCTTCTCATCTCTAGAACAACTATTAAGAGGAGACTTTGTGCAGCAGGCCTTCATGGTAAAATAGCTGCTAGGAAACCACTGCTAGGGACAGGAACAAGCAGAAGAGACTTGTTTGGGCTAAAGAACACAAGGAATGGACATTAGACCAGTGGAAATCTGTGCTTTGGTCTGATGAGTCCAAATTTGGGATCTTTGGATCCAACCACCGTGTCTTTGTAGAAAAGGTGAACGGCTGGACTCTACATGGCTGGTTCCCACCGTGAAGCATGGAGGAGGAGGTGTGATGGTGTGGGGGGGCTTTGCTGGTGACACTGTTGGGGTTTTATTCAAAATTGAAGGCATACAGAACCAGCATGGCTCCCACAGCATCTTGCAGCGGCGTGCTATTCCATCTGGTTTGCGTTTAGTTGGACCATCATTTATTTTTCAACAGGACAATGACCCCAAACACACCTCCAGCCTGTGTAAGGGCTATTTGACTAAGAAGGAGAGTGATGGGGTGCTACGCCAGATGACCTGGCCTCCACAATCACCAGACCTGAACCCAATAGAGATGGTTTGGGGTGAGCTGGACTGCAGAGTGAAGGCAAAAGGGCCAACAAGTGCTAAGCATCTCTGGGAACTCCTTCAAGACTGTTGGAAAACCATTTCCGGTGACTACCTCTTGAAGCTCATCAAGAGAATGCCAAGAGTGTGCAAAGCAGTAATCAAAGCAAAAGGTGGCTACTTTGAAGAACCTAGAATATAAAACATATTTTCAGTTGTTTCACACTTTAAGTATTTCATTCCACATGTTTTAATTCATAGTTTTGATGCCTTCAATGTGAATCTACAATTTTTAGAGTCCTAAAAATAAAGAAAACTCTTTGAATGAGAATGTGTGTCCAAACTTTTGGTCTGTACTGTATGTACTGTAGATAGATGGATACATGGTGTAACGGATCGATATTAGATGAGAGAGATGATACGTTTACCTTACCATACTCCAGCAGCCCATAATTCGGCCTTTAGCTGGCCATTCATATTAGGTACCATGTACATTAGCTATCTATCTGGTTCACCTTTAGACATGCATGCTCAGCTTGGCCAAGTATCCATGTATTCTCAGTGGGGAGAGTGGAGTTTGCTGCTGCCAGACACAGCTGGGGGTGCTTCATAACCCTCAGGAACAAAGGAAGTTTCCAGGTACAGCCATTATTAATGTGTATGGCTAGTCAAGATTTTATTCTACAGTATAAAAGTGAGTACACCCGTCACATTTTTTGTAAATGTTTTATTATCTGTTTTCATGGGATAGCACTGAAGATCTGACACTTTGATACAATGTACAGTGTCAGTGTGCAGCTTGTATAAGGCTGCATGCCCATGATCAGTGTTTGCTGCGTTTTGGACGCACCATGCTTTAGCTGCTTCCAAAATGCAGCGTTGTACAGTACAAGCACAGTGGATGGGTTTCTTGAAATCCCATGCCCACTATGCTTGTTTTTTCCGCAGGAGACACTGACCTGCGGTGCGTCTTTCCAGACAGCAGCATGTCAATTGTTTGCTGCAGATTTGCAAGCGTCCCCCGTAGGGAGAACACAAGCGAGAGACCGCAGCGCCCTGAACCCTGATGGTGGGTACAAGCAGCTGCGGTCTCCTGCGGAGGAGACGCACGGCCCCGCAGGTTAGGACCCGCTGCGTCCAAGACGCAGTTAGTCCTGATCATGGGCACATACCCTTACAGTGTAAATTTGGTGCCCTCTAAAGAACCCAACACACAGCCATTAATGTCTAAACCGCTGGCAACAAAAGAGAGTACATCCCTAAGTGAAAATCGCCAAATTAGCCATTTTCCTTTCCTGGAGTCCTGTGTCTCATTAGTGTTACAAGGTCTCAGGTGTGAATAAGGAGCAGGTGTGTTATAATATAATAGACTAGGAGGTGGTGATTGTAGTGACAACTGTTTAAAAAAAAGTCTTCTTTAGTGCGGTTCATAGTAAACAGTTTATATAAGGGGGAAATGGCAATTGTAGGGCTGCCTGATAAGATGAATGTCTCTACAGACACACATAATTGCACGGTTCCCTAAAAATAATAATAACCGTGCATGCTCTTTTCTGTTACCTTGACACATCCTTAGTGCCATTTAGTCATTGACTGCGGGTTATTACAGTGTTTACTGTGTGTCAGGGGGAAAATTACAGCCTGTTCCAGTAAAATGAGATGTAATAAAAGGTTAAAGTAAGTCCACGGGCACATTTATGAGTTTAACATCTGATGTCTCTATTAGGTTGGATCCACAAGGTCCGCATTATGGCATCAGCAGCTTGACACCTTGTTTTTCCATAAGCTTTCTCTCCGCTAGCTCTCACCATTCATTTGTATGAGGGCGAGCTTGTAGTACCAGTTACGGCCATGACACAACGTACGCAGCTCTGTCACTTCCATTGTACCCCTGCTAATTTGTTGAGTTAATCATAGGGAGTCAGACCCCCACTGATATCATATAGATCTATCCTAAGCACAAGTGATCATTAGAACCTTTCATGTCAAAAAACGCTATTATCCGGCAGATATGGGGTTAATCTGTAGGTTAATAGTTGCCTGGCCGCCACACTGAAAGCCTGGCTACTGGGAGGAACTGAACTTTATTCCTCCCTGCAGCCTCCGGTATTCACTCTTAGGCCGGCTTTGCACACTACGACATCGCAGGTGCGATATCGGTGGGGTCAAATCAAAAGTGACGCACATCCGGCGTCACTTGCGATGTCGTAGTGTGTAAAACCTTTTTGATATGATGAACGAGCGCAAAAGCGTCGTTATCGTATCATCGGTGTATTCTCCGACATTTCCATAATGCCGGTGCAGCAACAGGTACGATGTTGTTCCTCGTTCCTGCGGCAGCACGCATCGCTGTGTATGAAGCCGCAGGAGCGAGGAACATCACCTTACCTGCGTTCAGGCTGCTATGAGAAGGAAGGAGGTGGGCGGGATGTTTACGTCCCGCTCATCTCCGCCCCTCCGCTGCTATTGGCCGCCTGCCGTGTGACATCGCTGTGACGCCGCACGACCCGCCCCCTTAGGAAGGAGGCGGTTCGCCGGCCAGAGCGACATCGCAGGACAGGTGAGTGCATGTGAAGCTGGCGTTGCGATAATGTTCGCTACGGCAGCTATCACAAGTTATCGCAGCAGCGACGGGGGCGGGGACTATCGCGCTCGACATCGCAGCATCGGCTTGCGATGTCGCAGCGTGCAAAGTACCCCTTAGAGATGTGGCTTCAGTCATCGTTCAGTACATGGTGAACTGCAGCTGTAACCGCGCTCATGGCACTGACTGACAGCATATCAGTGCTGAGCCGGCTGTCAGTCAGTGCTGCGGCGCAGTTACAGGCACCTCTTGCCATGTACTGAGTGGTAATTGAAGCTGCGTCTGCCGCATTGCTACGACCGAAAGCCGGAGGCTGTTAGGAGGAATAAAGTTAATGTCCTCCTGATAGCCAGGATTTCATCATGGTGGCCACACGTCATCAAAACCCCATTGACCTGCAGATTAACCCCGTATCTGCAAGTTAATCATGTTTTTTTGACATATGTTCCCTTTATCCTGGCAAACCCCTTTAAAAGAACTCCTACTTTTGGAGTCATTTTAAATATTTTATCATCTGAAATAAGGGGGGGGGGGGATTTGGACTAAAAAAAAATAAACATTTATTATGTATTAAATACTGGTTTTTTTTATATTTTGCACATTTTATTTTGCAGATTGCTTGGAAATGGGACAGTGCGTCAAACCCGGATGTAAGACCGACAGCGGTTCTGTTGAGACAATCGCTCCTAACCCGACCTCCATATAATAGTCTACATGAGACCTACATATAACCATTGCGCCAAATTGTATATTTGTATATATGTTTAATCCCATATCACTTTGTGTAATATAATTTATTTATATGTTTTAGCCCCATGAAATCAAAGTCATTCATTTACCCCAGACATAAATATCCAGAGTTTACAGACAGATTGTGTATGGGATGTGTTATTCATATCCTAAATACTAATAAATGTCAGCACTGCTGCAGCACCAAGGAGTCGCATAAGATGTATGATATGTTTGTTTTATTTTGCTTGCCTATATAGCACCGTTAATTCCAAAGCACTTAATAGACTCATCAACTCCTTGCAGACATTGTCCTTGCTGGGATTTGAACCCAGGACGCCAGGGCAGGCAGGCACTTACCACTAATAAATAAAAATACAGCCCATGGTTGTCTCAAGGGTTAAATAAAGTGGCAAAGATGCCACGGTTGGACTAATTCGTTCTGCTATGGGGGGTTAATACAGATGGCCTGTACTGCCCCCCATATCACTGCTTAGGCCAGAACTGTTGTTCAGGGTTAGGCTACATGCGCACGCTGCGTATTGTGGTGCAGTTTTGTTGTCAGAACTTTCTGACATTTGACTTCCAAAGTCTATGAAAAGTTAGATTTGCAATTTTTTTTGTCAGGGTTTTCTTTGACAAAAGTTTGTGACAAAAAAGAAGCAGCATGTTCATTTTTCTAGCGATTATGTCAATATTTGTCACAAAAAATACATCAAAAACGCATGCTGTCAATTTGGTGCATTTTTAGTGCGTTTTTCATGCGTTTTTGGTGCATTTTTGTCACAAAAAATGCATCAAAAAAGCACCAAAAATGCACCTACATTACAAGCTTATTTTTTTACATTTCCAGGCTCTCTCTGACAAGGTGCAGTTTTGGTTGCAGTTTGTGTGCAGAAAAAACTGCAGCGTGCGTTTTGTCACAAAAAAAACTCATGAAGAAATCACTAAAAACGCACCAAAAACGCACCTACATTACAAGCGTTTTTCTGGACATTTCCAGGCTATCTGACACAAGGTGCATTTTGGTTGCAGTTTTGGTTGCAGTTTGTGTGCTGAAATGGCTCCAAGTTGTCACTGAGACTTTAAGGCTATATGCTCACGCTGCAGTTTTTCAGCACACAAACTGCAACCAAAACTGCAACCAAGTGCACCTTGTGTCAGATAGCCTGGAAATGTCCAGAAAAACGCTTGTAATGTAGGTGCGTTTTTAGTGATTTAGCCATTATGCTTCCTTCCTTGTGTTTTTTTTTTTTTTTGTGCACCAACTCAATATTGTCTTAATGGCATTGTAGCGCTGCCGTCTCTGCGGAGACGCTGACTCCCCCACATTTCCCCGGCCATCCATGTGTGCTGCTGCCTCCTTCCCCTCCCGAGCCCTGTACATGCTAAACAGGGCTCCCAGAAGTGCAGCTAAGACGTGTACACGCACACCAGCCCTCCTTTTAAAGGGCCAGCTTGCCATTTCCCAGAAATGCCTCTCAGCTTATGGCTCAGAGTCACTGTGTATTTAAGGCACCCTCCCATTAGGGGAAGTGCCTGTGCAACACCTTTAGCTAGTCAGTCTGCTACCTAGCTAGTTGTCAGGTCCTGAGCTCCTCCCTTGTCAGCCCTGTGTCAGTCACCCTGTACCTGTCCATACCGTGCCCACCGTACCTGTCCGTATGCACCTGCCTGTCTGCCCCAGTCATCTCTCCTGTACCAGCCTGCACCTGTGCATATAGTAAAGTCCATCACCTGTCCTGGGAGTCAGCTGCCACAGTCCCGGTCACTTCCCCGGGAATGTTTAGAAAAAGTCAGCCTGTCTGCACTAACTACTGGAATAAAGAGGTGCTCAGAAGAAAAATAGTAGTCAATATAGAAAAGCAAGCTTCGGCACACTCAAATAAGAAAATATGAAATGAAAAAAAAAATTTTGCAGGTGATTTTATTGCAAAGGTATATAAGGACATAGACCATACATTAGTTGGATCAAAATGTGGTTGTTTAATGATGCCTATTACTGCAATAATGCAAATAGGTATAAAAGGAATGGTGATGATGCCAATATACAATGGCAAAAAGTGATGCTATCCTTGGCAACAATCCTCAGTGGAAAATGGAGAGTTTGGGAACTGAAGAGCGTGAATCGCCTATGGCGTCACAGAGGGGTATTTTAATGCCAACCGTCAATACAAGCTTAGTGCAGTAGAGATCCAATGGAAATCCTAAGGCTGGACTTACACGAGCGTATGGCATCCGATGCGAGAGCATCGGATGTGATATGCTAATGTCCCCCGGCTCAGGCTCTGCTGCGAGCGTGAGCCGAGTGTCATGCGACTGTAACCCGATGTTGCGATCGGGTCACAGCTGTGAAGCTGAGTGCGGGCGCTGCGGAGGAGAGGGAGGGGTTAATCCTCCCATCTCCTCCACTGTCAGCCTGTGCGTATATCACACTGCACTGGGATAACATCAGAGTGCAGTCCGATGTATCTCTCGCATACATTCACTTGAATGGGTGCGAGAGATACGGCGGTAGCAGCAAAACGCAGCATACTGCCGCTTTTCTCGCATCCAGAATCTGGATGCGATAAAAGCTGCCCAACTGCTCACCCTCATTGCCTAACATTGGTCAGAGTGCAATGCGAGAATTTCTCGCATTGCACTCGTCCGATTTTCACGCTCGTGTGAGCGTACCCTAAAAGGTAAGTGTGTAATAGTGAGAATCTGTCCAGGTTGATTGAACCATACAATGCATATCAGAGATCCACATTCAAATCAGGCTGTGGTATGCTTCAAGGAGACCATTGGAAGTGCCTATGAATGGAGTCATTGGGGAACAGGGTGTGCACGTCTTAAACGCCAGGGCACAGCAGGAGATAAACGTTATCTCCTGCTGTCCCCTGGCATACCACAGCCTGATTTGAATGTGGTTCTCTGATATGCATTGTATGATCCATCTAATGTATGGTCTATGTCCTTATATACCTTTGTTAGCATTACCTTGATAAAAGCTCTATGAGCTGAAACGTCGGTGTAATTGATGAACCTTTTTTGCCTTACAATAAAATCACCTGCAAAAAAATTTTTTTCATTTCATATTTTCTTATTTGAGTGTGCCAAAGCTTGCTTTTCTATATTGACTTCCCTGGGAGTGGTGCCTGGTGTCTGCTCGGTGTTGGGTGCTTAGTTAAGCCCCTGCCACTAAGGGGTAAGCCCGGGTTCCCCCTGTGGTCCAGTACATCCACTAATCCCACTCACAGCCCCTACATTGGCCTCGAGCACTACAGGAGAATTCGCAAGTTGTGCAGCTCAGAGCATTACAGACTCCTCACGTCATGTTTTCTGACAGGGGCGGGCCCTCCTCTTTGAGTGACAGTTCTGGTAAGTAGCAGGGCTGTAGTATTAGTACAACTACAAAGCTCAGCACAAGTTCTGCTGTATCACACTCAGTTACCAGTGGTTGGTTCTGAAGTCTACACTGCTGTCTATCACTGTATTTACACATACAGATAACTAGGGATTTGAACAAGTACAGGGCTCAAGACAGTGAGAGCAGTGTTTAGTATACCTACTCTTAAAGTTATGGGGCTAATTTATAATAGCAACTGGTCAGACGCCAAGAGGAAGATGAGCAGATAACTGGTAAATAGAAATCAATGAACTGGAGAGAGGTTGCTGGGATATTTGGAGTTAACCTCTCTCATGGAATGTAATTACTGTGTACTCTTGGTCAAAGTCTAGGCAAGCAACTAGTGGAAAAGCTCAATGAAAACCAGCTGTACACTATGAAAGAAAAAGCTCTCATTGCAGGAGAATGACAGCAGATTTAAAAAGCAAGTCACTAGCAAATTGTTAATTTCATGCTGTCTAATTAAAGCAATTGAATAACTTGAGAATACCCTTTTCAGACTGGCAGCTCTTAACACATTAGGTTCAATAGGAGTTGAGCTGCAGTACCTGAGAACGACCACTACAGTGTACGGCGCTGTGTTGTTTCTGCTCTGTACAATGTTTACATCCAAACACTGCCAGAGTGGCAAACTGCTGGTTTGGAAAAGCACTTGAAGAGGTGATAAGTGAAGGATAGAAGTTGTGCTGATATAGGAGCCAATAAATACATCAACACCCTCGATTCAGATCTCTGAAGCTCTGTAGAGAGAAAGTATCTACAGTCTCAGGGAGGGCAGAGGAGACAGAATATATGTAAGAAGGAAAGCACTTGAACAGGCTATAAGTGCAGGATAGACGTTGTGCTGATATATGAGCTAATGAAGACATCAACACCCTGGATTCAGATCTCTGAAGCTCTGTAGAGAGAAAGCATCTGCAGGCGCAGGGAGGGCAGAGGAGACAGAATATATGTAAGAAGGAAAGCACTTGAAGAGGCTATAAGTGCAGGATAGACGTTGTGCTGATATATGAGCTAATGAAGACAACAACACTCTATGTACACACTGAGCTCACATCCAGCCTATATTACTGTAAGAGATGTTCCCACCACAGAAAAATCTGACACATGGAACAGGCAGCAAACTGCATATTAGGGGGTCTAAACATTGCAGACTGAAGCTTTGTGCGATTATGTTAAAGGTGTCGATAGCCTGTAAAGCCTCTCAAATTCTATGTATGCCTGCATTTGAACAGCACAGTAGGACCCTATAGAAGTCTATGGGTGCAGTTGTACAGTGGAGGTTGTGCAGAGTTATTATACAGCCATGTGCATAAGGAAAGCAAGGGCTGACCCAGATTGAAGGGGGCCCCTGGCAGGAACAGTATGGGGGCAGTAGCTCATCATAATGCTCACGTTTATGTGCTACTTTTAAGTGGTCCCTCTTACATCTTGGGCCACTGTGTGGCTGCATAGGTTACACCCACCCCCTGTGAATAAGCTTTATGGTGACCATTGTAGTCACCCAGTTTTCACCCAAATCAGACATAAAAGTATAAGAAACTTCTTCAAGCACCGCGGGCTAAGATATGCAATGATATATATGTAAGCCTATATCATCACATCCACAATAGAGGACAGAATTATGCTCCGTGTAAGCTGTATACTTATTACGCTCCTCACCGCTGATAAACGCCGTCGCCTGCGATCCATTATTACACTCATTTGGAGAGGCTCGGACACCGCTCTTCAGTTATTTCTCTTGAGCCTCCCGTCAGTAGCCATTTTCTTGACAGCTAGTCATTTGAAACGTTCCTCCTTTTTAACCAATATACAGAATATGAGGAGTTGTGAACAGACTCCAGATTTATCGAGTGAAGAGACTAAATCACACACGTCTGCCATCTCCTCTATCATCATTACATTTAGAGCTAGTTTCTTCAGTCAGTGGTTATTTCCAGGTAAGGGATATTTGGGGATTTTTTCTGGCTTGACTAGAAACCCTGCGTCCTCTATTATCATCTTGTAGACGTGTGCTGTTTTCATTAGGCTAGGGGTTACATGTGACAAAGGTCGGCATACGCTGCCGCTACATTGCAGGTATTCATATGAGGTCATTGTGACCCCCCCCCCCCCTCAGGGTACCGTCACATTCAAATCACACAAAAAAAAAAATCAGTCTGTCGGAGTTTTTGCGACTTGTTTGTCACAACACAACCCTATTCACCTGGATTGATGTAACAGAGGCACATACCGCTCTTCTATAAAGTTGCCATATAGATCCCTCCTTAAACATGCGATCTTCAATAAATGTCCCTACTAGGTGGGAGTTATTTACACCGAATTGTCAGAATTCTTTTATAGTCCAGAGTCTGCTGGTGTAAAATGCAATTTTTCTGAGGATGCCTCTCAATACAGTTTTGCCTTTCTCTGTGTCTGAAAATCTAAGGCTGCGTGCCCACGATCAGTGTTTGCAGTGTTTTGGACACACCATGCTTCAGCTGCGTCCAATACACTACGTTGTACAGTACAAGCACAGTGGATGTGATTTATAGAAATCCCGTGCCCACGGTGCTTGTTTTTTCCGCAGCAAACACTGACCTGTGGTGCGGCTTTCCAGACCGCAGCATGTTAATTGTTTGCTGTGGAGTTGCATGCGTCCTCCGTAGGGAGAACACAAGCGAGAGGACCGCAGCACAATGAACCCTGATGGTGGGTACAAGCAGCTGCGGTCCCCTGCGGAGGAGACGCGCGGCCCCGCAGGTCAGGACCCGCTGCGTCCAGGACACAGTGAGTCTTGATCGTGGGCACATACCCTAATTTTCCTCTACTTCAGTCTACTGTGATAAATTATTAAAAGGGAACCAACCAGCAGGATTTTGCTATATAAAGTAAAGGCAGTGTCATACAGGCAGTAAGATAATGAATCCAGGCATACCTGTTATAGTAAGAACGGATGCTTGGTTGCTGAAATATCTTTAATCAAACTTGTAGAAATGCCCTGCACTTTGATTAATGTGTGCAACATGGGTGGGTCTTTGTGGGTCGGGTCCACACTGTAAATTCCTCCTCCTGTGTCCTCTATGGCGTGCCCCCTTTTCTTTATTTGAATATCATGCAACCATTGCTGCTGCTGGCGGCACGTACGCATTGCCACAGTAATTATGGGTTCATTAAAATGGCGCCAGAGTTCGACCCACAAAGACCCGCTCCCATTGCACCCCTCAATCAAAGTGCAGGGCATTTCTGGAAGGTGAGATTGGGGATAGCTACCTTACAGGATGGATCTAGACAGCAGGACTACAGCAGATGGAGGAGGCAGCAGATGGAGGAAGGTGAGAGGTGGGAGAAAGTGGGCAGCAGATCGGTGAGGGGGCAGCGGCTGATGGGGAGAGCAGCGGCTGATGGGGAAAGCGGTGGCGGATGGAGGGAGGCAGCGGCTGATGGGGAGAGCGGTGGCGGATGGAGAGGGGGCAGCAGATGGGAGGCGGTGGATCGGGGGCGGTGACTACTGCTGCTGCCGCCGCTGCTGCAGCGGGGGCTGATCGGGCGCAGTGGTGAATCGGGGGCACTTACCAAATGGCACTTGCAGGGATCACTCTCCTCAGCTTTCACGGATGGAGTGAAGCTGAGGGGAGTGGTCACTAACAGGTCACCGGCCCCAGATCCAAGGTGATTGGAGAGATCGATCACAAGGCCGATCTCTCCAATCAGAGCTGGGGGCGGGTGAAACAAAGTTCACTAAGCTCCAGCCAATGATCGGTGCTATAGCTGCACTGATCATGGCTGGATTTCAATGTTTCAGCCATTTTCAATGGCTGAAACATCACAGTGGCTGTGATTGGCTGAGCGGCGTTCGTCAGCCAATCACAGCCACCGTAGGTCCAGGGGGGAGACACCCCCCCCCTGAGGTCAGGCAGAGGTCCCCTCCTCCCCAAATCTAAGGTTTTTGCACACCGATCACAGCCACCGGGGCCGTGATTTTGCCATGACGCACTTGGTACGTCATGGGTCGTTAAGTACCATGTCACCATGACGTACCCAGTACGTCATGGGTTGTTAAGGGGTTAAAGATGTTCAGGAATGCAGCTGCGGATGGCCCTTTTCTATAAGCTTTCTATTTTTTATTTTTTACCCCCAAAATGCCGCCCCCCCGACACGTGCCGCCTGGGGGGATACCGCCCCCTCCGCCCCCCTTTTGCTACACCACTGGTGTGCCTACATTCAGCAGCTTAGTGTCTGTTTTGCGCTGCCTTTACCACATATAGCAAAATCCTGCTGGTTGGTCCTCTTTAAATCCAATTCCATGTCCCTCTTTCTAAGCCTTGACCATTTTTAAACAAAGTAACAAGAGTAGCAGAAAAACATACAGTTGCTTTCTTATTTTATTTTTTAATAAAAACATGCATTTACTGAAATGTGGGACTTTTTATGCCAGAATTCTGACGTAAAGTTTTCATAGTAAAAATTTCCTGAAAAATGTCCTGGATTAACCCTTCCTGTATTGTAATGAAATATTACTACAGCTGATTAACATTTTATCAGTTGTAACTAAATATTATTTACATGTAGTCATTGAATAATTTAACACATGTTTTTGTACTAATCGTGATTGAAGCATGTCTACACTGTTCTCATCCACAGCTACGTCTACAATTATTGAGGTATTAAAGGGAACCGATCAGCATTTGTTTACATATGGAATTAGTGGTCTTGTTGTGTAGGCGCGAGTCCCTCAATAAAAATGACACCTTTTCTCTTGAGATCCAATGTGCCAGTCATGAGAAATGTACTGTAGAAGATGTATTGAAATCAAGCAGGAAGTGCACTGAGGGAGTGTCAAAAAGTAGGTTATGCTCCTGGACACGCCCCCAGTGCTCTTCCAGCCTGATTTGCATACATCCTCTACACTACATTTCTCATGACTGGCAGAGCAGATCTCAAAAAAAAAACAGCATCATTTTTATAGGGAGACGAGCACTACTTTCATGTTATCACATGCTGAGAGATTTTTTTATATATATATATATATATATATATATATATATATATATATATATGATGCCGTCCCTGCTAATTAAGTATGCTAACAAGAAATCTAGTTTTTATAGAAGGCACCGTTGTGATTTCTGTCTTTCTTTCACATAAAAAATACTGTAGATGCCACGCAGTTCAATTCCTCCTGTCAAAATAAATAAACGGCATGGGGCAGACCTTTATAAAGTTACTAGTGCCGGTCAGTGACTGTTTTGCTCTATTAAACAACAGATATGTTATACCATCATTGTATCTTGTTTTAAAAAGAAAACACAAAGAAAGAAAGGATATATATTTTTTTTACTTGTAAAATTCAGTTCCATATATGTCCACCAGATGGCTCTATTGCCCTTTCTATAGCTGCTCAGGCTTGGCTTTACCATGATTAAGTTCAGCCATATATAAGCTGTGACCGCATTGTGTGCATTGTAAAAGACATACTTACTGTGAAAATTCTTTATTTATGAGTATATAAGATATATGATGTATTCCTGAAATTAATCATTGATCTACACGTAGACTTTTTATTAGGTTAGTGCATTATGGGCTGCTTTATTCCAACTGTTCATGGTTTGTGTCTGGAATAGCAACTTGGCTCTATTGAAGTGAATAGGGCTCAGTAGTATTACTCCTCACGTGTGCAAAATTTTGGTGTTTTAGGGACAAATGCAGCCAGAGCTCCCAACCCATGGGGCCTCCACTCCCCTGCAGGCTCCCAACCCATGGGGCTTCCACTCCCCTGCAGGCTCCCAACCCATGGGGCCTCCACTCACCTGCAGGCTCCCAACCCATGGGGCCTCCACTCACCTGCAGGCTCCCACCTCATGGGGCCTCCACTCACCTGCAGGCTCCCAACCCATGGGGCCTCCACTCACCTGCAGGCTCCCACCTCATGGGGCCTCCACTCACCTGCAGGCTCCCAACCCATGGGGCCTCCACTCACCTGCAGGCTCCCAACCCATGGGGCCTCCACTCACCTGCAGGCTCCCAACCCATGGGGCCTCCACTCACCTGCAGGCTCCCAACCCATGGGGCCTCCACTCACCTGCAGGCTCCCAACCCATGGGGCCTCCACTCACCTGCAGGCTCCCACCTCATGGGGCCTCCACTCACCTGCAGGCTCCCAACCCATGGGGCCTCCACTCACCTGCAGGCTCCCAACCCATGGGGCCTCCACTCACCTGCAGGCTCCCAACCCATGGGGCCTCCACTCACCTGCAGGCTCCCAACCCATGGGGCCTCCACTCACCTGCAGGCTCCCAACCCATGGGGCCTCCACTCACCTGCAGGCCACTCTGAGGACAGACACTAGAGCTACAGCAACTCGGTCTATACAAAGTCTCACTGGACATGTAGGACATCTGTTACCTGTGTGTTCCTCTGCTGCTTGATCTGATACACGGCAGATAGTGAGGACTTACGATGTACACATATTGGTAGCTGTGCTGTCAGCCTCCTTTGAATACATTTATATGTTACAAGCCTTGTAGGAAATAAAAATACCACCGGTTGGCTGCTACAGTGAATCTATGATGATTTTTTTGAACTCGGCTTACTGGAGATGAGTGGATAAAGGACTTTCCTGGAAATGAGGCTTCCTAATCCAGCAGCTATGCTATAAAGAAGCACTCTGGGTGCTGATACATCAGGAGCACTTAGCCCACTGTCCTCAGACAATCTTTTTATGGTGGTCCCATATTATATTATATAATCTCTGTTTTTATGAGAGAATGAATACATCTATCTATGAATATTTTTATACATGTATATACCCCTGATGAACCTCTTTTGAGAGGTGAAACGTGTTGGGTTTTTTCTTGATGTTATTTTGCCCCCTCAATCTTTTGGGGATGCTCAAATTTTGATAGCTGACTCTATGTAATTGATGACTACACCTTACAGACTGATCTGACTGACTGTCTGACTTTTGACAAGATTGTCTACGTCTGACTTAAGGTGGTGTCAAACATAGCGACGACGACAACGACAGCGCTGCTAAGTCACCATTTTCTGTAACGTAGCAGCGACGTCCCGTCGCTGTCGCTGTGTGTGACATCCAGCACTGTTGTGAGGTCGCCGGTCATTGCTGAATGTCCTGCTTCATTTTTTGGACGTTGCTCTCCCGCTGTGAAGCACACATCGCTGTGTGTGACAGCGAGAGAGCGACAAACTGAAGCAAACAGGGAGCAGGCATCTGGCAGCCTGCGGTAAGCTGTAATCACGGTAAACATCGGGTAACCAAGAAGCCCTTTCCTTGGTTACCCGATATTTACCTTAGTTACTAGCGTCCGCCGCTCTCACGCTGCCAGTGCCGGCTCCCTGTTCCCTGCACACGTAGCTGGAGTACACATCGGGTAATTAACCCTATGTGTACTCTGGCTAGGAGTGCAGGGAACAGGGAGCCGCCACTGGCAGCGTGAGAGCGGCGGACGCTAGTAACTAAGGTAAATATCGGGTAATCAAGAGAAGTGCTTTCCTTGGTTACCTGATATTTACCTTAGTTACGCTTACACGCGTCGCTGCTGGCTGGGGGCTGGTCACTGATCGCTGGTGAGATCTGCCTGTTTGACAGCTCACCAGCGACCATGTAGCGACGCAGCAGCGATCCTGATAAGGTCAGATCGCTGGTCGTGATCGCTGCTGCGTCGCTATGTGTGAGACCACCTTTATGCATTATCAACTGGGTTGAATGTTTTGTGGGTGATTGTCTGATAGTGGTAACTTTTGTCTAATTTGGTCATAAAGATATTAGCATAAGTTAATCAGTGTTGTGGTATCCTTATTCGGATAGATAACCCACTGGTTCACTTTCAACTAGCTGCTTTTCTTCATCATACCCTCTTTCTTTTTAGTGTTATTGGGAGTTTTTTTTATTTTTATTCCTTACCTTTTAACTTTGTACCTCAATAAATTTTGTATTTTAGGAGTAAATTTCTTTTTCTGTGATTTATTTTCTGTTTGGTTTCTCCAACTTATCATTTTCTGTGAGATTACCTGCTCCAAGTGCCGGCGGCTTCTCCTCTGTCCTCCCCCTCCGCGGCACTATGAATACTGACACTAACAGGCAGCAGCGTGGTGAGGAAATCTCACCACGCTGCTGTGACCTGTGCAGTGTCATCACGCCGCCAGACGCCGGGTCAGAGAGCAAACTGGCTCCACTGAACCCGGAAGTGCGGCGTGCATGGAGGTACGGGGATTCATTTGTATTGGCGTCTTGAAGACGCCGATACAAATGAATACAGGGAACCAGGTCGCGACGCCGATTCTTGCCAGTTCTGCGTACCGGCTGATATTTTAACAACCGGTAAGCCCGAATCAGACAGAACCGTCTGAATCCCACCCCTGCCTGCAGCGCAATGTCTGGCATATACCTCAGCCTATTAGATCCCACTGAGCTGGGGTCTAATAGGATGTCTGTCAGTAAAAGGGGCTCAGGCAGACGACCGTATTAATTGGACGTGTGCTATCAGATTTTTGTTATTTAATGGATCAGTGCTGATGACCGATTTTTTTCACTGACAGAATCAGTTTGTGAAAAAAAATCCCCATATGCTGCGATTTGACTCTGAAAACGGAAAAGACTCAACCATTCAAGTCTATGGGTGCGACAAACAAAACAATCGAATGCCACAGTAGCATTCGATATTTAAAGTTACAGGCTTCAGACAGGAGAGGGGAATGAGAACTAGGCCCCTGCACACACTGACACTGTATGCATGCGCTCAGACACTGCAGTGTAAGTAGGTGCAGTGCTGGGAATTTAGGCTTTGTCTGATTAGGACCAGGGGGGATTCATAGCTTCTGGAACAAAACAAACAATGAAAGTGATTATTCAATGATGGAAACGTGAAACCTGTAAGGAATACAAGACATTGTGTAACTTTCATTGTACAATGTGTGCATTTATAATTTGCTCAAAATCGTAATACCTCTTTAAAGTCAACAGCGATCAATACAAAATTTAAAAAATTATCTATTGATAAAAAATAATACTCATCAGTTCCTCCCATGTGAGAATAATTACCATATTTTTCGGATTATAAGATGCACTTTTCCTCCCAAAAATTTTGGAGGAAAATGAAGGGTGCGTCTTAAAATCAGAATGTAGCTTACCGGAGAGTGGTGGAGAGGTGTCACTAGAGGCATGGGTGATGCTGTGTGCTCTGCTGCGGGCGCTGCTCTGTGCCTGGGCTGTGGGCGCTGCTCTGTGCAGCTCGGCTCTGTGCGGTGGGCGATGAGGCATGGGCGATTATGAACATGTCAGCGATGAAGTCTTCAAATATTGGCGCCCAGAGTCGGTGCGTGCGCAGATGGAGCTCTCGGCTCAAGCTCTCGTCTGTGCATGCGCTGCATTTGGCCCATCGATGTCCAAGCAGTGAACTTAAGGAAAATTGCACTTGTCATTGAGCCGATAATTCAATATGCGCATGCGCCAACTCCAGACACCATTTCTGTGAATCCCGCAGCGCCGACATCTTCAGAATGGCCATTGCTTCACCACCCGCAGTGAACCCCAACACAGAGCAGCGCCCGCAGCCCCAGGACAGTGCCGCCACCCACAGTGAGTATCTGGGCCCCCCCTGCACCGTCCGCAGCATCGCCGTCCTTCAGCACTGCCCCTACCTCTTATGACACTAATACAATTCTATTCTCCACTGAAGAACTAGCGGATTATTTTTAATACACTTTTTTTTAGCATCTCATGTTATATTACTGTTTGTAATTAAATAATACATTTATTACATTGTATCAGTTAACATTCTAGTTTTATACATAATCTGCAATTTATCAACGCCTGTAGTTGCAGATCTAGTGCGGTCATTTTGAAGCATTACATTTTGTAACACATTTTGGTTGGAACAAGGTAATGTTTAGTAGTTTAAAAAAGGTTTCATGTTTAAATTCACATTTTCTACATTTAGCTTTTCTTTTTTTTTTTTTTTACTGTTTTAAACCCCTTTTTTAGTGTCCTAAAACTGTTTCTTATTGTTAACTCAAGCATGTAGAAGGAGGATAGTTTCCTCCAATAAAATTAAACTAAAATGAGTTATTAAAAAAAGATAAAGTTTAAATAATGGTTGAAATATATTAATGAAATCAAAATTTCTTTCCCATTTTAGGTCAATTAGGAACCAAAATTATTTATATTTGCCAAATGCCAGAATAATGAGAGAGAGAGAATGTTTTAAGTCAATTTTATTACTTTCTGCAAAGTCAAACGTTTACAGACGCTGAGACTACCGTGCCTTTAAACAATATGGGACAGCCCGTATGATCATGTTATGTCTTTGGAAGTGTCTGATAATTTTATTGGCAACATCTGAGTTATCTGAAACATGCTGCTTCTTTGTGTAGCATCATGGGAAAACCAAAAGGAATCAGCCGAGATCTCAAGAAGAGAATTGTGCACAAGTCTGGTTCATCCTTGGGTGCAATGTCCAGATACCTGAAGATGCCTCGTTCATCTGTACAAACAATTATTCGCAAGTACAAACAAGATGGGAATGTCCAGCCATCATACCGCGCAGGAAGGAGACAGGCTCTGTGTACCAGAAATAAACGTGTGTTGGTCAGACATGTGCAGTCACAGAGGTGGGACCAGTCATATTTTCTATATAGATCCGTGTCATCTCTCTGGTCTGTATGGAAGAATAGTATGCATGCTGCTATCAAATGACTCATGATTTGGATTGCACACAGGGTTAAGGTAGATGCACAATTAGATTGCATCACTGTAAATTTATGACCGCCTTAACACTCATCAACCCAAGAACAAAAGCAAAAGACCTTGTGAAGCTGCTGGTGGAAGCTGGTAAGATTGTGTCATTATCCACAGTGAAATGAGTACTGTAACAACATGGGCTGAAAGGCCACTGTACCAGAAAGAAGACATTACTCCAAAAAAAAACCAAAAACATAAAAAAGCCAGATTAATGTTCGCAAACAGGAACAAAGACCTTAATTTTTGGAGACATGGTCTGTGGTCTGACAAAAGTAAACTTGAACTGTTTGCCCATAATGACCATCATTACATTTGGAGGAAAAAAGAAGAAGCTTCGAAGCCTAAGAACACCATCCCAACTGTGAAACACAGGGGTGGCAGCATCATGTTGTGGGGTTGTTTTGCTGCAGGAGGGACTGGTGCATTTCACAAAATAAATGGCATGATGAGGAAAGAAGATTATGTATCAATACTGAAGCAACATCTCAAGACATCAGCCAGGAAGTTAAAGCTTGGGCAGAAATGGGTCTTCTAAATGGACAATGACGCGAAGCATACTGCCAAACTACAAAGTGGCTTAAGGATAACAAAGTCAAAGTTTCGGAGAGGCCATCACAAAACCCTGATCTCAATTCTATTGAACATTTATGGGCAAAGCTGAAAAAGCCGATGCAAGCGGCGACCTACAAACATGGCTCAGTTACACCAGTTCTGTCAGGAAGAATGGGCCTAAATTCCTACCAACTATAGTGAACGTAGATAAAAAGAACCTGCAGACAAAAAAGCGCAATAGGGTCTTACCCTGACAGACAGGGGGTGATAAAGGAGATGATCCTACTCACCAAAGATGGTTGTGAAAGGCACAACTCCTGTAACAGCATAAATCTGGATCAAAGGCAGCAGTACCCCAGGTGGCTGATAACAGAGAGAAATTGTAAAATGGGGCTTTGTAAACCACGCCAAAGATCACTGATGAAATCTTGGATTAATGTAAACTTTTTATTCTTGCACAGGTCTACGCGTTTCAGGAGACTCTGCTCCCTTCCTCAGGACCAAACAGGCATAAGTTACTTCAGATCTGATGTTACCATGCCTTTTTTGGCTTTTTAAATGTTTTTAACTGTTTGTATGTGTGCCCTTGTTTTTCCTGGAGCCGTGATCTGTCCACATTTTTTCAGTATTTATAATAAAATATTTTTCTATGACTTTGATATTGTGTTGGTGATCCCATTTCTTGATGGATGGGGTATATAGCAGGATGGATGGATGGGGGTATATAGCAGGATGGATGGCAGTATATAGCAGGATGGGAATATATAGCAGGATGGGAATATATAGCAGGATGGCAATATATACCAGGATGGGGGCATACAGCAGGATGGGAATATATACCAGGATGGGGGCATATAGCAGGATGGCAGTATATAGCAGGATGGGAGTATATAGCAGGATGCCAGTATATAGCAGGATAAGGGCATATACCAGGATGGGGTACATATACAAGGCAGGAGGATCATTACCAGGATGGGGTACCTCAGCAGAGAATTTGGGGACATTACTCCCATAACAGTGTCAGCAGCAGATCCTCGCCCCATAATAGTGTGTCATGACCACATTTCTTGCTTACAATTTTATTTTCCTCCTCTAAAACCAGGGTGCATCTTATGGTCCGGTGCGTCTTATAGTCCGAAAAATACGGTATACATACATACAGTATATATAATATACACACACATACTGTTGATTTCATAGTTGTAGGGTTGAAAGAAGACTCAAACCCATCAAGTTTAACCTATAATCCTAATCTGTCGATCCAGAGGAAGGATAAAGCTCCATGCAGCAGATATACACGCATGCACGTAATATACTATTATACTTCCATCTTTCAAAACAAAATACAGAGTAAAAGTAAAAGATCAATTGCTCCTAACTCTTCATTAATACTATGAATAGTGATGATAGTGAATTACATATACTTATGATCATTAATTCCTTACAGTTTACTATACAGAAATCTGAAGCATTGTGTACTTTCACTATTTTATGGTCTTGTGCACCCCCCTCCACCACCACAATTGTTCATTTTTTTTATACAATTTTTTTTTCTCATTGGCAACACAGAATCTTTTAAAGAATGAGAAATCAAAATCCCCATTGCACATTGATTTTTGTCAGAATGTGTTTAGAGCATTGAAAAGGGAAATAAGCAACAAATAAATATGTATCAATGGCCTGGGTAAGTTTTCAATTCCTTTTCCCATCAATTGGACTGAAGAAAAAAAAACAACAATATTTGCAAACACTGCTAGACTAATTTGTTATGGTCTTTCATTTTAGGAAGTGTTTTTCAAAAGAGTTCAATCACGCTTAATGGCGCATCTTTAGTTAAGGAAAAAGAATAGAGAGAAGTCAATTTAAGCTTCCCGATGAACAAGTGCGTACAAAGAGAATAGGCGTAAATGGGCCTGGAAAACACAGTGCAGAAGTAAAACGCAGCAAGCCGAGCACTCAGGGAAGCCGGATACAATAGACAGAGTCAAATACTGCAGAGCTTTTTAAACTATATACAATCCGCACAATAGGCTTAGTCCAGACATCTATGTATAACTAGCGGAGAATGGGGAAAAGCAAGCTGGGATTCTGTAACACTGTTAAAGAACATTAGAATAGTCAGATTTGTAGCTAAAGAGATTGAATGCTGCGGGTCAGGGAAATGAAAGTTAAAATGTGAATTTCATTTTTTTTCTTTTTTTTTTCATAACCATAGAACAATTATCTCCCTTATAAGCTTGTTAAACAAAAAAAAAAATACACGCTAGAAAAAAAAAAACTTTTAATCGCTTTGTATCTGATAACATTTGGAAAAAGAGGAAAGATATAATATTCTGATGAGGCTTGTTCTATATTGTAGAGATAAAACATGAAATATGATATTGTAATGTATTTGCTATGCATTCATTTCATATTCAGTATGTAGTGATGATATCAATTAAGCAAATTTGAAATGCAATTTGCCTTTCTTTACTTATTTCTGATGTGTGTGTGTAATGTATGTGTATACATATTGGGTATGTTTGTGTATGATATGTGTGTATACAGTGTATATGTGTGCAGCAATAACAATAAATGTGTGCATAATGCATTGTATGTGTATTGGGTATGTTTGTGTATTATATGTGTATATGTGTGTGCAGCATGTATACAATAAATGTGTGTATCATGTATGTGTATTAGATATGTTTGTGTATGATATGTGTGTATACAGTGTATATGTGTGCAGTATGTATACAAAAAAGTGTGTATAATTATGTGTATTAGGTATGTTTGTGTATATGTGTGTGTGTATACTGTGTATTTGTGTGTAACATGTATATAATAAATGTGTGTATAATGTATTGTATGCATATTGGGTATGTTTGTGTATTATATATGTGTATATGTGTGCAGTATGTATACAATGTGTGTATCATGTTTGTGTGTTAGATATGTTTGTGTATTATATGTGTGTATACAGTGTATATGTGTGTAGCATGTATACAATAAATGTACAATACAATGTACAGTACAGGCCAAAAGTTTGGACACACCTTCTCATTCAAAGAGTTTTCTTTATTTTCAGGACTGAAAATTGTAGATTCACATTGAAGGCATCAAAACTATAAATTAAAACATGTGGAATGAAATACTTAAAAAAGTGTGAAACAACTGAAAATATATCTTATATTCTAGGTTCTTCAAAGTAGCCTCCTTTTGCTGTGATTACGGCTTTGCACACTCTTGGCATTCTCTTGATGAGCTTCAAGAGGTAGTCACCGGAAATGGTTTTCCAACAGTCTTGAAGGAGTTCCCAGAGATGCTTAGCACTTGTTGGCCCTTTTGTCTTCACTCTGCGGTCCAGCTCACCCCAAACCATCTCGATTGGGTTTAGGTCTGGTGACTGTGGAGGCCAGGTCATCTGGCGTAGCACCCCATCACTCTCCTTCTTAGTCAAATAGCCCTTACACAGCCTGGAGCTGTGTTTGGGGTCATTGTCCTGTTGAAAAATAAATGATAGTCCAACTAAACGCAAACCGGATGGAATAACACACCGCTGCAAGATGCTGTGGTAGCCATGCTGGTTCTGTATGCCTTCAATTTTGAATAAATCCTCAAAAGTGTCACCAGCAAAGCACCCCCACACCATCACACCTCCTTCTCCATGCTTCACGGTGGGAACCAGCCATGTAGAGTCCATCCGTTCACCTTTTCTACGAAGACACGGTGGTTGAATCCAAAGATCTCAAATTTGGACTCATCAGACCAAAGCACAGATTTCCACTGGTCTAATGTCCATTCCTTGTGTTCTTTAGCCCAAACAAGTCTCTTCTGCTTGTTGCCTGTCCTTAGCAGTGGTTTCCTAGCAGCTATTTTACCATGAAGGCTAAAGGCTAAAGATTTTGTCAGGCGGGTCCGTTCTGTGACCCACACAAAAAAAATGCAAAAGAACAAACGTATGCATTACAATGTGAAGATGATTTGCTGTTCCGATGTTCAGTCTTTTGAGCTTCAGGTTTCCAAATGTGTGAAGCAGCTAAAAGAACTGACCTGGCTATTCTTCAGGCGGCTTCGTATTTTATATATGTAAGTAGGGAAAAAAAGGAAAGTAACCAACAAAGCTGCTGCAAATAACACCAAAGAGAAGCCAAAAAAGATGTTTCAGGAAGATCACCACCGGCGCTTTTGTGAAGCGGCTCTACTTGAGAAACGTGGCGGGTGCTGGCATCTAAAGGATGTTGTATTAGAACAACCTCAAACCCTGTTCACATGTTCCATTTGGATGCGCTTTTTTGCTGTGGAAGAAATGCAGTGTGTGACAGTACCAGTAAAGTGAATGAGATTTCTGACATCTAAAGAACACGCTGATAATTTTTTCAAGCTTCAAAGCGTTTTTTCAAATCTGCAGCATGTCAATTGTTTCAGCTTTTCTGCAGCAGTTTTCACTCATTCAACCCTAGAACGCATACCTGGGGTTCTTGGGTTAAACAAATGGGGAAAAAAATGGAAGCAAAAACTTTGTTATTCAAGCAGTGACTTTCCTGCCAACACTTTGGTTTTTGCAGCAGAAAATTCTGCTGCAAATGCTAGACGTGTGCGGCGCATAACCTTGGGTGAAATTTCTGTCTGGGTGGGGTGTTTTGGTTCGGGGGCTAAGGGCCATGACAATTGTTCCGTGTACATTTTTGGCTCAGAATTACAGTTACCCTTCCTTCTGTGACCTAAACTCCAGTTAGTGGGATTAAAGATTATATTGCTCCAAAGGTGAATGGAGGCTAAAAAGAAACAAACTAAGCTTTTACCCACTCTCCGGAGGTCCAGTGCCGCATTGGACTGATCGGCTGTAGTGGTGGCGGCAACAGTGATGCAGGCAATCACTGAGCTCCAGTTGTGCTGTCAGTAGGAAATCACCGCTGCCACCAATCAACAAAGACTGGAGCAGAGGCAAGAGGCAGTGCTAAATCCTGAGAAGCTCAGTTGGTTTGTTTTCTGAGTAATAGTCTTTATAAAGGGACAATCCCTTTAAGAAACTGGATTTACACCGTGAATCTAAATCTTTGGTATATACAAAAACTTACACACACATCACAGAATTGAAGTGATGCCTCCTGGTTTCTAATATGCCATCTTCTCCCTCGGTTGATTGAAACAATCCCCTTACCAGAAACCCCCACTCCTCAATCAGCTGACTACAGCGCCCATTAAGAAAAGACAAGGTAAAGCGGTGCATTCATTGTCAATCAGTAGGACTCTGTGGAGCTGTATTGTTTCCGATAGACAGAATGTAACCGCTTTCAGTGGCCGACGCAGAAGAGGCTCTCAATTAGAGCTAATCAGGTTGGAGGGCATTCGAGAAGGGGATGTCAGAAGGACGACAACTCCTTAAACATTATGGACTGTTGCTGTTCAATCTTTTTTCTTTTCCATCTTTTTGTCTAGATAATTTCAATTCCAACAAGAGGACTAGGTCATCTCACCCGATGGTGACCTCTGATTCCATAATTATAGCACCAGGTTGCCACCAACTGCTAAATGTACTTTTCATTCTTGGGTATTTCTCCTACGAACAAAATCCTGGACAATGACTGAACCAAATGTAAGGATTCCGGAGAGTTTTACATTCCTAATTCACAGACAGCGAGGTTACATTGACAGACAGGTTGCTTTCTTTTTTCAGAATCAGCCTCTTGGCCATGGGCTGTGCCTGGTACTGCAGCCTCGCACCGTGCAAGCACTAATTTCCCACAACCATTTGAAGAGCATCTTTCTGCCCTTTTTATTTAAGAAGTCATCAGGCAGGCAAAATCTGAAAAGATATAACTTATTATACAAAGTGGTCAGAAGAGTCCCAAAAACCAAATGCAGAATTTAGCAAATTTGGGTCAGAACGTCTGGTTTGTGGAATCTGGGGAGGAAAAGTGGGAGCGTGTTATTCCGAGATCCTGTGATTTGCACTAAGCCAGTGTTGCCGCATCCTTTACAAACCTCCCTATTGTTATTACAATTTTGTATCCACTTAGAAAAGTATGTGCAAAAGTTACTGCAAAGAGCGAGATCTAATGATAAAACACAAGATCATGGACTTTCACGGCAAGGTGGGCAGCAGAGGCTTGTGGGATCCCACAACCCGGGAGCTTGGACCTGTCTTTGATAGAAACTCCAGGCCTTTGGGGTGACATTAGGGACACTTCTGCCCACTTCTGATAAGTCATAAGTAGAAAATTCACCCATCTGATGTGGTCCGATTTTGCCTTTTGTTGACTGTTTTTTGCCATTTTGGTTTTGGGTACATTATAATCTTAAAATAATGTACAGTGATGTATGTGTGGCGCCCCAGCGGTCTGGTCGCCACTGCAGTGTTGCCCTCCTCAAAAGGGTTAATGCTGAGCCTGGAGGTAGTTGGGGAAATCCATTGGCCAGTAAGTACCATCATTCAACACAGTTTCTCTCCCAGGCCAGCAGAGGGAGCTCTAAACCTGGAGTTCCAGGGAGCCTTCCTTAAGCCCTGACCTGGGGGAGGAGTTAGTTAGTCTGTGAGGAGAGTTCAGAGAGACAAGGACTCGAGTAGTGTGGTGTGTGAGCTGGGAGCTGAGCTGGATCGTTCAGCCCAGGAAAACACATCCACAGAGAGGTAAAAAGGAGGAGAACATTGGGAGTGGAGCGCAGCCAGCTCACTCCAATGTCATAGCTAAAGAAATTGAATATCGGAGTTCAGGGCCACTCGAATACTCGAGTACCGGTGGTCGCATCCGGAGGACAAGAGGACTGCAGCTGCAAAGCCAGGGATGGGAGCCCAGATAGAAAGAAACAGCACCCTTGACAGTCCACGCAGCCCGCCATACGGGAGAGGTAATACATCACCTCAGAGAGCAGCAGAACGGGTCTCAGTATACTGAAAAAGTGGGACCCTGTTTACACCAACAGAGCGTAGGGAGCAGGCCTCATTACTCACCTGGCCAGTGTGAGACCCCTGACTGCTTCCAGGCCACCGGATCGCCATTACCACCTGTAACAGGCTCCCTGGACTTCACTGGTTGGACAAGTAAAGGAGAAGGTAAAAGGAAATTACTGTCTGTGTCTGTTCCTTTCCCCTGCCCTGTTGGCCCTGCACCTCGCCCACAAACACCATAGACTTCACCAAGCACCAAAGGTTGCCCCGGGGTACCCGCTCTACCTGTGGAGAGCAAGAAACCCCTTAGCTGCCATAACATCAGCCCCGGAGGTCCCTTCCAGCAGCTGCGGCTCCATAGCTGCAAATTACCACAGGTGGCGTCACGAATCTTATATGAACTTTAACACTATCATCACCCCCAATACCGCCATATTAACTGACCCCACCAGGGCCACGGAATCGGGCTCCGCCACCGCTGACTACCCCGGACTAGTCTGGCCCGACACTGAGTCACCTAAGGCCATGGGGTGGGCGAGTCATATGTATGGACCATCAACGTTACCTTACTTTATATTTCATGTCTCCACTTTCTAAAATTTAAGTTCTTGCCAAATTAATTGGGTTTACATTTTATTTTCGCTAGAATGGGCTGTCAAGAATAAGCAGATTCTCCAGCATTCGGCTGCAATCAGTGTAATACTATATGCAGCACCTCTCCTCTATAGCTCAAAAAGAGGGGAACTTAAGTGAGTGACCCAAACATCTATGTACTGTAATCGGCACCAGTGACCTGCAGCAGAGAACCCTTCTAATGGGTTATTTACATCTCCTGCATTTAGGACACTACTGGGGCCCAACATCTCTTTTTGGAAGAGGGTCCTGTCTAGCTCCTTTTTGGAAAGGTGAGGTGGTTGCACATGCGCTGCTCTATTCATTTTGATGGGAGTTTAGGGAAAAAAAAGTGAGTGCTTGCTTAGATATTCTCAGAACTCCCCTTCTAAATGAAGAGAGATTTGTGTAAATGCAGCCAGCACTCCACTAGCAGCGGTGTCTGATGGGGTAAAGATCTCCAGAAAAATGTGAAGCTTTACATGTCACAATGTGACTGCAGGTGTGCAAGAGGACCCCAGCGAGCAAGGCAACAGAAAGCGTACACCAGGATAGAAATATAATATAAGGTCCTGGTGCTAGGGAGGAGGAGAGCGGGGTCATCTAACACTCACCTGAGCTTGATCCCTGCAAACCCTAATGTCCTTAGACGGGTCCTTCCCCCCGTGCGCCATCACATGACTAGGCCCTTGCTGGCTCACCCTGACTGATGTAGGCCAGAGCTAAGCTCATCTCACGACTGCAGTAAGACAAGTCAAGAAGATAAAATAAACAGGTGGGGAAAGACAATAATAACACTCCACAGCGTGTTCAGCAGGAACATCTCAGCTGCAACGGAACGACACCTCAGTTTTCCCCAGAGACAAGCTCCTTCAAAGTGGACAGCATAGGTATGAGCTATAGCTGTCATAGTCTCCTATGAGTGAGGATTGGCTGCAGCTGAGATTTAACAGCTACAAGTAAGGGTACCGTCACACTAAACAACATACCAGCGATTCCGACCACGATACGACTTGGTCAGGATCGCTGGTACGTCGTTACAGGGTCGCTAGTGAGCTGTCAAACAGTCAGATCTTCCCAACGACGCAGCAACGATACGGCGGTTGCTGGGACCCTGTCACATATCACGATTCAAATCTTGATTAGTAACACAGGTGTGCATCTACATTGCCTTTACCACGCCCCCTCTGGTCCGATTGGTGGTCGTAACTGCATTGTGACTGGGCGGCCTTGCCTTTAGAGAAGGCAACATAATAGCGCTTCCATCCTTCTCCATCCTACAGTCCCGATGCAGAATGGACTCTATTACGATCTGCTGCTACACGTGGTCCGGGACAAGTGAATTCAGCCCTCTGAAATGTACTGCGATCTACAAGCCAGAACAGAGGATGGAAGCGGCCGAACGCAGTAGCGATCATCAATCGGAACAGAGAGAGCGTGGAAAACAACAACGTTGCATGCCTACGTGAGTCACGAACGAGGTCGTTGGGTAAGGTGTCAAACACACCGATGAGTGCTGCGCTGCGGGAGCCCGACGACCAAAAAGTGAACCAGAACAGTGTGTAACGATCATTGATTTCACAGCAGGGGCCAGGTCGCTACTTAGTGTCACACACAGCGAGATCGCTGATGAGGTCACTGGTACGTCACAAAACCTGTGACTCAGCAGCGATCTCGCTAGTGATCTCGCTATGTGTGAAGTACCCCTAAATCGCAGCAGGATAGAAAAGCAACCTTAACTCCTTCAGCATCAATTGGAATTAAATACGCTCCAACTCAGGATAACTGATAAGCAAATTCGAAAACGGATCTGCGATCAACCAAAACTCTGCCCTTCTAATCCCCGATCCCACCAAGGTCTCAGCAGAGCGCAGCACACTAGTGACAATATCTTCCTGTATGAGAGGCGATTTAGCAGCTGAAAAATATACTTACTTTTCAACACTGTAAAGTTGGTCTTTGTTGTGTTTCTGTTTCTACCTTCCCAGTCGAGTCTCATTGTCAGCAGTAATCATGTGGAGTTTTGTTTTCTTTAACCTTTATTCACCCAAACACATACCGAGATTGGCCTTGGTCTCTGCACAGGACACAATGACAAAAATGTGATTAACAACTTTCCCTAGTCGACTCACTCCGGAAAACATTTAATCCTGTCTACCGCTGATTTTTTTTTTCTTTTGGTTGATTTTCCTTTCACTCTATCCGACTCAACTTCTCAAAACCCAGGTGGTCATATCATGGTGTTTCTATGATTTTAGCTAGAAATTTGAATTGACTTTGAAACAAGTTGATAAAAGCCAATTGATTAAAACGGCATAAAATGATTAGTGGCCTGATGTTAACTTTTATATATGAAACAGCTGAATTCTGATAGAAGATGACACTTTGATTAAGTAAAAAAAATTATCTATTTATTCCATACCTTTTGCTAATAATTTTATATGCTTACAAACCGACGTAGTACAAGCTAGTAATAAATGACATGTGCAGGGTAAATGGGGAACAATTGACTTGCCTGGAAGGTGCACCAGACTAGGAGACTAGATGAATGCGTGTCCTCATCTGGAGGTTCGTAGTAGGCTGCAAAGGTTACAAGTGGCATGGATTTCTGTGTTAAAGTTGAAAAAAATTCACCTCGGGTCTGGCAGTAAGTGCAGAGTATGGCGGTGTTCTGTGAGGCGGGCTTCAAGGGGTGAATGCTAATCTTACCCCGTAGGAAGAACGGTGTGCGGTCAGGAGCTGGCGTCTGTATCCAGGGGCCCCGGCTGGCGTCTTCCCTAGATACCCGAATGCACGCGTGAGGAGAGCGTGTGACGTCACATGACTTAAGACAGGCTACGGAAGCCGGTGGGGGGCAAAAGTGTCCCAACGCGTTTCAGAGGTTCAAATGGCCCCTGACGAAGGAGGGAAGCCGCCGGCTGGGGCCCCTGGATACAGACGCCAGCTCCTGACCGCACACCGTTCTTCCTATGGGGTAAGATTAGCATTCACCCCTTGAAGCCCGCCTTGCAGAACACCGCCATACTCTGCACTTACTGCCAGTCCCGAGGTGAATTTTTGAAACTTCAACACAGGCATCCACGCCACTTGTAACCTTTGCAGCCTACTACGAACCTCCAGATGAGGACACGCATTCATCTATTCACCTAGTCTGGTGCACCTTCCAGGCAAGTCAATTGTTCCCCATTTACCCTGCACATGTCATTTATTACTAGCTTGTACTACGTCAGTTTGTGAGCGCTATAGTCTTCTGGTAGTGTTATATATGTCTCCTTGATTCACTCTCAGGCGGAGTGCATTTACTATCAGCTGCTCCAACACTAACCTTAGGTCACTATTTAACCACTGCACCTGATGCATTCAACCTACAGGCTTTGGTTTTTCAGCTTTAGCCGTCCAATCTATTTGCCTCTGAGCGCTGGTATTTTCTATTCCAATTTTATTTGCTTGTTTTAATGACAACTATTAATGGCAATGTTACTGCCTTTGCTGAGCATAGTATCTATACATATTATGCACACATACATACACATGAAATCAATACATGGTGGAATGTGCACAACCCATATAACATATATGGGTAAGTGTGCTGATTAAATATTAAAACATATGCATGGATTTTGTGCTGTTTGGGGACATAAAAAAGAGTGGTCTCTAATATTGTGACATCCGTTTGAGAAAACCGAGGGCGAAACAAACGTCACGATGCACCATCTTATTAGGAGGTCTGGACCTGTATTAAGGATGCTTTTTTGTTTGACATATTAATTTAGTCATATACCATAATTAATATAACTGGGTACAATCATTGTAGCAAAGCTACCCATATCGAGTATTCACAAATATATACAGTAATATATATATATATATATATATATATATATATATATGTATATATATAGTCAGGGCCAGAAATATTTGGACAGTGACACAAGTTTTGTTATTTTAGCTGTTTACAAAAACATGTTCAGAAATACAATTATATATATAATATGGGCTGAAAGTGCACACTCCCAGCTGCAATATGAGAGTTTTCACATCCAAATCGGAGAAAGGGTTTAGGAATCATAGCTCTGTAATGCATAGCCTCCTCTTTTTCAAGGGACCAAAAGTAATTGGACAAGGGATTCTAAGGGCTGCAATTAACTCTGAAGGCGTCTCCCTCGTTAACCTGTAATCAATGAAGTAGTTAAAAGGTCTGGGGTTGATTACAGGTGTGTGGTTTTGCATTTGGAAGCTGTTGCTGTGACCAGACAACATGCGGTCTAAGGAACTCTCAATTGAGGTGAAGCAGAACATCCTGAGGCTGAAAAAAAAGAAAAAATCCATCAGAGAGATAGCAGACATGCTTGGAGTAGCAAAATCAACAGTTGGGTACATTCTGAGAAAAAAGGAATTGACTGGTGACCTTGGGAACTCAAAAAGGCCTGGGCGTCCACGGATGACAACAGTGGTGGATGATCGCCGCATACTTTCTTTGGTGAAGAAGAACCCGTTCACAACATCAACTGAAGTCCAGAACACTCTCAGTGAAGTAGGTGTATCTGTCTCTAAGTCAACAGTAAAGAGAAGACTCCATGAAAGTAAATACAAAGGGTTCACATCTAGATGCAAACCATTCATCAATTCCAAAAATAGACAGGCCAGAGTTAAATTTGCTGAAAAACACCTCATGAAGCCAGCTCAGTTCTGGAAAAGTATTCTATGGACAGATGAGACAAAGATCAACCTGTACCAGAATGATGGGAAGAAAAAAGTTTGGAGAAGAAAGGGAACGGCACATGATCCAAGGCACACCACATCCTCTGTAAAACATGGTGGAGGCAACGTGATGGCATGGGCATGCATGGCTTTCAATGGCACTGGGTCACTTGTGTTTATTGATGACATAACAGCAGACAAGAGTAGCCGGATGAATTCTGAAGTGTACCGGGATATACTTTCAGCCCAGATTCAGCCAAATGCCGCAAAGTTGATCGGACGGCGCTTCATAGTACAGATGGACAATGACCCCAAGCATACAGCCAAAGCTACCCAGGAGTTCATGAGTGCAAAAAAGTGGAACATTCTGCAATGGCCAAGTCAATCACCAGATCTTAACCCAATTGAGCATGCATTTCACTTGCTCAAATCCAGACTTAAGACAGAAAGACCCACAAACAAGCAAGACCTGAAGGTTGCGGCTGTAAAGGCCTGGCAAAGCATTAAGAAGGAGGAAACCCAGCGTTTGGTGATGTCCATGGGTTTCAGACTTAAGGCAGTGATTGCTTCCAAAGGATTCGCAACAAAATATTGAAAATAAAAATATTTTGTTTGGGTTTGGTTTATTTGTCCAATTACTTTTGACCTCCTAATATGTGGAGTGTTTGTAAAGAAATGTGTACAATTCCTACAATTTCTATCAGATATTTTTGTTCAAACCTTCAAATTAAACGTTACAATCTGCACTTGAATTCTGTTATAGAGGTTTCATTTCAAATCCAATGTGGTGGCATGCAGAGCCCAACTCGCGAAAATTGTGTCACTGTCCAAATATTTCTGGACCTAACTGTATATATATATATATATATATACGTACACACACACACATATATATATAGAATTATATTAGTGATTAACTTTAGTGCATAATATCATATATTCACTAATTATATATATATATATATATATATATATAATACGGTATATCTCTAAAAAGCAAGAGTATCTTTCATCTTGATGTACCTGGCATTACTAAACATCTTTTCTTTTCTTTTTTTTTTTTTTTTTTTAGGAACGATGTAATACTTTTTTCCCTTTTTAGGGGTGCTGTAGGAAAATGTACTGATGTAACAGATTTTGACTCCTCAGTAGGATCCTAATAAAGCAAATTAACCCCATCATTGATATGTTATCCTTCTAACTTCTACCTCATTCTCCAAAACCCGGTTTAGCAATGTTATTGCCTGTCTCCATAATAAGCACTCCATTTTCTCATGTATATACTTGAAAATTGATCTGCTGAGAATTTGCAGAGGAGAATGTGTCCAAAACATAAAATACAACCTAGTGTATATGGACAAAACAGATCATTTGAGTATTTTAATGTCATTTATTGAGACTCCTAAATTAGTTTAGGCTGCTTCTAATTCAGGGTGTTTATTAGTTTAGAAAAAAAAGATTAAATAAATGAGACTGAGCAGCAGTAATAACCATAGCTCGTGTTCAAGAGAGGCACTATTTCAGATAAAAAAAAATTCTTCTAAAAATAGGGCAACGATAGTGTCACGCCGGAGCAAAGGAACACCTGGCGTGCGGCACATCACACAGAGAAAACCAGGGAGGATGTAAAGGAAGGCCTTGGCGATAAAGAGAGGCATCACCACTTCAAACGTTCTGCATTCCCTAAGATCCCTAGATGGTCCTTCCCCCCCATGCGCCGTCACATGCCTATGCCCTCGCTGACACTGAACTTACCCTGATTAAAATTTTAGACGACGACACACTAGTCCTACTACTACAATAAACAATACAAGGATGGTAAGACAAACGGGTGGGGAAAGACACCACAAAAAGCACTCCTTGGTTTATTGAGCAGTAAACTTCACAGCTGCAACTGAAACAAAACCACAGTTATGAAGAATTGAGTTTTTTCAACTTGGTCAGTATAGAGAATATCTATCACTGGCATGGAGTAAAGCCAGGAGTGGGTATATATAGCAGAAGGGCGTGATTACAAATTGCTGCAGCTGTGATTAAGGTTAAGAGTAATCTCAGTCAGCAGGGGAAAAGTCCTTTACGCCTTTAGAGTCAAAATTTAAAAAAATCCACTTTAAAACAAGATGTAACCTGCGGACGCAACACACTCATGACAGGAACCACATATGGTACTTCAATATAGTCATTCTTCTCCATGGTTTCTCATAAAACACATTGCCAAACTAGAGTTCTCACTTCTAACCTCAATTGCTAGAGGGGCATTCCTGTTAAGATTCAGGGACCGAGGAGGATCAAAAAATGCGGAAACCCAAAAAGTAACCAGAGTGGCTGGAACCTTAATGGACTGCAGACCTAATCCTGACACACAACTAGAAGTAGCCGTGGGACAAGCCTACGATGACCTAGTCGTCTTGACACAGCCGGAGAACTAAATATTCTTACAAATAGAAATATAAGAAAAGCTAATCTGCCTCGGAGCAATCCCCAAAGATATAGATAGCCCCCCACATGTAAAGACTACGGTGATATAGGAAAACACAATACAAAGCTAGAAAACAGATTCAGCAAAGATGAGGCCCAAACTATCTTTATAGGAAAGGATAGGAGAGAGCACTGTCTGCAGCCGTAAAAACCCTAAAAAATCTCAGCACACCTGACATGGAAAAACCTTGAGACCACACGGCCTCTCTCCCATTATATCAGTACTCTGATGTTACTGGTATCCAAAAACACTAATATAGATGAGGGACTGAATTTAATACCACGCATGACAAAACATAATACATTGCAGAATCACGGAGTCAGATATACAGATACTCCCAGCAGGGAATGATCCAATTCCACCAGGAACTCCACACAGGAAAAATAGGAATCAAGCAATAGTATTAAAACATAAAAAACAACAAGAAAGTGGTAACAATAAGCAGAGGTACAAAGACCAACTTATCTTGAGAGGAGTTCTGGTAGAGAGCAGGGCTGGTTTCAGAATGTCCTTAACACACAGGAAATCAATTGAGTACCGGCAAGTAACAGGAGAAAACTACTCAGTTCTATAGTCCCAATCTGAAAGGCCTGATTGCCAGTCCTCTACAGGTGTGTGGCTCTCATTCCACAAGTCAACTACACCGCCAGCACTGACCACAAGAGGGAGCCCCAAACTAGAAAAATGTATTCACAACACATTCCTATCTAAGACATATGTGGCTTAGTCACAGTATATGCCATGAATAGCTGATGGGAGTCCTATTTCTGGGATCACCACTGCAATAATGTGGGTGAAGCGGCACCTAGGAGAAAAGTGAAGAGGTAACTATGAATGTGTATGGTTCTTTCCATGCCTTAAAACATTCTCTCTCTCTCAATTATTCTGGCATTTGGCAAATATAAAAAATGTTGTTCCTAATTGACCTAAAATGGGAAAGGTTTATTCTGACTGCATGTCAGATAGTGAGAAAAACATGCAGAGGTGTCTTTTTAGATAGTGTATGTAAACTTCTGGTTTCAACTGTATATATATATCATAAAAATATATTATTGTCCTATTTGGCTTTATACAACCTGTCTGACAAGTCATCAAAATACACAATACACAATACACAAAATAAAACAAGAAAAAAAACACATCATTTTCAATCCTGAATTTAGTTTTTGGACTTGCACCGAGTATTTTTTTTCCCTGGCAATTTAAACAACATGATAATGGAGCTTCAAGACAAAATTACCATTTTTATATACCAATCTCAGGACTCATCAGCATAGACAATCAATCCTTTCACTCCAGCCATAATAGGAAGATTTCAAGCAATATCTTCTGATTGGAGTTGGACTTTTGAAATGACTTAGCTGGGGGCCGTGCTTTAAATGAAACAAGCCTGAAATCTGAAGAGCAATTTCCAAGCAGACTCACAACAGAACGAGCCACTTGCCCCAGTTCTCCTAATTGTGTTTGATTGCTGTTTGTGCTGCCCAGATACTACTTCATCTTCAAAATCACCTTCAAGGGCTCCGGTACTTTTTGACTGCTCAGTTTTTAATCAAGAACTTCTAAACAGCAAATCATTTGGCTTTTACAGCAGTAGGGGCTTCTACCGGCCCCTGCATCTCGTTTATCTAATTGACCTTAGTGGAATTGCGGTAACAATGTGGAAAGAGCATCACCGACGCTCGCTGCATTTTAACCATTCTGTTAATGGTAGTGCAAAATATAAAATTATGTCCAAAAAGAAGTCTAAAAATCACAGGAAATTTCTCTCTTCGGTTCATAGGCAAAATAAATTACATTATTTTACAGAATTGGTGAATTATCATTGAACAGGTTTCTAACAACAATGAAAGACCTTTCAAAACTAGTTCAAGACCCATCAAGTAGGGGGGAACCTAATATTAACCAACAGGCCGGATGACATGTCGAATATACAGGTTGGAGGTCAATAGGGTAATACATTTTCATGTATCCTTTAATAAGATGAACGGTAAAGGGGCTAAATGGACTAAAGTTCAGGAAGGTGAATTTCCAATGTCTAAAGGCCGCTTTACACGCTACAATTTATCTGATGAAGTGTTGTCGGGGTCACGATTTTCGTGTGGCGCACTTCCGTCATCGTTAGCGACGTCATTGCATCTGACACCTACATGCGAATTCAAACGATCGCAAATAGGGTGAAAATCGTTGATCGTTGACACGTCGTTCAGTTTCAAAATATTGTTCATCGTTTGGAACGCAGCAGACATATTGCTACATTTGACACCCTGCCAATGATGAACAACATCCACACGACCGCCTGGGTCCAACAATATATCACTGAACGATGTAGCGTCGTTTGTGAGATGTGTACATGTGACCGCTACAAAACGACCTATGAGCGATCTCGGCAAATTGTAACTACGATCTGGGCGTGTCACATCGCTAACGAGATCGCTAGCGATATCGTGCTGTATAAAGCAGCCTTAAGAGATGAACTGCCATAAACTTGGACAATGTACTGAGAAATAAAAGTATAAAAAGTATATGGGACACTTTTATAAGCATCCTGAATAGGACCTGTGCACAATATATACACTATAAATAAAAGAAAATGACAAAAAAAAAGCATTTAGAGAATTAAAGCAAAAGGGTAGTGAGAAGGCATTAAATAAGTATAGAAAATTAAATAAGTTCTGTAAAAAGCAAAATCAAGGTACCAAAGATTGGGACAGAGAGTAAAAATAATCCAAAATTCTTCTTCAACATAAACAGTAAGAAACTCAAAAATTATAGTGTTGGCCACCACAAAAAAAGTCTGGGTTAAATGGTGTAAGAGGATGAGGGAAAGGACAATCTGATAAATGCCTTGTTCTCTACAGTATTTATACAAGAACATCCCATGACAGATGACATGATCAGGGATAGTATACATTCGCTATTAAATTTTCCCATGCTTAACCCTACAGGAAGTATGGCGCTGCCTCAACATCACTGAAGTTGACAAATCCCAAGGCCCAGATGGCTTACAACCCCCGAGTACTTCCAGAGGTACAGTGATAGACAATAATTCCTAATATCCACAGATTCCATAATAACATGGTCTGTAACCACCGGAAGGGTGCAAAGTCAATGTAATGCCAATATTCAAAAAAGGGACATAAATCTGTGTCTGGAAATTATAAGATGGTAAGTGTAGCCTCTACAATGCGTAAAATCCTTGAGGGTTTCCTAACATAAGTTATCCTGGAGTATCTCAAGAAGAATAACCTCATGACCCAGCATTAACATGGGTTTATGAGGGGTCAATCCTGTCAAACTAATATGATCAGCTTCTATGAGGAGGTAACTTCCACATTGAACAAATTATATAAATAAACCCTTAAAACATCATTTTATTGGTAAGCTTAGAACATCCAAATTACACACAATGTAGAACCTAAAGTGCACAGGTGGAGAAGGGAGGAGGGTAAAGAATAAAAACCCTAAAAGTAAGCCTCCCTCCTGTCCACTACCTCACGCAGGGGTTGGCACCCTAAAGACACGATATGGCGCCCCCACTCACCGACTGCTATCCTTGACCTGCCCTAAATCACCCTACCGGCAGGTATGAATAAGTGCTCAAAAAACTGATAAAGTGCAAGAGTGCGGATAGCCAGTGAGGTATAAAAAGAGGATCATGTATGTCAAATTGCCTCGTGCCCAAGCTACCTCACATTGATAGATAGGTGAGGTGGGTATGGCTTTTGACAGAGGTCAGGCGGGAGTACGTCAAAAAAGGGCGGGGACCCTAATACCTTTCTCCTGACTACTCCCTACCTCAAGCGGGGGTCGGCACCCTAGACAAACGATACAGTATGGCACCCCCACACCACGATGGCTACCCCTAAGTGAGTCCCTATTGCACCCTGTCAGATAATACATATACAAATATAAAGTGCCTGTGCTGTGAACCTAAAGTGCATAGTGATAAATGTATAGCAATAAGAAGAGGCACCTATACTGAGATGCAATAATAATTTACAGCAGCATCCAGATCAGAAAGTGCCTGTGCTTAATCAAAATACAGGGTACTAAAAATAGGGTGTACTCATCACATCTGTCTATCACGCTGATTATCAGGCCTCCTGATGACGCTGGAGGGAGAAATGCGTTGAGGCAACCAGAGGCGACAATTGGATCATGTATCAGTGATGAGTACACCCTATTTTTAGTACCCTGTATTTTGATTAAGCACAGGCACTTTCTGATCTGGATGCTGCTGTAAATTATTATTGCATCTCAGTATAGGTGCCTCTTCTTATTGCTATACATTTATCACTATGCACTTTAGGTTCACAGCACAGGCACTTTAGATTTGTATATGTATTATCTGACAGGGTGCAATAGGGACTCACTTAGGGGTAGCCATCGTGGTGTGGGGGTGCCATACTGTATCGTTTGTCTAGGGTGCCGACCCCCGCTTGAGGTAGGGAGTAGTCAGGAGAAAGGTATTAGGGTCCCCCCCCTTTTTTGACGTACTCCCGCCTGACCTCTGTCAAAAGCCATACCCACCTCACCTATCTATCAATGTGAGGTAGCTTGGGCACGAGGCAATTTGACATACATGATCCTCTTTTTATACCTCACTGGCTATCCGCACTCTTGCACTTTATCAGTTTTTTGAGCACTTATTCATACCTGCCGGTAGGGTGATTTAGGGCAGGTCAAGGATAGCTGTCGGTGAGTGGGGGCGCCATATCGTGTCTTTAGGGTGCCAACCTCCGCGTGAGGTAGTGGACAGGAGGGAGGCTTACTTTTAGGGTTTTTATTCTTTACCCTCCTCCCTTCTCCACCTGTGCACTTTAGGTTCTACATTGTGTGTAATTTGGATGTTCTAAGCTTACCAATAAAATGAAGGGTTTATTTATATAAATTGTATCTCCAAACCTTCCCTTCACTTTAATATATAATTTCCACATTGAACCAGGAAACTGCAATGGATGTTGTCTATATTGACTTTTCAAAGGCGTTTGATACAGTGCCACAAAACAGTTTGGTACAAAAAATGAGAATACTGGAAATAGGGGTAAATATGTGTAACTGGGTTAAGAACAGGCACAGTGATAGGAAACAAAGGTGGGTTATTAATGGCACACACTCAGACTGGGTCACAGTTAATGGAGTACCACATGGGTCAGTATTGGGCCCTCTTCTTTTTAACATATTTATTAATGACCTTGTAGGGGGTATATAGAGTGGAATTTCAGTATTGGTAGATGATAATAAACTTTGCAGGGTAACCAATTGTAACGCCTGCCTGGATCCACAGACTCAGACGGGCTGTAATGGACAGGATACAGGGAAGCCACTCACCAAGCAGGACCCCCAGAACCCTGAAACCCTTTAACCCCTATACAGTGATTTGGAATTTCACAGGGCCCTGGAGATCACTACCCGTGGAAGGCAGCAGTCCAAGAGAGTAGTCGACAGGCAGGGTCAAACCAGGAATTGCAGAACAGGGACAGAATCGGTGGCAAGGACGTAATCAGTAAACGAAGCAGAGGTCAAATCCGGATCGGGCAGCGAGGTACATAAACAGCAGGCAGGAGAGGTAGTCAGAACACAAGGAAAAGTCACAACACCAGAATCACAAAACAGAACAGGAGCCAGAATATCAGAACTATCTCTGGCAGTGGTCAGCAGACAGGAGGGAAATTCAGAAAAGTGTGGTGTCTTCCCATTGGCTGTAGCTGAATGATGGTAACTTCAGCTGGAAGATACATGCCACCTATAGTCAGCCAGTGGTACTACAGATCCCAAGATAACCCAGCCCAGTGGATGACCGGGGCCTGCGCCCACCGATGCCGCTGGCATCGACTCCGCTCTCATCACTAGCACCATCCACGGCAGGAACACGGCGTCGCCTGGCAATCAGAGTAGAAGTCGCTGGAGCGGACTCCGGTAGTAGTGACATAACGCCAATGCAGAAGATGATAATTTATTATTTCAGAAGAATTTATGTAAGCTGGAGGCTTGGGCTGAAAAATGGCAATTGATATTTAATGTGGATAAATGTAAGGAAGGCCATGCACTTGGACAGAGGAAATAACATTTATAGTTAAGTACTTAATAGTAAATCACTGGGTAAAACTGTCACGAGCTGAACTATTGCAGGTGCATATAAGAGCAAGCAAGGTTAATGAAGGGAATCAAAAGTGAATAGCAAGTAAAGTAAGGCAGCAACAAAAGGACACCAAGGGTTAACACCACAACTGCTCACAACAATAATGCAAACAACCACTAGTAAGTCTGGAACAACCCACCTCTCCAGACCAGTATAGACAAGCTATGGCTGACACTACTGGAAGTGTCTGAGTCTCCTTGCGCTGATCACAGACATCAGGGTAGTTAGAAGGTAGAGTGCAAGAATCTGAAGTTTCTACAGAAGAGTCATGACAGTTGACGATGCCTGCAAAAACCTCCTTGTGACACATTCATGTATATACAGGGCTAATCCAAAGTTTTTTGGATAAATTCCATTAGAGAGGCTATCCAGCATTTTAAAATTGATGACTTATCCCTAAAAAAAGCGATTAACTTTAATACTGGTGGAGGACTGACTATTGTCACCCTCTTCCAGTCAGCTGTTCGAACAATCGCTGCAGCCTCGTCTGTTGTGAATATTAGTTATGTTTTGGCTGCTGGGAGGCTCCCTCTGGTAGGCCAGGAATGGTTTGGACTTGGACCAGGTGTGTTGTGCAATGGGTGTTTCCTTTGCTAACTCTCTGCTTATTTAAATCCTGGTCTGATTGCAGGCTGTTGCCGGATGTCAGTTGTTCTTTGTATCTCCAGCCTGCTTCATCCTGCTCTACACCACATCTATCCCAGATAAGTGCTTGCTCTTTATTTATTGTCTGGTTCTTTTGCTTATCTGGGTTTGTCTTTTGCTGTGGTTGTTTTCAGTTTATTTGCATGCAGGGATTTTCCCCCTCAGTGGTTTGTTGGGGAACTTCCTGCAGTTCTGTGTGGAGTATAGCTCCTTTGAGTCCATGTATTTGTGGCTTGCTGAATTTGTTATGATTCTTGTTTTCTGTTCATTGGTATGACAAGGGCACCTGGTATAGGACGGAGTGCAGATCTTGCGATCTGAGGGCCTTTTTGTACTATCAGGAAGTTGGAATTTTGTAGGGTTTTTCTCTGGCCACCATCAGTCCCTTTCCTGTCCTTTCCTATTTTAGTCAGCGGGGGCCTCACCTTTTGCTAACCCTGTCATCTATCTGTGTATTGTGTTTTTCCTATATCACCGCAGTCTTTTAATGTGGGGGGCTTGCTATTCTTGTCTATTTTCTGAGGCAGAGAGTTATTCATCTTTCCTACCATTAGGATAGTTAGTTCTCCGGCTGGGTTCGCGGTGCACAGGATGTTAGTTCACCCCTCGGCTACTTCTAGTTGTGATGGTTAGTAAGGGGATGGCAGCCAGATTAGTTGCCAATGCTCTTGTCACCTTTTGCCAATGATTTGTGGTGGTCTTCCATGGTTCCGGATCATAACACTCGTCAGTGTTCCCAGACGTTTGTAGGTTGGTTGGTACTTTTTTTTATGATCTTTAAAGCCGAAGTTGAACCATGATTTGGTCATAAAACAGTTAAGCTCATACAGGAGAAGAAAGATAAAGTCAGATGATCGATTTTTGACAGATTTTAAGGATGTCCTAATCTTTTTACACCTCTATGGCTGTCTTCTTCAATTTAAAAACAATAAGGACCCTGCGCATCAAGGCAGATACATCCATTTTCCGCTTACAGTACGTCTAATAGAAAGAAGAAATCAACATGTATAAGGCAGATGGGAAAAAGTATGCTAACAAACTACCACAATAGGTTTGAGAGAATTTCAGATCACACTTTTACTTGCTTTGCAAGGTCATTAACAAAGATGAGTAGTAAAAGCATTCCAGAAAAAAAAATAGAAAGTAGCATGATAGTCGCAACAATAGTAAGTAAAGAGCTACTTACGCTGAACAATAATATAAATGCAGCACTTTTGTTTTTGCTCCCTTTTTCTTAAGTTGAACTTTCATAAGACTTTTTCTATGTACAAAAGGCCTTTTTCTCTCAAATATTGTTCACAAATGTATCTAAATCTGTGTAGTGGCGCTTCTCCTTTACTGAGATAATAATTGAGATATCAAGATGCTGATTAGCCAGCATGATTATTGCTTTATATTTATGACAAAATCACTTTTTGAAAATTATTGAAGACAAATCCAGTGGACAATAATTACCCCAGACTAGACTGGCCTCAAGTCCTGTAATTATGCCCACACCTGGCGTGACTGATGCTTTTTTTTGCTGTCCCTGTCATATCTTCAATATAGGTAAAACTCATGAAGATATCATAGGAAAAGGAAGAATATATGTCAGAAGGGTCGGTTCCTGTAGTAGGCCGCGCGATCTATTATCACCTCCACTATTCAGCAGCATGTACACCAAGCCTTGCGCACATGATTGCGCTGCGCAGCTGCAAACAGCAGAACCTTGGGATGGCGGGCTATGTGCTGTTCTGTGCCGCTCATTGGCTTGGCCCTGTTGATTTCAGTTGTGTGCGCAAGGAATGCCTGGAGTAAATGCTGCTGAAGAGAGAGTGGAGCTAACGATAGATCGAGCCTCTAAATCAGGCCCGCGGAACTATCCGGGAGACTCTAATCCCTTCTTCCTAATCAAATGTATTTGTATCATTCAGAGGCAAATACATTTGAACACTGTGGCGCTAGGACTAGAGCAGAAGAGCGCTTGTCAACCCTGGTCCCGATGTACAGCAGCATAAGGTCAGGGACACGTCAGATGAAATGTTGTATCAATGTTGATGAGTGGGGGGAGGGGTTTAGAGCTCATAATGAGGGAACCATTCTGAAAGGGGGAACAATTTTGTGAGAGGCAGTTGAGGAGTACTTTATTCAGAGGGGCAGTATGTGTGTGGGAGGATAATCTGGTGAAAGGCAGTGTAGAGGGGATATTTTTCAGAGGGGCACAATGTGTGGAAACATTATGGAGAGATGCAGCATGATGAAAATATGGAAAGGGGCAGTGTGGGGGGATATGTTGCAGAGAGGCAGTGTGAGGTGGCAGTATTTTGAAAAATAGCAGCGTGTGTGTGTATGTGTATGGGGGGATATTTTGTGCAGGAAGTACATTGAGGGGCAATAATTTATATTTATTCGGGTGCGCTGCATGGGAGATATTTATAATTATGGGGCAATATAATGATACTTTTATTCTTAAGAGCACTGTGTCGGGATATGCTGCTGATGACGCAGAAGAGTGAAATTTGCAGACATGAGCTCTGAGTGTGAAATCTCATCATGGAGTTCGTACTTAATGGAGACAAAAGGGACGAAACAACTCCTATTAGAGAAGATTTCGTCTATAAGATACATGGATGTAAATGTTTATTTGTGATACTGCCTGCGTCTCATAGGTACTGTTGTTCCTGTATGGTCATCAGTCTGATAATAACTGTTAACAACAACTCACAGTATATCCTTACCATAGTTAAAGACATACTGGGAGTTGTAGATTAATGCAATACAATTGTACATGGAGCTAAGGTGGGTGATTTATTCATGTGTTAATGGTAGGTCTGGCGCTGAATTCACAAATTGACCATGGTTCTGGCGCTGGAATCATGTGCTGACAGTAGTTCTGGTGTTGCATTCATGTGCTGGCGGTGGTACTGGCACTATATTGATGTTCTGATGGTGATTCTGGCGCTGCATTCATGTGATGACAGTGGTTCTGGTGTTATATTAATGTGCTGACAGTGGTTCTGGTGCTGCATTCATGTGATGACAGTGGTTCTAGTGCTACATTAATGTGCTGACAGTGGTTCTGATGCTGCATTCATGTGCTGACAGTAGTTCTGATGCTGCATTCATGTGCTGACAGTGGTTCTAGCACTGCATTCATGTGCTGACAGTGGTTCTAGCACTGCATTCATGTGCTGTTAGTGGTTCTAGTGCTGTTTTCATGTGCTGATGGTAGTTGTGGGTGATGTGCATTCATGTGCTGACAGTGCTACTGGTGCTGCATTCATATACTGATGGTGGATATGGTGCTGCATTGAAGTACTAGTGGTGGTTCTGATCTTACATTCATTCAGCAATCCAAAATAAGCTTCATGGCTTTGTTAAAACTTAAAAATCCTCTAGTTTTGAGATTATGATGGAGTTGTTGAGATTCTGCTCAGTTTCTGCTCCAAAAACGCAGTGTATATTAGTGTATGTTCACACTTATTTTTTGGTGCATAAACTGAGCAGAATCTCTACAAATCCTCATCTACTCAAAACTTGGTTCTAGTGATGTAGTAATGTACTGATTGTGGTTCTGGTGCTGTATTCATGTAAGTACCCCTTATATGAGGCTGGCTGCTCACATACCATTGATATCTGGTGCATCCTTTTTGATTTTAAAAAAATATAAACTGCTGTGCCTGGTGTCTATAAGGCTATGTGCGCACTGGAAAATGGAATTTTCTCAAGAAAATTCCGCAGGTATTCAAAGATTACCGCACCCGCGGTAAAAAGCCGCGGCAAACCGCACCCGAAAACCGCATGCGGTTTGCTGCGGTTTTACCGCGGTATTGTTTGCGGTATTGCCGCGGTTTTGCCGCGTGCGGGTTGGGATGTGCTTTATTGCATTCAATGCAATAAAGCACATGAAAAAAAAAAAGTCATTTCATTCTGAGATAGTAGATAGATAAAGAGACAGAAGAATAGATAGACAGATAGATAGAGGACAGATCGCTGCATTTCCCACGGTCAGCAGTGAGTTCACATTACCGGCCGTGGGAAATGACCGGTAATTACCTCTACTGTCTCGCTGCGAGACAGCAGAGGTAATTCAGCGCTGTGTGTCAGTCGCGGCTGGATGTAAGCAGCGCAGGACGCCGGAGCTGTGGATTACGCCGGGGCTTTGTTTCGGGAGGGGTTAATAAAATGGTGAACGAGGCTTGTTTGTTTTATTTAAAATAAAGGATTTTTCTGTGTGTTTTATTCACTTTACATACGGGTTGATCATGTCAGCTGTCTCATAGACGCTGCCATGATCAAGCCTGGAGTTAATGGCGGCGATCCGCCACCATTAACTCCTTGTATTACCCTGACTGCCACTGCTACACGGCGGCAGGAAGAGCCGGGGACACTCCGGTACTGCCGCATAATGCATGCAACAGTCCCGGGGCAGCTGCGGCTGATATTCTCGGCTGCGGGAGGGGGAGTGAGGTGGGGGACATTAACCCTGCCCCTCTCCCTCCCCAGCCTGAGAATACCGGGCCGCCGCTGTGTTCTTACCTCGGCTGGACGGTAAATATGCAGCGGAGCCCTTGTGCTTTGTTTTCTATATTTCCGTTTGCTTTCTATGTGTGTTCTATGTGTCTGTGTTCTATGTCTCTGATGTCTGTGAGTGTGTGATCTGTGTGTTTGTTTACTCTCTGCTCCGCTTCCTCTTCCTGTAATGACATCACTTCCCTGCAAAACCGCAGACAAGCGATGTACATTACCGCAGGTAAACCGCGAAATATTGCAGGGAATAACGCAGGAAAACGCAGTGAACCGCACAGAATTTGCTGCCTGCGTTATTCCCTGCAGGATTTCATGATTAACATTGGAGTCAATGGAGTGAAATCCCACAGCGACGTGCGGAAAAGAATTGACATGCAATTGTTTTTGCTGCGGGAATCCCGTAGCAAAACATGCAGCTGTCAAATTCCGCCTAGTGCGCACAGGATTTTTTTTGCCCATAGGTTTTGCTGGTGATTCACTGCAGAGATGTTATGAACATTTTCTGCAGCGAAACATGCAGCAAAACTGCAAAACATCCGCGGCAAAATCCGGTAAGTGCGCACATAGCCTAATTGTCTGCATCTCTAACATCATATCAACAGTCTAGAAAAATTGCCGGCACTTCCTAATCTCATCATCTGAACTGGTGCATACTGAACATGACATACAATATCCAAAATAGCAGTTGCACTCAAGTAAAGGGAAAGAGAAAAAAACAAGAATGTAGTTAATAAATATTGGAATATGAATCTGCATTACTGCCAAGAAAACATTGATTGGCGTGGTGATGGGTATCACGTCCTTACGAATCAAATATTAAAATTCCTGTAATGCATTTTACAGTCAACAAAATAGTGTAACACAGAGGCTGTAGAAGGCAAACAGTGATACATTTTTTTTTAATGAAAATCAATTACAAAAATATTTAGGTTTTTTTAATTAAATTTACCTTTTTTAATTTGTAGTGACATCAACTAAATTGAAAATGAGTAATGATACACAAGTTCCACCTTTGCCTATAAGAAGGATGACAGGTTCAGTTCAGCTACACATTACTATAAATTAGTAGACGGAACTTGATCCTTAAAGATCTTCAAAAAAAATCTTTCAAAAGAAAATTATTCCCATTTATGTGAATCGAATTGTTTCTGCAGCATGTATGTGGATTCATACAAGCACAGCTCAGATGAAAGCATTAGTAGGAAATGTGTAACATGTGAGCATATCCTAGTATATTCTATCGTTCTAGAAAATCTAACAATGAAATTATGGTAGTAGTTCCGATACAAGTCACTAAAGCACCAGCAGATGGCAGTCATACTATGGCTAGTATTCATTCCTCATTTTAAACACTGTAACAGTCCCCCATTACATTATATGGGTATGCAATGCCAATCTTTACTGTCTGTTATCATCTACATTTTTTTTTTTTTTTTAGTAAGTACCGTATTATCAAATTTAAATATATGATATATTCTAAGACAAACATTAGAAGTGTAAAGTATACAAAGTTATCAACAATATACAGTATGTTGACATGTATTATTATTATTTTTTATTATTATAGCGTCATTTATTCCATGGCGCTTTACATGTGAAAGGGATATACAAAAAGTATGTACAGATGTAAACCTTTTTACATTGCATTATCCCATTATGTGCCCTTTGAGATAAATTCAATGCTCAGACTGTTAATACAGAATAGGAAGCAAAATCTGCATGTGATGTGACATGGTAAGATGTATCTTTTTTTCTGGGGAAAGAGGGGGGGGCAGTTTATGTTTTCTGGTAATGTAATGCTTGATGACTTATCCTATAGGACATATAAAGACTCCCCACATAATGTCTAATGATAAGAAATTTGTGTTACATAGGAGCAGGGGCTAGCTGGCAAACTTTGGCCTGGGAGGCAAGAACACAGCAATATCTCATGATCAGCAGCTCATGAGGTGGGCTTAATATATCAGACTATATACAGAAACATCCTCACCAAATATCTGACCCTGATTACACAGAAAATGTACTACACTCCAGCTAACTACATAGAATCAGTGAAAAAAAAGCCTTCTACAGAGATATGGTACCAAAACCAGTATGAAATTCTCCATTGAGGTGGGCTTAATATATTAGACTATATACAGACACATTCTCATCATATATCTGATGTTCATTACACAGAAAATGTACTACAACCAAGCTAACGACATAGAAACAGTAAAAACCAAGCCTACTACACAGATATGGTACCAAAGCCAGTATGAAATTCTCCATTTAGGTGGGCTTAATATATCAGAGTATATACTGTGATGTTGCACACACTGTATAATGAGGTTACTCACTCGCTAGAAAAAAGTGACTCCCCTACAGTGTAAAATGAATAGAAAAGACACCAATAGATCCCCTGCAGAACATGATGGCAAAGCCACCGGTGTACTCATTTGAAGAAATAGACCACCAATGTTTTACTGAAGCACCTTTGCTTATAAAAAAAATTGGCTGAATAGACATCATGTGCACAAACCCATTATGCGAGTCTGAATCGCTGTCATATGACTCCGGTGAAGAACGGAACCATGCTGCATACTGGAGAAGACAGGAGGTGAGTATTATACCATACTGATACTACACTACACTACATACACAGGTATAGGGGGGGAGGTCTGCTTCTTTAAAAGCAAATATATAATTGATATAAAGTTATATCTTTTCAGTGGACCTATTTACATTTTTTAGAAATATGGGGCGGATCCAGCCTAAGAGTTGTTTATGTTACGGTCACAGCAATCAGCCAAGTGAGTACATGGGGAAAAAAAACAAAACACAAAAGAAGAATTGAAAGGTCCTGCTACGAAGAGCCATAAATTCCAGTGGTCAGACGTAGTGTACATTATGCTTACATATTACTATCTTTAAGAAGTGCAGGAAAGCGGGTACGCTATGTTTTCCTACATTTCTAAAAAAGAAAAAAATAAACAAAAAACATATAAAGGGTGGTGACACATAAATATAGCGTACTACATAGTTTTGTTTTTCAAACATACTTGCTCAACTAAGTCACCAATTTGAATGAACTCCACAACAATGGAAATAGGTCATAGTAATAGGATATATCAGTGACCTATTACCCTGTATATACAATATGATGTCTGTGCGCATAGTATACCACATACAGTGTACAGGATAATATGTGACTGCTATATGATATGCTGTGACTACGGACACCACCAGATGTCATATACAGAATAATATGTGATGGTATATGATATATTATGACTGCAGACATCAGATACAACAGCCGCATATTATCTTGTAAAAAACAATAGATGTCTGAGCATATATTATACCACGCATAGTATATAGGAGAATACATGACTGGTATATAGAGAAAGTGAATTCATTTGCAGGACCCTTGTTAAGGAGACAGGTCACTATTCTGTAATTGATGAACAGGAGCCCTGAGAACCTCCTCCTACCTGGTGGCATATTTGGCCTTTCCTTTCATTTGTAGCCTGGTTCAATGTCATGTACAGTGGCATGCAAAAGTTTGGACATCCCTGGTCAAGATTACTGATGTTGTGATTAGTTAGGCAAGTTGAAGATGAACTGATCTCTAAAAGGCATAAAGTGAAAGATGACACATTTCCTTTGTATTTCAGGCAAAAAAAACCCTTTTTTTTTCATCTTTTACATTTGAAAATTAACAAAAAAGGAAAATAGACTGATGCAAAAGTTTGGGCACACTGCATGGTTAGTACCTAGTAGCGCCCCCTTTGGCAAGTATCGCAGCTTGTAAATGCTTTTTGTAGTCAGCCAAGAGTCTTTCAATTCTTGTTTAAGGGATTTTCATCCATTTTTCCTTGGAGACTTCTTCCAGTTCTGTGAGATTCCTGGCTCGTCTTGCATGCACTGCTTTATTGAGGTCTATCCACAGATTTTCAATGATGTTCAGATCAGGGGACTGAGGGCCATTGTAAAACCTTCAGCTTATGCCTTTTGAGGTCATCTATTGTGGATTTTGATGTGTGTTTACGATCATTATCCATTTGTAGAAGCAATCCCTTTTCTCCTTTATCCAACTGTAGCTTTTCTTTTTTTATAGATGATGTTATGTTTGCATCAAGAATTTGTTGAAATTTCTTTGAATCCAGTCTTCCTTCTAACTGTGAAATGTTCCCCGTTCCACTGGCTGCAACACAATCCCAAAGCATGATTGATCCACCCCCATGCTAAATGGTTATCAAGATATTCTTTTCCTGAAATTTTGTACCCTTTTTTCTCCACACATACCTTTGATGATTGTGGAAGTGATGATTGTGAAGTGTTCTATTTTAACCTTATTGGTCCACAGGACTTATTTCCAAAATGCATCAGGCTTGTTTAGATGTTCTATTTCATACTACTGACGCTGAATTTTATGGTGCGGATGCACGCGAGGTTTTCTTTGGATGACTCTTCTATGAAGGCCATAATTGTGCAGGTGTCTCTGAACAGTAGAACAATGTACCCAAACTCCATAGTCTGCTAAATCTCCCTGAAGGTCTTTTGCAGTCACGCAGGGGTTCTGATTTGCTTCTCTACCAATCCTACGAGCAGCTCTCAGAAATTTTGCTTGATCTTCCAGACCTTATCTTGACTTCCACTGTTCCTGGTAACTGACATTTCTTAATTACATTTTGAATCGAGGAAAGGGCAACTTGAAAACGCTTTGCTATTTTCTTATAGCCTTCTCCTGCTTTGTGGGCCTCCACCATTTTTATTTTCAGAGTGCTAGCAGCTGCCAAGAAGTACCCATGGCTGCTGTTTTTTGGCATAAGGGGATGTGCCCACGATCAGGACTCGCTGCATTCCAAACGCATCGAGTCCTGACCGGGGGGGCGCGCTCTCTCCGCAGGAGAACACAGGAGACCACAGCTGTCAGTAGCCATGATCAGGGTTCCGTGCGCTGCGGTCTCCTGCTTGTGTTCTCGCTACGGAGGACACGGGCAATTCCGCAGCAAACAATTGACATGCAGCGGTCTGGAAAGACGCTCTGCAGGTCAGTGTTTGCTGCGGAAAAAACAAGCATAGTGGGCACGGGAGTTATAGAAATCCCGTCCACTATGATTGTACTGTACACCTCAGCGGTTTGGACGCAGCTAACGTATGCTGCGTCCAAACCTTTGCAAATACTGATCGTGGACACGCAACCTTAGGTTAGAGGGGCCGGGTTTTCATAAAGCTGTGAAATTTGCATCACCTGGCCTTTCCTAATAATGATAGTGAACAAGCCATAAAACTAACAGGCTAATTAACGTCTGAAACCTTGGTCAAAGTTACCTGAGTACACAAATCTCCAAGCGTCCCCAAGTGTTTGATCGACTAACACTGGGCGTAAAATCAGCATGATCAGATGTAGTGTGCACACAAAAAATGGAAAAACCTGCCCACCCTCCCCAGGTATATTTTGTTTGTGGCTGGTTGCATGTGGGCGGAGACCCAAACTGCCAATTAGTGACTTCAAATGAAGTTCAGTTCAAATCCTGGTCCAGAACAGAACTTTATAAAAAGTTTGCCTGAACCCCCACATCTCGAACTTCCACGGGTCTGCTCATCTCTAGCCTAAAGTCATCATCCTGTCCCATACAGTTAATGACATCAATGCCATGTGCCTCCCGCCTTTCTCACCTCCCTGCACCGATTATGGAGGATAAAGAAGACACTGCTTGATCCAGAGTGAAGAAAGGTGGGAGGATTTGTTTATTTTTTTTGTGTTTAAATGAATTTGCCGAAAGCGCCAGGTTAGGACATTATTACATTGAGAGCCCAGGATGGGGAACATTATTACATACAGGGCCCAGGATGTGGAACATTATTACATACAGGGCTCAGGACATTGAACATTATTACATACAGGGCCCAGGACAGTGAACATTATTACATACAGGGCCTGGGCAGGGAACATTATTACATACAGGGCCCAGGACAGTGAACATTATTACATACAGGGCCTGTGCAGGGAACATTATTACATACAGGGCCCAGGACAGGGAACATTATCACATACAGGGCCCAGGAAGGGAACATTATTACATACAGGGTCCAAAACAGGGATGATTATTACATACAAGGCCCAGGACAAGGAATATTATCACATACAGGACCCAGGACGGGGAACATTATTATATACAGGACCCAGGATGGGGAATATTATTTTATACAGGACCCAGGATGGGGAATATTATTTTATACAGGGTCCAGGACAGGAAACCTTGCTACATAAAGGGCCCAGGACAGGGAAGACTATTATATACAGAACCCAGAACAGAGAAAATTATTACAAACGGGATAGGGATGATTATTACATACAAGGCCACCTGAATTCTGATTCATTATGTCAAACACTCATTGGCCATAACATTAAAAGCACTGATAGGTGACATGAATAACGTGGGAAATGTGTGACAATTTCTCATGTCAGAAGAGGGATTTATTAGGCCATGTGCATACAGTGCGTATTTATAATGTTTTCTGATACATTTTTGGGTGCAGTTTTGTCACAAAACTGCATGCAAATCCTTTTGCCAGCAAAATCAATGAGAATTTTGATGTTTTGTGCACATGTTGCATTTTTTTGCCTTGCAGATTTAGAGCAGAAAATGAACTGCAGCATGTCAATTCTTTTAGCGTTTTTGCCAGCGTTTTTTCAACCCAAATGCATGAAAAATGCATGCAAAGGACATTAAAGTATATGCTAAATTAATTGTGAACCATCTACTCCCTTGTATCTCAAACGTCATACATATGGACCAGGAGGGGTTTGTTCCTGGTAGGGAAGCAAGGGAAAATACCATTAGAACTGTTTCCCTAAAGGACAGGGCCAGGAGGAAGAGGGATTCTCATGTGCATTCTGTCAATAGATGCTGAAAAAGCATTTGACAGGGTGCACTGGGAGTTCATGCAGCAGGCGCTCAGGGGGTTGGGGTTGCATGAAGGTATGCTCCTAAGGATATCAGCATTATATGCGTATCCATCGGTACAGGTAAGAGTCAACTGCTCTTTGTCTGACCTGGTCCCAATACGTAACGTTACACGGCAGGGATGCCCGATTATCCCCTTTACTTTACATTCTGACAATGGAATACTGTACATGGCGACTGCCATGTGAATGAACCCATCTATCAGCGGTATTAGGCTGGGAGGCAGGGAGCACAAACTGGCATTGTTTCCTGATGATATTCTTTTATATATAACAAACCTTGTTATTTGTCTCCCAAATATAATGTCACAATTGTGTAACTTTGGCCACCTTAGCAATTTCAAAATTAACTCCCATAAGTTGGAGATGCTGAATATGTCCCTCTCACTGGACGAGGTGGCATGACTTCGGTCCTCCTTTCCATTCAGAAGGCAGTCGGTATGTCTAAACTATTTGGGCAACAAACTGACAGCGGACCAGGGCCAGCTATACGATACCAATTTCACAAGTATCCTGAAGACAGTTGAGGCGGACTTGGTGCGGTGGAATAGAGCAAAGTTGTCATGGCTTGGCAGAATCAATACCATTAAAATGGATATCCTGCCTCGACTATTATACTTCTTTCAGGCATTACCTTTGCTGCCGGCTTCGTTCTTTTCTCTTAAGTCCGCGGTAACTAAATTTGTATGGGCACATGAGCAACCCCGCTTGTTGTATTCTCTACTTAGCAGATCTAGGGTAATGGGCGGCACGGGTCTTCCGAACTTTCACCTTTATCACTATGCCTCGATGGGAACATGCATATTAGACCTGTTCCATGGCTGGTCGACGAAAAACTGGGTGGAAGCAGAATTTTCTCAGTGCACATCCAGCCCCTGACATTCTCTGATCCTCTGTGAAGCCAGCAAGGAACACAGTCCCCCTCATCACTAGAAATCTGCTGTACTTTCTTAGAAGGTGTAGCAGATCACATCATACTGTATATCTTCTTTCCCGGGACCCTTAACAACCATATACGATAACCCATCGTTCGTAGTAGGTGCATGCAGGCAGGGTCTTATACACAAGAAGCCAATCCAAGGCCAAGGGCTGATCACCCGATTTTATCTGACTTCATATCCCAAACAAGTACAGTGGAACCTTGGTTTATGAGAACAATCCGTTCTGGCAGTGTACTTGTAAACCAAGTTGCTCGTCTAGCAAACCAAAATTTCTCATAGGAAATAATGCAAGCTCAGACAATTCGTTCCACAACTTGTTCAATGTCCCATCCTGTGCCATTCCACACGTGCACAAACACACACAAACACACCCGCACACGCACATATTATGCTCACCCTACCTTCTGTTCCATCGCCGGCCTCCCGGATCTTGTAGTTCGCCGGTACAGGATGTGTATCGGCTAACCATCGCGACCGATGCCGGAGCTTCTGCTGCCAGAACGCTGATGTCAAAGGCATGAGCCGCTTGCCTCTGATCGGTCAGCGCACTGCCTTTGAGAAGTGGCTGACAGCGGAAATTCCTCCATCGTTGCGATGGTTACCCGATAAACATCCTGTACCGGCGAACTACAAAAGCCAGGAGGCCGGCGATGGAACAGAAGGTAAGGTGAGCATAATATGTGTGTCTGTGCGTGCGTGTTTATGTGTGTTTGTGTGTGTTTGTGCATGTTTGTGCGGACTGCAAGAGCGGGTCAGAGAGCGGTGAAAGTACGGAACCGGAAGTGTGTGTGGTGAGTATTTGCTCCTACAGCAAAGTTTGCTCCTAAATTTGTTGAGGATAGCCATAAGATGAAATACTTAATTAACTTCTGGATATAGCACTGTGAGAAGTGTGTTCAATTAAATCAATTCTCTATACATAAGCCAGTCAGTCTTCAGAGGACCCCAAGATGGCCCCAATGACATCACAGACCCTACCATCAGCATGGATCCACCAGATGACGTCCCTCCCATTACCATCACCATGGATCCATCCAATGACGTCATAGACCCGTCTACGATGACGCCCACCAATCAGCTCATGGACTAACACATTGTTCAACCCACCGACAAATGGACACATCCAAGTATGCCCACTGTAGAGCCGCTCATGCCCCTTTCCTAGGTTATATAAAGGCATGCCCTTGAATAAATCAGGCAGAGTCTGGACTGACTTTGGTCGAGGAAGGATGAATATCCGACTGTGTGTCTGATCTCAATTTCAAGCATGCACTTGATTGACACCAATTAGAATCAGGCAGTAGGCAACTTGTGGAACTTTGTAAGAGTTCACCTTAACATTAATGGCGCCCAACGAGGGGCCAGCATAGGAGAAACTCTACAATCTTGAGGATCGGCGATTGGAATGGCAGGACGTGCTAAATACCCTAAGCCAAGAGTCTGATCAACTCTTTATATGAGAACACGGTAAGTCTGCTGATTTTTATAATCTGAAGAAAACTTTTTTTTGTCAATTCCTCCTTAAAGCTTTGGGTTTCGTATTGAGCCATAATTTTTTCCTTTTTAAGGGGATGTTTTTCCTACAGCTCCAGGGTACAGCAATGGGGGCGTCTTGTGCTAATTTATTCCTGGGGCTGTGGAAACGATATATTTTTCAAACAGATGCCACAAAATTGAGTGAAAAAGTCATCTTTTGGGGCAGGTACATTGATGATGTGCTGATGATATGGCAAGGATCAGTGGAAGAATTGGAAAATTTCATACAGGAATTAAATAATAACGATAGGAATATCAGACTTACATTTAAGTATAGTCAAAAACAAATTGAATTCCTGGATATTCTGATACAAACAGATGATTTTGGTTATATCCAGACTGACCTTTTCAGGAAAAGAACATCAACCAATGCGTTTTTGCATGCGGCATCCCAACACCCAAGGCATTTGATTAAAAATATCCCTAAGGGGCAATTTTTAAGGGCAAGAAGAATTTGTTCAAATGATCATTTGTTTGAAAAACAGGCTGAGGATTTATGTTCTCGTTTTAGAGATCGAGGTTATAACAGAAAAACTATCTGTGATGCATACAAAGGTGCGAGTAGAAAGAAAAGAACGGATTTACTCCAATATAGGACAAAAAAAGCGGAACGGCACACTGATTTTTCCAAGGTACGTTGCATATTGGACTTTAACTCTCTGAGTGATGAATTTAAGAAAATCTTAGAGAGGCATTGGTCGATTCTCTTGTTAGACAAAACTATTGCGGGACACATACATCATTATCCATCCGTTGCATATAGGAAATCTAAAAATCTGCGTGACACATTGGTACGGAGCCACCATGAAAATAAACCACCAAAAACAATTTTTGGAACGAAGGGCCCAAAATGGGGCTGTTCATCATGTGGTAAATGTGTGGCGTGTGCCAATATTTGCAACAGTCAGACCTTCGAAGATTCAAATCATAAGAGAATATATCAAATTACTCATAGCATTAATTGCACGACCAAAGCGGTTGTTTACCAAGCAACATGTCCTTGTGGTTTGACATATGTGGGGATGACGTCTCGCGAGTTGAGACGTCGGATTCGGGAGCATGTCCTTGATATTGAACATGCGAAACAAGAAGAAGACATCAATAAATTAAAAACGATCCCACGCCATTTTAAACTAAAACACGGTTGTGATAGCTCCCTATTCCAGGCCAAGGGCATAGATAGGATTTTGATTGGAGCAAGAGGTGGTAACTGGAAAAGGCTTTTGGCCCAGAGAGAAACAATGTGGATACATAAATTGAATACCCTGGTGCCGAATGGATTGAATGACCATAATAGCTTTGTTCTTTTTCTTCCTGTATAGGAAAAAAAAAAAAAAAATTTCAGTGCTGAGTTTTTGGACTTTTTAATTAATTTATTTTATTTTTATTTTTGCTTTTAATAGTTTTTATGTATTTATGTGTTTATTGTTCTGTTTGGATGAGGTTATTTATTATTTTTATTGTCTCTTTCTAGGGTCTTTGGATAATTCATCTTGGTTTATTTATCAATCTTTAAAGCGGTTTCCTCAAAAAGCTTCTGAAGAATTTCACAGGGCATAATCTAGTAGTTCTAATATAGCAATAGTTAATATAATAATATTTAATATTTAATATATATTTTTGTATATTTTTATTTCTATTTATTTTTATTTTTTGCAGTTATGTAGATGGGTTTTCACTTGGCACTTGTTATTATGAGATTGTATACACAGAAATATAATATTCGGGCATATTTATGTTTTTCAATCAAAAAATCCCCTATTGTATTTAATGCTCCATACGAAGTTTCACATTTGTGTGCACTAATTTATAAGAATGATATAATTAATAATAATACACATAATAATATTCTTTTATATATTTATCCATACACACATTCTCTATATATCTCTTTTATTGATTCATTTTTAATATAGGTGTTTTTGTCATTTTTTATATGTGTATATATATATATATATATATATATATGGGTTGTATTTTTAGATATTTATATTTTTGTATGTATATATATGTATATATGTATTTATTTTGGTTTATTATTCTTTTTTGTCACTTAATCCCCCTCTCCTTTTTTTGACAAAATATTTTTGTGTTTGCACAGGTTATTATATTAATAATAGTAATAATTTATTCATTGATGGAGCTTATTTATGGTAAGGATTATGACTGTGGATATTGATTATGTACGGTCTCTAGGTTTATTTCATATTATATATATTTTTTATAGGTTTTTTGTGTATATGACACGTATGTGTGTATATGTACACATGTGTGTATGGAATTGTATATACATGTGTATATATGTGTGTATATTTATGTTCCTTGTCACTTCTTTCCACTATTTTTCATTCACCTTCACTTGCACTATTTTTCACCTTTTTCTACAATTGTGTCGTGTTTGTTTTACCGGATGATGGTCTTTTTGAGTCATATGTGGTTCTTCATATATGTGCACATTCACTATTCATTATTATTATTATTATCTTTTATGGTAGTTTATATTAATTATTTTGGATCTATCATACCCCACCACCCACCCGAGATGATTTTTCGGATGGATGTTGGTAGCATATACTTATGTTCATGGTTATATAGGAATTATGAGATTACGCTACCATTTACACTAATATGATAAATAGGTGGTTTTTGATATAACTTTTATATATACATATATATGGGAAATTGCGTTTTTAAAGTTTGATTAAATGATTATATAGTGTTGGTCTAACTACGGAGTAACTATTTATTTGTATGAGTGGACTATGAAGATTATTGCTATATTTACGCCTATCCTTTATGTATATGTATATGTATACTTACATGGGGTCTGGTTTTCATAAAGACCGGGGCTAACATCTGCATCCTTATTGTGAATATTATATGTCTGCGAATTATGCTAATGTCCGGGTGTTGTTTATATTGGACACCCGATAAGATGTCACACTTTGTTATGGTAATCAGATTTATTACGTGATATACTTCCGGAGGTGATGTCTTGAAACTTTTGTTTATATTATACCATGGTAACCGTGATCGTTACGAGACGTATTTTCGGGAAGGATGCATTGAGTCCTTGGATTACTACGTGATATGTTTCCGGACGTGATGCTTCAAACTTTTGTTTATAATGTACCATGGAAACCAGGATTGTGACGAGTTGGACTTACGGAAATGACGGATCGGGTCTCCTGGATCTACTTATTCATTCATGCGCTTCCATGTGTTGCTATAGAGACTGACAACAATCATGTGCTGAGTCCCGGATATTCTGTCATTACTTTGACTCGATTTTACACACCGGCTCCACATTTTTGATGAATCTCCTCCCTTTAAAGAGGCGTGGATCTGAGCAATTGATCACTCCTGGACGAAGCACGTTAAGGTGCGAAACGCGCGTCAGTGTGTTTTGGGAGGCCGTGGCACCATTACAGATTAGGACCTTTTGGTAATATTATGTTTTGTATTTGTCTGGTGTTTTTCTAGATACATTCCCCTGTTATTATAATTGTATATCATACTCTATTCATCATTACAAAGTGGGAATGTGGATACAAATTCAACCTTTTTACTTTTTGATATTTTGATATATAGTTACACAAATATCTTTTTGCTAAAATAGTGTCCATCAAGATTAATGACAAGTGCCTAGTGTTATCCCTCTATTCCATCCGTCCTCTTGGGCATATCCATTTTAATATGTAATATGTATTTTTATGTTTAATAAAGACGTTGTCAATTATATTATACATATTGGCTTGCATATAAATTCTTTTGGTGTGTATACTTGGACTGTAGTTGGACCAGGACTGTGGATATGTGAATATGTATGTGTGTGTGTGTGTGTGTGTGTGTGTGTGTCTGTGTGTGTATGTATAAAACACAGACTATAGAATATAGGGCCCCCTGACGAAGGTACACTCCGAAATGCGCATCGGGCGCATTCCCTCCGCAAACTACTTATTTTAGGTAATGCCTTATCCATGTTATGGTTGATCCAGGAAGTGTCTTGATGTCCCCTATTGTGGGATTCTTCTTCCCATATGCTTTTATCTTGCTGTAATAGTACGGTGGCGGTCGCCGGCCGGTAACATGTATGGAATGTCGGTGCTATAGTCTTGGACACCCGGTGGTAATATTGGTTTCTACCCCGTGGTGTTATATACCTTATTTTACACTGACACCTGCACGTGCTGTGGTTTGGTGATTGTCGCTGCTGCCGCAGGGTGAACACACGATTGGCTACCATTGTGAGGTTATATAGATATATATGAGCCTTGTATTATTGCTCTTACGATGCTATGATGGTATAGCCTGTGTGTGTTCTCTTGCTGCAGCCTAATCTGTGAGTACGTCTATGTGCGCATGTATACACCAGTAATCTCTTTAATCCTTTTGCTATGCGATGCACACATTGACCCCCATGTGGGATGGTGTAGCCTGTGTGTGTTCTCTCGTTCTAGCCTATCTGCACTAGTACGGTGGCGGTCGCCGGCCGGTAGCATGTGTAGAGTGTCGGTGCTATAGCTTTAGTTACCCGGTGGTAATATTGGTTTCTACCCCGTGGTGTTATATACCCTATTTTTCACTGACACCTGCACGTGCTGTGGTTTGGTGATTGCCGCTGCTGCCGCAGGGTGTACACACGATTGGCCACCATTGTGAGGTTATATACATATATGTATGAGCCTTGTATTTTTTGCCCTCACGATGCTATGATGGTATAGCCTGTGTGTGTCCTCTTGCTGCAGCTTCATCTGCAAACATGTCTAAGTGCGCATGTATACACCAGTAATCCCTTTAATCCTTATGCTATGTGATACACACATTGACCTCCATGTGGGATGGTGTAGCCTGTGTGTGTCCTCTCGCTACAGCCTGTCTGTGAGCACGTCCATGTGCACATGTATACACTAGTATCTTTCTAATTCTCATGCTATGTGATGCACACATTGACCTCCATGTGGGATTAGTTCATTGACTTCCACGTGGGATCAATTCATTGATCTCCATGTGGGATTAAGTGTGTGTATATGCAGACACATGTTTGAAAGTATCCTGTGAGGTATCCCCATATTGCTGTTCATGTCATTTGTTACTTTATGTATATTGACTGGGGTTCTTCATGTGATGTATGAGCACATGGATGTGTACCATTATGGTGTATTTCACATGATATAGATTACATGATGATTAAGGAGTCTCTTCCACATTGAAAGGTCTTGTTTCATCCTTCCTGCTTCTATTCATATAGATATATACTATATATTGTATTTATTTAGCAGGAATTGTTTTGTTGTGGCGGCTTTCTCCAAATGATGGGACCTTTACCCTTTCTGGATATGACCCTATATGAATTTGGAATATAAATTGGCACATTATCATCTATACCTATAGGTTTGTGGTGATGTACACCGTTATTTTCCTCCCTTCACTTGTCCACATGTTCTATGAATATTAATAAAATAAGTATTGAACCGTTGATCGCCTCTTTTCTCTCTTTTTTTGGGAAATAGTTGAGCAAAAGAAAAAATCAGTATACCCTCCACTCCCACATGCTTCCTTAGAAAAAGAAAAGGAAATCATGTGCTGTGGTGGCCATCTTTTCACATCTAGTGAAACTAACAAAACTGGAGGTGGCTGTGGAAGATGGGTCCAGTGTGCATGTTGGATTGAGGTGAAGTGGGCAATTAGATGAAATGAGTATTTGCAGTGTGAGACTTAGGGATCAATATGTTAAAGTGCATTACAATATTGAAAATGATAGGTTAAGAAAGCATTAAGATAAAAATTCATAAATAACGTACCTTTGCAGTAGAGGTCATGATAAATAAGTAAATTATACATATTCCAGTTATGGATCTTATAGATTGATCCTTAGAGTTGTATGTTTTAAAAATAAAAATAAAAAAAAAATAAATAGATATATCCAAGGGAAGAGAGGTTTTGGCTTGTTGAGTTGTCCTGCAGAAAAAGAAAAAAAAAAAACCCGTTTGTTTGTGGCTTCAGGGGGAGGAGGAAAATACAATGTTTTCCACTAGAGTTTCAGGTTGCAAGGGGTGTTAGGCGGGCTTTGCACACTACGATATCGCAGGTGCGATGTCGGTGGGGTCAAATTGAAAATGACGCACTTCCGGCATCGCATGCGACATCATAGTGTGTAAAGGCTCGATGATACGATTAACGAGCGCAAAATCGTCGTAATCGTATCATCGGTGCAGCGTCGGCGTAATCCATAATTACGCTGACGCGACAGTCCGATGTTGTTTTTCGCTCCTGTGGCAGCACACATCAGGAGCGAGGAACATCTCCTACCGGCGTCACTGCGGCTTCCGTAGGATATGCGGAAGGAAGGAGGTGGGCGGGATGTTTACATCCCACTCATCTCCGCCCCTCCGCTCCGATTGGCCGCCTGCCGTGTGACGTCGCAGTGACGCCGCACGACCCGCCCCCTTAACAAGGAAGCGGGTCGCCGGCCAGAGCGACGGTCGCAGGGCAGGTGAGTCCATGTGAAGCTGCCGTAGTGATAATGTTCGCTACGGCAGCTATCACAAGGATATCGCCGCTGCGACGGGGGCGGGGACTATCGCGCTTGGCGTCACAGCGTGCAAAGTACCCCTTAGGCCTATTTATTGTTTTGTCATCAAAAGGCGAAAAGAGGGAAGAGGGAAAAAAAAAAAAAAAAGGTTTCCACATTTAATTCATTGTAAATTACAGTGGAAAAAGTAATTGAAAATAGTTCATTTTACTAATTTAATCCCAAATGAATAAATTAAATTGTGGACATGTTTAGATTTATTGGTAGATACTGAAGCATTTTCTATTGCAAATCAGCATATTATGGTGACTTTGTTTGGAAAATTAATTTTTATTTCATATCTGTTCCCACATGGCCAGTTTATTTGTTCTAGATTATTTTATCCCTTCAAGTTATAGTACAGTATCACAGAGATGCTGATATTGTCCTCAATTTTGCAAATATGATCGCCTCTATATCCAGAGGTTGTGTTACGTTGTTGTTTTTATTATTGTTGTTACTATTGATGATAATGATGGTAATAATAGTAGTAATAATAATATTTTTTATTAATAATCTAATTTATTAATGATTACAATAATTTGGTTTAAGGTTTGTGGATGATTTATGGAATTCTGTGTTTGATATCTAATGTATTGAATTGTCTGCTTTCTTTTTATAGAAGGAAAGATTGCAATGCAGATTTCTGTGGTTCAAGCGAAGGTTGAAAAGTCATTGAAATGGTTTTCAATTATAAGATTATACATACCATAATATTTATGGTGTTCCTGGTTAGGTACAATCTACACAATGTGACTTTTATGCCTAAATGCAGAACTCTGGTGCCACACACTTTTTGAATCTAATTATGTTTTGGATAATAGATTCAAAAAGGGGGGGAAAGATGATGTGGAAGGTCACACCTATTTTTAAGGTTTAACCCCTTAACGACCGCGGGCCGTAAAATTACGTCCTAAATGACATAATCTTACTGCCCGCGGTCCTCCGGCGGCAGCATGCCGCGATCGGCACACATCTCAGCTGATTTTCACAGCTGAGATGTGTGCCTGCTAGGCACGAGCAGAATCGTTATCTGCTCGTGCCGATTAACCCCTTATAATGGCGCTGTCAATACATGACAGCGCCATTATAAGCGCAATCGCGGTAAAGTTTTACTTACCGCCGAAACCGGAAGTCACGTGACGCGATCACGTGACTCCCGATAGTTGCCATGGTAGTACAGGGTCATGTGATGACTCCTGTACTACACATGAATTGGTTTCACTTTCGCTGTGCCCGGAGCACAGCAAAAGAGAAAGACAGCGTATCTGCTGTTTACAGCCTTCCAGCTGTGATCAGCAGATACTGCAGAGCGATCGGAATGCTGATCGCAATAGCCCCCTAGGGGGACTAGTAAAATAAAAAAAAAAAGTAAAAAAATAAGTTTTAAAAAATTAAAAAAAAACAAAAAAACCTAAAAGTTCAAATCACCCCCCATTCGCCCCATTAAAAATTAAAGGGTTAAAAAAATAAAAAATATACACACATTTGGTATCGCCGCGTTCAGAAACGCCCGATCTATCAAAATATAAAATCAATTAATCTGATCAGTAAACGGCGTAGCGGCAAAAAAATTCCAAACGCCAAAACGACGTTTTTTTGTCGCCACAACTTTTGCGCAAAATGCAATAAGAGGCGATCAAAACGTAGCATCTGCGCAAAAATGGTACCGTTAAAAACGTCAGCTCGAGACGGAAAAAATAAGCCGTCATTGAGGCTAAGATCCCGAAAAATGAGAACGCTACGGGTCACGGAATATGGCGTAAAACGTGCGCCACTTTTTTCGGACAAACTTCCGATTTTTTTTTAACCCCTTATATAAAAGTAAACCTATACATGTTTGGTGTCTACGAACTCGCACTGACCTGAGGCATCACACCCACACATCAGTTTTACCATATAGTGAACACAGTAAATAAAATATCTCAAAAACCATAGTGCTATCGCACTTTTTTTGCAATTTTTCAGCATTTGGAATTTTTTTGCCATTTTCTAGTACATAATATGGTAAAACTGATGGTTTCATTTAAAAGTACAGCTCGTTCCGCAAAAAATGAGCCCTCACATGACCATATTGACTGAAAAATAAAAAAGTTACGTCTCTCAGAAAAAGAATGGCGAAAAAAAAAAACGGAAAGCGAAAAATCGGCCGGTCGTGAAAGGGTTAAATTGTTCATCAATTGAGTTTTTCTATTAAGTTGTCTTTATATTTTTATCTGTAAGGAGGATACAGCAGACATACATATATCTCATGATTGCGCTGATGTAACAAGAATTGTCAGGTTTGGAACATGTCTCAGATGATTCCATTACTAATGCAGATTTTGAGTTTTTTGTAGATGGATGCAGATACCAAGATGCTGGTTGATTCTGCACTGGATATGCTGAGGTTACGCAACATGAGGTAATAAAAATCGAACCACTCGCTCCTCTCCCATCGGACTAGGAGAACGAGATAAAGATTTGCGATCGCTGTGGTTCGCAGAGCGGAAAGGGGTAAGATAGTCAAATGTGGATATAGGTAGCAGATCTTTTCTAGTGTGATGTGATAAACCTATAAAAACCATAGAGTGGGTGTGAGCCCAGGTGGAGGCTCTCCTGTTATCAAAAGAGTCGGTGACTGATGGAGCCAGAGGAGATGCTCACACAGGTGCAGACAATAAAGAAGCAATGAGCGAGCCTAGAGTTGGGAGTCCTTTACCAATGCAGATGGACCATACCTCGGTGGCACCTGTCACTCCTCGTGTTCTTAAATCCCTACAGGAAAAAGCGATTCAGCAAGGAACGGAGTGTGAGACACAGGGAGCCAGTGACTGAGGAATGTCTGTGGATAAAGGGCGGTAAGCTTTCTCACCATGAGTTCTCTACTCAATAATGGCCCAGGCTTAATGAACACGTGACAAAGAGTGTGGTTGTGGACAAGATATGGGCAGCACCACTGCTTCAGTACCCAGGTGGCCAGACACATCCAGTCTTGTAAGACGTTTGCCTATTAAGGTAGAAAAACTGTAAAGACCTTGTAGAAACACCCCCCTCATCCACTCTACTACTTCGGTGATTGCAGATTAGTCATATACATCTACCATGAGTAGGTTTATATGAGTTTTGTGCGTGTTGTGTGAGTTTCTTTTCAGGCCTGCTCTGAAACATATCCAGTATGGAAAACATTACTGCTGAAAAACTCATTTACTGGTGGTATGTAAGAATGGAGTTCCTAAAAGTAGTAAAAGTGCATATTCTATAGCAGAGGTCATTATAGAGATCTTACAGTATCTGGGGATTAGCAGCTATTTTGGACAGGCTAGGAAACTGGCTACACTAAAGGTCCAGTCACACTAAGCAACTTACCAGCGATCCCAACAACGATAGGGATCGCTGGTAAGTTGCTAGGAGGTTGCTGGTGAGCTGTCACACTGCGACGCTCCAGCGATCCCACCAGCAACCTGACCTGGCAGGGATCGCTGGAGCGTGGCTACACAAGTTGCTGGTGAGCTCACCAGCAACCAGTGACAAGCCCCCAGTCTCCTAGTTACAGCACACATCAGGTTAATTAACCCGATGTGTGCTGCAGCTAAATGTGCACAGAGCAGGGAGCAGCGCACACTGCTTAGTGCTGGCTCCTTGCTCTCCTAGTTACAGCACACATCGGGTTAATTACCTGATGTGTGCTGCAGCTACATGTGCACAGAGCTGGAGCCGGCAGCACAGGCAGTGAGAGCGGCGGAGGCTGGTATCAAAGGTAAATATCGGGTAACCAAGGACAGGGCTTCTTGGTTACCCGATGTTTACATTAGTTACCAGCCTCAGCAGAAGCCGGCTCCCTGCTCAATGCACATTAGTTGTTGCTGTCTCGCTGTCACACACAGCGATCTGTGCTTCACAGCAGGACAGCAACAACTAAAAAATGGCCCAGGACATTCAGCAACAACCAACGACCTCACAGCAGGGGCCAGGTTGTTGCTGGATGTCACACACAGCAACATCGCTAGCAACGTCACAAAAGTTGTTCGTTACCAGCGATGTTGCTAGCGATGTTGCTTAGTGTGACGGGGCCTTAACGGTCCTCACCTGGGATGCCCCTGATGAACCCGTCAGCCACTGTGAAGAGGGGAGAAACGCGTTGGGATTCTTTCGCGCTAAGTGTCTGACAAATATGCGTTTATTTTTATTAGCCTGAGTGTCAATTGTACAGTGGAGGATCTGTGATTGGACAAGATCTCCTCATGACTTTACCTGGCCTTATTATTGTTATATTTATACAGTGGATACATGTTATACATGTGAGATATTCAATCTGTTTTAGGGTTTGGTCCTTGAATTTGCTATATCATATTGATTTAAGCTACCAAACAGCTATTTAAAATACAGAGTTTGAATATTTAATCTTTGGGAATGAATTGGATATATATAATTGCATACTGACGCCTCTTTATCCCCTGTATCTTATGGTTTCTATATTCCCTCACTGATATTAGCAGCACGTATTAGCTTTGCAGTGTAGGGATAGGGAGGGTGAGTTGTCGGTGAGCGGGGGAGCCAATTCGCCTTATAGGGTGTCGACCTCCGCTGCGAGGTAGGGAGAGTTTAGGGTTATTGCCCCAATCCCTGCTCCCACCTTTATTGGAATATTTAATTGTGTTTATAGTTACTCACATGGATGGATGGATGTTTGGGATTTTAATGATTATAACATGTAACAATCCACAAGATAATGGTGTTCGCTGGCAAATCATGTAACAAATGTTAGTTTTCCTTTTTCTTAATAATTAGATCTTTATAGAAGATATTTTTGGTTTAGAATCTGGAACGTGATTATATTTCTCATAGATACTTGGATATAGTGTGATATCCTGACCAGTGATGTACGAGCCTTATACTACTGCCTATATAGTGTGTTAAACATGTGTATCCTTCAATTCCAGATCCTAAATCTTTGTTAGGAGCACGTGGTCTCAAACCAGGAGACTGGGTGATCCTAAAAAGACAAGTCAGAACGAGCCATGAGTCAGAATCAGATGGACCAATCCAGCTTTTCCCGACCACAGCAACTTCCATGAAGCTTGAGGGAAAACCCATCTGGAGACAACAACCTCTGTAAAGAGTCATCATACCAGTAGAATGAGCATCACAACACACATAGTGCTGGATTATCTCACGTAGGATCTTATGGAGAATTTCTAGATTGGGGATGATACATGGGAAATAACCATGATAAGGGGACAATGGGTACAGGAACATTACACAAATAAGGACTGGTGGGAAAAACATTATCTGAGCTGAACCAACCAATTAGTTTAAGGGTTTAAGTGACTTTTTAAGGATAACATACACTTGTGGGTAACTGGTATTGTCTTATTTGTTGGTATTTGAAGCTGTAAAAGTGCTACTCTGTGTTACTGAAGGTAATCAGATCCATGTGTAAGGGAAATCTTGTTAAAAGGCCTCCTGGTGATAGATTATGAACCCGAGACAAGAAGAGATCCATTAGTGTTGTGATAAAATCAGGTGTATTCACGTAGAAAAGTCTCGGACGTGGACAGCACTGGGATGTTGACTGAGAAACAGTCTTTCAGAAACAGTAAAGCTAAAAGCTGCAGCATAACGGTAAGAAGCTTACTCTTACAATTGCCGTAAGCGGGCTTTACGCGCTACGATATATCTAACGAGATGTCGGCGGGGTCACGTCGTAAGTGACGCACATCCGGCATCGTTAGTAATATCTTAGCGTGTGACAGCTATGAACGAGCAGAAATACTCACCTTCTCGTTCATCGTTGACACGTCGCACATTTTCTAAAAATCGAACGTCCTGTTGTTCATTGTTCCCAAGGCAACACATATCGCTCCGTGTGACACCCCGGGAACAATGAACACAGCTTACCTGCGTCCCGCTGGCAATGCTGAAGGAAGGAGGTGGGCGGGAGAGGTTTACGTCCCGCCCATCTCCGCCCCTCCGCTTCTATTGGCCGGCCGCTGTGTGACGTCCCTGTGACGCCGAACGTCCCTCCCCCTTCAGGAAGTGGATGTTCGCCGCCCACAGCGAGGTCGTTTGGAAGGTAAGTACGTGTGACGGGGGGTTACAACATTGTGCGACACGGGCAAGAAATTGCCCGTGCCGCATAAACGATGGGGGCGGGTGCGATCGCAAATGCGATCGCACGATTAACTGTAACATGTAAAGCGGGCTTAAAGGGGGCTTTACACGCTACGACATCGCTAATGCGAAGTCGTTGGGGTCATGGATTTGGTGACGCACATCCAGCCGCATTAGTGATGCCGTTGCGTGTGACACCTATGAGCGATTTTGCATCGTCGCAAAAACGTGCAAAATCGCTCATCGGTGACATGGAGGTCCATTCTCAAATATAGTTACTGCAGCAGTAACGAAGTTGTTCCTCGTTCCTGCGGCAGCACACATCGCTCCGTGTGACACCGCAGGAACGAGGAACCTTTCCTTACCTGCCTCACGGCCGCTATGCAGAAGGAAGGAGGTGGGCGGGATGTTACGTCCCGCTCATCTCCGACCCTCCGCTTCTATTGGGCGGCGGTTCAGTGACGCAGCTGTGACGTTGCTGTGACGCTGAACGAACCGCCCCCTTAGAAAGGAGGTGGTTCGCCGGTCACAGCGACGTCGCCGGGCAGGTAAGTACGTGTGACAGGTCTGGGCGATGTTGTGCGGCACGGGCAGCGATTTCTCCGTGTCGCACAACAGATGGGGGCGGATACCCACGCTAGCAATATTGGTACTGATATCGCAGTGTGTAAAGCGGCCTTTACTCTTTCTAATCAATCAATCTCAAAATCTGGGTGAGCTCTTCAGCATTAAATAGTTTGTTCTAAGGACTGGGACGTTACCTGTGCCTCTGTGAACTGTGTGTGCGGGATGTGATCAACTCTCTGATCAACAGTCTGTACCAGTGGGGGCAAAGGCTTAGCATTTCTTGTATAGCTGATAGCAAATCGAAAAAAAGTTGCAGTTAAAGCATTAGAGCTGATGTAGGGTCAGAAGGTTAATAAAGTATTTAGGGGGGACTGTTGAGGAGAGCCATAAGATGAAATACTTAATTAACCTCTGGACATAGAGCACTATGAAATGTGTGTTCAATTAAATAAATTCTATTTACATAAGCCAGTCAGTCTTCAGAGGAACCCAAGATGGCCCCCGATGACATCACAGACCCTACCATCAGCATGGATCCACCAGATGACGTCCCTCCCATCACCATCACCATGGATCCATCCAATGACGTCATAGACCCGCTTACGATGACGCCCACCAATCAGCTCATGGACGTTACATTGTTCAACCCACTGACCAATGGACACATCCAAGTATGCTCACTGTAGAGCCGACCATGCCCCTTTCCTAGGTTATATAAAGGCATGCCCTTGAATAAATCAGGCAGAGTCTGGGCCGACTTTGGTTGAGGAAGGATGAATATCCGACTGTGTGTCTGATCTCATTTTTCAAGCATGCACTCAATCGACACCAATTAGAATCAGGCAGTAGGCAACTTGTGGAACTTTGTAAGAGTTCACTTTAACAAGTTGAGTTACAAATTTACAGCAAGCTTTGCTCGTATAGCGAGATACTCGCACACCAAGTTACTCGTTAACCGAGGATCCACTGTATTAGACCTTTACAAGACTTTTTTCTTAGGGGGAAGCCTCTGTGGACGCTTTGTTTCTTCATAGGCAAATAGGTAGTTTTATTAGATCCCTGCTGCGCCAAGCTGTTTTTCACCCGCATACCGCATTTGAGAACCTGTGTCTCTGACAGGACCCTCCAGACCATACCATGTTGCTACTGTATATGATGCTTCAGAAGGGCACGCCTGGGGCAAGCAGCAATAATCATCCCTTCTTGACTAAATAGGAATGGGACTTAGGCAGGAGCTTCTCTGTGGAGGAGTGTGCCAAAATATATCAGTTTACTCATAACTCCTCCACTTGTACGGTGTCACAAAAGAGGAATTACAAGGTACTGGCTAGATGGTACAGTTGACTTGTGGCCATTGGCACCATGTTTCCTCTGGCCTCGGAAATGCCTAAAGGAGAAGGGCACATATCTGCACGTGTGGTGGTCATGTCCGCCAATAAAACTTTTTTTTGATGGAGCAATTAATCTAGCCAACAAACTATATTTCCAGTGGCGTCAACACTGGAACTGGCAATGCTATCCCAAGGGGGATCTCTGTCTCCAGGTACAAGAGGGGCTTACTTAGACATATATTCTCTGCGGCTAGGAGGCTGATCCTGAGGTACTGGAGACAGAAGAAGTCTCCATCGTGTGCTGAACTGGTGTTAGAAATTAATATTCAGGATGGAAGATTTGATAGGCCAGACCTCTGGTAGGTCTGACAAGGTATTTGATAAGTGGTTGACCTGGATTATGTTCCGGAACTCCCCGAACATGGCTGAGTGACTGAACTCATAGAGGTCAGATAGCTTGACCCTCCTCTTCTCAGTAGAACTCTTTTTCAGAAGGTCTTGTGTTGGCTTGGATTGGGGTGGTCATCTGGACGAGACTCTACTTCTTTCCTTTTTTTTCTCCTTTTACCGCTCTAGCTACACTTTCCCTTCCGTTTTTCTTTTCTTCCTCTTCCCTTTTTTTTTGTTTTTGCTTTTTCTATTTGTCTAATAATGTGGTTTTCGTATAAAGCTCTGCAAATTTAGCACGGATCTGTTTATGTGGAAGTCATCTAATATTTGGATATGGATATGGATATTCAGTGCGAATAATAGAGACATTTGTTAAAAAATGTATATAATAAGGGGAGTATTGTTTCTCTCTTTGCTAATTGTTCATAGATGTCCGTAAATGTTTCATGATTTGGAGATGCCTTTTTCAAATGAATAAAATTTGATTTACCAAAAAACGCATGCAAAAAAACGCACACCAAAAACACGAGGCACAAATGTCCGCTTTTTCTGCAAGACCATGCAGAAATTTCTGCAACCAAATACTCAGCGTGCACACATAGCCTTAGGCAGCAAGCGAACAGTCACTTGTTGAAGTCGATATGTTGGAAGCAGAAAGAATAGATAAGTGTAATGTGAGTGACCTTGACAAAGACTACATTGTAAAGGCTGGACGGATGCCTGTGTGACGCCCTGGCCTATCAGGTCGTCACAGGACATTGTGCAATCTGCCCTTCTGCATGGTGTCCATCTCCTCCTTGGTTACGGATCCCTAGTCTATGGTGTTGCTAAGAACAAGCTAATCAAAATCCTAGAAACACTCTGCACCACACCCACTAGACACACCAGTGGACAGCCTGAAGGGAATAGGGCTGGAACCTTGGGGGGTTAGTAAGGGGAGGTCAGGAGTGTCAGGAGTAGTCAGTCAAGTGGTGACTCTCGAGAGGAGAGGTCACAAGTCATTGGAGGAGGTTAGGAGCTGGGCTCCTCAGTTACTAGGTTGCAGACGTTGATCTGGGCCTGGTAGAAGCTGGAACCCCGGTCGCAGGGGATCGTGTCAAGGGGCACGGAACTGCCGAGCAGGGCAGCCGGCGGCCTTGAGCCATCTCCGGGCAGGGGCCAGGGCACGATGGGGTACATGGGCCCTAGGCCGGGAAGTAGCTTCACGCGCCCTGGTAATTTACCCGATGAGAGTGAAGATTTCACGATTCGTCCTCCACCCACTCCAAAATCGGGGTACTAGCGCAACGAGGGGGATAGGACTTTCGCAATATACAGTCCAGAAAATCCCAAGCGTGAACCCTGAAAGCAAGCTCACTCCGTTAGCCATACGGGTGAGCAGGACCCATTCAGTTTCAAGCTGAGAGGGACCAACTACAGACAGAGGTGCCAAGGTCAAGGTCACAGGCTAACAGGCAACACAATAGGGCACGGGATCCCGGCGTGCTCCCTCCTTGTTGCAGCGGTGCTAAGAATTCTGGTTTACAAGTTGTCAGTGTTAGCGTTATTGGAGTGAGTGAGTACGCAGTGCCCCTTTCCTCTCCAACGGTGCTCCCCTCTCACCATCACCAAGCTCCAGGGCATCTTCCCCCTACCCACGGAGGGGTTAAACATCTGGCTGCCATTCCACTGCCACCGGGCGCTCCCAACAGCAGCGGTGGTATCCCACCTTACCACACATCGTGGGTGGCGTCACGAACTCTAACCACAAAATCCCCTGTAAATACTTCCCTTCTAGTTCAAGTTTCCGCGCGACCCCACTCGGGTCCGGGGACCCCTCGAGCCACCGCGGATCCGAGCGGCGACCCGGCTGCTGGCGCTGGGGCGGTACACCTGTGTGAGAGCATCTGAGATTATTCTGTAAGGTGTACATGGAATGTAGTGGTTAGTTGTCCAAATTGGGACAACTGGTGAACCAGTGACTAGGTCATGGACGCCCATGTCTCATTGATGCTTGTAGGGAAAAAAAGGCTAAGCCCATATTATCTGATCCCACAGAAGACCTATTGTAGCTTTAATTGGGGAAACAATGGTGTCAAAACACACAGCATTGCTGCTTGATTGCTAACCACAGACCTTTCACAGTTCCCCTCCTCACCACTGTAGGTACCAGAACTATGGACAAATGGAAGGAGGATCATAGGATGCCTATGTAGTTGTGAGTCCCATACCCAGTGAATTGTTGGCAAAAAGAAGATGACTTGGCGCCAGATATCACAGGGTTCCTTCAGAAATTTTGTGGCATCTATCCCTTGACAAATCAGAGCTGTTTATGGCAGCACAAAGGGGAGAGATGCTATGAATTATAAGGGCAGCACGGTGGCCTGGTGGATCACAATGTTGCTTTGCAGCGCTGGGGTCCTGGGTTCAAATTGCACCAAGGACAAAATCTCCAAGGAGTTTGTACGTTCTCCGCTTGGTGGATTTCCTCCGGGCTCTCCGGTTTTCTCACACACTCCAAACACATACTTGATGGGGGATTTAGATTGTGAGCCCCAATAGGGACAGTGATGATGTCTGTAAAGTGTTGCGGAATATGAAAGTTGCCATATAAGTTATGCATAATAAATAAGGGACTTTCATGTTTTTTATGCTGATAGGTGTCTTTTCAATATTAAAGGATAAACACTTTCTGTATCTTACTACAGCAATGTTAATAGTAACGTGATTCTGTTTGCACAAATGGATACTTTACATTATCAGATGTTATCACCGGACAGAAAACATCTTATATTCGTTCGTAAGGAACTAAACAGCATTCAAGTCTGACTATTAAAATAGCATTACAAAGATACGAATTCTGAACAACCCTTGACTCACGACCTCTTGTCAAAAAACATCTTTTCTCAGTAATTTTGAATACAGTCTACCTCAGAGGAACGTAAAGTACTTAAATGGTAGCAAAAACAGATTGCATACTTATAATATTACCGTTACCCATGAAATCTAAGCAGGTTTCCATTATAAGACATTCTTAAATACACTAATGCAACGTTATTCCACTTAACATTCCATTGCTGAGGGTCCTTGTGCCCCTATGTACTAAACCCTACCTATAAGAACAAGGTTGATCTCAATGAACAATGTGGGTTGAGAACTAAAGATGCCAGTTAGACCATTAATATTTGAGAATACAATGCAATGGACTCGAGAAGAATTAGAGAACTATGAAGCAGGTTTAACTAGATATAAAGAAAGGAAAATAATTGTTCCCGTATTTAGTAGGCAGGCTGATGTAGCCCTACACCTTGCTATTTGTCATACCTCACTCAACCATTCAAGGACGCCGCTTTGGCCTTAGCACAGAGCTCTTCTTTGTTTGTTGCACCTTTCATGCAGACTTTCATGAATGATCTTTCTTTTATGATGGCACGCCAATGTTCACATTGTTCAACGCATGCGGAAGAAGAGTTACATCTTTCTGCTTGAAACGTTTGCCTATTAACTCACGTTATGACACCGTATCGGTGTGTAGGGTGACAAAAAAGACAGTAGGTATTGTTTTGCAGATTGAATTCTTCCGTGGCTGACTGAGTGGCATTGTTTGGGAGTTTTAATCCTCTTGTTTTTCTCATTATTGGGCAACATGTAACACATTCCTATTGTGTGTTATGAGCTGTTACCATTTTAACATCTAGTACTAATTTGTTTCTGTCGGGATTGGAAGCCACATTTTTTTTTCCTCTGATCTCCGGTCAATTTATAGATCCCATTATGTGGTACCGGAAAATAGATTGTGAATGGATGGCTGCCAGCTCCTCTCAAATGGCTAATGCATGGGGCACATGTGGCTGGCGACGGCATTTCTCATATGCATAGTGGCCCAGTGGTTAGAATTGCAGTCTTGCAGCGCTGGGGTCAAATCCTGTATCCACAATTGAGCTTTTAGGTCCAAACTGTCTGGGGATATAACAATCAAGGGAATCAACTATAAATGATAATTACAGCCTTTATCAATAAGTGCCATGCATCAACACATTATAATACAAAGCCTGAAAAATTAAACATATGAAGAATGTAAACATGATTATTACAGCCTTTATCAATAAGTGACATATACAATGCCTTGCAAAAGTATTCGGCCCCCTTGAATTTTTTAACCTTTTCCCACATTTCAGGCTTCAAACATAAAGATAAAAAAATTGAAATGTTATGGTGGGACACAATTGTGAAGTTGAACAAAATGTATTGCTTATTTTAAACTTTTGTTAAACTTAAAAAACTGAAAATTGGTGCGTGCAATATTATTCGTTCCCTTTAGTTTCAGTGCAGCAAACTCACTCCAGAAGTTCATTGAGGATCTCTGAATGATCCAATGTTGTCCTAAATGACTGATGATGATAAATATAAGCCACCTGTGTGTAATCAAGTCTCCGTATAAATGCACCTGCTCTGTGATAGTCTCAGTGTTCTGTTTAAAACACAGAAAGCATCATGAAGACCAAGGAACACAACAGGCAGGTCCGTGATACTGTTGTGTAGAAGTATAAAGCCGGATTTGGTTACAAAAAGATTTCTAAAACTTTAAACATCCCAAGAAGCACTGTGCAAGCGATCATACCACTGCAAATCTACCAAGACCCGGCCATCCATCCAAACTCATCTCAAACAAGGAGAATACTGATCAGAGATGCAGCCAAGAGGCCCATGATCACTCTGGATGAACGGCAGAGATCTACAGCTGAGGTGCGAGAGTCTGTCCATAGGACAACAATCAGTCATACACTGTACAATTCTGGCCTTTATGGAAGAGTGGCAAGAAGAAAGCCATTTCTCAAAGATATCCATAAAAAGTGTTGTTTACAGTTTGCCACAAGCCACCTGGGAGACACACCAAACATGTGGAAGAAGGTGCTCTGGTCAGATGAAGCCAAAATCAAACTTTTTGGGCTCAATGCCAAATGATATGTTTTGCGTAAAAGCAACATAGCTCATCACCCTGAACACACCATCCCCACTGTCAAACATGGTGGTGGCAGTATCATGGTTTGGGCCTGCTTTTCTTCAGCAGGGACAGGGAAGATGGTTAAAATTGATGGGAAGATGGATGGAGCCAAATACAGGACCATTCTTGAAGAAAACCTGTTGGAGTCTGCAAAAGACCTGAGACTGGGACGGAGATTTGTCTTTCAACATGACAATGATCCCAAACATATAGCAAAATCTACAATGGAATGGTTCACAAATAAATGTATCCAGGTGTTAGAATGGTCAAGACAAAGTCCAGACCTGAATCCAATCGAGAATCTGTGAAGAGAGCTGAAAACTGCTGTTCACAAACGCTCTCCATCCAACCTCATTCAACTCGAGCTATTTGTAAAGGAAGAATGGGCAAGAATTTCAGTCTCTTGCTGTGCAAAACTGATAGACACATACCTCAAGCGACTGCAGCTGTAATCGCAGCAGAAGGTGGCGCTACAAAGTATTAACTTAAAGGGAACGAATAATATTGCACGCCCCAATTTTCAGTTATTTCATTTTAACAAAAGTTTAAAATAAGCAAAAAATTTCATTCAACTTCACAATTGTGTCCCACTTGATTCTTCACCATAACATTAAAATGTTTTATCTTTTTGTTTGAAGCCTGAAATGTGGGAAAAGGTTAACAAAAACAAGGGGGCCGAATACTTTAGCAAGGGACTGTAACAAAGCAATGAAGTCACATTCGTTTCTGTCTGTTTACCTTCTTCCAGGTTAACACTATTTGCCTAATTTTTGCAGCCTTATCATGTTTAAATACAACTATGCTGATTGTATGTTTCGTATATTTTACAGTATATCTTACATTAATTGAGTGGTTATTTCATACTCTTCACATGTCTAATTCCTTAAGGGGGCTTTACACGCTGCGACATCGCTAATGCGAACTCGTTGGGGTCACGGAATTGGTGACGCACATCCGGCCGCATTAGTGATGCCGTTGCGTGTGACACCTATGAGCGATTTTGCATCGTCGTGCAAAAACGTGCAAAATCGCTCATCGGTGACATAAGGGTCCATTCTCAAAAATCGTTACTGCAGCAGTAACGAAGTTGTTCTTCGTTCCTGCGGCAGCACACATGGCTCTGTGTGACACCGCAGGAACGAGGAAGCTCTCCTTACCTGCCTCCCGGCCGCTATGCGGAAGGAAGGAGGTGGGCGGGATGTTACGTCCTGCTCATCTCCGCCCCTCCGCTTCTATTGGGCGGCGGTTCAGTGACGCAGCTGTGACATCGCTGTGACGCTGAACGAACCGCCCCCTTAGAAAGGAGGCGGTTTGACGGTCACAGCGACGTTGCCAGGCAGGTAAGTAGTGTGACGGGTCTGGGCGATGTTGTGCGGCACGGGCAGCGATTTGCCCGTGTCGCCCAACAGATGGGGACGGGTACCCTCGCTAGCGATATCGGTACCGATATCACAGCGTGTAAAGCGACCTTTAGGCATTGTATTACTTGCTTTGAAATAAGGCACTTATTGATAAAAGTTGTAATAATCATTTATAGTTGGTTCCCTTGATTATTATATCCACCTAGAGTGGACAGCTTTTAGGAAGCCCTATAGTGGCTTGATCTGACACCCACTATAGCCATTTGTGCTTGTTACATTTTTTTATGTACGATTTGTAGACCAAAAAACATTTATGATATGTTTAGTAGATCCCTCCATTGCATGTTTCTTTTCCTATACAATGAAGATCAAAATTAGTGAACACACAATTTCCTAAACGTTGCGATCATTGTCTAGTCCTATGTGATTATATCCTAACATGAGTAAACTCGCAGTATTTTGAGCTTATTTCATAAATTGAATTTTAAAAAAAAAACAAAAACTTTTAAATAAGATAAATGAAAAAGAACACTGATCAAAATAAGAGAACACTTTCAGATACCTGAAAGTTATTGGTGTTAATCTGGCACCTGGTGCTAATTTCCTTATCTTACAAACCGTATGTAACTGGCAGCCTAAAGGCTGCTTTACACGCGTCGATATCTCGTGCGATCGCACCCGCCCCCATCGTTTGTGCGGCACGGGCAATTTCTTGCCCGTGTCGCACAATGTTGTAACCCCCCGTCAAACGTACTTACCTCCCAAACGACCTCACTGTGGGTGGCAAACATCCTCTTCATGAAAGGGGAGGGACGTTCGGCGTCACAGCGACGTCACACAGCGGCCGGCCAATAGAAGCGGAGGGGCGGAGATGAGCGGGACGTAAACATCCCGCCCACCTCTTTCCTTCTGCATTGCCGGCGAGACGCAGGTAAGCTGCAGTTCATCGTTCCCGGGGTGTCACACAGAGCGATGTGTGCTGCCTCGGGAACAATGAATAACTGGCACGCAGAAGGACGTTCGATTTTTTGAAAATGAGCGACGTGTCAACAAGCAACGATAAGGTGAGTATTTTTGCTCGTTCACAATCGCTCGTAGCTGTCACACGCTACGATATGTCAAACGATGCCGGATGTGCGTCACTTACGACGTGACCTCGACGACATATCGTTTGATATATCGTAGCGTGTAAAGCCCGCTTAACTGTCCAATTTGCACTGACTTTGCAAAAATGGTGTGCCGTTCCAAAGTGACTGAAACCTTCTGGCAGCAGGTTGTCCAGATGAAGGCCAAAGGGGTGACCCTATCAGCCATAGCAAGAGAAGTTGGTTGTTCAAATTCTATGATTTTGAGAATATTGCATTCTTATAACATCACAAACTCTTTCAAGTCCCCCAAGAAGGCTGGTCGCCTTTGAAAAACAAATGCATGAGAGAACAGGATAATGCGGAGAATCTCCATGGATAATCGTTTCAACACTGCAGCTGGAATTTCTAGTTCAGCATTGAACAGTGTAAGGACCTGTCTCATCATACAGAGTCATGACGTTTAAGAGCATTTGGACTGAAAACCCACTCTGCAGTGACCAAACCTCTCATTAGCAGAAAGCATAAAAAGGCTAGACTCACCTCTGGTGAAGAGCATGTTGTGTGGTGAGAGGAGAAAAAAGCGGTGGAGGAAGTGTCATGGTTTGGGGAATGTTTTCTGCAGCAGTAGTTGGACCTCTCATACAGCTACATGGCAGAGTGAATACAAGTGCGTACCAGAACCTTCTGCAACAACAGGTGGATTCTTACATCACTCAATCAGCCAGCAGTTTTGATGCAGGACAATGCCCCCTGTCAAACAGCAAAACGGGTAAAGCAGTTCCTTGAAACAAAAACAAAACTGAAACAATTAAATGGCCAGCCCCAGAGTCCTGATCTAAACCCAATAAAAAAACCTCTGGAAAATCCTTCATGACAAAGTTATCGCCATGAAACCCACAACAGTCAAAAAACTGTGGAAAAGACTGGAAGAAAAGTGGACCTAAATCACATCAGAGCAGTGTGAGAGACTAGTGATGTCCTGTGACCACAGATGTGCTGAAATAATTCAAAGCAAAGGCCTGTACACTTCCTACTGATTGGTGACTTTTGTTACCTGCAGAAAATTTACTGATAATCTTTCTCTGTGCTACACTCATTGCTGTTCTATTGGCATGGTGCACCCCTTACAAAAAAAACCCTTCAAATGTTGATCAATGTAGATTAAATTCTTTTTGAAAAAATTAAGTGATCATCCATTGTTTTCTAATTTTGATCTCCAGTGTATAGTACCAAAAATCAAATAGTGCTCTTTCCTTTCCGAGCCCGGCTATGTGTCCAAACAGCTGTTTTTGACCACATATAATGTATCATCGCATTAAGGAAAAGCTGACTAAAAAATTCATGGAACACATTAAAGTGGGCTTTACACATTACGATATTGTTAATGAATTATCATCGGGGTCACGTCGTTAGTGACGCACATCCGGCGTCATTAACTAGATCGCAGCGTGTAACACTTAAGAGCGATCTTAAACGATCGCAAAAGAGGGCAAAATCGTTTGCCGTGGAGAGGTCGTCCTGAAACATAAAATCATTTTCAGGATGTTAGCGATGTTGTTCCTCGTTCCTGCGGCAGCACACATCGCTATGTGTGACACCGCAGGAGTGAGGAACATCTCTTTATCTGCCTCCACCGGCTATGCGGAAGGAAGGAGGTGGGCGGGATGTTTATTTCTCGCTCATCTCAGCCCCTCCGCTTCTATTGGCCGCCTGCCGTGTGACATCGCTGTGACGCCGCACGACCCGCCCCCTTAGGAAGGAGGTGGGTCGCCGGCCAGAGCGACGTCGCAGGGCAGGTAAGTGCGTGTGACGGGGGTAAGCGAGGTTGTGCGCAACAGGCAGCGGCATGCCCATGTCTCACAACCGACGGGGGCGGGTATGATCGCTTGCGATCTCGCTAACAAGATCGCAGCATGTAAAGCCCGCTTTAGTGTCACGCAAAAAAAAAAAAAATCTCAGAATCACTGGGATTCATTGAAGCAATCCTAAGGTATTACCTCATAAAGTGACACTGGTCAGATTTGAAAAAAATTGGCCTGGTAATTAAGGTCAAAATTTTCTCCATTATTAAGGGGTTAAGGTTGCTTTTTTTTGTGTTATTGTCATGATGATCGGAGAGAGCAGGGGAGCGGCGCTCCTAGCCTGGGCATTAGACTAGGGGGATCCAAGCTATCCCTTATCTCAGAGTTAGCTCTGAAGGTGAGGATGTCTGAGCCGCCTTCCTAGCCCTGCTCCTGAACATCCCTGATCTTATACCCTCTCCCCCCTACTCCAGAGAAGGGTTGGGACAGGAGTATGATAAAACCAACAGAGATAGACAAACAGGGGAAATATCACACTCACTTGTGGAGGCACTGAGACAGATTGGAGAGGGATCTCCAAAGTGCAGTTAGCAAATAACCCACAAGAGAGCGATAGAGAAGTCAGCAAGCAGGGTCTGCAACAGGAGGTCTTGTCAATAGTATAGGAGTAAACAAATCGTAGTCAGGTGATAGCCAGGGGTCAGGAGCCAGGATGTCGTGTATACAGTAGAAGGGAGAGACGGAGTTGAGGTCAGAAACGAAGATATAGGTCAGAGGCGGGGAGTTAAAGTAACATACTGAGGTGGAAAATACCCAGGTCGGTACCGGGGTCAGACAGATAGGACTGGGGTAACAACTACAGACAGGAACAGGGAGTCAGGAAATGAGGGACAAATGAACAGAAAAGGCCGTGGGTCAGGACTAGGTAGCAGGGAGGCAGGACAGATCAGGTAAACTCATGGAAGCCAGGCACGCACGCTGCCGAGCAGGAACTATTACTGGCACTGTTCCGGAGGAACAGGGCCAGGATTTAGCGGCCTGTCCTCCGGAACGAGGTAGAATGGAATAAACCCCTCCCAAGACCTGTAACCCTGAGATAAGATACCAGCAATGGCTCAGTGGCAGCTGAGCTAGGCATGGATCATGATAGGAAACCAAAACGATACCTCACAGCACGCTCAGACAAAGGCATGAGACAATAAGAGGTAAGGAGAAGAATAAGAGCAGGGAGGAAACAACAAGATGACAAGATAATTCCACAACAATTCCAAGCACTACACATTATATAATCACAAACAGGACTTGGACAGAACTGCACACAGACCAAGAAAGCAATAAACTATAGTCGGCGTGGGAAGACAAATTCCACCATCTTAAAAAGGAGGGGAGTAAATGTGATAGGTTTCCAACAAGATGTTATACCAGAGGTAACCAGCAGGCTAGCAGAGGTTAACTCTTGCTAGTCTGACCATTAATGAGCACACATCTGGGCAACACCCGAGCCTGCCTGTGTAACTCAGAACACCTGAGAAATCATAGTGTGCAGTGTCAGAATCTGTTGTGTGAACAGCATCTGATGTGGCCTTGACACTCAGCGAGTTTTGAGCAAAAGTCTTTTTGTTACAGTTATTGGAGATAGTGCTTGATGTCCTTCGCTTTTCTTATATCTCTATTGCATTTACTCATTTAATAGTTTGTCGCTAGTTTTATTATGGTACTGTTGTAAAAGTTTCAGGCAGATAGTCATCATCTTATAAAGATGGGATGTGCTCTTTTAACCTTATTATTTTTTTACGCTGAAATGAAATAGTTTCCATGGTCAATATTACAATCACATCCAGTCTAAGTAATGTATCACAGCTTCGTAAGGACTAAGTGAATTTGAATATCAGAGTGCACAGCATTCACCAGGATATAATAGGAGGCAACAATACCCCCATTAAAAACATTCAGATATTTCTGTTTGATTTATAATACATGTTTAATGGTTTGCTGCTATTAGAACATAAAAAAGCATAAAATTTACAAGAGTAAAAAAACAACTCTACTTCGGTGGTTATAATACTAAATGTCTTATTGTAAGTAAACTAAGTAGATTATCATGCATGTAAATAGTAGACTTGTCACAGTGATCTCTAAGCTTCCATGTTCTACAATTTCAGTGAGTAGATAACCTTCACTGGCAATAATGGTAGGAATATTATTCCAAAGTATACAGTGCCTTGCGAAACAATTAATCCAGAAAAAATTCCAGCAATCCAGTCCAAAGAGAATTTTCTTAAAAATATACTAATTTTTTATTTTTCATTCATATTAAAAAAGTCCATTACAGGGTCGACCATAGCCCACAGGAGGACGCATTTCGAACGTGTTGTTCTTAATCTGTCTCTAACCCATCTGAAAGCAAGGACTCATTAAAAAGGGGCTAGGAGCCGGACATGAAATCACAAAACAAGGGAAGTGCAGCAAAAAACTCTATTAACCCTATAGGGGCAAACATGTCAGGAAAGAATTCTAATACACATAACAAACAAAAAAAACACAAAAGGAAACAACAATTCAGTATTGAATACAACAAACATTAAACATTAATAAGCATATAAAACATCATTTCTCATGTTGAGGCCAGAGGGAAACCTCGTTCCCATTAGAAAAATCCACTTTATCTCTCTCTGGAGTAAAATCTCCTTCAAATTTCCTCCCCTCTTGGGTAAAAACAAAACCCCAAAAAATTAGCGACCAATATAGCCACCTTTCTTTATGATGACACTCAACAGCCGACCATCCATAGATTCTGTCAGTTGCTTGATCTGTTTACGATCAACATTGCGTGCAGCAGCCTCCACAGCCTCCAGACAGTGTTCCGAGAGGTGTACTGTTTTCCCTCCCTGTAGATCTCACATTTTATGAGGGACCACAGGTTCTCTATGGGGTTCAGATCAGGTGAACAAGGGGGCCATGTCATTATTTTTTCATCTTTTAGACCTTTACTGGAGTAGTTGGATGCATGTGACGAAGCATTGTCCTGCATGAAAATCATGTTTTTCTTGAACGATACCGACTTCTTCCTGTACCACTGCTTGAAGAAGTTGTCTTCCAGAAACTGGCAGTAGGTCTGGGAGATGAGCTTCACTCCATCCTCAAGCTGAAAAGGTCCCACAAGTTCATCTTTGATGATACCAGCCCATACTAGTGCCCCACCTCCACCTTGCTGGTATCTGAGTCGGAGTGGAGCTTTCTGCCCTTTACTGATCCAGCCTCTGGCCCATCCATCTGGCCCATCAAGAGTCACTCTCATTTCATCAGTACATAAAACCTTTGAAAAAATCAGTCTTAAGGTATTTCTTGGCCCAGTCTTGACATTTTATCTTAGGTTTCTTGTTCAAAGGTGGTCGTTTTTCAGCCTTCCTTACCTTGGCCATGTCCCCGAGTATGGCACACCTTGTGCTTTTTGATACTCCAGTAACGTTGCAGCTCTGAAATATGGCCAAACTGGTGGCAAATTGCATCTTGGCAACTTCACGCTTGATTTTTTTCAATTCATGGGCAGTTATTTTGCGCCTTTTTTGCCCAACACGCTTCTTGCGACCCTGTTTACAATTTGCCATGAAATGCTTGATTGTTCGGTGATCACGCTTCAAAAGTTTGTCAATTTCAAGACTGCTGCATCCCTCTGCAAGACATCTCTCAATTTTGGACTTTTCAGAGTCAAATCTCTCTTCTGACCCCTTCTGCTAAAGGAAAGGAAGTTGCCTAATAATTAAGCACACCTTATATAGGGTGTTGATGTCATTACAGCACACCCCTCCTCATTACAGAGATGCATATCACCTGATTTACTTAATTGGTATTTGTCTCTCAAGCCTATACAGCTTGGAGTAGGACAACATGTATAAAAATTATCATGTGATCAAAATACTCATTTGCCTAATAATTCTGCACACAGTGTATAACCATCAACAAGCTTCTTACACTCCTCACCAGAATTTTGGACTCTTCTTTTGCGAACGTCTCAAGGTCTCTCATGTTTGAAGGTGTCTTCTCCCAACAGCAATTTTAAGATCTCTCCACAGGTGTCAATGGGATTTAGATCCAGACTCATTGCAGGCACTTCAGAACTCTCCAGCGATTTGTTTCCATACATTTCTGTGGGCTTCTTGAAGTATGTTTGGCATTATTGTCCTGCTTGAAGACCCATGACTTAGGATGCAAACCCAGTTTTCTAACAGCAACTTTGACCCAAAATCCTTTGGTAATCTTCAGATTTCATGATGCCTTGCATACAGTCAAGGCACCCAGTGCCAGAAGTAGCAAAACAACCCCCAAAACGTTGTCATGCTGGCAGGTGTGGACCCATTGTGCCACGACTGGGGCACTTTATTAGCATCTGTCCCTTGGTGTCTAGGGAAAATTGGCAGTCAGAAAAACCTTTAGACCCCGGTGGGTTGGGGGATTCCAACCTCAGTCTAGGTCAGGTGTCTCAAACTCGGCTGGGTATATGGGCCGCACATAAAAAAAAAATAATTTGGGGGGGCCACAATCTTTGCAGGACAAAGTGACATTTTTAGTAATACCATATACATTTTGTCTATACACCTTAGGATCATTTTTTTTTAATTTGTCACTTTTTTATTTTGTTAAATGGCATTCATTGTATGGGTTATGATACGGTTTTATAGCTTGAATTTTTACCGATGTGGCAATAATGTGACGCCCCTGACTATATCAGGGTGTCACAGGGGACTGCATCCTCTCTTTCTATGATGCAGGACCTACCCCCCCCATGGTTCCAGGTTCTTGAAAACCTGTATTACCCCCATCAGCACCACAAATCCCAACCACACCTCACATAATGACCTGTCAGACACACCAGTGGGTTGGTCTAGCTGGAAAAAGGGCCACCCACCTAGGGGTCAGGCAGACTGGTGGGAGGGAAGGAAGTGAGTTTCAATTTAGAGTTGGAGTTGAGTATTAGCTCCTAAAGAGTGAGGAGCTGGAGGTTGTATCTCCCAGGAGTGACCTAGGTTGGGTCGCAGACGGTGGTCCAGGACCAGAGGAGTCGGAGACCCGGTCACAGGGTATTGGAAAGGAGGTTACTGACAGTCTTGGAGGATGGTCGTCATCGGAAAGTCCAGTAACCGGACTGGTACCTAGCACGGCGGGATACAGGACCCTAGATCAGGAAACGGTTCAACGTCCTGATAATTCCCCTGGGAGGAAGAGTCTCTTAAGAACTTCCCCAAGAGCTCAGAGATCGAAGGCATCAGCACAACGAGGGGGATAGGGTTTTCCAGCTTATGTGACCCACTGAGATCCCAAGTGGCAGCCATCGAGAGCATAGCTCCACTACACATAGGGAGCGGGACCCTTACAGCTTCAGGCCAAGGGATCGCAAGAACAACTAAATTTGTGCACGGAAACAGGCTGCGGACTATTAAGTGATACCGGTGGGAGCTGACATCTGGACGGGCTCCCCGCAGTTGCAGTGGTACCCAGAGACTTTGGTTTACTACAGTGTGTGAGTCTGCTTCATTGGCTGTATCTAACATCACAACAACCTGAGTGAGTACACTGCCCCGCTCTCTGCATCCTGCCTGCTCAGCAAGCCTGCACACCACCATCCACCGACCCTGCAGAGTCCCGGGGCCTTCCCTACCTGTGGAGGGATTAACACCTGGCTGCCCCACTCCATCCACCCTGGATACTCCCTACGGCAGTGGCGGTACTCCCCATGACCGCGACTCACAGATGGCTTCACTGACTCATCCCCTGTAAATACTCCTGTGCCGCCCCCGAAGCAGACGGGTTGCTCGGATCCGGATCCGCGGTGGCTCGAGGGGTGTCCGGACCCGGGGGGTCGTGCGGCTCCCCAAACAAAGGGGGGTTATGTACAGGGGATGGTGTGGAAAGTTCATGATGCCACCCGTGGTGTGTGGAAAGGGTGAAGTACCACTGCTGCAGCTGGGAGTACCCGGTGGCGATGGTGTGAGCAGCCAGGTGTTTAACCCCTCCACGGGTAGGGGGGATGCCCCAGGACTCGGTAATGGTGGCGGGGAGGTGCCGGCAGGCCGGTAAGGGTTAATTGCGTACTCACTCAGTCCAATAACGCTGACAACCGTGGTAAACCAAAGTTCTTGATGCCACTGCAGCAGGGAGGGAGCACGCCTGGATCCCGTGCCCGTTGGTGTTGCTTGTTAGCCTGTGACCTTGACCTTGGCACCTCTTTTCTGTAGTTGGTCCCTTTTAGCTTAAAACTAAACGGGTCCCACTCACCCGTATGGCTAACGGAGTGAGCTTGCTCTCAGGGTTCACGCTTGGGATTTTCTGGACTATGCAGTGGGAAATTCCTATCCCCCTCGTTGCGCTAGTACCCCGATTTTGGAGCGGGTGGAGAACGGATCTCGAAGGCTCCATCCTCGTCGGGTGAATTACCTTGACGCCTGAAGCTACTTCCCGGCCTAGGGTCCATGTACCCCGTCGTGCCCTGGCCCCTGCCCGATGATGGCACAAGGCCGCCGGCTGTCCTCCTTGACAGTCTGTGCCCCTTGTCACTATCCCCTGCGACCGGGGTCCAGCTCCTACCAGGCCCAGACCAACGTCTGCCACCTAGTAACTGAGGAGCCCAGCTCCTGACCTCCTCTCACTTTCACCTCCAACACTACACTCTCTGTCTCCTGACATTCCTGACCTCCCCTTAACCAACCCCCCAAGTGGCCAACCCTATTCCCTTCAGGCTGTCCACTGGTGTGTCTGGTGGGTGGGGTGCAGGGTTTTGATTAGCTTGTTCTTAGCAACACCTAAGGTCAGGGACCCGTAACCAAGGAGGAGGTGGATATCATGCAGAAAGGCAAATTGCACAATACCTTGTGACGACCTGAAAGGCCAGGGTGTCACATTCTCCCTTGGTTAACCGTAGCTCGTCCCCAAGCTACAGGACACCAGAGGTTTATTATTTATTTAGTTTTTTTTGAAAACTGTAGAAAAGTAAGAAAAAGGGGTTAACACTTTTATTTGCATTTTCATCTCACGCAGGGGAGGCACCTTTCTTAAACGTTACTAAACTTTTAAAGAATTCAACTCCTCAACGATGGGATGCTACCGGTTTCAATAGTAGCGGAGATTCAACCTGCTCTGTTGCAGCCTCTACCCACGACAGTCAAGTCCCAATGTCCCCGATCCCGTTAACCCGCCACTTAAACAACCTGACTCGCTGCATACCTATAGTGGGTCCGTGACCAGGTGAAGGTCTCGGGCGTTGTTTTAGACGACTCTGGTGGGCACAGGAGGTGCAACTATATACCATACACGAGTTTGTGTTGGTCACGCCAGTCCTGTGATCGTGGTCCATTTTTACTACATATAAAAACTTATCGGAGTCCATGTACCGGGGTACACATTTAGCAATTTTCTAGCAAATCTGGTTATTTTCACTCTGTTCATTAAACTGGCTAATCAGGCACTTATTTACTAACATTTCTATATGGAAAATAACAAACTGTGGAAAATAATAAATGAAAACACCGATACCTAACAATTCTATGGCATCGTTAAACTCTCTGTCTCCTGACACTCCTGACCTCCCCTTAACCAACCCCCCAAGTGGCCAACCCTATTCCAATCAGGCTGTCCACTGGTGTGTCTGGTGGGTGTGGTGCAGGGTGTTCCTAGGGTTTTGATTAGCTTGTTCTTAGCAACACCAAAGGTCAGGGACCCGTAACCAAGGAGGAGGTGGATATCATGCAGAAGGGCAGATTGCAAAATACCCTGTGACGACCTGATAGGCCAGGGCGTCACACTCCCTTTTTCATTCGAGTGGCCGCTGAGCCCTGGGTCCGGGGACCCTCAAGCCACTGCAACCCCAGATCCGGGCAGTTAGCCTGCTGCAGGGGCGACACACCAACAAGCACTTTTTTGTTTATTTTAGTTGATATATAAAAAAGCACTTTTAATGGTAAAAATAAATTTCCATGGTTTATTTCGATTTTTTTTTTTTTACATTTTAGCCCCTTTTGAAAGTACGGTAATATTGTTTTGAAATTAGCACCATATAGTAATTTTGGCCAACATATTGAGGTAATTTTCCCATGTGGTCATCTTCTAGTAATGTCCCCATCCTGGTCCTCATTCTGTAATAATGTGCCCCATCCTTGTCCCCATCCTGTAGTTATGTGCCCATGTGCTATTCCATGTCTCTGTGTCAGCAGTGGGATCCTCCTGGGTCTCCTCCAATAGTGTTTAATTTTATTCAAATGTGGATGAATAGTTGGCGCTGACACTGATGCACCATGAGCCTGCAGCACAGCTTGAATTTCTTTGGAACTTGATTGGGACTGATTAACCTCAATCCGGAAATTCTGTGTTGTAACCCTTCATCAATTTTTCTCTGTCATCCACGTGCAAGCAGATTAAATACAGTGAAATGAGTTGTATACTTCCTGATTAGGTTGTGCACCGGACAAAGGAACATCAAGATCTTTGGAGATGGACTTGTGACCTTAAGATTGTTTAAATTTTTCAGCAATTTTGGTTGTCGAGTCCTTAGACAGTTCTCTTCTACTCTTTCTGTTATCCATGCTTAGTGTGGCATACACAGACACACAATGCAAAGATTGAGTCAACTTCTCCCCTTTTTATCTGGTTTCAGGTGTGATTTTCATATTGCCCACGTCTGTTACTTGCCACAGGTGAGTGTGAACAATCATTACATGCTTGATACAAAGTTGATTACCCACAATTCTGGAAAGGTGATAATTTGTCCGAACCATTTTTGTATTTTTTTGGTGAAATTATGTCCAATTTCTCTGTTTTCAGTTTTTTTTGTGTTGTTCCAAAACACAGAAATTAAATAAACATGTGTATAACAAAACATGTGTAACTTCAATAATTTTCTGGGAGAAATCTTTACTTTTCTGAAAAAATTTCAAGGGTGCCAACACTTTTAGCCATGACTAAAGGCCCATTTACACACAACGATATCGCTAACGATATGTAGTTGAGGTCACGGAATTCGTGACGCACATCCGGCGTTGGTAGCGACGTTGTTGCGTGTAACAACTAGGAGCGAGTGTTAATGATCAAAAATACTCACCTAATCGCTGATACGTCGTTCATTTTCAAAATCTCGTTGGTCGTTGTGGACGTAGGTTGTTCATCGTTCCTGAGGCAGCACACATCGCTACGTGTGACACCCCGGGAACGACGAACAACAGCTTAACTGCGTCCTCAGGCAACGAGGTGGGCGTAACTTTCCTGCGGCTGCTCTCTGCCCCTCCACTTCAATTGGACGCTGCCGTGTGACGTCGCTGTGAATCCGCACGAACCGCCCCCTTAGAAAAGAGGCTGTTCGCCGGCCACAGCGACGTCACTTGGAAGGTAAATCTGTGTGACGGGTATTAACGATATTGTGCGCCACAGGCAGCGATTTGCCCGTGACGCACAAACGACGGGGGCGGGTATGCTCGCTAGCGATATTGCAGCGTGTAAAGCAGCCTTTAGTCCATGGATGAGCCTTCGGTTGACATCTATCTATATTACATCAATGAGGCATAACTTTAAACCTACCTGATATTGTTTAGAAAAAAAAATATATTGATATTGTTTAGGTCCACTCAATCAAAAAACAGCTCTGACTTGTTGATGCTTGGACTACTAAAAGCCTGTGGAGTCTGTGGGATTCAACAAGATGGGCTAGTCTTTACTACTCATAGACATCAATGGTCATTGGGTGCTCGAAACCCTTACCAGATCCCCAGCAGACTACTTTTTTTTTTAAATTAGATCTTTTTTATTAAACAACTAAGAATCAATACAGAGAAAATATATTGCATCTTATATGACTAATAAAAGCGTACATTGAAAAAACATATGTTGTCTATAAATCAGGTTCTTCCTCTGTATATAAAAAAAAAAAAAAAAAAAAGGAAAAAGGATTCTTAGATCAGTTATATAAATTGAGCCTACAAACAACATGGCTCCACAGATAAACAAAAGTTTAAATTATGCAATAACACCTCAGTCTAATAGAAAAGTCTCCTCCATTAGCCGTGTCACTCCACATCATATTTCCATACCCGCTTGCCTCTCTCTCCCCGTTTAATCATCAATCACACCCTTCCGGACCCTCCCACAGCGCCGCTCAAAGTCCACTCTGCTACGTAAAACACTAGTTTTAACTTTTACTCCCCAAACGTCCCATTCACTGCAAGCTCAACAGTAACTGGTCCAGCATTGCACCCTGCACTAGTGCCCCAGAGGGGAGACCCGGCGACTCCATCCATGGCTGCCAGAGTTTGTAAAACTTTCTCAGTGTTTTTCTTTTTAAATAAACTCCCCTTTCCAATCTAATGACGTTATTTCATTTATTTTTAAACTCTGGTAATGTTGGTGGTAGAGGATCTAACCAATGGTATGCCAGTATCTTCCTTGCTTGATACAGGATACGTGCTATTCCCAGGGCTGTTGGGGAGTCCGGGTCTACTACTCCCTCCCACAGACTCAACAAACATAAACGAGGTGACGGCTGTATTGTGAGATGATATATTTGGTCTATGAGTCCCAGGGTTTGTTTCCAGAAATCACCAATGTGTCCATACTCCCACATAACATGCATCAAATGGGCATCATCCTGTCCACACCTAACACATTGTGCATTTGGTCTAAGTCCCATCCTGAATAATAGGCTTGGAGTTTTATATACACACAAACACCACAGAAAGAACACTTGGGAAGGTGCATAACCTAAATATATTCTTTTATTTCAATTATTCCAATCATAAAATTCCATATACAAACTACACATATGTATACAACTGGGTCCAGTTCGTGATCACACTGGACTGGCTCCTATATCGCATTAGTAGGTTTTAATTGCTGCATAAACTGTTTATGGCTTATAGTAAGCCTCCACTAATTTTCTGTTACTTTTTCCTTAATATATAATAACTCTCTCCCTTCTAACCAGTTCTCTGTAAGTGCATTACCCAGAGCCTGCGGCCGCACAATGCATCTGGGGATTACTACCTTAATCCGATCACTGTATATAACGATAGTGGTAAAAAGTGGAGCGCAGCTGAAACTGACCTGTATAGTGTTACTAGCGGTTGTGCCGTCCTCGGTCCCGACGCGCGTTTCCCTAGTTCATCAGGGGACAAATGATGCAATTGGAGTTTTATATACTCTGTGGATGAGATATATTTGAGAAAGCCTTTGGCACTCAGAGACCGCCAGCTTAGGGACCTGTTCTAGAATGTCGGACCACTGGTCTTCCATCAGGGGACCAACGTCCCGTTCCCATTTACTTTTAACAGACAGTGGGTATGTCTCCAGATGGCCAGGTTGTAATCTTTTGTATAGTTCAGAAATAAGGCCTTTAGAGGACTCAGATGTAAGTAGCATATGTAATGTTTGATTATGTGTCACTGTCACCGGATTTGTCCTCCCCTGTTTTTCCAGTGCGTGCCTCAGCTGTACCAGCAGACTACTTTTGATAAATACTCACCACTAGTAGAAGTAATGTTAATTTCACATGTCCAGTAATCATCCGTTAGGGTCCAGTAGCAATCCGTTAGCAAAAAAGTTTTGCAGACACAACATTTTTGTCCGTTTTTAAAAAACTGATTTCAGGTGGATGTAGTTTTTTTTTATCACTGAAGTTTATGGAAAACGGATCCATTAATTAGCCAGCTATTTTTCTTTCATTTGAAAAGAATCCGTTTTTTTGCTTACTGGATCAGTTTCTAATGGAAGAAAATGAATGGCTATTTAATGGATCTGCTTTCCATAGACTTCAATGTGAAAAAAAAACCGGATCACGCTGAAATCAGTTTTTTAAAATCAGACAAAAAAGTTGTGTGTGCAAAACTTTCTTTGATTTCTGCTGGATTCTAACGGATGATCACTGGACATGTGAACATAGCCTAACAAGGTTTCATTCCAGCAGTCCTAGATACTAAAAAAAATTACATCTTTATTCCCAAAACATTTTAAAATACCATAATGGTAAAAGTTGAGGAAAGACGGAAGGTAGCTAATCAGTATGGTCCCTACTCTAGTAACTCACCTCGCTTTGTGCCACCAGGCCTCAACATAGACAGGGGCAGAGCTGGACAGGTATTCACTCAGTCTATGAATGAGCATAGACCTTAAAGGGAACCTGTGAGGACAATTTCACTAATTAAACTAATGTTATGGCTCTATAGGTCCTATATGCCAGCGCTGAGAAATCAAATTTTGAAACAACATGCAAATTAGAAGTGCATTGGGGCACTTATAGAGTGCAATGACACAAACACAATACACTTTCAGGATAATTTCCATGTGGCTTCTAAAGCCCCCGTCACACATAGCGATATTGCTAGCGAGATCAGAGATCAGTGAAACATCACAGGTTTTGTGACGTATCAGCGACCTCGCCAGCGACGTCGCTGTGTGTGACATGTAGCAGCGAGCGGGCCCCTGCTGCGAGGTCGCTGATCATTACAAAACGATCAGGACCTTTTTTGCTCGTTGGTCTCCCGCTGTGCAGCACGCATCGGCGTGTTTGACTGCGGGAGACCAACGAGCACCGACTCGTGTAAGCAGCGTATGCTGGTAACCAGGGTAAATATCAGGTAACCAAGCAAAGCGCTTTGCTTAGTAACCCGATGTGTACCCTAGCTACGTAAACAGGGAGACAGCGCTGGCCGCCTGTAAGCGGTGTACGCTGATAACCAGGGTAAATATCGGGTAATCAAGCAAAGCGCTTTGCTTAGTTACCTGATATTTACCCTGGTTACCAAGTGCAGCATGATTACACGAGTCGCTGGTGGCTCATGGCTGGTGAGATCTGCCTGATTGACAGCTCACCAGCGACCATGTAGCGACGCACCAACGATCCTTGCCAGGTCGTATCGCCGGTGGGATCGTTGTTGCGTCGCTGCGTGTGACGGGACCCTTAGGTTTCATTCAAGATAGAATTGCAGTCAAAACAGGCTGACGATTACTTCACAAACAAGCAAAACGCTTAATCGCCGAGCATAGTGTTTTTTTCGTTTGCACAAAAGATCATCATTCTCGGCAGCAAATTACCCTGTGTAAATAGGACTTGTGCTGCTGAGAAAAATGGCAGCCTACATGCACGGAACAATCTGTTACGGTCTGTATTAATAGGCTATTGAATGTGCCTCAAAATTCTTAAGTGTAAATTGACCTTAACCCCTTCACAAGATATGACATATAGTTACGTCATATGTCGGCTCCTAGATTCTGATACAGGCTCACATGCCGAGCCTGCATCTTTCCCAGCAGATGTTGGCTAAATTACTCGCACCATGATTTATACTATACATAGCAGTGCTGATCATGTATAGTACAAAAAAAAACAACAAAAAAAACAGATGATAGCAAGTTCCAAATTCTCATAGGGAACAAACAAATACAGGAAAGCGTGAAAAAATGTTTTGAACTTTTATATTTTTTAATATTTTTAAAATCACCCCCTCCTTTTGCCCCATTAAAAAAAAGCAATTAAAAAAATACAGATATTAGGAATCACTGAATTCGTAAACGTCCAATCGAAATATTAATTAACATTGTCTGATCGGTAATTGGCGTAATGAGAAATAAAAATCAAAATGCCAATTTTGTTTTTTTTGGGCAGCCACAACATTGCAATTAAATGCAATAAGAGATGATCAAAACCTCGTATCTGCTCCAAAATGTTATCAGTAAAAACATCAGCTCAGAGAGCACTAAACAAGCCCTCCATATCACGAAAATTGAAAATGTTACGGGTCTCAAAAAATGGTTACTCAAGCAATTTTTTTTTTTTTATTTTTTTTTTTTTACAAATTTCCATTTTTTTATCACTCAAAACTGCATGACTTTGCTTTCCCAGCAAAGTCTATGACTTTTCATTTTTGCTGTCCGCACACAACTTTTTTTTTATCTGAGTTTTTGAGCTAAAAAAAAAAAAATGGACAAGTCAATTATTTCCTGCATTTTACTGCGTTTTTCACCCATGCAATGCATTCGAAAAGCGCAGAAAAATGCAGTGATCAAAAACGCAGCAAAAGGCAACCAAAACGCACCGAAACGCGTTTTTACCGCTGCGTTTTTGCCGCGGGTGCGTTTTTGTGCCTTTTTTTACGGCCAAAAACGCAGCGTTTTTGAGGAGTGCAAAAACACCCAGTGTGCACATAGCCTTATTTAATAAAAATTAAAAAAAAGCTTTATATGGTTGGTATCTGCGTAATCGTACTGACCTGGGGAATAATATTACCAGATCAGTTTTACCATATAGTGAACATGGTAGATAAAAAAAAAAAAAAAATTGTGAAATTGCCTAATTTTTCTGCAAGACTTTCCTTTTTTTCTCCGCTTTCCAGTGCACTACATGATAAAATGAATGTATGGTCATTCAAAAGTACAACTTGCCCCAGTAAAAAAAAAAAACAAAAAAACCCAAACCCCTAATTATCTACAGTTACAGTGCTGGCCAAAAGTATTGGCACCCCTGCAATTATGTCAGATAATACTCAGTTTCTTCTTGAAAATGATTGCAATCACACATTCTTTGGTATTATTATCTTCATTTATTTTGCCTTCAATGAAAAAAAAATAATAAATTTGTCATAAAGCCAAATTGGATATAATTCCACACCAAACATTTAAGGGGGTGGACAAAAGTATTGGCACTGTTTGAAAAATCATGTGATGCTTCTCTAATTTGTGTAATAACAGCACCTGTAACTTACCTGTGGCACCTAACAGGTGCTGGCAATAACTAAATCACACTTGCAGCCAGTTGACATGGATTAAAGCTGACTCAACCTCTGTCCTGTGTCCTTGTGTGTACCACATTGAGCATGGAGAAAAGAAAGAAGACTAAAGAACTGTCTGAGGACTTGAGAATCCAAATTGTGAGGAAGCATGAGCAATCTCAAGGCTACAAGTCCATCTCCAAAGACCTGAAAGTTCCTGTGTCTACGGTGCGCAGTGTCATCAAGCAGTTTAAAGCCCATGGCACTGTGGCTAACCTCCCTAGATGTGGAAGGAAAAGAAAAATTGACAAGAGATTTCAACGCAAGATTGTGCGGATGGTGGATAAAGAACCTCGACTAACATCCAAACAAGTTCAAGCGGCCCTGCAGTCTAAGGGTACAACAGTGTCAACCCGTACTATCCGTCGGCGTCTGAATGAAAAAAGACTGTATGGTAGGATACCCAGGAAGACACCACTTCTTACCCCGAGACATAAAAAAGCCAGGCTGGAGTTTGCCAAAACTTACCTGAGAAAGCCTAAAACGTTTTGGAAGAATGTTCTCTGGTCAGATGAGACAAAAGTAGAGCTTTTTGGGAAAAGCCATCAACATAGAGTTTACAGGAAAAAAAAAAGAGGCATTCAAAGAAAAGAACACGGTCCCTACAGTCAAACATGGCAGAGGTTCCCTGATGTTTTGGGGTTGCTTTTCTGGCTCTGGCACTGGACTGCTTGACCGTGTGCATGGCATTATGAAGTCTGAAGACTACCAACAAATTTTGCAGCATAATGTAGGGCCCCGTGTGAGAAAGCTGCGTCTCCCTCAGAGGTCATGGGTCTTCCAGCAGGACAATGACCCAAAACACACTTCAAAAAGCACTAGAAAATGGTTTGATAGAAAGTACTGGAGACTACTCAAGTGGCCAGCAATGAGTCCAGACCTGAACCCCATAGAACACCTGTGGAGAAATCTCAAAATGGCAGTTTGGAGAAGGCACCCTTCAAATCTCAGGGACCTGGAGCAGTTTGCCAAAGAAGAATGGTCTAAAATTCCATCAGAGCATTGTTATGCAGGCGTCACATGGTACGATATATCGGGCGATATGTCGGCAGGGTCACGTCGTAAGTGACGCACATCCGGCATCGTTTGACATATCGTAGCGTGTGACAGCTACGAGCGACGGTGAACGAGCAAAAATACTCACCCTATCGTTGCTCATTGACACATCGCTCATTTTCAAAAAGTCGTTTCTTCTTCTGTGCGCCGGTTGTTCATTGTTCCCGAGGCAGCACACATCGCACCGTGTGACACCCCGGGAACGATGAACAGCAGCTTACCTGCGCCCCGCCGGCTATGAGAAAGGAAGGAGGTGGGCGGGATGTTTACGTCCCGCTCATCTCCGCCGCTCCTCTGCTATTGGCCGGCCGCTGTGTGACGTCGCTGTGACGCCGAAGTCCCTCCCCCTTCAGGAAGAGGATGTTCACCGCCCACAGCGAGGTCGTTCGGGAGGTAAGTGCGTGTGACAGGGGGTTAACGACTAATTGCCCGTGACGCACAAACGACGGGGGCGGGTACGATCGCTCGTGCGATCACACGATAGATCGTCCCGTGTGACACCCGCATAAGAAACTCACTGATGGTTACCGGAAGCGGTTGTTCGCAGTTATTTTGGCTAAAGGTTGTGCAACCAAGTATTTGGCTAAGGGTGCCAATACTTTTGTCTGGCCCATTTTTGGAGTTTTGTGTGAAATGATCAATGATTTGATTTTTGTTTCATTTTCTTTTGTGTTTTTTTTCATTGCAAGCAAAATAAATGAAGATAATAATACCAAAGAGTTTGTGATTGCAATCATTTTCAAGAAGAAACTGAGTATTATCTGACAGAATTGCAGGGGTGCCAATACTTTTGGCCAGCACTGTATGTGGATGGAAAAATAAAAAAAGTTATGGCTCTTGGAAGAAGGGGAGCTAAAAAATGTAAAATAGCCCAGTTTTGCAGGGGTTAACTTACCATTAGCTCTAATCTATGTTAATAGTGAGAACAAAATGAGTTAATCATATTGATGTTTTCCATGATGACTACTTCAACTGTATATCTCTGTGAACATCAGCGCGCAGCAATAGTATCTAAAGATTCTGATAAAAGAGTTTTTTTCTTACTTCATCTCTTGAGGCAGTGACTTCACTTTTGCCAGTCTCGTCTGACAGTGTGGCACCATTGTGTTACGGAATCTAGGCACTTATCTCCGCCATTATTTTCTGATCTACAAAGGAACAGACAGATCTGACATCACTTTAGCGTTAGACAGGTTTGGCCTTGGCACTTACTACATTCAATGGCTGCACACGATGTGGTTGCCTCAATGACTATAGTGCGGATATTGTGTGCGGCATGAATTCAGGCCCTGAAAAGGATCCGGTGTTCTGCACAAAACAAAGTAAATAGCAAGATTTCTACCAGAGAAAGTAGATGATATTCAGAATGTATGGCATGGGTGATGTCGAAAAATACGTATGAAATGGAGAATTAAACAAATGGGACAAAAGCAGATGGATATTAATGAACGCCAAGGAGTTCTGGAAACTGAAGAAAGGTGCAACTATTGGTGTGCGTGTAAATATGCTATACATGAAGTTGACATCATTTGGACCAAAGTTCTAATGTAAATCCCTTTTTAAAGGGAATCTGTCATCAGGTTTTTGCTACCTCATCGGAGAGCGACATGGTGTAGAGAAAGAGACCCTGAATCCAACGATGTATCACTTAGTTTACTGGATGCAGCACTGGTGACTTGATCAGAATTTGTAGATGTAGCAGAGCTCAGAAAGCTAACCCTGCAAACGCACATGATTAGCACCTTCCTGTACACATTGTATATTGACAGAAAGCTGCTAATCAGTGCTGGGAGTGTGGTTGGACCAGGAGGCATGCAGACAGCTAGTCCGGCAGTGATAATCTCCTGCTGATAAAACAGTCATTGTACTGAAACAGCAGCATGTAGCCTAATAAGTGACACATTGCTGACATCAGTGTCTTAGCCCCTACATCAGGCTGCCCTCAGATTACATAGTAAAAAACTGCTGACCTATTCCCTTTAATAAGCCTAAAAGAATTCCATTCATCAGTCCTGTCAGTTGCTTTATGTCTGAGAAGGCAGAAGTGTATCTAGGCTTTCCAGCAACAAAGGCAAGAATTCATTTTGGTGCCTCCACCCCCAAACCATGCGGTTGGGTAGTCGTCATGTGCATGAGATAGGAAAGCTGGTTACTGAGTGAAAGAAGCGCTTTCTCTCCTCACCCAACTTTCCCATGCTCTGCTATACATCTTTCTTTCATCACACAGCTTTCCCATACTCTGCTATATATCTTTCTCTCAGCACCCAGCTTTCCCATTCTCTGCTATACATGTTTCTTTCATCACCCAGCTTTCCCCATGCTCTATATATCTTTCTCTCAGCACCCAGCTTTCCCCATCCTCTATATATCTTTCTCTCAGCACCCAGCTTTCCCATTCTCTGCTATACATGTTTCTTTCATCACCCAGCTTTCCCCATGCGCTGCTATATATATTTATCTCAGCACCCAGCTTTCCCCATGCTCTGCTATATATATTTCTCTCAGCACCAAGCTTTCCCGTGCTGTGCTATATATCTTTCTCTCAGCACCAAGCTTTCCCATTCTCTGCTATACATGTTTCTTTCATCACCCAGCTTTACCCATGCTCTGCTATACATCTTTCCCTCAGCATCCGGATTTACCATTCTCTGCTATACATCTTTCCCTCAGCATTCGGCTTTCCTATGCTCCTATGATGGTACGTTGTCCCTCATTTCCTCTACTCTCTCCGCACCATGACATGACATATTACATCTAATATAATAGTAATTGTTTTTTTTATAGACAGAAGGTCCAAGTCTATAAACCATTGAGGAATTGTATCAGAACAACCTGCACTTCATGTAAGTAGATATTGGAATTTGCTTTCTTCCAGTCTTTATCTCCTTTGTATTTAGTTAAGGAATCTGTTGATGTGATGTAATATCTTATCGTCTTCTCTTTACAGAAATCTGCAAAAGTTACAGGTCATTTCCATCATGATCCACAGATTCTCATCGGCTCCATGCAGACACTGATTCCATCATGTGCAGAGATCCTGATATCGGCTGCAGCTCCAGACTATGATGTTCTCATATATTCCATATATGGGCAGCACGGTGGCTCAGTGGTTAGCACTGCAGTATTGCTGCACTGGGGTCCTGGGTTCAAATCCCACCTAAGACACCATCTGCAAGGAGTTTGTATGTTCTCCCCGTGTTTGCGTGGATTTCCTTCGGGTTCTCTGGTTTCCTCCCACACTCCAAAGACATCAAGATAGGGAATTTAGACTATGATGTTGTCATATATTCCATTCATTATCAAAATATTCATAAAGATAAATCATATTGACCGTCTCTATGTCTGATTGTGACTTTACTGTATAGAATGTTATGTTACATACCTTTAGGAGCACATAAAAATGACTATTGACTACTAAGAGCGGATGAGCGTGTGGCGCCCCTGACCTGGTCAGGCACCACTGAGTACTGCACCCATGCTGGGGACAGTACAATACAGGTAATCCAGAAGGCTGACAGGGGTGTGGAACACAGGCGCATAGTGATCAGGTCTCACACATGTACCCATGAGAGGACCCCTGGGGATCCCAGGAGGGGGCAAGCCTTCACCTTCACTGGAATAGTGGAGGGGGTAGAGCCTCCATCTCCTCTCAAGGGGTGTGGTGGAGAGTCTGGTTGCTAGGTGGCGTAGGCAAGAACAGGAGAGGAGGAGCAGTGAGTCAGTTAGAGCAGAACTCCATAGGGCTCAGTGAGGAGCAGACCTGTGGGGCTGTTGCTGTCTAACAGCGCCCGCGCAGTGGCTACAGACGGGGGAGAACGGTCAACTAGGAGTGCTGCCTGAAAGCCAGCTTCAGCTAGAGAGTGCACGGAGTGGGAAGTAAGGAGACTGCTAGAGAGCACCAGGCCCAACCGGGCGGCAGATCCCGAAGCGAAGATAGATCCAGCTTTCTTCTGCTAAACCTGCCGGTGTGGGGCTCTCAAAGCCCACACCACATCACCACAAAAGCCGCAGCCACGTAACCGCAGTTAGGGCCCATAGGTCATAGGAGGCAAGAGGCTGGAGTGGCCTGGTCCGGGGAACAAGCACACGGCAAACAAGAAGGGGAGAGAGGCTTGGAGCATCTTCCCTGGGTGACCCCCATAGGGACTCAAAGTCGGGGTCACCCCAAACCACCAAGGGCTAAGGAAGGCGAGTCAGTAGTCACCCTCATAAAGTCAGCCTGAAGGATACCTGGTTCCTACCTGGCTCATCTCAGCTACGCCCGGGTTACTCACCCTGCCATCTAATGTGAGTAAAAACCCTGAAAGACATCCTGCCTGTGTGGTCATTCTGCGACTTGTGGTACTACAAACCTACATCGGGCCCTGGGGCTTGCCTCACTCTCAGGAGGCTACTACATCTAACTGCACACACCATCAGCCCCAGGCGACCCTCAACCTGCAGTGGCGGCCCCTACTGGCCGCAATACTGAGAGTGGCGTCACGATCAAACAAGAAGATTTCCTACCAGTGACGGAGATCCAGCTACGTGGAGTCCCTGAAGGTAATGCACCGACACCGACACCACCCGTAGGGGGCTTCACAAGCGGACTACTGGATGTTCGCTCGGTTCTGCTAAACTATAGTTAAAAGTTCGGCTCGGCAGCTGAACTTGACTCCTCAAACCCCATAGAAGTCAATTGGTGTGGAACCTATCAAGGGCGATGAAGGACCCCAGGGGCCAGCGGTAGGTTTGGTCAGGGTCACCATCTCCTTTGTCCCTAGACACAGGATTTCCTTTTACTTGGTACTCCACGGACCTAGCATGAGAATGTGACTGCAAACTTCTGAATTCTCACAGCGCATGCATTGCACGCAGTCAGGATTCTCTGGTGCCGGCACTGAGAGTGGGAGGTCACAAAACTGCAAGTTTGCGATTTACATACATGTGATTATGTGTCGACTAGACATGCATGGCGTCGCTCAATGAAAATGAATTCAGTGAGGTGGGAAACGTCTAGTCAGAATGTGGCCAGAAGTATGGAAATCGAATAGTAGCAGTCACATAACTGCCTGCTCTGTGCGTTGGCACTGGAGGATCTTGACAGTGTGCATACTGTGAGGATTCACAAGTCTGGAGTCACATAGTGTGACCCCCAAACCTGGACAACCCCTCTAATTGGAGGTTTATTTGCTCTGTTTCCTTTTTTTTTTATCAACCGACTGTTAATATACCTATTGGGTGATCCCTTCCATTGTTTAAAGGTGTTATGAATATTTACTGAGGAATTCCACCTTTTCTTAAAAACAGAGGAACTGATTCATCTAAAGGCCCCGTTACACACAGCGACATATCTAACGATATATCGCCGGGGTCACGGATTCCGTGACGCACATCCGGCATCATTAGCGATGTTGTTGCGTGTAACACCAACGTGCGGCTGTTAACGATGGAAAATACTCACCATATCGTCCATCGTTGACACGTCGTTCATTTTCAAAAAATCGTTGATTGTTGAGGACGCAGGTTGTTCGTCGTTCCCGAGGCAGCACACATCGCTACGTGTGACACCTCGGGAACGATGAACTACAGCTTACCTGCGGCCGCCGGCAATGAGGAAGGAAGGAGGTGGGCGGGATGTTACGGCCGCTCATCTCCGCTCCAATTGGCCGGCTGCTTAGTGACGCCGCACGAACCGCACCTTTAGAAAGGAGGCGGTTCGCCGGCCACAGCGACGTCGCTAGGCAGTAAGTACGTGTGATGGCTCCTAACGATATTGTGCGCCTTGGGCAGCGATTTGCCCGTGACGCACAAACGACGGGGGCATGTACGCTCACTAGCTAGGTAAAGGTCCCTGGACAAATCTCTGACTCCCAAATAGTTAGAGTATTATGCCCCTTTAACGGACTGACAAGAAACCATACAAAACCGGCGATAAATAGATTTTAATGGACAAAATGTTAGGAAACATATTTTCCTGTGTTTTGACATGTTTCTAAGGCAAAATTAACTAGAGAGCAAAACAGTCTGCTCTACCCCTTTGGCTATATTTACACTAATGGGGACTTTGCATACTACGACATCGCAGTGTGTAAAGCATTTTTGATCCGATTAACGAGCACAAAAGCGTCGTAATCGTATCATTGGTGTAGCGTCGGTCATTTCCATGAATTGGGAAAGACCGATGTTATGATGTTGTTCCTCGTTCCTGTGGCAGCACACATCGCTGTGTGTGAAGCCGCAGGAGCGAGGAACATCTCCAACCTGCGTCCCGGCCGGCTATGCAGAAGGAAGGAGGTGGACGGGATGTTTACGTCCCGCTCATCTCCGCCTCTCCGCTTCTATTGGCCGCCTGCCATGTGACGTCGCTGTGACGCTGCACGACCCGCCCCCTTAGAAAGGAGGCGGATCGCCGGCCAGAGCAACGTTGCAGGGCAGATAAGTGCGTGTGACGGGTGTAAGCGATGTTGTGTGCCATGGGCAGCGATTTGCCCTTGTCGCACAACCGACGGGGGCGGGTACGCTCGCTAGCGACATCGGTACCGATATCGCAGCGTGTAAAGCCCCCTTTAGGCCGGAGTCACACTTGCCAGTGACGCGTGAGTCTCGCATCGGCATCACCCGGCACTGCTGCACACTCTCCCGACAGGAGCAGGTTGGCTGTATGTATTTATAAGCAGTTGAGATGCTCGTATCTGGAGAGTCTGCAGCCGTGCCGAGTGATGTCGATGCCAGTCACTCGCAATTGTGACTCCGACCTTAAGGCCGGAGTCACACTTGTGAGAGACTCGTGCAAGTCTTGCATCACATCACACGACATGGCCTGCAGCTCTCCAGACAGGAGCATCTCAGCTGCATAGACATACAGTCATGGCCAAAAGTTTTGAGAATGCTACAAATATTAAATTTTACAAAGTCTACTGCTTAACTTTTTCTAATGGCAATTTGCATATACTCCAGAATGTCATAAAGAGTGATCAGCTTAACAGCAATTACTTGCAAAGTCAATATTGGCTAAGAAAATTAACTTTAACCCCCAAAACACATTTCAACAGCATTACATTCCTGCCTTAAAAGGAGCAGCTAACATTGTTTTAGTGATTGTTCCATTAACACAGGTGTGGGTGTTGATGAGGACAGGGCTGGCGATCAATCAGTCATGATTAAGTAAGAATGACACCACTGGACACTTTAAAAGGAGGCTGGTGCTTGGTATCATTGTTTCTCTTCAGTTAACCATGGTTATCTCTAAAGAAACACGTGCAGCCATCATTGCTCTGCACAAAAATGGCCTAACAGGAAAGAGTATCGCAGCTACAAAGATTGCACCTCAGTCAACAATCTAACGCATCATCAAGAACTTCAAGGAGAGAGCTTCCATTGTTGCCAAAAAGGCTCCTGGGCGCCCAAGAAGGACCAGCAAGCGCCAGGACCGTATCTTAAAACTGTTTCAGCTGCGGGATCGGACTACCAGCAGTGCCGAGCTAACTCAGCAATGGCAGCAGGCTGGTGTGAGTGCTTCTGCACGCACTGTGAGGCGGAGACTCTTTGAGCAAGGCCTGGTTTCAAGGAGGGCAGCAAAGAAGCCACTTCTCCCCAGAAAAAACATCAGGGACCGACTGATATTCTGCAAAAGGTACAGGGAGTGGACTGCTGAGGACTGGGGTAAAGTCATTTTCTCAGATGAATCCCCTTTTCGATTGTTTGGGACATCTGGAAAACAGCTTATTAGGAGAAGAAGAGGTGAGCGCTACCACCAGTCTTGTCTCATGCCAACTGTTAAGCATCCTGAAACCATTCATGTGTGGAGTTGCTTCTCAGCCAAGGGAATCGCACCACTCACAGTCTTACCTAAAAACACAGCCATGAATAAAGAATGGTACCAGAATGTCCTCCAAGAGCAACTTCTCCCAACTGTCCAAGAGCAGTTTGGTGCCCAACAATGCCTTTTCCAGCATGATGGAGCACCTTGCCATAAAGCAAAGGTGATCACTAAATGGCTCATGGAACAAAACAGAGAGATTTTGGGTCCATGGCCTGGAAACTCCCCAGATCTTAATCCCATTGAGAACTTGTGGGCAATCATCAAGAGACGGGTGGACAAACAAAAACCAACAAACTCTGGCAAAATGCAAGCATTACTTATGCAAGAATGGACAGCTATCAGTCAGGATTTGCTCCAGAAGGTGATTGAGAGCATGCCAGGGAGAATTGCAGAGGTCCTGAAGAAGAAGGGTCAACACTGCAAATATTGACTTGCTGCATTAACTCATTCTAACTGTAAATATAACCTTTTGGTGCTCATAATATGATTGCAATTATATTTCTGTATGTGATGTAAACATGAGACAAACACAATTAAAAACCAGAGGGCAACAGATCATGTGAAAAAATAATTTTGGTGTCATTCTCAAAACTTTTGGCCATGACTGTACATGCAGCTGACCCGCTCCTGTCAGGAGAGTGTGTGGCCATGCCGGGTGATGCGATGTGAGACTCGCGCGAGTCTCTCGCAAGTGTGACTCCAGACTAAGGGTGCTTTACACGCTGCAACATCGCTAGCGATTGCTAACGATGTCGCAAGCGATAGCACCCGCCCCCATCGTTCGTGCGATATGTGGTGATCGCTGCCGTAGCGAATATCGCTACGGCAGCGTCACACGCACATACCTGTTCAGCGACTTCGCTGTTGCTGCCGAACAATCCCTCCTTCAAGGGAGAGGTGCGTTCGACGTCACAGCGACGTCACAAAACGGCTGCCCAATAGCAGAGGAGGGGCGGAGATGAGCGGCCGGAACATGCCGCCCACCATCCTTCCTTCCTCATTGCCGGTGGACACAGATAAGCGGATGTTCGTCGTTCCTGCGGTGTCACACATAGTGATGTGTGATGCCGCAAGAGCGACGAACAACCAGCGGCATGCACCACCAACGATATTATGAAAAGGAGCGACGTGTCAACGATTTTTGACATTTTTGCGATCGTTGATCGTCGCTCCTTGGTGTCACACGCTGCGATGTCGCTAACGACGCCGGATGTGCGTCACAAACACCGTGACCCCGACAATATATCGTTAGCGATGTCGCAGTGTGTAAAGCACCCTTTACTGTGTATTGACACTGAGAGTGGCATAGGGTGTGTGCATAGATGAGGCTTGTACTTACTACTCAAATTTCTCTTGGTGATAAACTTAAGGCAACCTGAAATATAAATAAAACAACGTCACAAAACTCTAGAGAAAAAGAGAATAAAAGCTCAGAAATGAAAATTATCTGCTTTTTCTATACACTGCTTTATGGGGCATGTAGACAAAATTTTGCCAGCATTATGGTAGCAATGCAAGTACCCAGCCTCATGCGTTCTAAGAATATATTAAATCAAACTGCATTTTTTCCGGTATTTTTTAAGTGGAGTAATCACTGAAAAAGGATTAAAAAAATTCAACTCTTCATAGTCATTTATATGTAAAAAATACTTGCTGTTCATGTGTTCAGGCTTTTGAGTGTTTTTAACATTAGGCTATGTGCGCACCTTGCGTAGTGTCCATGCTGAAAAATCTGCAGCGATTTTGCAGTACATATGCGCTTCAAATCACTGCAGAAACACTGCGTAATGGATGCAGTGTGTCTGCAGAATAAATGCCGAATTCATGCGCTCTGGATGCTGCCTCTCCCATAGATAGAGTGGGAGCAGCATCCAAAGTGCACAAAATAAGTGACGTTACTTTTTTGAGCGCAGCGATTTGAATCAAAATTTCAGTATGCAAATCGCTGTACTCTCAAATGCAACGTGGGGATGGATTATGCACAATCTTCATAGATTGGCTGGGGACGCAGGAGGCATGCGTTTACGTTGCAGTGCAATGTGCAGCGTAAACGCATGAAATTACGAAACGTGCGCACACAGCCTTACAGATTTCCAAAAACACCATGCGGTGAAAGGAAGTGAGCGAACCATGCTTCAGGTGTGTTCTGCTAGCTATCAATCTGTAGTTTATAAGACTAAAGGCCCCGTTACACGCTACGATTTATCTGACGATATGTCGGTTTTCGTGACGCATTTCCGTCGTCGTTGCGTGTGACACCTATGAGTGACTCCAAACGATCGTAAAAATAGCGAAAATCGTTGATCGTTGACACGTCGTTCATTTTCAAAAGATTGTTTGTCGTTTCGAACGCAGCAGACATATTGCTACGTTTGACACCCTGCCAACGACAAACCCATTGTTAGTGCGTCCGTCATCAGCGACGCGGGCGTGTCGTTACGAGCAATGCTCCATGCCTCCTCCGCTCTGATTGGTGTCACGCAATATATCGCTGATGGATGTAGCGTCGTTTGTGGGATGGGTACGTGTGACCGCTACAAAACGACCTATGAGCGATCTCGGCAAATCGTAGCAATGATCTGGGCGTGTCACATCGCTAACGAGATCACTAGCGATATCGTTGTGTGTAAAGCGGCCTTTAGGCTATGTGCCCACGGGACTCTGTACCCGCAGATTTTGCCGTGGAAAACCTGCGGATTTATCTAGATTTTCTAGATAAATCCGCAGGTTCTAGCAAGTACAGACACTCCCCATGTTACCCTATGGGATTTGATGAGAACTGTATCAATGCTACAGTATGTGCGGCTGCGGAAAATGCTGCGGATGTCTCGCAGCCGCACGTAACTGCATGTCAATTATTCATGCGGAAATATCTGCGGAATTAGGTCTGCTTCTCACTTGCGAGTTTCTCGCTGTAGAGCAATGCGAGAAAAACTCGCATTGGAATCGGACACATGTTAGTGAATGATTCAGCTCGCATTTGCGATTTTTTTTCTCAGTCCAAATCGGACCGAGAAAAAAATCGCAGCATGCTGCTTTTTTGCAAGTTTCTACTGCGAGTCTCTCCAATGCAAGTCTATGGGAGCGTGTAAAAAATCGGATGTCACGGGACGGCACTCACACCATCCTAGTGACATCCGATTTTCTAAATACATTTCTCGCATGTTTCCTAAAACACTGGAAACGAGTGATGTCTCCCAATGTCTGTCAATCACTATTCTCTGTCAGTCGGTCTCTCCCTCTCGGTCTCTATTCTCTCTCTGTCGGTCCGTCACTATCTCTGTCCCTCTCTCACAGTCTGTCGGTCATTTTCCCCTCCTCTCTCATACTCACCGTTCCCCGATCCCCGACGCGGCGCTGCACGGCATTCACACTGCTGCGGCGGCTTTTACTATTTTGAAAAAGCCGGCCGCTCATTAAACAATCTCGTATTCCCTGCTTTACCCGCCCACAGGCGCCTATGATTGGTTGCAGTGAGACACGCCCCCACGCTGAGTGACAGGTGTCTCACTGCACCCAATCACAGCAGCCGGTGGGCGTGTCTATACCGTGCAGTGAAATAAATAATTAAAAAAACCGGCGTGCGGTCCCCCCCAATTTCAATACCAGCCAGATAAAGCCATACGGCTGAAGGCTGGTATTCTCAGGATTGGGAGCTCCACGTTATGGGGAGCCCCCCAGCCTAACAATATCAGTCAGCAGCCGCCCAGAATTGCCGCATACATTAGATGCGACAGTTCTGGGACTGTACCCGGCTCTTCACGATTTGCCCTGGTGCGTTGGCAAATCGGGGTAATAAGGAGTTATTGGCAGCCCATAGCTGCCAATAAGTCCTAGATTAATCATGTCAGGCGTCTATGAGATACCTTCCATGATTAATCTGTAAGTTACAGTTAAAAAACACACACACCCGAAAAAATCCTTTATTAGAAATAAAAAACACTAACAAATTCCCTGGTTCAACAATTTAATAAGCCCCAAAAAGCCCTCCATGTCCGGCGTAATCCAGGATGGTCCAGCGTCGCATCCAGCTCTGCTGCATGAAGGTGACCGGAGCTGCAGAAGACACCGCCGCTCCTGTCAGCTCCACGCAGCAACTGAGGTGAGTATCGCGATCAGCTGAGCTGTCACTGAGGGTACCCGCTGTCACTGTTGGAGGATCCAGCGGTGGCCGCGGGTACCGCATGGTATTGAAATTGGGGGGGACCGCACGCCGTTTTTTTTAATTATTTATTTCACTGCACAGTATAGACACGCCCACCGGCTGTTGTGATTGGGTGCAGTGAGACGCCTGTCACTCAGCGTGGGGGCGTGTCTCACTGCAACCAATCATAGGCGCCTGTGGGCGGGCATAGCAGGGAATACGAGATTGTTTAATGAGCGGCCGGCTTTTTCAAAATAGTAAAAGCCGCCGCAGCAGTGTGAATGCCGTGCAGCACCGCGCCAGGGATCGGGGATCGGTGAGTATGAGAGAGGGCTGCTAACTTCAGTCACTCAGGGGATTAGCAGTCACCGGTGAGTCCTTCACAGGTGACCGCTAATCAGGATGCGGCACAGACAGAGCCGCAGCATGACAATGAAGTCGGGTGAAGTTAACCCGAGTTCATTGTGATCGTGCGGCTCTTTCTGTGTCTGCTGTCACCAGCCATTCAGCTCTGCTACATGGCTGTCTGTGTCTGCTGTCAGCAGCCATGTAGCTGAGCTGAATGGCAGATGACATAGTAAAAAATACGCATTACACACGCATTACACATGCTAGTAAAATAATTAAATTATTCAGAAAAAGCATCGCACTTGCGTTGCACTCGCACCTAACGTGAACTAAAATCAGCCGAGTTTTTTTCAGCCCAGTCGGACCGATTTTACTCGCATAGATGTGTTTCCAGCCTTACCGCCCCTCCACTATGGAGATAGAGGCTGGGAATTCCGCAGGAATTCTGCTCGAAATCGGCACTGTTTTCGCAGGTTTACCGCAACAACTCTGCAGAACTACCGCAGCAATGGATAGCTGCGGATTCCGGGGAGCTGCTGCGTGAACCTGAGGACAGATCTGCAGCAAAATCCGCGGATACGTTGTCCTGTGGGCACATAGCCTTAGCGCTTTATTTTTTTTTCACCGGGCGTTTTTTAAAAACCTGAAATTGAAGAAAAAAGCCCCAACAATGGAACCTATGATCAGAATGATGTGTCAGGCTTTTATGTAACACGTTGCGCATTTGGTGAGTTTTTACCTCAGTATTTGTATGAAAACCAGGAGTGGGTGATGAATACAGAAGTGGTGCCCGTGTTACTATTATACTTTTCCTCTGATTGTATCACTCCTGTTTTGGCCACAAATACTGAGGTAAAAAAAACCCCTCACACTCCGCGTGTGAACATGTCCTAGCATACCCGCTAAATGGCCACCATGGTCCTCCCTTTGCGGTGGGAGCCCAGCACAGCGCCCTCTACAGATAATGTGGCAATGCCAGTTGCCATGGCGCTGAGCCTGTGGTAAGAATAATATGTGCTAATAATGTGCACACAGTAATGGCCGCCCTGACATCCGCCTCCGTCCCGGCCTGTGCACTTCTCTGCGGGCTCCCGGCACAGTGCGCGCCCCTGCACCTCAGCGGGAGGAGGAGGGAGGTGAGGAGCAGATGGCGGCTGTGTGCACGGCACCGGGAGCCGCCTGAGGAGCGCCGCGGCCCGCTAACCGAGGGGGGCGGGTGAGTGCACGGAACCGGAGGGGAAGGTGGGACGGACGGGGATACAGAGGCCTCCTCAGCACCGGGTGGAGAGGACACTACGATATCACTCCGCCGTCACTGGCGCTGCAGGAGTCACGGGCGACGCATAATGCGGCATTGTGTGCTAAGCGAGTAAATAAGCGCCGCAGTACAGTCTGTACGAGCACCGAGAGGGGTCATTCTGACGTTCCTCTGTGACGTCACCTTTTAGCAGGGGATGAAAGCGACGCAGAGCAGTTACCCCCTAGCAACCAATCAGATCATTTCTTCCATTTTGCATAGCTAAAATCTGATTGGTCGCTATGGGAAACGTCCCTCTCTGAGGTCACGTAGATGTTGCTCTTTTGTCGTCACATGGATAGAATGCGGATAATTTTCTTTATTTTTTTGGTGTAGGACGAGTTGTAGTTTGGAACATCATTCATTTTTATATACTGACATTTTTTTTAATTTTTTTTTCATTTAGTTATATATGTATAACACAGCCGAATTGCGACCTGCCCCTGGTCGCTGCTGTATAATGCAGCTGAATCGTGACCTGCCCCTGGTCGCTGCTGTATAACGCAGCCAGATCGTGACCTGCCCCTGGTCGCTGCTGTATAACGCAGCCGAATCGCGACCTGCCCCTGGTCGCTGCTGTATAATGCAGCTGAATCGTGACCTGCCCCTGGTCGCTGCTGTATAACGCAGCGAGATCGTGACCTGCCCCTGGTCGCTGCTGTATAACGCAGCCAGATCGTGACCTGCCCCTGGTTGCTGCTGTATAACGCAGCCAGATTGCGACCTGCCCCTGGTCGCTGCTGTATAGCGCAGCCGAATCGCGACCTTCCCCTGGTCGCTGCTGTATAACGCAGCCAAATTGCGACCTGCCCCTGGTCGCTGCTGTATAACGCAGCCGAATCGCGACCTGCCCCTGGTCGCCGCTGTATAACGCAGCCGAATCGCGACCTGCCCCTGGTCGCTGCTGTATAACGCAGCCGAATCGCGACCTGCCCCTGGTCGCCGCAGTATAACGCAGCCGAATCGCAACCTGCCCCTGGTCGCCGCTGTATAACGCAGCCGAATCGCGACCTGCCCCTGGTCGCCGCTGTATAATGCAGCCGAATCGCGACCTGCCCCTGGTCGCCGCTGTATAACGCAGCCGAATCGCGACCTGCCCCTGGTCGCCGCTGTATAACGCAGCCGAATCGCGACCTGCCCCTGGTCGCCGCTGTATAACGCAGCCGAATCGCAACCTGCCCCTGGTCGCTGCTGTATAACGCAGCCGAATCGCGACCTGCCCCTGGTCGCCGCTGTATAACGCAGCCGAATCGCGACCTGCCCCTGGTCGCCGCTGTATAACGCAGCCGAATCGCAACCTGCCCCTGGTCGCTGCTGTATAACGCAGCCGAATCGCGACCTGCCCCTGGTCGCCGCTGTATAACGCAGCCGAATCGCAACCTGCCCCTGGTCGCCGCTGTATAACGCAGCCGAATCGCGACCTGCCCCTGGTCGCCGCTGTATAATGCAGCCGAATCGCGACCTGCCCCTGGTCGCCGCTGTATAACGCAGCCGAATCGCGACCTGCCCCTGGTCGCCGCTGTATAACGCAGCCGAATCGCGACCTGCCCCTGGTCGCCGCTGAATAACGCAGCCGAATCGCGACCTGCCCCTGGTCGCCGCTGTATAACGCAGCCGAATCGCGACCTGCCCCTGGTCGCCGCTGTATAACGCAGCCAAATCGCGACCTGCCCCTGGTCGCCGCTGTATAACGCAGCCGAATCGCGACCTGCCCCTGGTCGCCGCTGTATAACGCAGCCAAATCGCGACCTGCCCCTGGTCGCCGCTGTATAACTCAGCCGAATCGCGACCTGCCCCTGGTCGCCGCTGTATAATGCAGCCAGCATCTTCCGGAGCATGCGCCATACCAGCTCCTGGGCCCGCACCCTGCATAGAATCATAAACAGATCATAAATACTTGATTCCTGAGACCCTCACTGATTATAATCACTGAGGTGCCTGTGTGATTGGAGTGTGTGGATGCCGCTCCATTAACTTCTATAGGAGAGGTGATCACAGATGCAGTTTAGCTCCCATAGGAATGAAAATGCTGCCTCTCCATTCACACAGGGAATTGGGGCAACGTATTCTTGTGAGTGCAGGGGTTCAATCAGTCAGACTCTCAGCCATTTGTCAACTCTTCTGGTTTTAAATGTTATTTTAACACGTTTTACACTAGTGGGTTTTTATGCCTTTTTTTTTCTTCCCATCCATGTCCTTTTATACAAACTTTTTTTCCCCCTGGTGTTTTATTACAACAATATGGAGAACATATTTATTGAATAAAAAATTATTTAATATTAAAAACACAAACCCTTCAAGACCTTGTTCTCATGGATTCTGTACCTATATCACTATTAAATAAACATTCAATGCAAATGAATGTGGCATTTGTAAGCTAATTCACATGCTGTAGGAAAGGCAAAAAAGTAAAGTTTGATTTTTGTTTACGCCCAGTTAGGCCTTATTAACATGCGTTGTTGTTATTTTGTATTTACAAGAGAAAACGGACCTTTTTTTTTTTCATATATCAGTAGGGTGGATCCAGTTTTCATCCATTTTTGGCCCATGTGTTCATTTTTACCATCAGTGTCAGGTCTTACTGTTTTTCGGATGCAAAAAAGTTAGTTTCCAAACATTTACTTCTTATTAAAGAGTGAAAAATAATTAATATCGCTGGTTTGGACGTGACCGTACCCATAGACTGTACTGGGTAAGAACAGAATATGGGATGTGTGAAAGGAGCCTGATGGGAAGAATTTTCTAGAAAGGTTTAAGTGATTGTCTGGTGATAAGTTTTCGATCATGGGGGTTTGTTCGCTGGGACCCGCACTGATTGGCAGAACAGGCATTCTTATCCCTGATAGTATAGAGCTGCAGCGCACGTGCTCGACCACAACCCCATTCATTCCTTATGAGGCTGCCAATCAGTTTTTTTGCTGTGGTCCTCATTGGGAATGAATGGAGCGTCGGTTGAGAATGTGCACTGCAGCTCTATACTAACGGGGATAAAAATTGCCATTCTGCCTATTAGTGCTGGTGCAGTCGTACCCCCACAATCAATATGTTATCCAATAGGTGATAACTCGTAATAAGCGAGCGCTACCATGCTCGGGTACTCAATACCCGTAACCAGCAGTTAGATACTTGGATGGGCGCGACTTGTGTCGCGAGTATAATAGAAGTCAGTGGGAAGATCGTCTGGAAAAATGGTCAAGATTACCATTAAACTCAGTACTCGAGTTGCGCCTATCAGAGTATCCAACTGCTCGTTACGAGTACCAAACACCTGAGCATGGCAGTGCTCTCTCATCACTAGTTATGAGCACCCGAGCATGGTAGTGCCCGCTCATCACTAGTTACCAGTACCGAGCATGGTAGTGGCCGCTCATCACTAGTTACGAGATCCGAGCATGGTAGTGCCCACTAATCACTGGTTACCAGTACCGAGCATGGTAGTGCCCGCTCATCACTAGTTACAAGATCCGAGCATGGTAGTGCTCACTCATCACTAGTTACCAGTACCGAGCATGGTAGTGCCCGCTCATCACTAGTTACAAGATCCGAGCATGGGAGTGCTCACTCATCACTAGTTACCAGTACCGAGCATGGTAGTGCCCGCTCATCACTAGTCACGAGATCCGAGCATGGTACTGCTCACTCATCACTAGTTACGAGATCCGAGCATGGTAGTGTCCGCTCATCACTAGTAACCAGTACCGAGCATAGTAGTGCTCTCTCATCACTAGTTAGGAGTACAGCGAACCCGAGCATGGTAGTGCCCGCTCATCACTAGTTACCAGTACCGAGCACCTGAGCATGGTAGTGCCCGCTCATCACTAGTTACGAGTACTGAGCACCCGAGCATGGTAGTGCCCGCTCATCACTAGTTACGAGTACTGAGCACCTGAGCATGGTAGTGCCCGCTCATCACTAGTTATGAGTACAGAGAACCCGAGCATGGTAGTGCCCGCTCATCACTAGTTACGAGTACTGAGCACCCGAGCATGGTAGTGCCCGCTCATCACTAGTTACGAGTACCGAGCACCTGAGCATGGTAGTGCCCGCTCATCACTAGTTACGAGTACCGAGCACCTGAGCATGGTAGTGCCCGCTCATCACTAGTTACGAGTACCGAGCACCTGAGCATGGTAGTGCCCGCTCATCACTAGTTACGAGAATCGAGCACCTGAGCATGGTAGTGCCCGCTCATCACTAGTTACGAGTATCAAGCACCTGAGCATGGTAGTGCCTGCTCATCACTAGTTACCAGTACCGAGCATGGTAGTGCCTGCTCATCACTAACTTATGACAACCCCTTGTAAAAGGAAGTTTTCAAGCTTGATTTATATGTGGTGTCATTACTGAGAATTTTTGGTGTTGTATTTCAACCTGAAAACCCGCTACAGTAGTGTACAGTACACAGTAATAAAAGTAAATAAATAAAACTATGCTCATACTCTACATTTTTTAAGGTTTTTTTTTTGTTTAACTGCATTTTTTTCTTTGCGGTACAAATGTTGTTTTTTACTGAGTCGGAAAAGTGAATTCAATTTAAAAAATCTCAACACTGCTTTTTTTTTTTTTTCTCGAACTGCTGGACATTTTTTTTTTTTTTTTTTAAATCCGCAGCATGTCAACTCGTGCAGCATTTTTCACCCATTCAAATAAGGGGAAAAAGCAATAAAATTGTGTGTACTTTATGTGTTTTGTATTGTTTTGACAAAACACAACTTGTGAACATATATTAATTGCTTAATGGGTGTCACTTGGCCCCATTTTTTTCCAGCAGTTGAGCTCTTATAGGTGTCATTCATGTACTATCAGGTTAATAATGAAACCACCTTCTTATGGGATTTGTGCACCAGGACTAAAAAAAAAAATAGAAAAGGTGTGGAATAAAAGTGGACATATAATTAGTTTGGTCCAAAAGACAAAATGACGGTGGTTCTTAAGGGTTAACGGCGTCCGGATGTGTGTGCACCTGAATGGGCCGGTGTGCGGTGTCAGTGTTTGGGGTTGCTAGGTGTTCAGTTTACTATTACTAAGGGAACACCATAAGGGAGAAATGACTCTTCACATCGAAAATGTGTCCATGTGGAGAAAGGAGAAAGTGTCTGGTTAGAATTACAATGTATCGGGCGAGTGTAAGTGTCACGTCTGTCCATGGATACATCTGTACTTTATACATGATTATCTCTTCTGTTGTTAGTTTGTTGCTTTCTTGTATTGAACGTGCACAATTTATTCACTTGTAATCTTTCCTCTAATAACAGGAAATCCAAACCTTGTGATGCAAAGGAGAGAAGTAAATCCATTTGTTTGGCAGGTACGGTAAATACTAAGGCGATTCGTGTTTATAAGTCTGAGAGATCCCCGTGAGATCCCTCGCTCCCCTGGCTGGGGATTTCCTAACCTGCTGCTGCCGCCTGTATGTTTGTCCTGATAGTTTGCTGCCAAAGCAAAAAATATATTATTATATTCTTTTATTTTTATTTTTTGCAGGGAAAAAAAAAATTCTAGATAAGATATGGAGCTATAAGGGAAGAGGGTATCACAAGGAGGGTGAACGGTTTTATTGGGGACACTTACAGTACCATTAAATATTAGGCAAATACAAAGCCATCAGTTTCAGCAGGACTTGCCAAATATCTTATGGTGACGGAAAAAGATAATATTGTCATGTTAAATTTCAATGCCTGGGCCTTTTATTCTCATGAGAGGTGTTGGGTAGCTACTTATTCCCCTTTTCCCAGTTAAAACACATGCTCACTCGGCCTAACTGAGCGTGCATGTGTATGGGAGGGTCAGTAGGAATAGCTGTCAGCCGAAAGAGTATTTCACCCACAGCTATTGAAGACATATTGGCTAATGATGAGCGCGCACTACCATGCTCGGATGCTCAGTACTCGTAACTAGTGATGAGCGGGCACTACCATGCTCGGATGCTCAGTACTCGTAACTAGTGATGAACGGGCACTACCATGCTCGGGTGCTCAGTACTCGTAACTAATGATGAGCGTGCACTACCATGCTCGGATGCTCAGTACTCGTAACTAGTGATGAACGGGTACTACCATGCTCGGGTGCTCAGTACTTGTAACTAGTGATGAGCGGGCACTACCATGCTCGGGTGCTCATTACTCGTGGCTAGTGATGAGTGGGCACTACCATGCTCGGGTGCTCATTACTCGTGGCTAGTGATGAGTGGGCACTACCATGCTCGGCTGCTCATTACTCGTGGCTAGTGATGAGTGGGCACTACCATGCTCAGGTGCTCAGTACTCGTGACTAGTGATGAGCGGGCACTACCATGCTCAGGTGCTCAGTACTCGTAACTAGTAATGAGCGAGCACTGCCATGCTCGGGTTTCGTAACTAATGATGAGCGAGCACTACCATGCTCGGGTTCTCGATACTCGTAAGTAGTGGTAAACGGGCACTACTATGTTCGGGTGTTTGGTATTCATAACCAGTAATTGGGTGCTCAGATGGGCGCAACTCATTTACCCAAGTATAATGGAACACTTTTCCAGTAGATTTCCCAGAAAAATGCTCTAGTTTCCCATTGATTTCCATTTTACATGGGTGCACAAGTTAAGCCTATCCGAGCATCCAACTGCTTGTTATAAATACCAAGCACCTTCGCATGGTAGTGCCCGCTCATTACTAGTTACGAGTACCGAGCACCCGAGCATGGTAGTGCCCGCTCATCACTAGTTACAAGTACTGAGCACCCGAGCATGGTAGTGCCCGCTCATCACTAGTTACGAGTACTGAGCATGGTAGTGCCCGCTCATCACTAGTTACGAGTACCGAGCACCCGAGCATGGTAGTGCCCGCTCATCACTAGTTACAAGTACTGAGCACCTGAGCATGGTAGTGCTCACTCATCACTAGATACGAGTACTGAGTACCTGAGCATGGTAGTGCCCACTCATCACTAGTTACGAGTACTGAGCACCCGAGCATGGTAGTGCCCACTCATCACTAGTTACGAGTACCGAGCACCCGAGCATGGTAGTGCCCGCTCATCACTAGTTACGAGTACCGAGCACCCGAGCATGGTAGTGCCCGCTCATCACTAGTTTCGAGTACTGAGCACCCGAGCATGGTAGTGCCCGCTCATCACTAGTTACGAGTACCGAGCACCCGAGCATGGTAGTGCCCACTCATCACTAGTTACGAGTACTGAGCACCCGAGCATGGTAGTGCCTGCTCATCACTAGTATTGCCACTTTTGTGCCTCGTTCAGATATGTTTCTTTTTTGTATCACGGATAGAATATGAATCCTTTGTAGTCTATGCAGCTATTCCTGTGTCCTTCTGTTGTTTTCTTGCGGACATAGTGTTTTAGAAAGAAAAATAAACTTGTAGATGTATGCATATTTATCAGTCATGAATAGGTCTGTAAAGAAAAAAAAATTAATAACACCCAGTTGTCATCTGAGTGCTATTTGTTTCTTAGGCCTCGTGCATACTTTGAGCATTTGGAGGGTTTTTTACATCAGTATTTGTAGCCAAAAGCAGGAGTGGGTGATAAATACAGCAGTGGTGCCCGTGTTACTATTATACTTTTCCTCTGATTGTGACATTCCTGGTTTTGGCTACACATACTGAGGTAAAAACTCACCAAATACACAACGCCTGCTCATGGCCTATCATAACCCTGATTTTGGCTGGCAAATACTGATGTAAAATAGTGAATGTGTAAATGTGGCCTTATTGTTTAATGGGTAGGAGAAGCTTGGCAGTTTTTATTTTTTGGTATACATAAAAAAACGATAGAAAAAGCGGACACTCGGATTAAAAATGTAAAATAATTGGATCCAAAAATCTCAGGAAAAATTTTCCCTTTTTTGTTAAAAATGTACATCTGAATGAGGCTTCATGTGCACAGTCGCACACTCGCTATGGTGGCACCACACTATGTGAATAGACTCCCTTAGGAGCACTGATACCACACAAGTATACAATGTCTGAGGGAGTGAGCGACAAAAAAATGCAAGTTTCCTTATATTATTGGCGGTACATCGTGGCACTATAGACTTCCGTGGCATAATTCAGTAGTTTGCATGATATTGTGATGCACCTGTGTGCGTGATTCCTTATATTTTCATAGTAATATTTCCCATTGGTTATTTTATTATGGGTTTTTTTTTTTGTCCGTTTTTAGATATTACCATTTCATCGCATAAAAAATGCAAGTTTCCTTTGGCGGTACATCGTGGCACTATAGACTTCTGTGGCATAATTCAGTAGTTTGCATGATGTTGTGATGCACCTGTGTGCGTGATTCCTTATTTTATCATTTATTATGGAGCTTTTTTGTCAGTTTTTAGATATTACCATTTCATCGCATAAAAAATGCAAGTTTCCTTTATATAATTGGCGCCATTTGGCGGTACATCGTGGCACTGTAGACTTCTGTGGCATAATTCAGTAGTTTGCATGATGTTGTGATGCACCTGTGTGCGTGATTCCTTATATTATCATAGTAAAATTTCCCATTGGTTATTTTATTATGGTTTTGTTTTTTTTTTTTGTTTTTTTTTTGTCCGTTTTTAGATATTACCATTTCACCGCATAAAAAATGAAACCGAATTCAAAGTTGTGATTCAGAAGAATGGGTCCTGATGTTCCTTTACTAAATGATTACAAGCAGGAATTCTTCTGGAAGCGTTTCCCGCAAACCATCCTTGGCGGTCCCCGATTTAAGTTGGGTTACAGCGCTCCTCCTTACATCTATATCAATCAGGTGATCTTGTTTCTGACGCCATGGGTCCTAGGCGGTGTGGGCACTGTGCTATACGAGGTCCATATCCTAGAGGACTACTATGCCGCCGCACTCTCGGCAGGACTGATGCTCATCGCCTCCTTAGTCATTCAGTTACTAAATCGGTATGCCCGCAGGAAAACCTCCACCGTAGAAAGGCTACAGAATCAAAACACCCTCACAGATGAAGACGACTTCGACTTTTCGAGCTGCCTTGGCTCAGAGACTGTGAAATTCATCATCCCGGGCAAGAAGTTTATAGCAAACCTGATATTTCATTCCTTCCTCGCTGGGGCTCTGTGTGGCCTGGGGACGTGGTACCTGATGCCATATAGGATAGACTTGTTGTACGGAAACATCGGAGGAACGGTTATGATCTTCATTTTCGGCTGGATAACAATTTGCATTGGAGAATATTCTTTAATTATCAATTCGGCCACGGAGACGGCCACGTTTCATGCACAGGACACTTATGAAATCACACCCCTCCTGAGACCCGTCTACATATTTGCTTTCATTGCTGTGGATCTTGCTTACAGGTAAATCATACTAACTTTTTTTAATCTATTTTCTCAATTAGACCGTTTTAGAGAAATTTTATGTCATTAGTGGTAAGAGCAAACTATCACAGGACCGATTTTCAGTAGGGATTCAATCAGTGATTGGTGGAGCAGTCTGTGTCCTGACTTTGGGTCACGGTCCACACTCCTTCTATAAATGACTAGCGATGAGGGAATACTAAATATTCAAGTTATTTGTACCGAATTCCTAGTACCGTTCCAGTATTCGTCATGAATAACAAACCTAATGCAAGTCAATGGGGAACCCGAGCATTTTTTTGGGAAATCTTCAAGAAAAATGCTCAGGTTCCCCATTGACTTGCATTAGGATAATTATTTGTGTCAAATACCGTTTTTTTCCAAAAATAAGACCTCCCCCAAAAATAAGCCCTAGTAGGGATTTTCAGCATTTTCAAAGCAAGCCTTAAACTTAAACATAAGCCCTCCCCCGAAAATAAGCCCTAGTCGTGGATCAATAATGAAGTGTCCGTGCAGCTAAAAAGGTTACAGATACTGCAGGACACTTCATTATAGACAGTGGACACACCGCAATCACACTCACCCGACACTGAGCGGCAGGACCTGCAGTGATCACACACCCGCACACATCAGCACACACACACACACACACACATCAGATCGCTCACACACACATCAGATCGCTCACACACACATCAGATCGCTCACACACACATCAGATCGCACACACAATCAGATCGCACACACAAACATCGGATCACACGCAAACATCAAATCACACACACAAACATCGGATCGCACACACACTCACCTCATCCAGTGACACCGATCTCTTCGCCGGCAGAATCCTGAGAGGCAGTGCGGTGGAGCGCAACGAACAAGACCTGCGGCCGGACACGTGACTTGCGCTCATTCCCTGCGTCCGTAAGCGCTGGATGTGATGTGTGCACGCGCGATCGGCTGTGTGTGTGATCTGCTGTGTGTGTGTGTGATCTGCTGTGTCTGCGATTGGCTGTGTGTGTCTGCGATTGGTTGTGTGTGTCTGCGATTGGCTGTGTGTGTCTGCGATTGGCTGTGTGTGTCTGCGATTGGCTGTGTGTGTCTGCGATTGGCTGTGTGTGTCTGCGATTGGCTGTGTGTGTCTGCGATTGGCTGTGTGTGTCTGCGATTGGCTGTGTGTGTCTGCGATTGGCTGTGTGTGTCTGCGATTGGCTGTGTGTGTCTGCGATTGGCTGTGTGTGTCTGCGATTGGCTGTGTGTGTCTGCGATTGGCTGTGTGTGTCTGCGATTGGCTGTGTGTGTCTGCGATTGGCTGTGTGTGTCTGCGATTGGCTGTGTGTGTCTGCGATTGGCTGTGTGTGCCTGCGATTGGCTGTGTGTGCCTGCGATTGGCTGTGTGTGTCTGCGATTGGCTGTGTGTGCCTGCGATTGGCTGTGTGTGCCTGCGATTGGCTGTGTGTGCCTGCGATTGGCTGTGTGTGCCTGCGATTGGCTGTGTGTGCCTGCGATTGGCTGTGTGTGCCTGCGATTGGCTGTGTGTGCCTGCGATTGGCTGTGTGTGCCTGCGATCGGCTGTGTGTGCCTGGGATCGGCTGTGTGTGTCTGGGATCGGCTGTGTGTGCCTGGGATCGGCTGTGTGTGCCTGGGATCGGCTGTGTGTGCCTGGGATCGGCTGTGTGGGCCTGGGATCGGCTGTGTGGGTGTGTGTGTGATCGGCTGTGTGTGTGTGTGTGTGTGTGTGTGTGTGTGTCAGTATGTCAGCTAGCAGCAGGGTAGGACGGCGTGCAGCACCGACCGGAGATCACAGGAGGACCTGGGAGCCACACAGAAGTCCTGGTCTGGTGAGTATGAGTATCCTGGGAAGTGGGGGGGGGTTCTGCCTTTTTGGGGGGGTAAACTTACCCCAACCGTGTTTCTCCAAGAATAAGACCTCCTCCAAAAATAAGCCCTAGTGCTTTTTTGGGGGGAGAAAAAATATAAGATAGTGTCTTATTTTTGGAAAAACACGGTATTAGAATAGTACTTGGTATTCGGTACCAATAACCCAAATATTTAGTATTCGCTCATCACTATAAATGACATGTAAGCAGCACATGATGGGGAGAACCCTGTCAGCCATCAGTTGCCCCCCTCCAATCAGTCATGGTAAGAAACGTTTTAAAAGGGTTGTCCCATGAAGATAACCCCAGTCCATGTGCCTTACTAGGACATTTGATCATCATTCTTTCTTGCTTGGGAAAACTCGGAGTCAGAACAGAGCACCATTTTGGAGGACTTGAATTGTCTTGTGCTACAAGGGCAGTAATGCATCTAAAATGGTTGGTGCATAATTCTAATGTCACGCTAGGTAAGGGGTAGTACCAAGCGAGCGCGAAAGGTAAGGGAAGGGGAGCCCTGCGTCTAGAGAAGGGAGAGATGGTGACCCCTGATCAAACCTACTGCTGGTCCCTGGGGTCCCTCACCACACTAGATAGGTTCCGCACCTATGCGCCGAGCCAGATACCTGACCCTAGGTATCCCTAGCGCTGGATCTTAAATAGGGAACGGATGGGATGAGCTCTTTGTCAACGCCACTAAACACTAAAGGAAGACACAGGGAAATACACACATGGGAAAATGCATGAACTACTTATCTACAGTGACTCACGTAGAAGTTCAGCAACGATACCACAAATGAGTACAAGCCACCTGCTTGCATCCAGAGCTTGAATGAACTAAATGATATCACCAGCACCAGTCCAGCAAAGATAGGGGTATTTAAGCGCAAGAGGAATGCTGATAATCAGCAGCTGGGTAGGAGGAGGTCTCCCCTGGGTCCTGAAGGGTAATAGATGAAAATTTATGGAAAGCTACCTAGTACAATGAATACTGACAGCAGAAACAATAGAAAGTCAGGGAGCATTTTGCGGAGCTAGACGCTGTGACCTTCTATTGCCAGAAACCATATGACTGTCTGTCACCCGTGACACACCTGTGACAACTAAGCACCCGGCTGGTCTTTGACTACCATTAGCAATGTCATTCCATTTGTCGGAAACAGAATCCAAGGCATCGCTTCTCTCTGATGAAACAACGCCTTTTACTATATGATCCTTACGCCATTCAAAGGAGCTTTACTTAAATTAGTAACTGCGCCAAAGAGGTGCTTCTACAAAATCAAGGAAATGAACACAAAGCCACCCTCCTTTCACAATGTGTATCGTATAGCTACAGTACCTGGAGCTATAGACATTTGAAAAAAGTTTAGCTACAAATAACTTAACATGTGAAAGGTACCATAAAAATCTTAATTCAGGCGCAAAGTGAAACTTTCGGCTCTTCCCCCACACACACGCTGAGACGCCTGTGCTCTCTATAAGACGGCCGCTACCGGACTCTTATGTCAGAGGGTTATCTCCTGGAGAGCAAAGAGATCAGCCATGGATATTCTGACACTCGGATCCTTCTCTACCTCAACTTCATCTGCGGGGGAGGACTCACGATTCCTCTGTGCAGAGCATCTTGCTCACTAGCAGATTGTCACGCTGTACAAAGGCTAGTAAGACTTAGTACAGTGCATTCCCCACTAGGTGGCAGCAGAGTAGTGAAGGAGAGACAAAAAACACTGTAATGGAAAGGCAGCTGAAGTACAGCAAAGTAACTTCAGCAGGCAGTTAACAGGCGAACCACCAGGTGGCAATAGAGTAGTCAAACAGTCAGGGTCTAGCCATGAAAGTCGACTCACTGCAAAGGGAGGATCAATATCAAAGTCAGAAAATAGAACCGAGTCGGAAACCAGGAGATCAGGTATGCAGAGGGAAACAAACAGACAGGAACGGGAAGTCAGGGACCGGGACAGGCAGATGAATGGGGGAGGGTACAAGTCGGGACACAGTAGCAGGGAGGCAGGAAAGATCGGGAACACTCACCAGAGCCAGTATACAAGCTGCAAGGCAGAAATATCACTGGAACTGAGCTGAGCCATAGGTAGAGAGGCAATATATAGCGTCCTGGGATCCAGAACGAAGCAAGAAAAGTTAACCCCTGACATGACCAGGCCAGAGCTGGGTGTAACCAGCAGCAGGGAAAAGCCGGCCTGGATCATGACATGGGTGCTCTGCTGTGTTTTCCTACTGAGCTGGCAGGTTGATTTCTCAGGTGTTTCATCTTGCTGGTAACTGATCTGCTTCTTTACTGAGCATGCTGCGGCAGAACCTTGCCAGTCGTACATTTTGGTTCTGCTGTTGTGCTGTTGGCTTGTGTCTCTGATAGTCTTCTGATCTTTGTTTTTTGACCCCGGACTGTTGTTTGACTCCTCTCTGCCCACTCCCTGTTCCTGTTGCGACCTCCTGGTTTTAGACCTCGGACCGTTACCTGACCACATCTCCGTTTACTCCCTGAATCTATTCCGTGCCTTCCTGGAATTCTGACCACCGGATTGTGACCTGACTACGCCTCTGTGTACTCCCTGTATCCATACGTGTCCTCCTCTTACCAGACTACGGCTTTCCTGACTGCTCTTCTGTTATTACAAGCCATAAGTAATGACAGCATTACAAGACCATTATATGGTCGGCTAAAATTAGCAGGTTTGGACGACATTCGGCTAATGTGTATGGTTGCCTTTTAGAGGGGTTGTCTGGTCTAAAACAGAGTGACTGCAGATTTGTCATGGCTGATTTCAGGCCACTAATTGCTGAGACCCCCCTGAATAAGAGCAGATCGCCCATTCTCAGTCATGTGAAATTCCCATTTTCCATAATATTATAGATAACAATCAATAAAATGCTTTGTGCTCGAAGCAGAACTATTGGACTTTTTTGTATGGAAGAAAGTGCAGCCTTCTAAATGGGTTGAACGTGAACTGTTTACGCTTTATTTTTCTTTTTATTATTTTATTTCTACTACTTTTATTATTGTCTTTTGTTTTGTGTTTTTTAGAGATGTTTTATTCCCCCGAGATGATGCTTGATGTAATATTACACTTTTCTTGTTTCTTTGCAGATTTCTCACAACTGTACCAGCTTTAGTCTTGGCTAACAAAGTCTTACACGTCATCTTTTTGTTTTTGCCCTTTCTTTGGGCTCTGGGCATCCTACCACCTCTTGACGCACTTGTTCTTTGGGGAATGGAGCAGATACTGGAATTTATATTGGGAGGGTCACCAATGTCCAGTAATTTAAGGTAATGTTTCTACATCATCTGGTAACATATGTGACTGAAAAACTTTCTTAAAGGGAATCTGTCACCAGGTTTTTGCCACCTAATCTGAGAGCAGCATAATGTAGGGGCAGAGACCCCGATTCCAGCGATGTGTCACTTACTGGGCTGCTTAGTGTAGTTTTGATAATCTACTGTTCATTAAACTGTGATTTTATCATTACAGAACTACTTGGAGTGCTGCAGGTAGTCCAGCATATTCATGAGCGCTGTATAACTGCTAGATCTGCAGCAGAGAAAACAGTGATTTTATCAAAATGACAGCAAACAGCTCAGTGAGTGACACATTGCTGGAATCCGGATCTCTGCCCCTACATTATACTGCTCTCAGATCGGGAGCAAAAATCTGGTGACAGATTCCCTTTAATGTTCTTTATTTTTAGGTTTACATCAGTTAATATTTTCTGACAAAGGAAGCAACAATTTGACCTATGTCCAGTGACTGGGTATGGAGCAGTCTTAGTAGCGGAGCTCTTGCCACATACAGCGGATGCCAGCGGTGTTGCACAGACTGCATCTACCTCTAACAGGTTCGACCAGAGCTGGCTCCAATCGCGGCTATTTAACACCGTAAATGGCGATGTCTGTCTCTGACAGTAGCATTTAAGGGGCACAATCCTATTGGTAATCCGATTAGCGTCATATGTGACTGTCAGTTTCTTTTATACAGTATTGCAGTATACGGAACAAGTGGTCAAAAGTAGATTCAAGCCACGTAATGGGACTAAAAGAGTTAAAGTGTTAAAAAAAATATATAACAAAAGGCTTTAAAATAAAGAAGTAATCATATATAACAGTGCCGCATTTGTAAAAGTCTGATGTATTTCAAGGGAACCTGTCAGGTGCAATATGCAGCCAGAGCCACGAGCAGTTCTGGGTGCATACTGCTAATCCCTGCCTATCTGTCCCTGTATACACTAGCATAGATAAAGAAATATTTAGAGTATGTCTAAAGATCTTTTATCGTATGCTAATGAGCGAGGGGACTAGTCCCCTGGTTTTTAGTTCCCCGGCCAGTCGTCCCCATTAGCATGTTAGTTAGCCCCTGTAGGTGTGCTATCATGCTAATGAATATGCAGCGTCACAGGATGATCTCACTCACCTCTCTACCGCCATTGCTGGATTTCGGATCAGTGCGCACTGTGAAGTCGGGGTGTACGTGTCCTGGCTTCTAACTGACGTAGTGCACATGACCCAAACTCCGGGGTCATGCTCACTAAGCCAAAATCCAGCGATGGCGGCGAAGAGGTGAGATCATCCTGTGACGCTGCACATTCATTAGCACACCAACAGGGGCGTACTAACATGCTAATGAGGGGCGACTGGAACTAAAAACTAGGGGACTAGTCCCCTCGCTCATTAGCATACGATAAAAGATCTTTAGAAATACTCTTTCTAAAGATCTCTTTATCTACGCTAGGTTAGGCAGGGATTAGTAATATGCAACCCAGAACTGTGAATCTGAATGCATATTGGATCTGACAGGTTCCCTTTAATCTGAACAGTAAATGCCATAAAGCAAGAAAAAACAGCAAATCAAATGCCAATATTTTCATGTTCTTAAGGCCACGTCTCCCTATACGACATCTTGCTAGCGATGTCGTTATTTGTGACATCCAGCAACGACCTGGCCCCTGCTGTGAGATCTCTAGTCGTTGCCGAATGTCCTGGAAAATTTTCTTCAAAGGCGATGTCCCAATGACCAAAGGCCAGGGTCACAGTGACTGCGAGATCGTTATACTGGTCACTACTGCGACCTGTATCGTTACTGGGTCATTGGTAAGGTCTGACTGTGTGACATCTCACCAGCGACCTCCCAGCGACTTACCAGCGATCCCTATCAGGTCGCATCATTTTCGGGATCGCTGGTAAGTCGCTAAATGTGACGGGGGCTTTAGTCAATATGCTCCAACCCCCCCAAAAAATAAAAAGTGATAATAATGGTGTGTGAATCCCCAATATGGCACCATTGAAAACGTCCACTCTCCAGACCAAAAGCAAACTCTCGTACAGCTCCTCTGACCAAAAAATGAAAAAGCGATAGATCTTAGAAAACAGCAAGAGAATCCAAATGTATTCCTTTTGTTTCTTTTTTTTTAACAAATCTCTGGGGATGGTTTGCACCATTTTTAAATTAAAAGACACACACCGTTTTGCTATCCCTGTGATCACCCTGAGCTGTAGAATGACAGATGAGTTTTATCCACCAGTGAACACCGTTAATAACAAGACCCCAAAACAAATGGCAGAATTGTGTGGCTGTTTTTTTTTTTTGGCTTACCATTTCATTACACTTGGACACATTCTGTTGTTCACACCTACAGCATATCACACATTTATATTTTTGTAAATATTTTATTGTATCTCTTCATGGGACCACACTGCAGATCTGACCCTGTGATACAATGTACAGTGTCAGTGTGCAGCTTGTATAACAGTGCAAACTTGGTGCCCTCTAAATAACTCAACACACAGCCATTAATGTCTAAACCACTGGCAACCAAAGTGAGTACACCCCTTAGTGAAAATGGCCAAATTGTGCCCAAAGTTGTCAGTATTTTGTTTGGTCACCATTATTTTTCAAGCACTGTCTTAACTCCGCTGGATCCTCTTCCCTCCTCCATGACGACATCACGGAGCTGGTGGATGTTACAAACCTTGTGTTCTTGCACCTTCCATTTGATGATGCACAACAGATGCTCAATAGGGTTTAGGTCTGGAGACACTTGGCCAGTCCAGCACCTTTACCCTTAGTTTCTGTAGCAAGGCAGTGGTCGTCTTGGAGGTGTGTTTGGGTAGTTATCATGTTGGAATACTACCCTGTGGCCCAGTTTCTGAAGGTAGTGGGATCATCATGCTCTGCTTCAGTAGGTCACAGTACAGGTTGGCATTCATGGTTCCCTCAATGAACTCCTCATAGTTGGCAGCACTCATGCAGCCCAAAACCATGACACTCCAACCACCATGCCTGATTGTAGGCAGGACACACATATCTTTGTACGCCTCACTTGGTTGCCGCCACACACGTTTGACACCATCTGAACCAAATAAGTTTATCTTGGTCTCATCAGATCACAGGACATAGTTTCAGTAATACTTGTCCTTAATCTGCTTGTCTGCAGAAAACTGTTTGAGGCTTTCTTGTGCATCACCTTTAGAATAGGCTTCCTTCTGGGATGACAGCCATGCAGAGCAATGTGATGCAATGTGCGGCGTATGGTCTGAGCACTGACAGGCGGACACCCCACCCCATCTTCCACCCCTGTAACCTCTGCAGCAATGCTGCCAGCATTCATATGTCTATTTTGAAAAGACAACCTCTGGATATGATGCTGAGCATGTGCACTCAACTGCTTTGGTCAACCATGGCGAGGTTTGTTCTGAGAGGAACCTGTTTTGTTAAACCGCTGTATGGGCTTGGCCATGGTCACTGCAGCTTAGTATTAGGGTTTTGGACATCTTTATGTAGAGAAACAATTCTTTTTTCAGATCCTCAGAGTATTCCTTGCCATGAGGAGCCATGCTGAGCTTCCAGTGACCAGTATGCGAGAGTGTGTGAGAGATAACACCAAATGTAACACCCCTGCTCCCCATTCACACCTGAGACCTTGTAATACTAATGAGTCACATGATACCGGGGAGGGAAAATAGCTAATTGGGCACAATTTGGCCATTGTCACGGGTGTACTCACTTTTGTAGCCAGCAGTTTAGACATTAATGGCTGTGTGTGGAGATATTTAGAGGACACCAAATTTACACTGTTATACAAGCTGCACACTGACACTGTACATTGTTGCACACTGACACTGTACATTGTATCTTCAGTGTTGTCCCATGAAAAGATAAAATAAAATGTGAGGGGGCGGTGTACTCACTTTTGTAGTATACTGTATGTTGCCAGGGGACGTAAGAGGATAATTTTGGAAAGCAGGGACACAGAAGAAAAAGAAAAACTGTTCCAGAATCAGTGGAGGAGGCACTAGGAACTTAAATAAAAATAAAAAATATCTGGTGATGGGTCCTCTTTTTAAAGGGATGAGATTTCTATAAACCCCATCCACTTTGCTGAAACTGGACAGATGTGTTTTTTTGCTTATCGAAAATATGCAAAAAAAGCATTGTGGGAATTTAACCTAAAGCTACTATTGAAAAAATAATACACCTTGCAATATAGTTTACTTTCCCAGTTACTTTGTTTTGATTGCTATGCAACAATGTGGCGCTCATAGTGATTTCCCGTCACCGGAGCGGCACATTATTGCTGGCTGGAGTTATGTTTTGTCTTAATAATTGCTGGTGTGCCATGGTCAGATAGTATAAAGGCACTACAGATACCGCATCATTGTGTTGCAGTGTTAACCCTGAGCGGTGGGGGTATACGGGGGGGGGGGGTGTCACAAATTTCAAAAATTAAGTCTCTTGTAAAATTTATTATTTATCTACGTGAGAAAAATGTTGGTACATTATTGCAAAACTACATCTTACATATAGCAGATTTCTTATAATGACGCATCATCACTAGTGATGAGCGGGCACTACCATGCTCAGGTGCTCGGTACTGGTAACTAGTGATGAGCGGGCACTACCATGCTCTGGTGCTCAGTACTCGTAACTAATGATGAGCGGGCACTACCATGCTCAGGTGCTCTGTACTCGTAACTAGTGATGAGCGAGCACTACCATGCTCAGGTACTCAGTACTCGTAACTAGTGATGAGCGGGCACTACCATGGTTGGGTGCTCAGTACTCGTAACTAGTGATGAGCGGGCACTACCATGCTCTGGTGCTCAGTACTTGTAACTAGTGATGAGCGGGCACTACCATGGTTGGGTGCTCAGTACTCGTAACTAGTGATGAGCGGGCACTACCATGCTCGGGTGCTCAGTACTCGTAACTAGTGATGAGCGGGCACTACCATGCTCAGGTACTCAGTACTCGTAACTAGTGATGAGCGGGCACTACCATGCTCGGGTGCTCAGTACTCGTAACTAGTGATGAGCGGGCACTACCATGCTCGGGTGCTCAGTACTCGTAACTAGTGATGAGCGGGCACTACCATGTTTGGGTACTCGTAACTAGTGATGAACGGGCACTACCATGTTTGGGTACTCGTAACTAGTGATGAGCGGGCACTACCGTGCTCTGATACATGAGACTCGTAACTAGTGAGAAGTTGGCACTACCATGCTCGGGTGCTCAGTACTCGTAACTAGTGATGAACGGGCACTACCATGTTTGGGTACTCGTAACTAGTGATGAGCGGGCACTACCATGTTTGGGTACTCGTAACTAGTGATGAGCGGGCACTACCGTGCTCTGATACATGAGACTCGTAACTAGTGAGAAGTTGGCACTACTTTGCTCAGGTGCTTGATACTTGTAATGAGCAGTTGGACACTCAGGCGTGACTCGTGTACCAAGTATAATGGAAGTCAATTGGGAACTTGAACATTTTTCCTGGAACTCTTTCTATTGACCTCCATTATACTTGGTACACGAGTCGTGCCCAACCGAGCATCCAACTGCTCATTAGGAGTACCGCGCATGGTAGTGCCCTCTCATCACTAGCCATCACCTTTTGTGTTTTGAGGTTGCCCCAGGTGTAGTTGGAGGATAAGGACCCCTTAGATCACTCTGACGCTTATTACTGCATTCTTGGACTTTTTTGATTCTCTGTAATTCGTCTGTTTTCTCTACTTTCGCAGGTTGCTCGTCATGTTTGTAGTCTCCGTTGGGGTAACCATATCAGCTTACTTCATTCCAAACTCCATCGGTCTGGTTGTGTTCATTGCTGGACTTGGCTTTATTCTCAGTCTTAATTTACCAGAAATCGGAATAGTTCTCAGACATCATGTAAAGAAACCGAGGGAATCCACAGATCACTGTGATACCTTCTCCTGGAAGATGACCTGGAAGGAGCCGGCCATGTACTGCGTCATCCTGGCCTTGGTTCTGCTGGAGTCCAGCTTGTTACATCACTACTGTATCTCCACTTTTTCCTTACAAAGTCCTCAGGCCATTGTCGGATATTGTCTCATTATACTTTTAGCTTTTTTATGGATTCTCAAAGAAATTCAAGGTGCTTATATATTGGGGATTGTCAGGAATCCCTTTTTCCAGAATGACATTCGGATGTTAAACGTCTTCATGAAGAAGCAAAGCCGATTACAAAAAGCCGCTCTTGTAAGGAGAATCGTTCTCATGCTGGGTAAGCAATAAAAAGGTACAAAAATCCAAAATATAAAGAATAGGGAGAATCGCATGAATTGGTTTTTAGCCAAAATTGTGGAGCTCTGCGTGATCCCAAACTTCACAGGCCGTATAGGAGAAGCGTGGACAACCATCAGCTGCAATGGTGGCCAGTTGGCGTTGCTCGACCATCATGCCGCGAACTAGGAAGGGGCAGAAGAGTCTCTTGAACAACACCTTACAAATAAAGGACCCCAAAACACTTTGGATTGCAACCCCCTCCATACACATTAGCATTCCAGCTTAGCCTAATGTGTAGGAGGAGACTTTAGTTTGGGGGGGACGTGAAGATCTTCATTCAATACTGAATTTATGTCTAGCATTTCCCTAAAATTAGTTTTGGATTTACACCTATACGCCCCGTCACACGCAACGACGTACCTAACGATATATCGCCGGGGTCACGGATTCCGTGACGCACATCCGGCATCGTTAGTGACGTCGTTGCGTGTGACACCAACGAACGGCTGTTAACGATCAAAAATACTCACCATATCGTCAGTCGTTGACACATCGTTCATTTTCAAAAAATCGTTGATTGTTGCAGGACAGAGGTTGTTCGTTGTTCCCGAGGCAGCACACATCGCTGTGTGTGACACCTCGGGACCGACGAACTACAGCTTACCTGCGGCCGCCGGCAATGCGGAAGGAAGGAGGTGGACGGGATGTTACGGCCGCTCATCTCCGCCCCTCCGCTTCTATTGGGCGGCCGCTAAGTGACACCGCTGTGACGCCGCACGAACCGCCCCCTTAGAAAGGAGGCGGTTCGCCGGCAACAGCGACGTCGCTAGGCAGGTAAGTCCGTGTGACGGCTCCTAACGATATTTTGCGCCACGGGCAGCGATTTGCCCATGATGCACAACCAACGGGGGCGGGTACACACGCTAGCGATATCGCTGCGTGTGACTGGGCCTTTAGTGCAATATTAATTGTTTTTATTTTTATTTTTCAGTCTCTCCTTTTGCGATGGTGGCTTACCTCTCTCTAGACACGTCACTGTATAACCTGCACTCTGTGTCAGTCTGCATTGGATTCACAAGGGCTTACAGGATGGTAATGTACTATTTATTTTCTATACGGAGTTGACTGGTGTATGATGACGACATGTGCTCATAGTTACCTGGCGTTTTTTACTTGTTATCTGCATACAAGACCTTTCTTCCTGATGGTCTATTACTGAATAAAGGCATCAAAGATACTACAAAGGGTTCACTCTTTGGAGAAAGGTGGCACGTCTTTAGGGCCCCGATACACATTAGACCAGTATTCCCAAACTCCGGTCCTCAAGGACCATCAACAGTGCATGTTTTCAGGATTTCCCTAGCATTGAGGTTTTGGAATTATCGCCTGTGGAATACTAAGAAAATCCTGAAAACATGATCTGTTGGTGGCTCCTGAGGACTGGAGTTGGCGAAACACTGCATTAAACCAATGTCAGCCAAACCCACCAATATCGCAGGAGCCACCAACAGTCTACTGGGAGAGAAGGATCTGGCTCTTCAGATTGCTGATGGCAGATCCTTTTCTCCAGAAGATATAAGTCGCCACCAGAAGAGTCTAGCAGAGACTCTTAGGGGTACTTTGCGCGTTGCGACATCGCTACTGCGATCTCGTCGGGGTCAAATCGAAAGTGACGCACATCCGGTGCCGGTAACGACGTCGCAACGTGTAAAGCCTAGATGCACCGATAAACGATCGCAAAAGGGTCGAAAATCGGTGATCTGTGTAGTGTCAGACATTTCCATAATGTCGCACCAATAGGCGATACGATGTTGTTCCTCGTTCCTGCGGCAGCACACATCGCTGTGTGTGAAGCCGCAGGAGTGAGGAACATCACCTTATCTGCCTCCACCGGCTATGCGGAAGGAAGGAGGTGGGCGGAATGTTTACGTCCCGCTCATCTCCGCTTCTACTGGCCGTGTGACGTCGCTGTGACGCCGCACGACCCGACGCCTTAGGAAGGAGGCGGGTCGCCGGCCAGAGCGACGTCGCAGGGCAGGTAATTGCGTGTGAAGCTGCCATAGCGATAATGTTCGCTACAGCAGCTATCACAAGATATCGCATGTGCGACGGGGGCGGGTACTATCGCGCTCGGCATCGCTATCATCGGCTAGCGATCTCGCAGCGTGCAAAGTACCCCTTAGATAACTAGGGAGCCAAGAATGTGTATGGGTGACTCGAGAGATAACTCTATGGCTAGTAAATGGAATGGGTACTGGGTAAAAATCCCACCAAGGGCAACATCTGCAAGGAGTTTGTATGTTCTCCCCGTGTTTGCGGTGGTGTTCTCCGGTTTCCTCTTAGGCTATGTGCCCACGGCACTATGTACCCGCAGATATATCGGCAGGTACGGCTGCAGGTTTCCCGCAGCTGATCCCCGGAATCCGTAGCTATACGTAGCTGCGGTAAACCTGCGGACATTTCATGCGATTTACCTACGGAAGCCCCGGCCTCTATCTCCATAGTGGAGGGACGTTTTTTTCCGCAGGTATTTCCGCAGGAATAATTTACATGCAGTTACATGCGGCTGCTGGACATCCACAGCATATTCCGCAGCCGCACATACCGCAGCATGGACACACACTCCCCATGTCCCATAGGATAACATGGGGAGTGTCTGTGCTTGCTAACACCTGCAGATTTATCTAGAAAATCCAGATAAATCCGCAGGTTTTCTGCAGCAAATTCCGTGGTTTCAGAGTCCCGTGGGCACATAGCCTTTACACTTCAAAGACATACTAATAGGAACTTTAGATTGTGAGTCCCAATGAGGACAGTGTCACTGATATATGTAAAGCGCTGTGGAATTAGTGGCACTATGTAAGTGAATAAATAATATTACTATTATCTATCATTAGGTTTTTGCTCCTCTATATGAAAGCAGCATAATGTAGAGGCAGAGACCCTGATTCCAGCAATGTGTCACTTACTGAGCTGTTTGCTGTCTGGTAAAATCACTGTTTTCTCTGTTGCAGATCTAGCAGTTATACAGAGCTCATAGATATGCTAGACTACCTGGCAGCGGGTCAAGTAGTCCTGGAATGATAATCTACTGCTGATTAAACCGTGATTTTATCAAAACTACCCTAAGCAGCCCAGTAAGTGACACATCACTGGAATCAGGATCTCTGCCCCTACATTATGCTGCTCTCAGATTAGGTGGCAAAACCTGGTGACAGATTCCCTTATTTGAATACCAGAGGGAAAACGTTCAAGGATTATGTAGCCATTCTGACATGGATTTTTTTTAAAAATTTTTTTTTTTTTTTTATTTTTTTTTTAAAGGGGTTGTCCACTACTTTAACATTGATGACTTATCCTTAGGATAGGTCATCGATGTCTGATCGGCCAGGGTCCGACACCCCGCACCCTCAGCGTTCAGCTGTTCTTCGTGCCGGCGGCGGCAGCAGGCAGCTGGAAATACTCAGTTCCGGAGCTGCCCCGTCTTTGATAGCGGCTGTGGCCGGGTACTGCACATTGGCCGCCTATTGATTTGAATGTGCAGTACCCGGCTGTGGCTGCGATCAAAAGACGGGCCAGCTCCAGAACTGAGAATTTCTTGCTGCCATCAGCACCAAGAGCAGCTGAATGGCAGGGGAGCCGGGTGACGGACCCCGGCCGATCATACATTGATGACCTGTCCTAAAGTTAGGCCATCAGTGTAAAAGTAGTGGACAACCCCTTTATGTACAGGTCTATGAGATCTATCTATTATATGTAGATTGTTCTGCAAATTCTTATGACGGATTCCCTTAACGGTGTGACGATCACAATGGTATCGTCACTTGCTGCAGAAATCCACCCAAGTAAACCATCTGTCACTCCTCTGTATACTCCTAAGGCCCCGTTACACGCAGTGACGTATCAATCGATATATCGCCGGGGTCACGGATTCCGTGACGCACATCCGGCATCATTAGCGACGTCGTTGCGTGTGACACGTACGAGCGACCGCTAACGATGGAAAATACTCTCCAAATCGTCCATCGTTGACACGTTGTTCATTTTCTAAAAATCGTTGATTGTTGAGGATGCAGGTTGTTCGTTGTTCCCGAGACATCGCTACGTGTGACACTTTGGGAACGACAAACTACAGCTTACCTGCGGCCGCCGGCAATGAGGAAGGAAGGAGGTGGGCAGTATGTTACGGCCGCTCATCTACGCCCCTCCGCTTCTATTGGGCGGCCGCTTAGTGACGCTGTACCAACCGCCCCCTTAGAAAGGAGGCGGTTCGCCGGCCACAGCGACGTCGCTATGCAGGTATGTGTGACGGGGACTAACGATATTGTGCGCCACAGGCAGCAGTTTGCCCCTGACGCACAAACGACTGGGGCGGGTGCTTTCAACAGCGATATCTCTAGCGATATTGCTGCGTGTAAAGCCCCCTCTAGAGGTATCCTTGTACAAGACAATGAGGCAAGTTTGGGATCTTGTAAATGCAACATTTTTATCTTAGTTGTCCGTGCCTGACACAATTCATTTCTTTCCTTCTTTTGCTCAGATCTGGCAGAATACGGAGCATGCCATGCTGGAGCTGGTTGTAGTATCTGTTGTACAACTGTTTAACACAAATATGTGGTGGAACGCCGGGCTGGACACCGGCATACGGCTCATTCTGGTAAGTATATATCTATATCTATCACACACACACACACTAGGGGCAAAGAAATGTGATGGGATGATGAAACTTTACATTTATTCCACATACTCTCCACTGATGACAACACACTGCTTACATTGGTAATCCATGTTCTGTAAGCCTAGCAAAAAGAAGGATTTCGGTTGTGCCTCAAACCAGGCATCCGTAGAAGCCATGGCATCAGAAATGGTGTGAAATTTGGTACCCTTGAGGTGTTTCTTCAGGCTTGGAAGCAGATGATAGTCAGAGGGAGCTAGATCTGGTGAATAAAGTGGGTGGTCTACTAGCTGGAAGCCCAGCTCTGCCAGTTTTGCTGTGGTCGCTTGTGCATGTGAGTGGAGGCGTTGTCTTGCAGGAACAAGATTCCTTTGGACAGTTTGCCGCGCCTTTTGGCCTTCAGAGCTGCTTTCAATTGGTCCAAAAGTTCAATGTAATTCCTTGCATTGATGATGGAACCCTTTTGAAGGTAGTCCTCTAGCAGCACGCCCTCCTTATCCCAGAACATAGACTCCATCACCCTAGTGGATGATTTTTGCTCCCTGAACGTTATTTGGACGAGGAGAACCATTGTGCCTTCCCTCTTTTGACTACTCCTTGTTTTCAGAGTCATACAAATAAATCCAGGTCTCGTCCATAGTGACCAGTCGATCCAAGAAGTTCTTATCAGTCCGGTAACGCTGACAAATAGAGCGGGAAGTTGTCACTCGCTACTTCTCTGATCTGTTGTTAGACATTTGGGGACCCACTTTGCAGATCGCTTCCTCATGTCCAAATGTTCATGGATAATGACATAAACACGTTCCTGGGAAATCCTCATGATGTCTGCTATTGCTTTAGCTGAAATTCGTGGATTCTCCAGTATGAGGTTGTGCACAGAATCGACGATCTCCGGAACAACAACCACTCTAGGTCGTCCAGGACGTTTCTCATCATCGGGGCTGAAGTGGCCCGTTTTAAATCTGGCAGCCCTGTTCTTAACTGTGGAATATGAAGGGCACTGATCCCCCAATGTCTGCGACATATCACCATGAATATCCTTCACGGACTATCCTTGCAGAAACAAGAATTTTATCACTCCTCTGCTCTCAGTTGCTGTGAATATCACATTAGACTCCGACATTTTGTTCTCCCGCGTGCGTAGAACACTGTTGCCATAAACAACAAACAAAGTTTTTAAAACATATATATTAGACACATAAGGCTTTCATGTGATGTAACATTCGTTACCATAGAAACAAAAGAAGATCACAAAGCCAAAGACTTATCAGCAACCCCTCGTGTGTGTGTGTGTGTGTATATATAATAGATATATATTTATTTATTTTTTTCTTGCGGTATTGAATTGTTGCTCCTTCCCCCCCCCCTCCCCACAAAAAATAAAATAAAAATAGAGCTTACTGTTTTTACATCTATTTTGTAATGTATTTTACATGTGACTGTCGTTATCCCCTAGGTTATTTAAGAACTCCTCATTAGAGATGAGCAAGTCGATTCTCAGGACTCTCATCCAGTGGCCACATCATTATTCTGTGGTCGCTGGATGGAAGCCCTGTGAACTGCCTCCTGCCTGGTGGCATCCTCGTCACATCTTCTAATGTGTAGATCCCAGTGGGACATCATTGTAAAACACAAATGATATCGTGGCCAACCTAGCGGGAGGCCCCAGGGATGGTTCCTCCAGTAACTATCTCGATCGTCTCTCCTATACACAGCAGTGCCCATTTGGCCAAGTGCTACGGTGTATGAGAGAGCCTTCGCTAGACATCTCTGCTGGCAGCTCATCTCCTGGAGAAAAAAAGGATCGGCAGTTTGAAATTGTATACGCCGAATCATTATCAGCCTGACAATCAATTGTCTCATATTAGACTATTGGCCAAACTTGTCATTAGCAGCGTTTTTGGTATCACTAGACTAAAGGCCGCTTTACACGCATCGACATCGCTAACGAGATGTCATTGGGGGTCACGTAATTCGTGACGCACATCCGTCCTTGTTAGCGACGTTGTTGCGTGTGAAACGCAGGAATGACCGTTAACTATCAAAATTACTCACCTTATCGTTGTTCGTTGGCGCGTCGTTCCTTTCCCGAATATCGCTGCTGTTGCAGGATGCAGATTGTTCATCGTTCCTGCGGCAGCACACATCGCTATGTGTTACACCGCAGGAACGAGGTACATCACCGTACCTGCGGCCGCCAGCAATCAGGAAGGAAGGAGGTGGGCGGGATATTCCGCCCGCTCATCTCCGCCCCTCCGCTTCTATTGGACGGGTGCTGTGTGACGTCGCTGTGACGCCGCACGACCCGCCCCCTTAGAAAGGAGGCGGTTCGCCGGCCAGAGCGACTGTAAGGGCCCAGATGTTCCCTGCTATCCACCCCCACACAGTATCCACAGCTGATGGACAGTCCACAGACACGGTCTTGGTGATAACAGTTGCTTTAATATAGCAGGAACAAAGCAAATCAATACGGAATATATGTTTCACAGTCTCTCGTGGGTAGGCCATGGCAAATACAGCTTGGAGTTGAATGCTGAAGTGCTATTAGGGTACTGGAGCTTTAAGTGCACGATTTGTTTCAGAATTAATACTGGTATGCTTTAGGTTCAGAGTCTCTTGAGTTTAGAGGGTAGATATGATAAGATTGTACAGACCTGGAGTCCTGGGGTTAATTTCACTGCTAGTTCAGACACGTGCAGTACTTGTAAGCAAATGAAGACAGTTGCCCAGCGTGCTACGGGGAGCGGACGGCTGGTGCGTGGACAATGGCATGCAAGCCACTTATATTGCAGTGGGGTGGGAGACCCTCAAACTTCCCCAATCTGCGTACAGTAGGGTCTGGTATATACTCAGTATGCGCTACTGTCTGAAGAGATGCACAATGTCAGGATAGGAAGCCTTCAGCATATTGGCTGTAAAAATCAGGAAATGATGAAATTCTAGGCCTCGGGCCTAGGAGGAGTCTTGTGGTGAAGAGATTCTCCACATAATGTCTTCCCTCAGAGGAGACTCAGCCAGAACCAGCTCATTCCAGTTGTTTCTAGACAGAGGCTGGAGAATAGCTCCACCTATTGAGCCATGTGACAAAGAACTAGCCAATAGGATAATACCCAATGAACACTTCAGATTCTTACAGTTTTCACCAGTAGATGGTGCTAGAACACAACAAATGAAAAATGCTTTACTTATAACAGATAGCATAATATTACATATAAGTAAATGTACTTAAAGAAACAGACACAATCTGGACGGGGCCACTACACGACGTTGCAGGGAAAGTAAGTCCGTGCGACGGGTGTAAGCGATGTTGTGCACCATGGGCAGCGATTTGCCCGTGATGCACAACTGACGGGGGCGGGTACGCTCGCTAGCAATATCTATACCAATATCGCAGCGTGTAAAGTGGCCTTTATGTGTGTGTGGGGGGGCTTTAGACAATATCCAAAAAAAGAGAACTTACAGCTCTATAAAAAATATCTTCAAATTTTATTCAAAGCTTTTGACAAAGGCTGCCTGTGTGCATCCGAAATGCGTTGGTTTTATCTATATTTCTGGATCTGCCATTTTTAAATATATGGAATAAAAGTTGAGGATATTTTTAGAGAGCTGTGTTTTTAATTTATTCACGTGGAGTCACTCTGCTTCCTACCTTGCTCCATTCACGCCGCCAGCCTATGTTACAGGGGAGCGGGTTTTCCTCTTTTTTTGGCTTCAGACTATACCCCACCACACACACACACACGGGAAGCCCCGTACACCTAAAGTGGTCAGCCAGTTCAGTGGCCTTATCTTTACTATAGAAAGGGCAGCCTTTTCTCTCTGAACCCTGATCGAGACCCCGGAGCATGTAGACGAAAAATCTTTATTTTTTCCTTTCTTTACTCATCACTGATTTCGGCCACTGTCCTCCTATACGGTAGACCTGTAACTTTGCTCTTTTCCGTCTCACCCAGGTGGCTATAATACGTGACCGGCTTTGTCAGCTGGGCTCAAAGCTGCAGTTTGCATTAACCGTTCTGCTGACGTCGTGGACGGAGAAGAAACAGAGGAGGAAATCTACGAGCAGTCTGATCACAGTGAACATCATCTTCTTCCCCGTGGTGCTGACCTTCATTATCCTCTCCGCTCTCCTCTCCTCACCCTTACTGGCACTTTTCACTTTGCCCGTCTTCCTGGTTGGATTCCCACGGCCTATCCGCAGTTGGGCAGGAGCGGTGGGTGCTGCGGCCTGTGTCTGCGCCGATACAGTCTATTACCAGCAAATGGTGCCCGGCTTCGCTGCTGCACTGCAATCTGCGTTTGCTTCAGGTAGTCTCGGTAGGTGTCTTATATTTGCTTTACATTAAAATTTACTATACTATATTATTTGGTCACTTTTTTATCAATATGAGGTTTTGATGACACACGTAGCTTGTGCAATACTCAGCTGCATGCATTTGGGTTTAGGACACGACAGCTATACATATTACTGCAATTGCTGTTATTCACTTTCCTTTTTGTTTTTGCATTTTAAGCTCTTTGATTTCAATCAAAAAGTTATAAATGACTTCTCAATCCGCTCCAAAGTTGGAGGCCGCACATTCATCACTTTCTATTCGTAGCCTGCTATGGAGAGGAATAGGAAACCTCATGGCAAAGGGGTGTAATGAGAGGCAGAATGGAGAACGTTTTTTCATCATAGTAGTAACGTATTTGTTTTATAAGACGCACTGGATTATTAAGCGCACCCCAAATTTAGAGAAAAAAAATATGGGGTCCGTTTTATAATCCGGTGGTGTCTAACTGTCGTCGGTGCGGGCTTCAAAGAAATGGCGCCTGGAGTTGGCGCATGCACAGATTGAGTTATTGGCTCAATCATAAGCAAAGATCTCATCTGCACACACAGCACCTCCGGGCGCCATTTTTCTTAAGTCTGCTGCAGAGAGATCAGTGGGCTGGAGGCGACGCTTGCGCAGATGAGGCCGAGAGCTCCATCTGCGCACGCGCAGACTCCAGACGCCATTATTTGACACTTGCACCCCCAACATTCAGGATTGTGGCACCTGTCTCACAGCACAGCGCCCGCAGCACAGCGCCCGCAGCATCGCCCCTGCCTCCTGTGACCACTCTACAGCACCCCCCTAGTTAGCTACATTTGGATTATAAGATGCACCCCTCATTTTCCTCCCAAATTTTTGGGAGGAATAGCGCGTCTTGTAATTAAAAAAAATATGATAGTTAATACATTTTAAAAAGCAATGTTTACAGGATAAATGCCCATTTATACAAGCTATGAGCAATCATAAGATCGCTGAGTCCCCATCATCGGTGAATGTAAACGTGCCGCTGATCGCTGGCTTTTTGGATCATTTATTGCGGGCCTTTAAATGATCATGTAAAGCCGGGACAATATGCACACATCTGTCCAACAACCATATTAAAGGGGTTACCGGGACGTTGGGGTATTTTTTGCTATGAGGCTAAGAACTTACTGGTAGGCAGCTGCTAACTATCTGCCTCTTCTGCCGCTCAATGATCTTTTCTGGCACAAGCAGTGATTCTCCTGCTTCCTTTGACTTCACCTCAATACAGCAGCTCTTCCTTTTTCCAGCAATCTATGACTACTCCGCCAGGACAGATCGTCAGAGAAGCATAGGCCATATGCTTTTTTGCAATTACTTACAGCAAATGGAGCGCAGAAGTTATAACCTACCCAGGCCAAGAAACTAATGCACTATCAGGATGCAGCAAGACCCCCAATAAGGTGGAGCCATCACAGGTGTAAAAGAAGAAAAACACTCACATGGAGGAGGCGATTGGTGGATGATAAAATTGCACACACGTGGCTTGTATAGGGCGCAGTTCACACATGTAGGTGCACAGTATCTGGTTAGCAGCCTATTAGTCTCGCCCATACTATTCGACCAGGCAGGGTGCGCCAGTACTATCCAAATGTACCATACAGGGACTGGGACTCCAGTATACAAGGCCTAACATTAAGGGGCCTGGCTGCATCCTGTATAAAATGTTATCTGCAAAAAACATATATAAACATATATATCTTGCCGCCTCCAACTCAAAAATATTTCCCGGATCCGTACATTCCTTTCCCAAGGAGCTGTAAAAACCCTAGTACATGCCCTTATTCTGTCCCAAAGGACCACAGAAATAATACCTCTAAAATTAAATATTTTATTTAACAAAATCTAAAATAGGACTTACAATGTCTCTCTTCAACGAACATGAAGGACAAAACAGTGCCAGTGAATATTGGAAAAAGATAGTTTCGGGAGAGCGTGGGGTGACAGCTACTTTAGCGAATCTCCTACAGCTCCACCTAACAACTACCATCTAATTCTGACTAAAGCATTTAGTCTAGTCAGAAACCAAAATCCATAACGCTATTGTGTTTTATGTTTGTATTTACTTCACTTTATCACCTGGTTTTGGTGGTGGACACCCCTTGGTTAGAGATAGGGACAGCCACCCGGAACGGGGAGTGTCCCTCAAATTACGACACCCTCCGTCGATAGGAAGGGCCAATAAAGGTTATGAGATTAGTGATCTCACGTATCTTTGACTACCTACCTATCGCTATTTTTCCTCACGCTGAAACTATCTTTTTCCAATATTCACTGGCACTGTTTTGTCCTTCATGTTCGTTGAAGAGAGACATTGTAAGTCCTATTTTAGATTTTGGTAATTAAAATATTTAATTTTAGAGGTATTATTTCTGTGGTCCTTTGCTATATCATACCTCGATACAACATTTCTTTGTGGTTCTACCCTTATTATGTCCCGCCTGGATTATTGCAACCTCCTGCTCTGTGGCCTCCCTTCTAACAGTCACGCACCCCTACAATGTATTCTAAACTATGCTGCCCGGCTAATCCACCTGTCCCCCCCCCCCCCCCCCCCGCTACTCCCCGACCTCTCCTCTCTGCCAATCCCTTCACTGGCTTCCCATTGCCCAACGCCTCTAGTTCAAAACACTAACCATGACCTGCAAAGCCATCCATAACCTGTCTCCTCCCTACATCTCTGACCTAGTCTCCCGGTACTTACCTGCACGCAACCTCAGATCCTCACAAGATCTCTACTCCTCTCTCATCTCCTCTTTCCACCATCGCATCCAAGATTTCTCCCGTGCCTCCGTGCCTCCCCTATACTCTGGAATGCTCTGCCACAACACATCAGACTCTCGCCTACCTTGACAAGCTTAAAAAGGAACCTGAAGACCCACCTCTTCCGACAAGCCTACAACCTGCCGTACTCCCCAGTCTAATATAGCACCGCATAACCAGTTCTACCCTAACCTACTGTATCCTCACCTATCCCTTGTAGACTGTGAGCCCTCGCGGGCAGAGACCTCTATGCTCCTGTACCTGTCTGTGCCTTGTATTGTTTATGATTATTGTACTTGTCCCTATTATGTATACCCCTTTCACATGTAAAGCGCCATGGAATTGATGGCGCTTTAATAATAAATAATAATAATATAAAATTATATATGAAGTATTGGTTGGTATTATGGCCAGAATACAGTTACCCACAACCCACTTCAGGGGTCCTCATGCTTGTGGGTCCCTACACTGATATCTAAATAAGAAAAACAACAAAAAGAGTGATAAAATCGCCTCCAAAAATTCAGCAATTACTTACAGCAAATAGAGGGCAGCAGTAATAACCTGCCAAGGAATCAATGCACTAGCAGGATGCAGCAAGACCCTCAATAAGATGGAGCCATCACAGGTGCAAAAGAAGCAAATCTCTCACACACTTGCAACCAATGGTGGGGCGCGATTGCTGGATGCTAAAATTGCCGAACTGCCCCAGTATCTAGTAGCCTAGATAAAGAGATATTTTGAAAAAGTATTTATAAAGATCCTTTATGATATGCTAATGAGTCCAGGGACTAGTCGCAAGGGTGTTACTTCCCCCGGCTAGTCCGCCCTCTTAGGATGTTAGCACGCCCGTAGGGAGTTATAACATGCTATTCAATGCCCATTGCCTGGCATTATTGGCAGTGATGCGCGTACCTGTGTCTGTTGTCACCGCCTCATACGCCGGGTTTAAGGTCAATGCGCATGATCAGAAGTCCCAACACTTCTGGTAATGTGCCCTAGACCTCTCTGAAGCCTGGACATGTACACCCGGATTCATAGTGGACATGACAGGAAGTGCGGGACTTCTGATCATGCGCACTGACCCTAAACCCAGTGTTCTGAAGCGGAGACAACGGACACCGGTACGTCCGTCACCGCTGATGACCTGAGGCAATGGGCTTTGAATAGAATGTAGGCACGTCCCTGTGGGCGTGCGAACATGCTAAGAGGGCAGGACTAGCCTGAGGATATAACGCCCTTGCGACTAGTCCCCTCGCTCATTAGCATATCATAAAGGATCTTTAGAAATACTTTTTCTAAAGATCCCTTTATCTATGCTAGTGTATACAGGGACGGTTAGGCAGGGATTAGCAATGTACACCCAGAACTGCTCATGGCTCTGGGTGCATATTACACCTGACAGATTCCCTTTAACTCCATTATCTTTTCATCTTCAGTTTCCAAAATTGACAATAAAGGGCTTGTCCATTCTGAGTAGTTGATTTTTATTATGCCAGCGTCTGCTGGTTGCCTTTTATACCTCGGCCAGTGGTCACTTTCCCTGAAGAATCACACGTCTTTCATTGATACCTGTTGGATGTGGACGTCCATGTAATATTGGAATATCACAGGTCTTCAAGATATATATTTTTTTTTTTCCGAAACTTTCTGCTTGTGACAAGGGGTTGTGTTCCCAAGAACTTCTTCTTATACGATCCCATCCTATAGGGATTGTTATTGTGTTTTTTCCCAGGCTCCCCAGTGACAAATCTGCCTAATTGTGCAGAAATATGGGCAGGCAAAACCTGTGTGGGAGCTGTAATGGCCGTCATTAGTCAGCCAAGGGCTAGGCTAATAAATGCCTGAATGAAGTTTTTAACAACTTGGCAGGAGAGGGGCGACTCGCAGACGTGTCATTATATGTTGAAATCTTCTTTTAAGTAGTTTTGTGTTTGAAGCTATAGTTGCAAAAATACAAAAAAAAAAAAAATGGACTCCGGCCTCCACCCTGGTGTTTGATGAAAGAGTACGGCTTTTATATTCTTTTGTTTTCTTAATGGTTTACTGAGGTTTCCATGGTGTGTTGCCACAGCACATGAAAGAAGTATGACAATCCGGCAGACACACCACGCTCGTGTTTCCAGTCATGTTGTCAATGCTAGGAATGGCCGCCTGACGGATTATATTACACACCGCGCTCTCGTCACACGAAAAGCAGCGTTACAAGGAGGAAAAGCAAGGAGGACGGTGCAATGCTTCAGTCACAAGCAGATGTTCTTCTACACGTCATGTAGGGGAAAATAGCTTTGTTTTTCTGGCCTATCGTGCCACTGATGAGGGTCACAACCTGTGTAGTGCATTACGGAGAATACCTGCCCTAGTGTCTCTTAAGGCTATGTGTCCACGAGAGAATGTTGCTGCGGATTTTTGTGCCTCAAAATCCGCAGCTTTCCCCCAGAATCCGCACCTTAGCATAGCTGCGGATTTGACGCGGATTTGACGCGGATTTGACGCGGATTTCGTTGCGGATTTTGTCCATTGTACTCTAATGTGTTTCTGAATAAAGCTTTGACTGTTTTGAAGGCAAAAAAAAGTCTCTTTGTGTCATTTCCTGTCCCAACCCTCCTTTCTTCTCCATTATCCATTTTGTTAGCAGTCTCACAGTGTGCTTATACAGAAAAGCTGCGGCCAACACCACTGGGCTCTTATTCTAACAGGCTGTATATAATAACCCAGTGGTGGTGGCCGCAGCTTATAGCCAAAAAATGTGGTCCCATGTTCCCTTTCACTGTTATTTAAAAAAAAAAAAAAATGTGCTCCGCTGTATTTTCACTGTCCAGCCCGATGCAAGCAAGCAACTGGGGGCTGTGCTTCTCAGCGGGATAAGGCTGAAGCATTCTCTGCCCCTCCCGCTGAGAAAAACAGTCCTCAGCTGCCCCTGAAAATGGCGGCTTCATTGTGAAGCGCCATTCTCAGGTGCTGTACCGAGGCTCATCCAGCTGCCCTGATGCATTTGGCTGGCTGGGTAATTACGGGGTTAATGCCAGTTTTCTGCAAACTGGCACTAAGCCCGAGGTTCATAATGTCATGCCTGTGTAGACACGGCCATTATGAACCTCCGTTTGGTAATAAAGAAAAGAAAACACTTTTTGAAAAATTTTATTTGAAATAAAAACACACAAACATCCCTGATTCCCATCTTTATTACTCCCAAGCCTCAGAGGTTAATCCAGGACAATATCACAGGAAAGCTCTCTGCCGGCTGCTGGGAGCGGCAGAACTCACTGGCCGGGTCAGCTCAGTTCATAGCTGAGCTCGGGTCAGCTGACTTCAGAGCATCAGCTGACCCGGGCACAGAAGTCAGCCGGTCAGCTGACTTAATTCGCGAGCGCAGGCGGGTCAGCTGAGTGCACATCGACAGCTGAATAGTCGGCCGATGTGCACTCATCTGACCCAGGCACGGACGTCAGCCGGTCCCAGCAGACGGAAGAGAGCTTTGCAGCATCTCGTACACTGACGGCTGCTGGGACCGGCTGACGTCCGTGCCCGGGTCACATGACTGCACATCGTCAGCTGACTTAATTCGCGAGCGCGGGCGGGTCAGCTGACTGCACACCGACCAGCTGATGTGCCGGGCTCCGATGTGCACTCATGTGACCCGGGCACGGACGTCAGCCGGTCCCAGCAGACAGAAGAGAGCTGTGCAGCATCTCGTACACTGACAGCTGCTGTGACCGGCTGACGCCAGTGCCCGGGTCAGCCGGGTGCACATCGGAGCTGTCATGGATTATCGTCGGGGGATTCAGGGAGTAATAAAGATGGGAATCAGGGATGTTTGTGTGTTTTTTTTTTTTTAAATTCTTTATTTTTAAGTGAAAACCTTCAACATAACATAATACAGTTCTTATGACCAATCAGGCCAATTTGCACTACAATACATATATCATTAACAAGATGCCAAACGGGAAATATATATTTGTATCTTGCTGAATCACGTTCCTTCATATATCTCCTCCCGGGTTCCTGATAAGTCTAGGTTCCACCACATTTTTGCTTTAATACAGATTCACATTAAAACAGATAGTTTGTGTGTTTTTATTTCAAATAAAATTTTTCAAAAAGTGTTTTCTTTTCTTTATTACCAAACGGAGGTTCATAATGGCCGTGTCTACACAGGCATGACATTATGAACCTCGGGCTTAGTGCCATTTTGCAGAAAACTGGCATTAACCCCGTAATTACCCAGCCAGCCAAATGCATCAGGGCGGCTGGATGAGCCTCGGTACAGCACCTGAGAATGGCGCTTCACAATGAAGCCGCCATTTTCAGGGGCAGCTGAGGACTGTTTTTCTCAGCGGGAGGGGCAGAGAATGCTTCAGCCTTATCCCGCTGAGAAGCACAGCCCTCAGTTGCTTGCTTGCATCGGGCTGGACAGTGAAAATACAGCGGAGCACATTTTTTTTTTTTTTTTTAAAAAGAATTGTGAAAAAAGAGCTGGGATCCTGTTTTGCCAGCTAAAAGCAAGCAGCCTGTAACTAGCTGCTTTTAGCTGGCAATCCAGAGTCCGGACACAACACGACTACACTGCCACTACTCTACACTACAAAATGGTGAAACTTCCTCTTCCTGAACTATCCTACATCACTTCCTGCGGATTTGTTTGCGAGATCCGCACCAAATCCGCAGGAAAAAGAGCCTGTGGGAACAGACCTGCGGATTTCTTGCGGATTTTACACCTTGCATTGACTTGCATGGGAAAAATCCGCACCAAAATCCGCAACAATAATTGACATGCTGCAGATTTTTCCGCATCAAAATCCGCGGCAAATCCGCCGCGGAAAAATCCGCAGCATGGGCACAGCATTTCCAAAATGCCATTGAAATGGCTTGGAAGTGCTGCTGCTGCAGATTTTCGGTAAATCCGCGGTAAATCCGCGGCAAAATCCGCGGTAAATCCGCAGCGTGGGCACATAGCCTAAGTCTGTGCTGCATACTATCATTATATACATATGTTTTCTTAGGAACTTGTCTGCGGTGCTGAAAACATTGCATCAGCAGATATTCACCAGAATGCACGTACGATCAGCAGGTATCATGCACACATGCTATTCTGTGATCAGCAGGTATCGTGCACACGTCCTATTCTGTGATCGGCAGGTATCGTGCATACGTCCTATTCTGTGATCGGCAGGTATCGTGCACGTGTCCTATTCTGTGATCGGCAGGTATCGTGCACACGTCCTATTCTGTGATCGGCAGGTATCGTGCACACGTCCTAATCTGTGATCAGCAGGTATCGTGCACACGTCCTAATCTGTGATCAGCAGGTATCGTGCACACATCCTATTCTGTGATCGGCAGGTATCGTGCACACGTCCTAATCTGTGATCGGCAGGTATCGTGCACACGTCCTAATCTGTGATCAGCAGGTATCGTGCACACGTCCTAATCTGTGATCAGCAGGTATCGTGCACACATCCTATTCTGTGATCGGCAGGTATCGTGCACACGTCCTAATCTGTGATCGGCAGGTATCGTGCACACGTCCTATTCTGTGATCGGCAGGTATCGTGCACACGTCCTAATCTGTGATCAGCAGGTATCGTGCACACATCCTATTCTGTGATCGGCAGGTATCGTGCACACGTCCTAATCTGTGAGCGGCAGGTATCGTGCAGGTGTCATAAAGGATCCTGTATTGTGGCTACCTACAGAAGGTGACACTTCTTCCTCCTGGAGGAGAGCTGATTTGCATACACTTTTTTCCAAAGAAGCATTATCCGGCCTAATAGTCTCCCTGCTCCAACTGGCGGTCTTCACAAGGAGATACAGACTTGCATAGAGTGTTGAGAGTAAAGGTTTGACAGCCCCATTGAAATTGTGATAAATATTGATTTATTCATCTGTGTATTGTAAAGTTGAGAACATTAAAGGGAATCTGTCACCAGGTTTTTGCTCCTTCATCTGAGAGCAGCATAGTGTAGAGACAGAGACCCTGATTCCAGCGATGTGTCACTTACTGAGCTGTTTGCTCTCATTTTGATAAAATCACTGTTTTCTCTGCTGCAGATCTAGCAGTTATACACAGCTCATGAATATGCTGGACTACCTGGCAGCACGCCAAGTAGTCCTGTAATGATAATCTAATGTTGATTAAACAGTGAGTTTATCAAAACTACACTAAACAGCCCAGTAAGTGACACATCGCTGCAATCAGGATCTCTGTCTCTACATTATGGTGCTCTCAGATTACGTGGTAAAAACCTGGTGACAGATTCCGTTTAAAGCATAGAGCTTTATATAAGATACTGCAACATTGTTATAGATTTATAGATTTTTTTTTTTTAAATTTCAGGTCTTGCTTCTCCAGGATCGCATTTCCTTTGCCGTTTTCAGGACCGACTAATATGGCTGCTGATTCTTGAAAAAGGCTACAGTTATTGCTGCGTTAACATAAAGGTGATTTTATTTTTTTTCACATTTATATTTATATAGGGTATGTGCACCTTAGGCTGGGGCCACACGGGGATTACTGCATGTCCTCGCATGACACTTGGCTCACGCTCGCAGCACAGCGGGCGCCGAGTGTCATGCGACTGTGATCCAATTGTGCGATCAGACAAGAGTTGCGGAGGGGAGGCCGGCGCTGCAGAGGGGAGGGAGGGATTTATCTCCCTCTCTCCTCCATTGGCGGCTGTTGCAATTCTCACACTGCACTCGCGGTACACCGGTATAATGCAAGTGCAGTGCGATTTTTTTTTTTTTTTTTTTTTTTTTTTTTTTTTTTTTTTTTTTTTCTTTTTCTCTCACCCCATAGAGTTGAATGGGTGCGAGTGAAACAAGCTCGCATTGCACCCGCAGCATGCCGCAACTGTTTTCTTGGTCCGATTAGGGGTGAGAAAATAATCCCTCATGGGAGCGGCCCCATAGATTAATATTTGGTCCGAGTGGAATGCGTTGTTTTGTTTTTTTTTTAATCGCATTCCACTCGCTCCGATTTTCTCGCCGTGTGTCCTAGGCCTAAAAGTGGAATTGCATAGGTTTTGTCTATGAATGTCCGATGGGTGCTGGTCTCGCCTTTACGGCCGCCTATCTGTCAGGAGACTGGGTCATCGGATTCCTTTTTTGTTTGTGATATATCCCATTTTTGATACCCTATATATTGTCAGTTATCATTGAGCATCTTTTAAGCTTGAATCACAGCTTTCTTCGTTTCTGACTTTTGCAGGGTTGCTTTCCTGTTGAAATCAATAGGACTATGGTGCTTATTTACCAGTCTGTGAACAGTCCACACAACTCCAATATGGCTTTGCAGATATGTTGTGTAGCCTTCACTATGATTACACTCTGTGAGAAATCAATGGCAGCCAAAAAATTGTGCGTTAGATAAAGGATAATACATTTTGGACCGCTTGCTTTGATCTACAAACTTTAGGTATCACCATAATTCAGTTAGTGAGCTCTGCAGCCCATCTTCTAAGCTTATTTCAAAGTACATCGATGGTCGTGAATTGACTTAGAAGATGTTCATGAGATGAGAGATAAGTGTTACAGACCCTGCAGTGGCAACAAGGGCATTGTTGTTAGGCTATAGAAGCCAAATGGTTCAAAATTGTTAAACCATATTGTACAAATGCTTTACAGCCAAATTCCAGGACCTATCCCCAACTAAAAAGTTACCACTTATTACACTTATTTTATTTCCACTACTAACTTGAGTAATGTTTTAACATTTTTTTTATTTTACTTATTTATTTTTTTTTTTTAATTCCGACTTACGGTTCAAAAGGGATTTGGGTTTTATTTGAAGGGATTTTATTTGGTGCTAATTTTTATGGCCTTTACTAAAGGGGTGTGTCTGAAAGGATAATTATGCAAAGCATAAAGATACACCCCTGAGGATCCTGTGAGCCACGCCCCTGAGGTTCCTGTGAGCCACACCCCCTTTTACAGACTATAAACGTTAGCACTAAATAAAAAGGTTGGTATGCCTGGAACCAAGCAACTGATTTAAAAAAAACCAATCACTCAGAAATAAACTGAATACTCAGGGCAGCACAGGAAATAATTAAAAAAAAAAAAAGCAAAAAGTGCCCATTTTTTGACCTGGTGAAGGAAGGGTCCTTATTACGTAAAAAAATAAAAAATAAAATGTCCCTAAAGATGTCCATATCTTTTAATGTCTAAGAGAACTAAAAGTTCTCACCCGGCTAAGAGGGCTCCCGGGGTCACTGAGAATGAGCCAAGCTTAGCATGTGACTGTGATTAGCATTGCAAGCTGAAATTCACTCTTGTGCAATACTGCATTTCAGTCCAAAAACATCAGTCTTATTTACAGAGTGAAACTCCATCTGGGTTACATTGCAGCTGCCGAGTTTGATTAAATGTCTTGAAATAATTAAATGTGCACCCAGTCAGCATTCACATCTTCGAGAATCTCCATAGACTTATATCACCCAACCTGTGTGTGATGGTAATGTTTGGCACTAGGTCACTGAAACGAATGAAGAATAAAACAAGCAGCTATTTGCGATTGTAAAGGTCCGAATGTTGTTGCTACTTAAGATAAGTTAGAAGTGTCTCACATCTGGGACCTGCATTTTTATTGAGAATCGATCGATGAAGATAGGATCATGCATGCACTAAATAATTTTGGACCTTGCCACAGAAGTCAATTGAGAGGAATGCGAATGTTCAGCCATCTCTTGTTCTACCAGCATGAGAGGATGGGTGCCAGTACCAGAGGTGAAACATGCGTTATTCAGATATCTATGGCTTATACTGTGAATATGTCATAAATGTCTGATATTGGGAAAACCACATCAGGAGTTGTAACTAGTGATGAGCGGGCTCTACCATGCTCTGGTGCTCAGTACTCGTAACTAGTGATGAGCGGGCACTACCATGCTCTGGTGCTCAGTACTCGTAACTAGTGATGCTTGAGCACTACCATGCTCAGGTGCTCAGTACTCGTAACTATTGATGAGCGACACTGCCATGTTTGGGTGCTCGGTACTTGTAATTAGTGATAAGCGAGCACTACCATGCTCAGGTGCTCTGTACGTTAAACTATTGAGGAGCGGGCACTACCATGCTTGGGTGCTTGGTACTCGTAACGAACAGGTCATAACGCTTGGACAGGCTTGAGTTGTGTACCGAGTATAATGGAAGTCAATGGGGAACTCGAGCATTTTGCTAGAAAATCTTCTAGACATATGCTCCGAGTTGAGTTCCGAATTGACTCCCATTATACTCTGTTGATGCTCTGACTAGCTCGAGTCAGAGCATCTGACTGCTCGTTACGAGCACCTGAGCATGGTAGTGCCCGCTCATCATTAGTTACTAGTACTGAGCACCCGAGCATGGTAGTGCCCGCTCATCACCATTTATGAGTACCTAGCACCTGAGCATGGTAGTGCTCGCTCATTACTAGCAACCACTGAGATTGGGCAAGCAGACCAAGTGGAGATAATAGTCGTAAACAAAGATGAAATAGCGTGATGACCATTTAGATGTTCCCAAAGTAGCTATGATTATTAATTATTATTAATATTAATAATTATAGCGCCATTTATTCCATGGTGCTTTACATGTGAAAGGGGTATACGTAATAGGGACAGGTACAATAATCATAAATAATACAAGGCACAGACAGGTACAGGAGGATAGAGGTCCCTGCCCGCGAGGGCTCACCGTCTACAAGGGATGGGTGAGGATACGGTAGGTTAGGGTAGAGCTGGTTGTGCGGCGGAGGGTTACGGCAGGTTGTAGGCTTGTCTGAAGAGGTGGGTCTTCAGGTTCCTTTTGAAGCTTGTCAAAGGTAGGCGATTGTAGCAGGTATTATCTGTGACAGAGGTGGACATAGCATTGGTACAACCCGTTACAGGGGCGTAAGAGGTAAGGAGGCCATCTCTAAAATGACAACTTTTGTTACAATGTCCGCCCCCTGAGCTGTGATATTACAGTCCTTAGAAATGTTTTGTGTTGTGTTTTTTTTTTCTTGTTGTTTTTTTGTTTTAATCTTTTTTTAATTTTTATAAAACCCCTTTTAATTTTAGCAATAATTAACATTTAGGTTCCTTTGTTTCTGCCACAGGGTTTGGAGCTGCAGGAGACCTCCTGCCATACAGCGGAGGCTCGGAGAGTGGATGAAGTATTTGAAATGGCGTTTGAACAAGCAGAAAATTCAGGTCGACTGGCCCTGAACAACCATTTTGGAAACGTCTTAACCCCGTGCACCGTCATTCCAGTCCGAGTATATTCGGACGCTAGGAACGTCCTGTCCGGTATAATTGACTCACATGAAAACTTGAAACAATTCAAAGAGGATTTCATTAAAGTTCTTCTATGGGTGCTTCTACAAACCTGCTACAAAAAGTCCCAGGCGCAAGAAAACACTGAAACGGAACAAAGTGAGATGGATGGGACAGCCCAACCCGAAAAACAGCAAGGATCTATGGATGTCCGTCCTGCAGAATCATCCAAGGACATAGAAAGTTACAACGACGATATCGCAGACGAGTGGTCCGATGACGACATATTTGAAATTCTTCCACATCCAAAGAAAACTGGAGTCAAACCAAGTGTGGCTGCGTCTGCAGATGGGTTCTCCATCCCCGGCAGTGTGCAGACCGTACATGTCGACTCCTACGTAGAGCAAGATGTAGCAGTGGATAAACTTTACTCCGTGGTGGGCTTTGGTTTTCCCGCCACAGACAAAGGAAACGCAACTCGCGTCGAACATTTCAGAATGGTGGAATTTAATTCCTCTTACTCAAAGTTTCTCAACTTACCTCAGGACTGGATTTTAGGTTCCTTAACTGGATTAAAAATGGGGGAGATGAAGCAGATGTTCCCTTCAGACTGGTATGAATTCATTTTGACTCAGTTAGATTTCCACCACGTCAGTGGGAAACCTTCCGTTTTACTGGAAGATGGAATAAGAGACCGATCACTTAGAGATCAATATATTAAAGGACTGACCTCTATTTATTTTGCTTTCTTCGGGATGGAGAACTCTTCCCCCAGTTCTGCTGGGCTTTTCAGGGCGTATTTAGGTGGCATACCCTGGTCCGTTTCACTAGACTGGCTAACTGGAAATCCAGAACTGTTTCACCTTGCACTTAAGGCATTTAGGTAAGATTTATATGGTGATTTTACTAAAATTCATGGCAAGCCAGGCTGTCACAAAATGTGCCAAATTTCTTTATCGTTCCTATGGGAGACCCAGACATTGGGTGTATAGCTTCTGCCTCCGGAGGACACACAAAGTACTACACTAAAAAGTGTAGCTCCTCCCTCTGAGCATATACACCCCCTGGATAACCAGATCTAGCCAGTTCATTGCTTTGTGTTCAGGAGGCATACATCCACACATGCATTCTCATCTGATTTTTCATTTTTGGAAAGTTTTTGAAGAAAAGCAGGTCCAAGCCTGGACTCTCGGCATGTCCCTTCTCACCCCACTGTGTCGGTGGTGTTGTTAAGGTTGATTCCAAGGCTGGAGCCTTACATGCCGCGCTCCTTCACCATCCCTCGGGCTCTGGCTTGAAGTGGGAGCCAGCACGGTTCTCCTTGCTTTGCAGGAGGCCGGTCTCCATCCGCAGCCCTTCAGGATCCTGCTGGACGGAGCACTCATCCCCAGGGACTTGGAACCCTGCGTCTCAGCAAGCTAAGTATCTGAGACGTTTATATTCGGGGGGTCCCTTGTACTTTATTGTTGGGGAGAGTGTGCTGTGTAACTGTTCTGACATTTCCGGGCGGTTCTCTGGTTGTCGCCTGAGAACCGCGCCGATGGGGCCTGCGCGCCGGCCGCATCGCTTAAATTTAGGCCCTGGCTTCGCCGGAGGCCTACTTTCGATTTCACTGCCCTTGCATGTCAATCATGCAGAGGGACAGTGCGGCTCCGCCCAGCGGCCGTTCGGCACAGGAGAGGGACACTCCTCTCTGAGTACATGTCCCCTCCCCTGTAAATCTCCTTGGCCCTCCAGATCCTGCTCTCAGAGCAGGTCCCGCCCCCTCTCCTCGCTCCGGCGCCATTTTATCAGCGTTTCTCTCTGCGATTGGCGCTGGCTGCAGCATCCCTGCTAAGCTGCTTGGGGGTCCGGGCTGTGGGATCTGGAGGGCACACAAACGGTCTGGTAAGCCACAACCTCCGGTTGTGGACCTGCTTATATACTCTCTGGGGGTCATTCTGGCTCAGAGCCCCCACTTCAGCAGCATGTCTCACACGAGGAGCAAGGCTGCAAGGCTGTACTCAATATGCACTGCATGTAAGCTCGTGCTGCCTGAACCGAGCACATATCCACATTGTGATGCCTGCTCTAACCTGACAATGCCTTAGCCTGGAATCGCACCCACAGTGGTCCCTCCGGCTGCTCCGGCTCCGGTGGCTGAACCCCCGGCTTGGGTAGAATCCTTCTCTAGGTCAATCTCCCAGTCTTTTGCCGACTCCCTGGGACAGCTGTCCCGGACTTTGCTGAACATGCATCAGCCCCCTTCTCAGGGCGCCTCTGCTGCTGGGGCTCGCTCTGCAGAGCTCACAGAGGATTCTTCATCTGCTCCCAGACCCCGTCCTCCTAAAAGGAGACGCAGGGCTCCCTCTCCTTCCTCGTCCCGCGGCTCTGATTCAAGAGCTGACTCGCAGGACGAGGAGGATGCCGTTACTGGGGGCTCGGAGGCTACCTCCATGTGCCCCATTGATCTGTCCGAAAGTGACTCAGATGTTAGTGATTTGATTGCGTCCATTAATTCTGTACTGGACCTCAATCCGCCAGTATCAGAGGAGCAACCCTCTCTGGCAGAAAAGCAGCAGTTTACCTTGCCTAAGAGGACAAGGAGTGTGTTCTTTAACCACTCCAGTTTTCAGGCCACTGTGACCAAGCCTAGGGCCTGTCCTGACAAACGCTTCCCAAAGCGTGGTTCTGATGACCGTTTTCCCTTTCCACCTGAGGTGGTCAAGGAGTGGGCTCATTCACCAAAGGTAGACCCTCCGGTGTCTAGACTCTCAGCCCGGACCGTAGTATCAGTGGCTGATGGCACCTCTCTTAAGGATTCCACTGACCGCCAGGTTGACCTTCTGGCCAAATCTGTATATGAGGCGGCAGGGGCCTCGTTCTCCCCATCTTTTGCAGCAGTGTGGGCTCTCAAAGCCATCTCTGCTTCTCTAGAGGAGATGCATTCCCTCACCAGGGAATCTATGCCCGAAATGGTTGCCTTAACTTCCCAAGCTTCAGCTTTTTCATCCTATGCCATGTCTGCCATGCTGGAGGCTTCTTACCGCACTGCGGTGGCTTCGGCTAATTCCCTCACTATCCACAGGATCTTGTGGCTTCGAGAGTGGAAGGCAGATGCTTCTTCAAAGTACCTTGCTGGGCTCCCTTTTGCTGGATCCAGGCTATTCGGTGAACAACTGGATGAAATTATTAAGGAAGCTACTGGCGGGAAGAGTACTTTCATGCCACAAACTAAAACCAGGAAACCTGCCCAGGGTAGGAACCAGTCGAGGTTTCGTTCCTTTCGTTCCTCCAACTGGTCATCCTCTAAGCCCTCGGCCTCGTCCACTAACTCAGCCAAGGACCAAAAACCCAACTGGCGCACAAAGGCGCGTCCACAGAAGACCGCAGGAGCTGCTGCCACTAAGGCAGCCTCCTCTTGACTATCTGGCCGTGCCAGCAACGTCCTTAGTCGGTGGCAGACTCTCCCACTTTGGCGACGTGTGGTTTCAACACGTCTCCGATCAGTGGGTGCGGGATATCATCTCCCACGGCTACAGGATAGAATTCTCTTCCAGCCCGCCAAACAGATTTTTTCTGTCAACTTCCCCCTGCTCCAAGGCCGCCGCCTTCTCTCAGGCCGTGGCATCCTTGCAGGCCAACGGAGTAATTGTACCGGTTCCTGCCCGGGAACGGTTCAGAGGTTTCTACTCAAATCTCTTCCTAGTCCCCAAAAAGGACGGTTCCTTCCGGCCCATCCTGGATCTCAAGCTTCTCAACAAGCATGTTCAGGTGCGGCATTTTCGCATGGAGTCTCTGCGATCAGACATTGCCTCAATGACCCAAGGAGATTTCCTGACATGCATCGACATCAGAGATGCCTATCTGCATGTGCCAATTGCAGTTTCAAACCAGCGTTGGCTACGTTTTGCAATCTGAGAGGAACATTTCCAATTCGTGGCTCTCCCCTTCGGGTTAGCCACGGCCCCTCGAGTATTCACCAAGGTCATGGCAGCAGTGGTTGCGGTTCTGCACCTCCAGGGGTTGGCAGTGATTCCTTACCTGGACGACCTTCTAGTCAAGGCTTCATCCAGCGCAGACTGTCAGCGGAGTGTCTCGCTCACTCTCGCCACTCTAGTCCAATTCGGGTGGCTTGTCAATCTGCCCAAATCCACTCTGACTCCGACCCAGAGGCTCACGTACCTAGGGATGCAATTCGAGACTCTGCCGGCACTTGTGAAGCTGCCCTTAGTCAAACAGCAGTCCCTCCATCTGGCGGTGCGCTCTCTGCTGAGGCCCCGCCGTCATTCCATCAGGCACCTAATGCAGGTGCTGGGTCAGATGGTGGCGTCAATGGAGGCTGTTCCCTTTGCCCAGTTCCATCTGCGTCCTCTGCAGCTGGACATTCTCCGCTGTTGGGACAAGCGGACTTCCTCCTTGCACAGGCTAGTGGCTCTGCCGCCACAGACCAGGGGCTCCCTTCAGTGGTGGCTTCGGCCCCTCTCTCTGTCTCAGGGATGCTCCTTCCTGGCCCTGTCCTGGGTGATCCTCACCACGGATGCCAGTCTATCCGGCTGGGGAGCAGTATGTCTCTACCACCGAGCACAGGGCACTTGGACTCCGTCCGAATCAGCCCTCTCGATCAATGTGCTGGAAACCAGAGCTGTGCTTCTAGCTCTCCTAGCCTTTCACCACCTTTTGGCGGGCAAGCACATCCGAGTCCAGTCAGACAACGCGACAGCGGTTGCCTACATCAATCACCAAGGCGGGACACGCAGCCGCCTGGCAATGTTGGAGGTTCAACGCATCCTTCAATGGACGGAGGACTCCAAGTCCACCATATCCGCAGTCCACATCCCAGGCGTGGAAAACTGGGAAGCAGATTATCTCAGCCGTCAAACCGTGGACAGTGGCGAGTGGTCCCTGCATCCGGCAGTGTTTCGGTCAATCTGCCGCAAGTGGGGCACTCCGGAAGTGGATCTAATGGCATCCCGGCACAACAACAAGGTTCTGGTTTACGTGGCTCGCTCCCACGATCCTCAGGCCTTTGCAGCGGATGCTCTGGTTCAAGATTGGTCCCAGTTTCGTCTGTCCTACGTGTTTCCCCCTCTAGCTCTCTTGCCCAGAGTTCTGCGCAAGATCAGAATGGAGGGCCGTCGGGTCATCCTCATTGCTCCGGACTGGCCAAGGCGAGTTTGGTACCCAGACCTGCTCCATCTGTCCGTAGAGGTGCCGTGGCATCTTCCGGACCGTCCAGACCTTCTCTCACAAGGTCCGTTTTTCCGCCAGAATTCTGCGGCTCTCAAATTGACGGCGTGGCTCTTGAGTCCTGGATCTTGACGGCTTCTGGTATTCCTCCTGAAGTCCTCTCCACTATGACTCGGGCTCGGAAGTCTTCCTCTGCCAAAATCTATCACAGGACCTGGAGAATTTTCCTGTCCTGGTGTCGCTCTTCCGGCCATGCTCCTTGGCCTTTTTCCTTGCCGACCCTTCTGTCCTTTCTACAGTCCGGTCTGCAGCTAGGACTATCCCTCAATTCCCTCAAGGGACAAGTCTCGGCTCTGTCAGTGTAGTTCCAGCGGCGTATCGCCCGGCTGGCTCAGGTGCGCACCTTCATGCAGGGCGCGTCTCACATCATTCCGCCTTACCGGCGGCCCTTGGATCCCTGGGACCTCAATCTGGTCCTCACGGCCTTGCAGAAACCCCCCTTTGAGCCTCTTAGGGAGGTTTCTTTGTCTCGTCTTTCACAGAAAGTGGTCTTTCTAGTGGCCATAACTTCCCTCAGGAGAGTCTCTGATTTGGCTGCGCTCTCTTCGGAGTCACCTTTTTTGGTTTTTCATCAAGACAAGGTGGTTCTCCGTCCGACTCCGGACTTTCTCCCTAAGGTGGTTTCTCCTTTCCACCTTAACCAGGACATTTCCCTGCCTTCCTTTTGTCCGGCTCCTGTTCATCGCTTTGAAAAAGCGTTGCATACTCTGGATCTGGTGCGGGCGCTCCGGATCTATGTGTCTCGCACCGCTGTTCTTAGGCGGTGCACCTCTCTTTTTGTG